>NC_086317.1:342895645-343519145 GCF_036172605.1 Pelobates fuscus | reverse complement strand
CATCAGCCACCCAGCTAACACTCCCTTCTTGCTTCTTCACGGACACCCACTTACCACTTCCAAATTCATATTTTATGTTAGAATATTGTTGCTAAGATTGGGACATAATCCCTCTTCATTTTTTGAGCACTCTTTGAGGATCGGGGCCGCCTCTGCAGGCTCCAGTACGGACACACCAGTCCATATTATTAAAAAACTGGGCAGATAGAAATCCTCTGTCTACAGCACTTACATTCCGCAACCTGAGAGAGAACTCAGGAAAGCATTTAAATGGTTAGATTTATGAGTATGCAATAAAGTGTATTTTTTCCCTCTTTATTACAGGCCTACCTGTACGTTGGTTTCGGCACAACACTACCAACTTTCTCCCTTTCCTCTATTTTCATATACTATTTAAGTTCTAACCACAAACCACCCAGCTAGATACGAGCAGCATGTTGCTATAGCAACACATCAACAATCTGACTGCGTTCCAGACGACGGCTTCGGCACCCGCTGGAACGCGAGGTCAGACAGCAACATGATCCAGCTGCTGCATACACTTATGTTACGACACTCACCGCCAGTTAGATGACGCCGCCGTTTAGTAAATAATCCCCTTCTCCAGGAACGCAGGTTCTGTACAGCCAACCGTCAAACTGCCGAACGGAGGATACGTGAACGTGGCAACTCCCGACCATAAAATCAGCCGACCTCCTTTCACAGCTAGAAATACGAAAAGTGCTTTCCCAGTAATAATTCCCCCCACAAACGAGACCAAGCTCCATCTTGAGGGTCAAACAGGAATTTTCTTTAATGAGGGCTACCTGCCCGGTATTTATGCAGGTCTCCAACAAGGTGGACACTCCCCTAGGGGACCTTGTGGAAGACTGTAACACATATAGGACAGTAGCCAATCGCAGTGGCTTAAGTGTAAGCCCTCCCCATTTTACCCATAAATCCTTCCTCTCTATTCTGGAGATAATTGGGAAGAAACTTAATTATCTCCAAGGATAGAGGCAAATCACCATTTTAAATGCAATATGAAAAATACATGAAAATACATAAATGAGGAAATACCAAATAAATATGGTTCGTGTAACGTATCCCCAGATAGCCTGAATCTGATTGCATATTTCTACCGAATAGCACTCAGTTCCGATGTGCACAGTTCAATCGCCATGGAGTCAAAGTCTCTCACAAGTCTTTCGGTACACGATTGACTCCATGGGACGGCCATCTGGGCGAAGTCCATACGTACGTTACAAAACTCCCGAACGGACCGGTGTTCGTATGCCTCGATGAAATAGAAGGCGGGCGGCAGTTTCCAGCGGTGTTCGGTAGATAAAGTGTCCGCTTTTAGTTCCATAGAATCGATACCGAACACCGCTGATCTTCCTCGTGTCCCAAAATGGCCGCTGCCTCGTGCTCGGCATACGAACGACGACCACCCATACGGAGGGAATGGAGAGGTGTCTGCGGTTAACCACAATGTTCTAATTGGGGCCAAGAGGTTAACCAGCAGCACACTCCTCTCCTGGGTGGCCGTCCGTTCGGTAGTTTCAATCGGTATTTAGAGAAACACACGAACAGGGGCATACGGACAGGAAATCAAACGAAATAAAGGCAAACAGACGAACCAGCAATACTAGTCTGCACAGATGGATCTGTCACAACTTACAGGGGTCAATTTTACCCGCGTTTTTTCGGCGATCACCATGGGGACCACACTGGGACAGGGGTAAGCAACACCTGTATACAATACAATACAATGTACTAATGTAATTTGTATCTGTTTGTTATTTATTTGTTGGTTGGTGTAATGCACCTTATCCTGATGAAAGTTCTGCACAAGAACTGAAACGTTGATACTTTGTGGCAGTTGCTGAATAAAAGTTATTTTTTCACCATACTTTTTTGAAGTCCCTGGAGTGTTATTTTCTACTATTCTGTTCTATTATATTTGCTAAACAAGCACCGGGCTTTATTTTGTTACAAGAGGAGTGCAAGTATTTGGACATTTTGTATTTTCGGTCTGGATGGCAAAGGACCAGCTATGCACCCGTGGAATTTTGATGTACATGTAATATAGCTCCTCATTCTGAATCAATTGAGGATACTTATAGCTATTATATATTACCTTGTTTTTATGCATTTATTTGTTCAACACATTCATCGCTGACACAAATTTCTATTCAAGGGCATCTTACTGCATGAATATCAGTGAGATTGTAACCAGAACTGTAATATATATCCTTGATTGATATATACACCAATTTTTCATTTTTTTGTACATTGTATATAACGGGTGCTTAATCTCTATGGAACAGCTTTTTGCACAGGCAGGTGGCTTGCTGGAACAAGCAGAGACTCTACAGTATACAGAGGAAGACGCCGAAGAAGTTTATCTTGAATTAATACGTCTAAAAAAGAAAGAGACTGACTTGGATCTTCATGGGCTATTCCTATCAGACTGTCACAGAAGACTACAAATACCAAGGGGATTCAGGATTAAAAACATCCCTACTATAGGACGAGTAAAACCAAAGGTCTGCAAGAAGTGGATTGCAGTATTGAACAAATGCTCCCTAGACCTGACCCTCATTATTATAGAGGACGTGAAGGAAGATCTTGTCAAGATTAGACAACGCATCACTCAACTTGAAGCAAAAGAAGCTTTACTATTGACCTCAGCAGAAGCAGCCCCCACCCTTTTGAAACTTGAACAAAACGTGAAAGAATATAAGACTGAGCTGATTAGATTCAAGCGTGAAAAACAAGAAAAGGTTAAGAGTGACTACATGGAACACAGGGTCTATCGGTGGCTGAGCGGCCAGAACGAGGTCCCACGCTTCGCAAGGAATAGAAGACCCATCAGGAGACCAAGGCAGTATACAATAGACAAAACCTCAGCAGACTCTACCTCAGATTCAGATTCTCAACCAAGAACCCAGAACGCACAACAAACTACCTTTTTTTAGAGAAGGGGAGTATAACAACAGGCACAACTACGAGACAATGGGCCAGGCAAGATATCAAAGAAAACGATACACCACGAAGAGGACAGAAGGGGAGGATATACTGGGCAAAGAGGCAGACCACCACGCCAGAGATAGTACCAATTTTCAACTTATCTACATGCCAACTCACCAACGCGGAGAATAAATTACTGATGAAAGGCTTATCTTTTGTACCCACTTCACACCCTAACCCACTCACTCAGGAAGTGGAAATATATAAGTTTGGGAGAACACTAAGACTGAAAGACTTCTTCAAACTATAGAATACACCAAATCCATCCACCAACATGTTCAAAGCCAAGAGCACCTGGGATCCTCTACCCAACCAGTCTACAATAAAGACGTTTTTGAAATCTCTGAACTATGAGACTCAACTACACCTTAACCAACCTACTAAACATAAATCCAACATCACCAAAGATGAACGAAAGATCATAACCTCGTTAGCCAAAGACCCTAATCTCATCATCCGACCAACGGACCAGGGCAGTGGAATAGTGCTTTTAAATTATACAGACTACAGACAGGAGATCCTTACAATTGGGTGATTTGACCACATACTCAAAATTAACCACAGATCCCACTATAACAATTATGCAAAGTATTCAACAGATCCTCCAACGAGGATTGGAAGCCACCTACTTCACCCAGGAGCTTTATGAATTTCTACTACAGAAGAACCCAAGGACGCCAGTGATATACACGCTGCCAAAGATACATAAAAACCCCAAATCACCACCAGGAAGACCCATTGTGTCAGCAATAGGGGGGCTCTTGAACCAATAGCCAAATGGCTGGACTACTTGTTCAAAAAATCCATTGAGGAATTACCCACATGCATTAAAGATACTCCAAGTCTACTCAAACTACTACAGCAATTTACTAGATTGGAGTCTGGGATCACCTTTATAACGTGCGATGTAAAAAGTTTATACACGATTATCCCACACGACACGGGCATTAATGCCATGCGGAGGATCCTGACATCATCACCATCATATATGGGACCACCAGTTGAGTACATATTGGAACTGTTACATCTGGTACTTAGCCAAAACTACTTTAGATTTGAACATACTTGGTATAAACAAATCGCAGGAACTTCAATGGGGGCAGCCATGGCCCCGATGTATGCTAATAGCTACATGTACGTATTTGAACAAGAACATATACTCATGCCATTTCACAACAGTATATTGTTTTACCGCCGATTTATCGACGATATTATTATCATCTGGAAAAACGTGGGACCCACCCCAGACCAAATACTTGACACCATCAACAGCCTGGACACACCAGTCCACCTCACAATGACCACAAGTGACGAACAGATCGACTTCCTAGATGTTCGTCTGTACAAGGAAAATGGCAGAATAGCCTATACCTTATTCAGCAAACCAACTGACAGGAATACTCTCCTGCATGCCGAGAGCCATCATCCAAAACATCTAATCAGTTCACTCCCGCAGTCACAATTTATGAGGGTGATACGAAACAACTCCAATGTGGCCAACACCCAACTCCAACTACAAATTATGTGGGATAAATTCCTTGCACGGGGTTATAATCCTAGAAATTTGTCAAAAGCACTGGACAGATGCTATGAAATACTAGTACAACGTACAGCAAAAACAGAAAGATTGTTTTTTCCTATAACATATACCACTATATCTGATGATATCAAACAATCAGTCGACCGTAACTGGAGAATGCTACAGAATGACACAAGCCTGCCACCACAATTCAAGCAGTGCCCAATGATGTGCTATCAGAGGGGCAGCAACTTGAGCGACCTATTGGTCAAAATGGACCCTACACACTTGTTACAAATCGCTATTTGTAACTGGCCCTTTAAATGAGAAAGTGCCCTGCTTCCCTGGATTGTGGAGAAGCATGTTTGCCAGCCTCCTGCCTCATGACTATGGCCCCTGGAAGATTGTGCCCCTGAAAATGTATTAACTTTAATTGGGTGTGTATGGCCCTTTAAGAACCGTCTGGGGACATATTGTGACTTTGCTGAACAATGCCCCTTTAAGACTATGTCCCCAGACCGGTAAAATAACTTGTTCCTGGCTCTCTCCCACTTGGTTCAGTAAATAGGGCTTACTGAACCAAGTACCACACAGGCAGACCACCCAGAAGTTAAAGTATGCAGGCAATTTACCTCCCAGGCTGTGAGGTTACTGCCGGTCAATTGCACGTGGCGGCGGCCATCTTGGTTTCCTCGAATGCGGTCAGCGGTGTATGCTAAAGATTCTGTGGAACTGAAATCGGCTACACATTTTGCCGAACACCGCTGACCCTTACCTTCTCCCATACGGAACTTGCAGCTCCAGAGACTAAGTCCCGTTCGAAATGGGACTTAGTCGTTTTTTCGCATGAAATTGACCGACCGCACAGCCCAAATCTATGGAACTGTTTTGGGCAGGAAATTGTGCTTGCGGTCGGTCATAAAGGACTTCCAGCTAACTTTTGATCCACTGGAGGGATTTGGCTGATTTTTGGAAGGGTGTATGTTTGATGTATGCTGAGTCTGAATATGCAACTTTTATTGAAATTGGATGTATGGTTTTAAAGTTACAGTGTGTGTGTAAAAACTGTATTTTTACTGTATGTAATAATTGGTTTAACTGTTTATCTGAGGGGAGGGAACCTGTGGGCTGTACTATGCTGTTATTGGTTAATTTCATCCTCCCCCTGGGAGTGTCCTATTTGCATGTAACCTCAATAAAAGCCAGGCTGGGTGTTCCAGACCTCAGACCTCTTCTGACCCTCAATACGTAGCCGTGTCTCGTTATTGGAGGGAACTGCTATATCACACTGGGGATTGCTATGCTCTGCATATTCCCCTGAGCTCTTAATCACTTAGCTCTTTTAAGAGCTTGTTCCTGTTACGCTCTCCTGGAGGAGAGGTCTTCCCCACACGTTCCTGAATGCTGAAGGTTCATTCCAGGGTGGACGGAAGACGGCGCGGCTCCAGTTAAGCTACGGCGGTTGTGGAGCCTGCGGTGGTTGTGGTGTCGTCTGCAGTGCTTGGAGTCCTCTGAGAGCGCTAGGAGCATCCATCAACGGAGGGTACTCGGTCGGAGTACACGGAGCTCCGTTACATTGGTGGCAGCGGTGGGATGGCGTCCTAGTGCGAGGAGAAGCAGCTCAGAGACACTGGTAACGTTTGGAGTTACAATTGAGGGCAACGCTAGCCATTGGGCAGCGTCCCTGGCTACAACAGGATGGCTTCCCTAGGGCGAGGAACAGCATCCTGGGAACACCCAGCAAAACTGGACTATTGGTATAGTCACGTACAGTTTGACGCTATGCTGAAGCGGCGGTTGGCTGTCTACGGGCCCCTCCTAACAGAGGAACTTGTACCAAGAGTGAGGAGAGAACTGGCGGAGTATCTGCAGATGGAAGCAGAATATCGGGCAGTGAGGGCAAAGTATTCCGTCCCTGCGCCCCAACAACAGCGTGAGTTACAGGGGGCCGAAGGGGCCGTCCTTCCCCCCCAGCGGCAGTGTGTCCTACAGAGAGCAGAGACAGTTGGTCCCTCTCTACAGCAACAGGACCATGGTAAGGGAGTGGAGACAGGCGGTCTCCCTCTCCAGCAGCAGTGTGTACCCCAGGGGGCCGAAGGTGCCGTCCTTCCCCCCCAGCAGCAGTGTGTCCTACAGAGAGCAGAGACAGTTGGTCCCTCTCTACAGCAACAGGACAATGGTAAGGGAGTGGAGACAGGCGGTCTCCCTCTCCAGCGGCAGTGTGTACCCCAGGGGGCTGAAGGTGCCGACCTTCCCCCCCAGCAGCAGTGTGTCCTACAGAGAGCAGAGACAGTTGGTCCCTCTCTACAGCAACAGGACAATGTTACGGGAGTGGAGACAGGCGGTCTCCCTCTCCAGCGGCAGCCTGTGTTTCCGGGAAAGGAGCACAGCACCCCCTCTCCCCAGCGGCAGCTTACCCTAACAAGGGGAGACACCAATCCCCCAGACGGCGCAGATGGGACCGTGGTCTCTGTGCCTGACCTACAGGGATGCTGGACAACCTGTCCAGATCCCCAACTGCTCTCACCAGGACAACAGGAGGAGGGGGTAAGTACAAATTCCCCTCCCCCGCTAACTCCTAGCGTGGCACCAGGGTTAACAGAGGCGATGTTAACCCCTACTGACGTCCATGTTCCCTTGGCTACTGAGCCGGACTATGGTCTCAGTACCCCAGCAGACGAGCTGGCAGCTGGGCAGAGTGCAGTCGGCCTCTGCCCTACCTTTGTCCCTGATCCAGAGCCTGATGTCCTGCAGGCTACCCCAGTGGAAGAGCTGGCATCTGGGCAGAGTGCAGTCGGCCTCTGCCCTACCTTTGTCCCTGGTCCAGAGCCTGATGTCCTGCAGGCTACCCCAGCAGAAGAGCTGGCATCTGGGCAGAGTGCAGTCGGCCTCTGCCCTACCTTTGTCCCTGATCCAGAGCCTGATGTCCTGCAGGCTACCCCAGCGGAAGAACTGGCAGCTGGGCAGAGTGCAGTCGGCCTCTGCCCTACCTTTGTCCCTGGTCCAGAGCCTGATGTCCTGCAGGCTACCCCAGCAGAAGAGCTGGCATCAGGGCAGAGCGCCGCTGGCCTCTGCCCTCCCACAAGTCCCCACAGCATGTTACCACATCACCACAGCAAAATACCCAGGTGCAGTAATTGTGTCTTGTGGGTGGGTCACCCTTGTACCTGTTTGTTGTGGGTGGACTACTCTGGCATTTGGTTATTGTGGGTTGGTGGATCGACTAACGGAGGCACTGACCGACAGAAGGTCAGGTGCCTGGTTAGTCTTCCCCCCAAAGGGGAGATGTGTTACAAATCGCTATTTGTAACTGGCCCTTTAAATGAGAAAGTGCCCTGCTTCCCTGGATTGTGGAGAAGCATGTTTGCCAGCCTCCTGCCTCATGACTATGGCCCCTGGAAGATTGTGCCCCTGAAAATGTATTAACTTTAATTGGGTGTGTATGGCCCTTTAAGAACCGTCTGGGGACATATTGTGACTTTGCTGAACAATGCCCCTTTAAGACTATGTCCCCAGACCGGTAAAATAACTTGTTCCTGGCTCTCTCCCACTTGGTTCAGTAAATAGGGCTTACTGAACCAAGTACCACACAGGCAGACCACCCAGAAGTTAAAGTATGCAGGCAATTTACCTCCCAGGCTGTGAGGTTACTGCCGGTCAATTGCACGTGGCGGCGGCCATCTTGGTTTCCTCGAATGCGGTCAGCGGTGTATGCTAAAGATTCTGTGGAACTGAAATCGGCTACACATTTTGCCGAACACCGCTGACCCTTACCTTCTCCCATACGGAACTTGCAGCTCCAGAGACTAAGTCCCGTTCGAAATGGGACTTAGTCGTTTTTTCGCATGAAATTGACCGACCGCACAGCCCAAATCTATGGAACTGTTTTGGGCAGGAAATTGTGCTTGCGGTCGGTCATAAAGGACTTCCAGCTAACTTTTGATCCACTGGAGGGATTTGGCTGATTTTTGGAAGGGTGTATGTTTGATGTATGCTGAGTCTGAATATGCAACTTTTATTGAAATTGGATGTATGGTTTTAAAGTTACAGTGTGTGTGTAAAAACTGTATTTTTACTGTATGTAATAATTGGTTTAACTGTTTATCTGAGGGGAGGGAACCTGTGGGCTGTACTATGCTGTTATTGGTTAATTTCATCCTCCCCCTGGGAGTGTCCTATTTGCATGTAACCTCAATAAAAGCCAGGCTGGGTGTTCCAGACCTCAGACCTCTTCTGACCCTCAATACGTAGCCGTGTCTCGTTATTGGAGGGAACTGCTATATCACACTGGGGATTGCTATGCTCTGCATATTCCCCTGAGCTCTTAATCACTTAGCTCTTTTAAGAGCTTGTTCCTGTTACGCTCTCCTGGAGGAGAGGTCTTCCCCACACGTTCCTGAATGCTGAAGGTTCATTCCAGGGTGGACGGAAGACGGCGCGGCTCCAGTTAAGCTACGGCGGTTGTGGAGCCTGCGGTGGTTGTGGTGTCGTCTGCAGTGCTTGGAGTCCTCTGAGAGCGCTAGGAGCATCCATCAACGGAGGGTACTCGGTCGGAGTACACGGAGCTCCGTTACAACACTGTTATAGCCAACCTAATATCCACCAGAACCTGGGGTGCTACAGATGTTTGGGCTGCGTAACGTGCAGCCACATGATCCATGGTAAATCATTCACTCACCCCCATACGGGCAAGAAATACCTTATAAGGCATAGACTCACCTGTACAAGTGATTTTGTTGTATATAAATTGGGGTGCCCTTGTGGTTTGGCATATGTGGGAAAGAACGATTTACCACAACATGAGAGAATACGTAATCACCGATCAAGCATACGCATTGCCTACAGAGACAAAGGTTCAGAACTGCCAGTTGCAAAACATTTCCTGGAACATAACCATCCTCTACCCACAATGAAATTCCTGGCAATTGATCACATTCCATAACCTTTACGGGGTGGGGATCGCAAGAAGCTCTTATTACAAAGAGAGCTACACTGGATCAGAACTCTTGACACAGTGCAACCTAAAGGACTAAATGAGAAATATACTCTGGGTATTTTTCTTTGACATGTCAGCACCCGAGACTGATACTATTAGTACCTCGGACTATTGATGCTACATATATTTGGCCTAATAATCAGGGCGTTATTGTAGATAACTAATTGATTTCATGTCTGCCTATAGGTATTTCGCCTTTTTGGAAGTGGATCTGATCTTTTTTGCTGTACTCTCTGGTTCAGATAAAAAATAATCAGATGGAATCTTGATCAATGGGTCAGCAACATAACCAGTATCATTTTCTATATTTTCTACATTTTTACTTGTGCATGCATTGATAACTCCTGCTTGGATATGATATGTGGATGTCTATTATGTACATGGGGGCTCTATGGTTAGAACTATACCCTTCTGCAGTTATTTTCAATGTATTATGTATTGGACATAACCCTCGACTCAGATAGATAGCAACTTGATAGAAGCAAGAGCAATGGGTTAGCAACATATTCTGTCTCACTGTTTATATTTTAGCCTCTGCAGGTGTTAACACTCCTGTCTGAATAGTGTCTGAGAATGCCTGTTATGTACATGGGGGCTCTATATACAGAACCACATCCTTTTGCAATTATTGTTAATCCACACAATACAACCACCATCAGAACTGCATGTGAGGATACAATGTCCCTCATATACCATATTATGTCAGCAACCTTTATCCCCATTACAAGTCAATCTGACACAATAACTTGAATCCCCATTGGAGCACTTATTTAGCAGTAACTACGTCCCCCACATTTCGCCCATGTCATAAGGGACAAATATTAAGCTGCTGCCTTGCCCCATTAATCAAAGACACATTATTTGGGCACTGCATGTGTAATTTTTGTACAACCCTTCAGGGCTTTGTATTAGGTTTATTTTTTGACTATCAGCCTCCTCTGGGTGCTCCAACAGTATAGGGAGTATACAGCCTCTACCTCTATATAGTACCTATACCTATGCCTCCCCTATACAGTGTAGAGATATGTTCTCTCTCACTGTTATCACCAATTTTACCACTCTGTGCTGTTAGACCTGTAACAGATCGACAGTTTCGCCAATCGCTCATTCCTCCCCCTCCCACACACTAAGTCCCTCCGCCCAGCCAGACACGAGCAGCATGTTGCTATAGCAACGTATCAACAATCTGACTGCGTTCCAGCCGACGGCTTCGGCACCCGCTGGAACGTGAGGTCAGACAGCAACATGATCCAGCTGCTGCATACACTTACAGGGGTCAATTTTACCCGCATTTTTTTCGGCTATCACCATGGGGACCACACTGGGACAGGGGATGAAAGTTCTGCACAAGAACTGAAACGTTGATACTTTGTGGCAGTTGCTGAATAAAAGGTAAGTTATTTTTTCACCATACTTTTTTGAAGTCCCTGGAGTGCTATTTTCTACTATTCTGTTCTCATATATATAGCTAAATTCTATGTGTATTATATATGTAATTATACGTATTTACATAAACCAAAAAGGCTTGAGCAACTGAGCCATATTCCTGGCTCTTCTTTTGTGAGTTGGCATCCTTACTGATTTAATAAGTCTTTTTCTGTTGTAAAGGTTTTAAGAAAAGTTTTCTGCACTATTTTTGGCTTTGATGATTTTACTATACTAAAGAGTGATTTAAATAGCAATTGAAGGTATAAATGTGTGAAGCGCAGTTTTAACATTTTATTAAAGAGTCACCACCTTTATTTGGTACTATAAGCATTTTAAATAGCACAATAGCGCAATGTATTGTTTAAATTGATTGTTCGATTGCACAGATTTCATGTATAAGCACTTTTTGTTGGGAAGATTTATTAAATTTGATGAAAATAAGGCATACTAAGCACTCCACCAACCCAACACTAGTGATGTCGCGAACATACAATTTTTGTTCGCGAACGGCGAACGCGAATTTCGGCAAATGTTCGTGAACCGGGCGAACCGCCATAGACTTCAATAGGCAGGCGAATTTTAAAACCCACAAGTTGTTTCAAGGGGACTAACACCTGGACTGTGGCATGCAAACTCCGATCCGCGGCTGCATCTTGCAGCCGCTTAGTAGATAACTCCCTAATTCCCATGGTATTAGGGAGTTATCTACTAAAAGGCTGAGCGGCGGGTGGGGGCCCTAAATACTAAAAAAGGCGGGGGACCTAATGTCCTCCCCCCGGCCCCCACCCCTGAGCGGCGGGTGGGGGCCCTAACAAAATGTCCCCCCCAGGTGACTAGGGGTCCCCAAACCCGTAGTCACCCCCTCCCCCCAAAAAAAAATTAACCCCTACCTACCCCCCTCACCCTAAAAAGTATCTGTAAAAAAAAACTTACCATTCAATGTTTTCTTTCTTCTAAATCTTCTTTTTTTCAGCCCCAAAAAAGGGCAAATAAAAAACCATAATAACCGACGCAATAAAAAAAAAAAAAAAATATGAGCGCTAAAAAAATAATCCATGTTCACCCGGCGAGGGCTCCGCGCAGACTAAGCTCTGCAGGGCGGGGGAAGGCTTATAAAGCCTTGCCCTGCCCTGCAATTAGGCTCAGAGCACTCTGATTGGTGGGTTTAAGCCAACGAGAGTGCTCTGACAGGTAAATACATTTACCTGTCACAGCACTCTGATTGGTTGGTTTGAAATCCCCCAATCAGAGTGCTCTGTGTCATTTTACACAGCGTGGGAAAGTTCTTTGGAATTTTCACACGCTGTGTGATTTGACTCATAACTCTCTGATTGGTAAAGTGGTTAAACTCATAAGAGCAGACATTAGAGTGTGAGAGTAGGACCTGCCAAAGATGGGGTACATTGACGTTGTGGCAGGCTTATGCAATGTATGATCATATAATGTAACTAAATCCCCATTATTTTTTTGCCTAGATGAGGTGTTTTTAAAAAAACTTTAAAAAACTAATAAAATCTGTCAACATTGAAGTTGCTGTTTAGTAGATAGGAGAGTGCGCTGGATCTTGTGTATTGTTTATTATATAATATGGCCCCCCAGCAGCACCCCATTTAAGCATGTTTAGGTGAGTGCAACCATCCCCCCATTTTACATACATACTGGTATTGTACAAGAGTGACAGTACTCACACAAGCAGTCATATTTATTGATACTGCAAACATAAACATAATAACATTGCACACTGCAAAGCATTCACAATGGTTCTACACTCAGACACCCTCACACAAAATATTGAACAAATCATAATATTTAAAAATCAACTTATGACATTAACATTTACATTTAGTTTTAATTAAATATGATGTTAAATATGATATAGGATAAGGACCAGGTAACCAACATTCTTAATTAGGAACTGCACAAGTCTTTGTCCCTTGCAAATTTTAGGTAACAATGAAAACAGCAAACATCAATATTCAGAACAGTGGGGAGAAGCAGAACATTAGAGAGGGGGGTGCTATATATACATGAAATCCTTAAAATACTTATGTCTGTACAAGGAAGGTCTTACTGCTGATAGTCAAATCAAATCAATCTAGAAAAACAAAAACAGATTGCACATAGCATAATACTGTATGAAGAAAAATAAAATCAATAATGGTGGTTTGGGTCACTCACGATAAACAGAGCCTATTGTAGCAGGCTCTGACTGTATGGGCTCATCAAAATCTCTGTATGCTGTATGTTCCAACAGGATCAGCTCCAGGATCAGCTCCCTCCTCCTCTTAGTACTCTTCCAATCACACCAAAAAAACCAAATGGTAAGGTGTAAAAAGGATTTATTCAGAATACTATAAAACAAATAAAATGACAAAGCACTACGCGTTTCGACTGTTCAGTCTTCTTCAAAGGTGCATAACATACAAGTCCATCTGATTTCTTTAAATACATCCGGAGTTGTTGATTTTCGCGGGTAAAAGTTCGTGTTACTTCCGGGTTGTGATGTCACTTCCGGGTCCGCCGGCTCAATTTGCGTCATATGACGTCATCACGCTTCCGTCCGTCTGGCATCCTTCAACCTGGATGTTTATGCTTACGGACGCCATTTTTGTACCTGGCATTGTACTAGCGAACTATACTTAGATGAGGGAAAATAGATCAGGCAGAACTATAACGTGCATATTGTAGAAATCCGCTTACAAAGCTGGTAACATATATATTATACTCTACAATATTAGGAGAAATACTAGAAAAAGGAAAATAAGAAACCATTAAAATTATCCTTATAGGAAAGATTAAGCTTATCGGTAATAAGAAAGGGAGGGGGTTAAAACAATATAACCCTTTCTCGAAAAAAGCAAAAATATACTTTTTAAAAGAAGGAAATCCTTCCATATAACAAAAAGATGGATATGAGAAATATATAAAAAATATAAAAAATATATATATAACCCCTATAATTTGGGCCGAACTTTTTAGATAAGGGCTGCCATCTCAAAGTCCACATTGAGCCCGCCCGGGGTCAGTGTTCCGAGATCAAAGATCCACCTCATCTCACAGCGGCTCAATGCGGACTCGAGATGGCCTCCCCTCCAATGGGGTTTAATAGCTTGGATCCCAAAAAAACTAAGCCCCGCAGGGTTTCCACCATGTACATTTAAAAAATGTGTAGAAACACTATGTTTTAAAAAGCCTCTCCTTATATTGTAGATGTGCTCACGTATCCTTGTCTTTAGGTTTCTTGAAGTTTTCCCCACATATTGGAGTCCACAAGGACACGTGAGCAAATACACCACATTCTTAGTGTGACAGGTCATAAATGAATTGATTTTAAAATTAACAGAGCCAATCTTAGAGTGAAAAGCCTCTACTTTCTTCGGTTTACTCTGGTGGTTCCTACAACCCATACACTCCCCACAAAAGTGAAAACCTTTCTGTAGGGATTTATTGATAGTTAGAAAATTTTCTTTCAATTTAGGAGCTTCTAAATAACTCGAGGTTAGTTTCTGTCTTAGATTTTGCGCCCCTCTAAAAATCAATTTGGGTTTATCATAAAGGTATGGTAGGATTTCTTCATCCTGTTGGAGGATATACCAATGTTTATTAAAGATTTTTTTAAGCTCTCTGTGATCTTGACTATAATTGCAGATGATAGGTATTTTATCTTGTTTTTCCTCTGATATGGTTTTTGATTTATATTCTAGTAGAGTGTTCCTTTCCATATTTCTAACCAATTCTATCTCCTGATCTAAAAGTTCGTTACAATATCCTTTCATTAGAAATTGTTCTTTTAGGATTCGGGATTGGGAATCAAAGGTTTCTATTTTTGTGCAGTTTCGTCTCATGCGTAAGAATTGACCCTTCGGTATGTTCTCTAACCATGGACGGAAATGACAACTTTTTTTGTGGATATATCCGTTCACATCAACCGGCTTAAAGAAAGTGCATGTGTCAATACTATTCCCTGTAGCTGAGATCTCTAAATCCAAAAAATGGATTTTCTGCTGGCTATATTCCTGAGTGAGCTTAACATTCCACTCATTAGAATTCAAAAAGTCGAAATATTCCAAAAAAGTGGAATGATCCCCCCTCCAAATAATGAAAATGTCATCTATATACCTCCTATAGAGGACCAGATTCGCACTCCAGTCGTGCTGGGAATAAACAAAAGAATTTTCCCAAAAAGCCATAAATAAATTAGCATAACTGGGTGCGAATCTGGTCCCCATAGCGGTCCCCCGACGTTGCAGATAGTACTCCCCCTCGAACCAAAAGAAATTGTTCCGAAGGATTAACGAAATTCCTTCCATCACAAAGTCTATTTGTTCCTTGGGGTACAACCCGGATGTTTCCAGAAAGGAGTAATTGGCTCGACATCCAATGTCGTGATCTATACAGGTATATAGGCTAGTGACGTCGCACGTAATGAATGCGAAGTCACTTTCCCACCTAAAGTTCTTAAGTATTTGTAATAGGCTCATAGAGTCTTTCAGGTATGAGGGGTTTTCTTTCACTAAGGGTTGGAGAATCGTATCTATATATTTAGACAGATTCGAAAGAAGTGAACCCACTCCAGAGACAATGGGTCTCCCCGGGGGGTTATTCACATCTTTATGGAGTTTTGGTAATATGTAAATTACAGGGATTTTTGGAGATTTTATGTTTAAATAGTCATACTCTTTCTTAGTTAAAATTTCTTTTAGAAAGCCTTTATCTAGATATTCCAAAAAAATCTTTTGGATATCTTGTTGGGAATTTTTATTTAATTTGACATAAGTATCTTTATCTTCCAACTGCCGATTAATTTCCGTAATATATTTGGCCCTGTCCATAACTACCACCCCCCCCCCCCCCTTATCCGCTGGTTTGATTACAATCTCTGAATCTTTTCTTAAGTCCTGTAGTGCCACTACTTCTGATTTCGTGAGATTATTCCTTTTGTTTATTTTTATCTTTCTAATGTCTTTGGTGCAAGCTTTTTCAAAGACCTTCATGGCATTAGATTTTAGATGGATGGGGTAAAAGGTGGAAGGGGCTTTTAATTCGGTATGTACAATGTTTCCTGTTACTCCACTAGTCACATTTTCCACCTGTGGTTTTTTATCAAAGAATTTTTTTATACACAATTTTCGCATGAAGCGATTTATGTCTGTGTAAGTTTCGAATTGGTCGATATTACAGCTAGGAACGAACTTAAAACCTTTGCCTAGGATTTTTATTTGGTCACAGTTTAAAACTTTTTCGGAAAGATTGAAGATTTTTACCTCCTCATCACTTTTCCTCTTGGGTCTCTCCAGTCTTTTTCCTCCTCTATTTCCCCTTCTTCTACTTCTCGATATCTCCTTTTTGTAGGGAGTGGGGTTTTGTCTAGGGGTTCGTCCCAACGCTCCTCTAAAAAAGGGGCATTTCTTTGTTTTTCTATTTGGTTCAGGGGTTCAAATCGGTTAGATGTTGGGATTCTCCTACTTTCTCTACTAGAAAAACGATAACCTTGATCAGAATTATGTTTATATTGGTTCCTTCTTTTGTAATCATACTCCTGGGGGATCATACGAGTATCAGATTTTAAAGGGTAGTCATAATGATTCGTTCTTTCGCTACGTCTCGTTCTTTTTACCTCCCTCCATTCTGACCTAGAGTTTTGTCTTATTGGGGATTTAGTTCTTGTTCGTTTGGGAACATAGTTGTTGGAAAAAGGTTCCCTCTCCTTTTGTCTACTTCTTTCTCCTGATCTGGACTCTCTTTGGTTAGGATAATTTTTTGGTTTTTTCCTAACATTATTGGTGGCATAATCATTAATGTCTCGTTGGTATTTTTTCTTTTTATTGGTGATAATGATAGTCTCTAATTTATCCAATTTCTCAATAATAGGATCAGAAATTACTTCAAAGTCCCTGGTTCCAATGTAGGGTTCTAATTTGACTTTGATTTCTTTAATAATTTTATCCAGGACCTCTAAGTTCATTTTTCTTTGATCTACTATGATTTGCATCATGGTTATTGAGAAAGACTCTAAGGCCCTTTCCCATATATCCATGAACCTTTTGTCATCCTGATCAAATGTGGGGTATTTTGTAAATCGGAGTCCCCTAGGGGTTATTTGGTCACTTAAATATTTTTCCATGGTGAAGACCTCCCATTTGATTTTTAACTCCTTGGTTAACAGTTTTTCTAACAGTAAACCCATATCTTTTAAATTGTCAGTAATTTTATATTTTTCCGGGGTCTCAATTTCTGTTTCCTGGAAAATCTCTTCTGACCATTTCTGTAACTTGGTTCTTTTCTCAAAAATGGCCATTGTGGTTTAAGCTGCCCACACCCTGGTGATTGAACTACTAGTGAACAAAAATAGATACTTTCCAAGAAAATATCTGTGGGTGGATTGGCGCTATTAATACTGGTAAAAGGTGAAAACACAGCAACTACCCCCAAGTGCCTAGAAATCACCCAAAGGCACTATACAAATGGATACAAAAGACAAAACATAGAGAGGGGGGTGCTATATATACATGAAATCCTTAAAATACTTATGTCTGTACAAGGAAGGTCTTACTGCTGATAGTCAAATCAAATCAATCTAGAAAAACAAAAACAGATTGCACATAGCATAATACTGTATGAAGAAAAATAAAATCAATAATGGTGGTTTGGGTCACTCACGATAAACAGAGCCTATTGTAGCAGGCTCTGACTGTATGGGCTCATCAAAATCTCTGTATGCTGTATGTTCCAACAGGATCAGCTCCAGGATCAGCTCCCTCCTCCTCTTAGTACTCTTCCAATCACACCAAAAAAACCAAATGGTAAGGTGTAAAAAGGATTTATTCAGAATACTATAAAACAAATAAAATGACAAAGCACTACGCGTTTCGACTGTTCAGTCTTCTTCAAAGGTGCATAACATACAAGTCCATCTGATTTCTTTAAATACATCCGGAGTTGTTGATTTTCGCGGGTAAAAGTTTGTGTTACTTCCGGGTTGTGATGTCACTTCCGGGTCCGCCGGCTCAATTTGCGTCATATGACGTCATCACGCTTCCGTCCGTCTGGCATCCTTCAACCTGGATGTTTATGCTTACGGACGCCATTTTTGTACCTGGCATTGTACTAGCGAACTATACTTAGATGAGGGAAAATAGATCAGGCAGAACTATAACGTGCATATTGTAGAAATCCGCTTACAAAGCTGGTAACATATATATTATACTCTACAATATTAGGAGAAATACTAGAAAAAGGAAAATAAGAAACCATTAAAATTATCCTTATAGGAAAGATTAAGCTTATCGGTAATAAGAAAGGGAGGGGGTTAAAACAATATAACCCTTTCTCGAAAAAAGCAAAAATATACTTTTTAAAAGAAGGAAATCCTTCCATATAACAAAAAGATGGATATGAGAAATATATAAAAAATATAAAAAATATATATATAACCCCTATAATTTGGGCCGAACTTTTTAGATAAGGGCTGCCATCTCAAAGTCCACATTGAGCCCGCCCGGGGTCAGTGTTCCGAGATCAAAGATCCACCTCATCTCACAGCGGCTCAATGCGGACTCGAGATGGCCTCCCCTCCAATGGGGTTTAATAGCTTGGATCCCAACCACAAACCACAATGGCCATTTTTGAGAAAAGAACCAAGTTACAGAAATGGTCAGAAGAGATTTTCCAGGAAACAGAAATTGAGACCCCGGAAAAATATAAAATTACTGACAATTTAAAAGATATGGGTTTACTGTTAGAAAAACTGTTAACCAAGGAGTTAAAAATCAAATGGGAGGTCTTCACCATGGAAAAATATTTAAGTGACCAAATAACCCCTAGGGGACTCCGATTTACAAAATACCCCACATTTGATCAGGATGACAAAAGGTTCATGGATATATGGGAAAGGGCCTTAGAGTCTTTCTCAATAACCATGATGCAAATCATAGTAGATCAAAGAAAAATGAACTTAGAGGTCCTGGATAAAATTATTAAAGAAATCAAAGTCAAATTAGAACCCTACATTGGAACCAGGGACTTTGAAGTAATTTCTGATCCTATTATTGAGAAATTGGATAAATTAGAGACTATCATTATCACCAATAAAAAGAAAAAATACCAACGAGACATTAATGATTATGCCACCAATAATGTTAGGAAAAAACCAAAAAATTATCCTAACCAAAGAGAGTCCAGATCAGGAGAAAGAAGTAGACAAAAGGAGAGGGAACCTTTTTCCAACAACTATGTTCCCAAACGAACAAGAACTAAATCCCCAATAAGACAAAACTCTAGGTCAGAATGGAGGGAGGTAAAAAGAACGAGACGTAGCGAAAGAACGAATCATTATGACTACCCTTTAAAATCTGATACTCGTATGATCCCCCAGGAGTATGATTACAAAAGAAGGAACCAATATAAACATAATTCTGATCAAGGTTATCGTTTTTCTAGTAGAGAAAGTAGGAGAATCCCAACATCTAACCGATTTGAACCCCTGAACCAAATAGAAAAACAAAGAAATGCCCCTTTTTTAGAGGAGCGTTGGGACGAACCCCTAGACAAAACCCCACTCCCTACAAAAAGGAGATATCGAGAAGTAGAAGAAGGGGAAATAGAGGAGGAAAAAGACTGGAGAGACCCAAGAGGAAAAGTGATGAGGAGGTAAAAATCTTCAATCTTTCCGAAAAAGTTTTAAACTGTGACCAAATAAAAATCCTAGGCAAAGGTTTTAAGTTCGTTCCTAGCTGTAATATCGACCAATTCGAAGCTTACACAGACATAAATCGCTTCATGCGAAAATTGTGTATAAAAAAATTCTTTGATAAAAAACCACAGGTGGAAAATGTGACTAGTGGAGTAACAGGAAACATTGTACATACCGAATTAAAAGCCCCTTCCACCTTTTACCCCATCCATCTAAAATCTAATGCCATGAAGGTCTTTGAAAAAGCTTGCACCAAAGACATTAGAAAGATAAAAATAAACAAAAGGAATAATCTCACGAAATCAGAAGTAGTGGCACTACAGGACTTAAGAAAAGATTCAGAGATTGTAATCAAACCAGCGGATAAGGGGGGGGGGGTGGTAGTTATGGACAGGGCCAAATATATTACGGAAATTAATCGGCAGTTGGAAGATAAAGATACTTATGTCAAATTAAATAAAAATCCCCAACAAGATATCCAAAAGATTTTTTTGGAATATCTAGATAAAGGCTTTCTAAAAGAAATTTTAACTAAGAAAGAGTATGACTATTTAAACATAAAATCTCCAAAAATCCCTGTAATTTACATATTACCAAAACTCCATAAAGATGTGAATAACCCCCCGGGGAGACCCATTGTCTCTGGAGTGGGTTCACTTCTTTCGAATCTGTCTAAATATATAGATACGATTCTCCAACCCTTAGTGAAAGAAAACCCCTCATACCTGAAAGACTCTATGAGCCTATTACAAATACTTAAGAACTTTAGGTGGGAAAGTGACTTCGCATTCATTACGTGCGACGTCACTAGCCTATATACCTGTATAGATCACGACATTGGATGTCGAGCCAATTACTCCTTTCTGGAAACATCCGGGTTGTACCCCAAGGAACAAATAGACTTTGTGATGGAAGGAATTTCGTTAATCCTTCGGAACAATTTCTTTTGGTTCGAGGGGGAGTACTATCTGCAACGTCGGGGGACCGCTATGGGGACCAGATTCGCACCCAGTTATGCTAATTTATTTATGGCTTTTTGGGAAAATTCTTTTGTTTATTCCCAGCACGACTGGAGTGCGAATCTGGTCCTCTATAGGAGGTATATAGATGACATTTTCATTATTTGGAGGGGGGATCATTCCACTTTTTTGGAATATTTCGACTTTTTGAATTCTAATGAGTGGAATGTTAAGCTCACTCAGGAATATAGCCAGCAGAAAATCCATTTTTTGGATTTAGAGATCTCAGCTACAGGGAATAGTATTGACACATGCACTTTCTTTAAGCCGGTTGATGTGAACGGATATATCCACAAAAAAAGTTGTCATTTCCGTCCATGGTTAGAGAACATACCGAAGGGTCAATTCTTACGCATGAGACGAAACTGCACAAAAATAGAAACCTTTGATTCCCAATCCCGAATCCTAAAAGAACAATTTCTAATGAAAGGATATTGTAACGAACTTTTAGATCAGGAGATAGAATTGGTTAGAAATATGGAAAGGAACACTCTACTAGAATATAAATCAAAAACCATATCAGAGGAAAAACAAGATAAAATACCTATCATCTGCAATTATAGTCAAGATCACAGAGAGCTTAAAAAAATCTTTAATAAACATTGGTATATCCTCCAACAGGATGAAGAAATCCTACCATACCTTTATGATAAACCCAAATTGATTTTTAGAGGGGCGCAAAATCTAAGACAGAAACTAACCTCGAGTTATTTAGAAGCTCCTAAATTGAAAGAAAATTTTCTAACTATCAATAAATCCCTACAGAAAGGTTTTCACTTTTGTGGGGAGTGTATGGGTTGTAGGAACCACCAGAGTAAACCGAAGAAAGTAGAGGCTTTTCACTCTAAGATTGGCTCTGTTAATTTTAAAATCAATTCATTTATGACCTGTCACACTAAGAATGTGGTGTATTTGCTCACGTGTCCTTGTGGACTCCAATATGTGGGGAAAACTTCAAGAAACCTAAAGACAAGGATACGTGAGCACATCTACAATATAAGGAGAGGCTTTTTAAAACATAGTGTTTCTACACATTTTTTAAATGTACATGGTGGAAACCCTGCGGGGCTTAGTTTTTTTGGGATCCAAGCTATTAAACCCCATTGGAGGGGAGGCCATCTCGAGTCCGCATTGAGCCGCTGTGAGATGAGGTGGATCTTTGATCTCGGAACACTGACCCCGGGCGGGCTCAATGTGGACTTTGAGATGGCAGCCCTTATCTAAAAAGTTCGGCCCAAATTATAGGGGTTATATATATATTTTTTATATTTTTTATATATTTCTCATATCCATCTTTTTGTTATATGGAAGGATTTCCTTCTTTTAAAAAGTATATTTTTGCTTTTTTCGAGAAAGGGTTATATTGTTTTAACCCCCTCCCTTTCTTATTACCGATAAGCTTAATCTTTCCTATAAGGATAATTTTAATGGTTTCTTATTTTCCTTTTTCTAGTATTTCTCCTAATATTGTAGAGTATAATATATATGTTACCAGCTTTGTAAGCGGATTTCTACAATATGCACGTTATAGTTCTGCCTGATCTATTTTCCCTCATCTAAGTATAGTTCGCTAGTACAATGCCAGGTACAAAAATGGCGTCCGTAAGCATAAACATCCAGGTTGAAGGATGCCAGACGGACGGAAGCGTGATGACGTCATATGACGCAAATTGAGCCGGCGGACCCGGAAGTGACATCACAACCCGGAAGTAACACAAACTTTTACCCGCGAAAATCAACAACTCCGGATGTATTTAAAGAAATCAGATGGACTTGTATGTTATGCACCTTTGAAGAAGACTGAACAGTCGAAACGCGTAGTGCTTTGTCATTTTATTTGTTTTATAGTATTCTGAATAAATCCTTTTTACACCTTACCATTTGGTTTTTTTGGTGTGATTGGAAGAGTACTAAGAGGAGGAGGGAGCTGATCCTGGAGCTGATCCTGTTGGAACATACAGCATACAGAGATTTTGATGAGCCCATACAGTCAGAGCCTGCTACAATAGGCTCTGTTTATCGTGAGTGACCCAAACCACCATTATTGATTTTATTTTTCTTCATACAGTATTATGCTATGTGCAATCTGTTTTTGTTTTTCTAGATTGATTTGATTTGACTATCAGCAGTAAGACCTTCCTTGTACAGACATAAGTATTTTAAGGATTTCATGTATATATAGCACCCCCCTCTCTATGTTTTGTCTTTTGTATCCATTTGTATAGTGCCTTTGGGTGATTTCTAGGCACTTGGGGGTAGTTGCTGTGTTTTCACCTTTTACCAGTATTAATAGCGCCAATCCACCCACAGATATTTTCTTGGAAAGTATCTATTTTTGTTCAGAAGCAGAACATTGTTGGATTGAGATTTGAGATTGAGAGTTTTTCATGGTAGAAGTACTTGTATTGTACATGGTTCAAAAATTTAGAATTGTACGTTCCCAACAAAAAGAAAATATTTAGCCAGAAATCTATTACTAATAATCATCTGTATATATATATATATATATATCAAAATGTTTTATGCAATTTAATAGCATTTTAAATGAACCATAGCTTGGGTTAAAAAAACAGGATAGTTCTTTATACAGGACTGAAAATGTTCTCTGAAAAACTGAAAAACATCTTCTGTAAATAATTATGTAAAAACAGCTGTGCAGTTCCACTGCAGCAGAAGTAAAATTTCTTGTGGGAGTTATCAGGAAAAGGCAAAACAAGTCATCTTACTCATTAGATTTTCTTGGTTACAAAATTATATTTATTGTTGTATAGCTGCTGGTTAACTGATTGCCTAATATCTACTGGTGCCATTCATTTACTCTGCAATTTAATATGGCAAATTGCTAAAAAAAATGCATTATCAACAGACCTTGAAAATTATTTTATCTTTATGCTTGTTTCCCTTTAAGATTAAGTTTATACTGTTTACTCAGTAGGTTTATAAAATAATTATGATTTCTCCATACATTTTGTATTTTGTATGCAAAGTCATATTTGTTCATGCTGCTCAAATAAAATAGTGTGATTATGTTGTTGTTGTGTTCGCAACTGATCTGTGTAAATTACCGTATTTATCGGCGTATAACACGCACTTTTTTCCCCTGAAAATAGGGGAAAAATCGTGGGTGCGTGTTATACGCCGATATCCCATAATTACTTACCTGTCCTGAAGCGTGGGCCGGCTTCACAGCGCGCACCGCGGTACAGGAACTTTAATTTAAGGTTCCGGTTTCCGGCGGGACTGAAAGGAAGTGTGCACAATAGTGTGCACACTTCCTTTCAGTCCCGCCGGAAACCGGAACCTTAAATTAAAGTTCCTGTTCCGCGGTGCACGGTGTGAAGCCGGCCCACGCTTCAGGACAGGTAAGTAATTATGGGAGGGGAGGAAAGTACACTATGGGAGGGGAGGGGAGGGGGAGGAAAGTACACTATGGGAGGGGAGGGGGAGGAAAGTACACTATGGGAGGGGAGGGGGAGGAAAGTACACTATGGGAGGGGAGGAGGGGAAGTACACTATGGGAGGGGAGGAGGAGGAAAGTACACTATGGGAGGGGAGGGGGAGGAAAGTACACTATGGGAGGGGAGGGGGGAGAATACTATGGGAGGGGAGGGGGGAGAATACTATGGGAGGGGAGAGGGGAGAATACTATGGGAGGGGAGAGGGGAGAATACTATGGGAGGGGAGGGGGGGGAGAATACTATGGGAGGGGAGGGGGGGAGAATACTATGGGAGGGGAAGGGGGGGAGAATACGAGGGGAGGGGGGGGAGAATACTATATACTATGGGAGGGGAGGGTGGGAGAATACTATGGGAGGGGAGGGTGGGAGAATACTATGGGAGGGGAGGGGGGGAGAATACTATGGGAGGGGAGGGGGGAGAATACTATGGGAGGAGGGGGGGAATACTATGGGAGGAGGGGGGAATACTATGGGAGGGGGGAGAATACTATGGAAAGGGGGGAGAATACTATGGAAAGGGGGGACACTATGGGATGAGGGGGGAATACTATGGGATGAGGGGGGGGAATACTATGGGATGAGGGGGGAAATTTCCTGGAATTTCTTTCTAAAAATGAGGTGCGTGTTATACGCCTGTGCGTGTTATACGCCGATAAATACGGTAAATGCACCTTCGGTCAGTTATTTTATTTTAATTGAGAAATAATTTTTACCATTGGGATTATCTACTAGGCAAAAACTCTTGCATGTTAATTATCTGTGTGACATAAAGTTTAGCAATTAACCATTTTTATTAAGATTTCATTTTGGTTTTGTACTCATCACTTCTTTTCAAATTAATTTGTAATATATCAGAACATTATTTATTTATATTCAGCTTTTTTGTCACTTGAACGGACATGAATTTGTCCGGATTTAAGCCAGACTAAACTCCACCGAACCACTGAAATATGGACCGAATGCTGCAAATCTGGGCCTGGATTTTTTTTTTTTAAACTATTCACAGGTCAGAAAAAAACCATCAAAGGATCAGCACTATTTAACCAAACCAAATTAGAAGGAAAAGGCAGCATACCTAAAGGATTGAGCTCTCTTGCAGACCACAAACAGGATAGGACAATACAGCAAAAGGAGAGGAAGGCTGCGCCAATAAAATTGTAGTAAAAGATATTCCCAATGGACGATAGATACAGAAGAATAAAAACCAATAGTAAAAAAAGGATGTCAAATGTCCAAATAAATGTGCAAACTTATATATACAAATATTTTAGGAAAGTCTCTTCTCTATGGACATGCCATATCAGGAAATGCTTGGGATATGTATCAATATACAAAAAACACAAGAGGAAAACCCAATAGTGTAGCATATTAAGAAAATATATGGTACTAATAATTCGTAGATCTAATGTAGTCCTACTCATGTTTTCTAGAGCTAGAACCAGCTCTAGTATGAATGGCATTCATGGTATAGTCCCCAAATATAGGATTCATGTGATAATGAAGTCAGCAGATATCACTGCGGATATCACTGCGGTATGGGGACCATAAAAGCCATAAAAAAAAAAACAACAACAATAGTGCTCACTGTGTAAATTGAACAAAGAGTAATAAGTAAGAAATTACGTGTCCGACTTCCGGTGAGAGCGGTTGCATGGCTTAGGAGCTCCGCCGTAACCCCGACCTGAAAAGCGACTAAAAGCACTATAACTACCAAAATTGATACCATATACGCCACCAGAGGTGCCTGTACATACCATGCCACCATCCAAGAAACTAAAATTGTCAGAAACAGCGAAATTGAAGAAAACCGAGCGCCGCAGGGAAAACCAAGATGGCGACGAGACATCTAATATGTCAGATGGACAATCTGACTATGATTGAGGACCCTCCAAATACACAGACTCACCTGTCACGGAGCGTAGCCTTCACAAGATGCTCCAAGAACTCCGAGCCACCATTATGGCGGATTTTCACCGCATTGACGGAGACTTGAGAAAATAAATCTCTAACCTCGGCGACAGAACCAGTCACCTGGAAAACAGGACGGAAGAATTATGCGTTGAACACAACGAGGTTGTAGATAAAATACAGAAATTGTCAGAGGAAAATGTTATGCTTAAATTAAAATTAGCTGACATGGAAGACAGATCAAGACAACAAAATGTCCGCTTCAGAGGTATACCAGATGATATCTCCCATGATGCTTTCCCAGCCTAAATTCTCTCAATATGTAATTCCCTAGTCCCTGGCCTACCAGGCTCCGCGTGGGCTTTTGATCGCATGCATAGACTTCCAAGACCAGACCGCTTATCTAATGAGGTCCCCAAAGATGTTATTAGGTTTCACTACTTTGATCATAAAGACACTCTATTGGCAGCAGCGAGAAAGCTTCCCACACTTCCTGACCCTCACCAACGGATAGCGCTATTCGCAGATCTGTCATCAACCACAATGGCAAGATGTAAGGAATTTGTCTCAATCACTAAGTAATCACTAATGTAAAATCATAATGTGGCATACAGGTGGGGCTACCCCACCAAGGTGATAATCTGGCGTCAAGGGAAAACCCAAGTAATCAATGAACCAGCTGAGGGACTGAAATTACTCACAGCCTGGGGACTATGGATTAACACTACCAACCTCCAAGAAAACTCAGATGGAACCTCCCCAAGAAGACTTCAAGCGGAATGGCAGATGGCAGGCTCACCGGCCAGGAAACCATAAACTCTGTCACTACCTTGATTCCAGCCAGGGCGGTTACGTTGGTATACTATCTAATCATTAATAGATTTGCAGTGTGTCTACTTCTGAGCGTTATGTCCCAGAACATGTTCATTAAAGGACCACTATAGTGCCAGGAAAACATACTCTTTTTCCTGGCACTATAGTGCCCTGAGGGTGCCACCACCCCCCTCTTTTGTTCTTCATATGTCTCAGCATCACGGCTTTACATCACAAGCTCTAACCTTCTAATTTCCCCATGTTATCTCACTCAATGAAAATTATTTCCCTTAATGCCAAAGCTCTTAATAGCTCTATAAGAGAAGACAAGTACTTAAAGATATGCATACAAATAAACCGGCTATAGTGTGCATTTAAGAAACCCATTTCAACAACAAAAAATCCACCTCAACTGCGATCGACGAAATACCCTACAGCATACCATGCCTAACAAATCGAAAGGAGTAGCAATACTCTTTCATGCTGATTTGTTTTTCACATTACACAAACAATACACAGACCAAGTAGGTAGATTACTGATTTTGGTAGGTGAATTGAACGGCATACTAGTAAACCTTAGCTTCGCTATACGCCCCCAACGAAGCACAATTTTACCACATGACAGGGGGCTTCCTATTTTGCATTAAACTCTCTTTACTAACTCCACATAGCAGTAAAGAAAAGTGAAAACATTAACCAATCAAAATGTAATAGGAAGTATAGTATTCACAGTGATGAGGCTCCTCCCCCTCTTTCTTTACTGCTCCATCAAGCAGACAGGTCAGAGTGTTACTCTTCTCCATTAGTTTATGTTCTTATTGCCTCTTTGAGGTTGTTTCTATATTATATTTTTTTGATATACTTTGCTGTATGTTCTTGCTGTGCTTCTGTTCTCTGTGCAGCTGTGTTTTTTCTATGTTATTTATTGCGTTTGTACCTTATTCTTGGTTTCTGCCCTCTCCCCTCCTTGCTCTCACTTCTCTGAGGTTTGAGGTCTTACTGGGGTTACATGTTAATATTGAATTAAGCCATTTACATAAACTGTTTAAATGGATGTCACCCATAACCCTGGATTAACTATTAGAGCATGGATTGGTGCTCTCTGTCAGGACTGTGGCCTGCACTCAAGGGGTGAGCCCCCTACTATATTTATACTGCACTGTGATACTGTATGGAGACATGTTGTTACAGCCTCTGTTAACTACTGGACAGGACTTCCAGGACATACTGCTTAGGAATATCTCCCATAACCTTGTATTAACGGTTTGAGCACAGGTTAGTGCTCTCTGCCAGAGCTGTGACCTGCACTGAAGGGTTCATGCCCTGTACACCTGGGGTGATACCCCTACCATATATTTCACTATGGAGACAGACTGCTCCAGCCTCTGTTAAGTGCTGGGCAGAATTTCCAGGACATACTGCTTAAAAGACTGCAGACAGGTCAGAGTTTTTTGGCTCTTCCCTTTATTTTATTGTTTATAGCGATTTTGTGTCTGCTTCTTTTCATATATATACACACTGTGTTCTCTCTATTTGTCTTAGGGATTCGTTCCCACATTAGTATACTTTTCTTCAGGGACTCTAACTTTCCTGCTCCCCTATCTATTTGTTTTTGGCGCCAATCCGACCCGTCGGTCTTTATTTTCACCGACGGATCGCTTTGTGCTTGCCTCATTCTTTTAGGTTTCTGAGGGTAATGATCACCCTCCTCCACCCGTTCTCTCCCTCGCGGCTCCACAGCCGCACTCAGCCAGCCGGCATGACGGGAAGCTTTTTTCCCGTCTCCGGCGGCCATCTTGGAT
Organism: Pelobates fuscus; assembly: GCF_036172605.1. Classification (NCBI taxonomy): domain Eukaryota; kingdom Metazoa; phylum Chordata; class Amphibia; order Anura; family Pelobatidae; genus Pelobates; species Pelobates fuscus. The sequence continues at coordinate 343,490,498 of NC_086317.1, read as the reverse complement.
CTCGCGTCTCGCGAGACCCACGGCTGCCATCTTAGTAGACCCACGATCTCCGTTATTCCGGCTCCTGATCGCTCCGCAACCGGACACATGCTCCTTACGTTCAGGCAGGGGTTACCAGGTCAGTTGCCTAGACTGTAGCCTGCACTATAGGGTTTGCTAACCCTGTGCATTTGGGGTGAGGCCCCTATAATATTGCTGCTGTCAGGTGGATTTTCGTGCCACATATATATATATATATATATATATATATATATAACCCAGTACAAAGCCCAGTAGAAAGCCCAATATACCCTGCTGGGGTGACTGGTATTGCTGATACCACATACATTGAAATTACATATCCACCCTGCTGGGGTGTCTAATACTGCTGGTACTACTACACTATCTACCCTGCTGGGGTTATCCTGTTGGTACTGCTGTTACCACTATTATATATATTATATATTTACACCCTGCTGGGGTTATTTGGGTACTGCTGGTACCATCACTTACTGTGAATTACGCTACAGACTGACCCCTAGCCAAATAATTACACCCTGTGCCATCATCCAATATAGTAATTTGATTTACACCAGTCCTGCTCCTAAACCTTACGGAAGCATCCCAGAACCCTGCGGACTTCCAGGCAATGATTACTGAAGCCATCTCCGCCTCAATGGAGAAAGCGCTTTCAAGGGTAATGACGGCATCTGCTGATCAAACCAAGAAAGTCACAAAAGCCCAACACCAGGACTACGATGAAGCTTTAGAATCACACGCACAGTCCGATACCCGGCTTAGCAAACGCCACTGGAAGGGCGAAAAGGGGAACGACAACCCTGGCAAAGGCAAGGCACCAGCCAAACGCCACAAGCCGACCCCACCTACCACTGCCCCACGCGCTTCATGGCCGTGTTGGACGAGTGGCAGGATGCGGATTCTGATTTGCTGGACGATGACTGGGGCTCAGATACCAGATCCCACACTGGGTTCTTACACGGCACTTTCTTGGATGACATCCAACTGCCGGACGACCTTACACCCGCCCAAGAAGAAGGGGAAACCATCCTGGACCCCATGGGACAACGTCTTTTCGACCCTCTAAATATCCGACACCCACGGTCAGGGGACTGGACTCCACTGAACACCTCTCTAAATTCATGCATCTGTGGCTTTGCAAACCGCAGGACAAAACAGTGCACAGCCGCCTACGCTCCGAATGCCCTCGCCCTTCACTTCCCCACCATGTGGCTCAGTCTCCGATGTTCGACCAAGTCATGACCACCTTCATGTCTCGGGGTGGCCGTGACCCCCGAAGAGGTGTGGAGAAAGGATTTCACAGGGTTTAGGACAAGCTACTGGACTCCATTGGCCCAATTTCCCACATCATGTATTTGGCAGACAACGCATTTGCAAGGGCTGACCAATTCGATTCCAGCATGGTAAAAGAATGGGCTCATGACATAAGAGAATGGGCACAAAGGTGCTTTTGTTTAGTTGGTAATGCCAACATAGCCCTCTCCTCTGAGAGGCGTAAGGCAGCATTGCTCCGCATAGACGGAAAGCTGGTGGAATTGGGCACCAAGGAGTAGGGACCGCTGGCACAGGGCAGACTGTTCGGGGACGCCTTCCTAAAAGAACTGAACAGACACGTCAATGTGTTCACGTCCCTTAACAAGGCTCAGACTTCTATGAAACAAGTCTTCAGGGGCTACCCCAGTCGGGGTGTTTTTGGACGGGCTGGCCGCCAAAGGGGCCATGCAGCCAGCCGCTTTTGGCCTTCAGGCCCCCGCTCACAAAGACCTCAACCCTTCTACCCGGAAGTAACCTACTGGCAACCCTTCCGGGTAGACACCAGAGGAGCTGACAGAGATCAAGGACCACGTGGCCGTGGCAGAGCACGCTTCCCCACAGATAAGCAAACCTTTCACTCAAGTACCACTTACCCAACATATTGCAGGTCGTATCGCTCTTTTTTTTCAGAACTGGACAACTATCTCCGCAGACTTCCTCGATTTCGACTACATCATCAATTTAGTGGACGCCCCGCCCCCCATACAGTGCTCTGCAGAGGACCACCAGCTCATCGCCGGTGAGTTCCGAGAGCTCCGGTCAAAAGGGGCGATCGAATGCACTCACGATCAAGGGGGTTTCTTCAGCAGTATATTTCTGGTGAAAAAAGAATCTGGGGATTTTCCGACCCGTCATAAACTTGAGGAGACTCAATGTTTATGTGATGTACAGGTATTTCAAGATGGAAGGCATTCATCTTCTAAGAGACCTCCTCCAAGACAGGGACTGGTTCACAAGACTGGATCTCAAGGACGCATACTTGTCAGTACCCGTCCACCTCACCTGCCGCCAATTTCTAAGGTTACGGTGGCAAGGCCTACGCTGGCAATTCACGAGCCTTCCCTTCGGCCTCAGCTCGGCCCTGTGGTGCTTCACCAAGCTGCTGAAGCCAGTAGTTGCACATCTACGAGCACGAGGAATTCGGTGGACGCATTTCTCCAACCATGGCCAACCAGGGGAGCGTACGCCTTTCCCTCGTTCGCCATGATAGCGAGGACGATTTAGTACTTGAAGACTCAACGCGGGTCTCTGCTCCTCATCACTCCCCTATGGTGGGGCCAACCCTGGTTCCCGGACCTCCTAGCATCGTCCTACATGGATCCCCTACTCTTACCATCTTATCCAACGCTCCTCCCAGATCCGAAAGGGAACCCTCATCCTGGAAGACCGTCTTGCCTTGCTGGCTTGGACTCTTTCAGGGGCGCCTGGCGGACCAGCGAATTATCGCAAGCAGCTAGAGATCTTATATGGAATTCATGGGCACCAGGAACCAGACAATGCTACCTATCGGCTTGGAGCAGTGAACGGAACCTCGATCCCTTTACTGCACCTATAACGGCCATCCTGTATTGTCTTTCCTATCTTTTCTCCGCAGGTCGCTACTCCCGATCGCTCAACGTTGTGCGCTCCGCGATTTCGGCAGCCCACATACCAGTCATAGGGATACCGTAGGAAAGGACCCACTGGTATGCCAACTCCTGAGGGGCATTCGATTACAGAGAACTCCGAGACCCCAATACTCTCGCTTAAGGGACGTCAAGGTTGTCTTACAATTCTTGAGAGACTGGCCGGATAACGGCAGACTCTCTCTCCGACAACTCTCAACTAAACTGACGCTCTTGCTTTGCCTAGTCTCGTTCCGTCGGGTTTCGGACGTGCGGGCGTTTGACTTCGACACTTTTTTGGTCTCCCCTGAGGGTGTTACCTTTTAAGTATCGCAGCGTACGATATCGGACTCTACGTCGGTCTTCTGCCCGTTTTTCCCTACCGATCCACAACTTTGCGTGGTGTCTACCCTACGTCGGTATGTGGAGGTCACATCCCCGCTTCGGGTCTCCACTTCAGGACAACTTTTTGGTGTCTTATGTTAGACCACACGTACCCGTCTCGACTACCACTCTCGCCAGATGGATAAGATGGATTCTATCACTGGCGGGGGTGGATGAGGTCTTCAGAACCCACTCAGTTTGCGGGGCAGCGGCTTCTTCTGCTTTCGCTGGCGGATATCCTACGTTCTGCGGACTGGTCACGAGAATTTACCTTTCGGACATTCTACTTCCACCCAAGCTCAGGGGCAGCCACTTTTCTCCTTCATCAGCGTTAAAAAAAAGCAAAATAGGAAGCCTCCTGTCATGTGGTAAAATTGAAGATTATGCTAGCGTTAGTGTACTTATAATCTTAATTTTAGTAATGACAGGAGGCGAGTATTTTCCCACCATTTCCCACCCTGGGAAGAGAGGTCTCACGTAAGTATATTTGTCTTTTGTCTACTTCTTCCCTGCATCAGTCTTTGATTGCTCCTCCTAGGTATGGGGTTTGTTCTGATTGTTTGTTTATAACATTTTACTTGCCGTTTATAGTCTGTCGTTTATAGTCAATAATATAACATCCCTGCGAGTTTGTGTTGAGTTATTACCATTACTTCATACAGTTTCCAGACCTGTACCTAACCTATTTCACGTTCTCTTTCAGTGTAAATTCATGATGTTACAGTTCGTTCTCAGGATGGACACCTTGGGACCTTCCTTCATCCCTTGAGGTTTCGTTTATTGGAGAGTCACCTGATGGTTCATGTTACAAGACTTTTTGGAACTTTATCCGTTATGATGTCGCTTTCGAAAGAGGGGGAGGAGCCTCATCACTGTGAATACTATACTACCTATTGCATTTTGATTGGTTAATGTTTTCACTTTTCTTTACTGCTATGTGGAGTTAGTAAAGAGAGTTTAATGCAAAATACTCGCCTCCTGTCATTACTAAAATTAGTATTATAAGTACACTAATGCTAGCATAATCTTCAATTTCCTTTCCTTAATAAAGCAATCAAAAAAATCTCATCCTTGAAACAGGGCCATGTAATAATATGCAGAGATTGCAATTGTACCCTTGACCCTTCACTTGATATCCAACGCACGCAAAATAAACCACCCAGCAAAGTTTCTACTCAAACTAGCAAACTCTTCTCAAACCTTATTTACACACATGATCTCTGTGATACACGGAGAAATCTCTTTCCAGCAGCAAAAGACTACACTTAAATTCACCGGTACACATGACTTACACACGGATTGATCTTTGCTTAATCGATAAATCAACTCTACCCCACCTTCAAAATCAAACAATAGGCCAAAGAACATGGTCTGTTCACGCACCAATAGTGATCACATTGGCAGTCCCATGCCCAGCAAAAGGCCGAGGCAAATGGAGACTAAATGAATGCATTCTAGATTGCCCCACTAATCAACAAAAAATAGCTTCAGAAATAGATAATTATTTCTCATGCAACGTAACCAATGACACCACATCAGAAAACCAATGGTTAGCTGATAAAGCAGTTATTAGAGGCGAATTCATCAAATTAGGTTCCACCATAAAAAAAAAAACAATTCCATACTACACTTACAGCATTACATCAAAATCTTGCTACATTAGAACAATCGAACAAAAGATCCACTTCCAAAAACCTATCTAAGCAAATAGCCAAAGTACAGGAGGATATTCATCAACTACATACCCAAGTTTACACCAAAATTGTACTAAAGATTCAACAAAATTACTGTAGCATGGGAAACAAAGCAGGTAAATTACTAGCAAATCAATTGAAATTTAATTACCTGCAAACCAAAATCCCCTATATTACATCAAAATCAAACACTAAAATCTACAATCCTCACAACATAGTAGACAAACTGTCCCTATATTATGAAGACATCTACAACCTCAGAAAAAACAAAGACACTTTTACCCCTAATGAAACACAGATATCATAATACTTGACACAAATCTCACTCCCGCAAACCACTCCACAACAAAATGACCTCCTGGACGCCTTGTTCACAGAAGAAGAAGTAGCTAAGGCCATCTGTTCTCTTCCCAAACACAAAATTGGTGTGATTTAGGCATAACACATGTACATAAAGGAATCTGCTCCTTCCCAGACTTACAAATCTCATATTTCTATATCTAAGAGTGAAACACATTCTACAATCTAATAAGATGTGCTACATAAACCCTACATAAACCCTCTTTCACGTAAATTAAATTAAATTAAATTAGAACAAAAATGCCATACAACGAAAAAAGTATCTTCTCCATCCAAATTTCTAACATTATGTTACTCAGCTCAATTAGATATTAATGAAACAAAAAAAATTACCCTACATGATCAAATGGGAAGAAAACCTAGGGAAAACATTCTTATTGTCAGAATGGGAAACAGCAATTAAACACACCAAACAGTCCTCAAAGTGTGTCACCCACTGGGAATCCTTTTTCAGGGTACTGATGAGATGGTATATGGTCCCAAGCAGACTAAGAAAAATATACCCCACAGCAACCTCTATTTGTTGGAGATGCAACAAAGACAAAGGCTGCAAAAAAAAGCACATATTTTGGGACTGTACAATCCTGCAATCCTTTTGGCGTAACATACATAAATCAATCCGAACGCTATTTCGAGATACCACTTACACCAGAAAATTACTTACTTTACCTCATACCCAATTTAAGTGAGGTCCCTTCTAAAGATGCAGTACTCAATATTCTTTTAGCTGCAAAAATCAGTATTGCCGCTCATTGGAAGAGCATTTTATGTCCCACTCTGTCAGAAGTGGTCCGTAGAGTCAACTCCACATACCATCACGAAAAAGAATGGGCAAAAAGAGAAAATATGTCAAAATTCTTAGACAAATGGAATAAATGAGAACTATTTGTACAATCAAACCACTAATTCTATCACACCATTGTTAATCGAGGCCCAAAACAGCGAAACCACATAGCCTACTAATCTATTCTAAATTTACAGCACTCTGCAATTTTACCTCCCCATCCCTCATTTATTAGTTGCATTTAAGATTGAGAGATATTTCCTAGTCCGCTAACTACTCTTATTCCCACTGTGATAGGGAAGGTACATGGTTTTCATACTGTTGAATATTCCGATATACATAGTGGTACTTCTACGTATGCCAATCTCCAACACTGCAAATAAAGGTACCTATATGTTTGAGAAACAGGGTGAAAGCAACACTATTCTTCCGCAAACACCCAAACATGCTGTACCACTATCCACTATTATTGTTCATTCAATTAATGTATGTAACCATATTGTTTTGTATGCGCAAATGTCGTGCAATGGTGAGAACGGTATATTTCATGTTCCGTATATACTCTTCAATGCCGATATCTCTCATTGTTATGCCATTGTTATGTACTATTTGATATGTTCTATTGTAAGTGTTAACTTCTATGTCAAAATCAGTGGTATACAGTGTGCTTTTCTTATGCATAAAACCAATAAAAACTATATATTAAAAAAAAAAGGAAAAGGGCACACTCACATGATATAAGTACCCAAAATCACTTTATTAAAATAGCTATATATAGTTTAACCTATATAGGGCTTTATCAAGTGGAATTCATACTAGAGCTGATTCTAGCTCTAGAAAACGTGAGTAGGACTACATTTATTTATTTATAAAATATTTTACCAGGATCGATACATCAACATAAACAAGTATGCCCTGGGTCTTTGCATTGTTACAATAGGATACAATATTACAAAAATACAATATACAAACTATATATATATATATATATATATATATATATATATATATATATACACACACACACATATATGAATTTAATACATAACAGGTAATAAATATATTCAACCATGACAGGTGCATTCTGTGCTGAGGTATATTGCCATATATCTCTTAAAAGATTTTAGATTGAATGAAGATTTGACTGTGTCCCTGAGGTTATTCCATAATTGCGGTGCTTTGTAGGAAAAGGAGGATTGAGCCACTTTATTTATGTATTGCAGTATGCTTAATATCGTGCTAGTACTGCATCGGAGGTTATAGGAGGTGGGAACAGTCGGAGAGAGCATTCTACTCAGGTAGGGTGGGAGCTTCCCAGAAATGCTCTTATGCACAAGGCAGGAAAAATGAAGAGTACGTCGGCATTCCAGCGCCAGCCAGTTTAGCTCTTTTAACATGTCATAGTGGTGGGTAAAGTTAATACATTCTAGTACAAAGAGGCAGAACAAATTATATAACTTAAGTTTATTAAGGTGGGTTTGCGGTGCGGGTGCATACACTACATCCCCATAATCAATGTGTTGCACTGTTTCCTTAGGCGGGATTTGTTTCTGTACAGGGCACCTATTTTTTCGTTATAGATTTGAAGAGATTTTTTTCAACGTGAAGGCCAAAAGATAGATTGGGGTTTAGCAACATACCTAGATATTTAAAAGAACAGACTGCTGTCAGTGTGCTATTTGAATTTGTTCTGATACACAATTGTTGATTTTGTAGTTTACGTAATTTAGGTACAGTTCCAAAGATCATTGTAATGGTTTTGTCAGTGTTTAGGAAGAGTTTGTTATCACTTTTCTACCTGTGTGAACTGGATTTGGAGCACAGCCTCAAGCTGCGGTAGCTTGGGTATACTAGCGTAGATTACAGTGTCGTCTGCATACGTGGGGCGCCAAATGATATAGATTATCTTAAACAAACAAATATGTTTGAATGACTATCTGTTCCTGTCCAAATCTGAGATGATTAAATTGCGTATACGCAGAAGTAAATTCACACTGACACATGGAGTTCAGGTTAAAAGAACTTCGAGAAAATTTAATGGCATCTGGTTAAAAAGCGGGCTCGCAGACCCTTATAAGAGCAATATTACATCATCATTGAATATCAAGATAACAACAAATAAACATCATTAATTGGTCTATGTGTTAAGTGGTAAGTTAAATGCCCTCCCATCTATATTAGTAATTGGCTTAAGGGTTAAGTGGCTAGTGGGGCATCCTCCCATCATGGGATGTCGTCATCTCTGACAGGGATGGGACATAAGATTCAGGCGCCATTGTTGTTTAGCACGAGGCTCGCTAGATGGGAGGGGGAATCTGGCAGCCAGCCATTTTGAGTACTTGGCACCGTTTAGCTTCGAGGTTATTTCAAGGCTTTTTAGTAAATGAACATTTCATTAGTGCAGTTTCTCGTGATCTAACTATGGCATACATTGTTACATATTACAGGAACTTGATAATTCCGGTGTTAGTCATATTCTTCTAGAAAATACATTCTCTGTCTAACATTCTAAATGCTGTTAGGAAAATCTGTCATATAATGAAGTTAGATGGAGTTAATGGAGAAATTTAATACAGGTTTTAATAATTCTACAACACTATCAGAAATGGCCACATATTGCAATCCATCTGAAACATACGATCAAAACCAAGTTAGCGGACGATCACCAATGCCTGAACTTTTACGTTTTTGAAAAAGAAGGCCATGGTCTATTGTGTCAAAGGCCTTGGCAAAATCAAGGAAAATAGCTCCAGTTAAGTCTCCTTGTTCCTTGCCAATTTGGATGTCATTGCAAGAGGGCAGTCGAAGTTGAGTGATTTGGACGAAAGCCTGATTGATCAGGGGTCAGATAATGTGATCATTGAGTGATTTTGATGAAAGCCTGATTGATCAGGGGTCAGATAATGTGATCGTTGATAATATTCACATAGTTGCGTGTGGACGCATTTTTCCAAGATTTTTGACAATACAGGGAACAATGATATTGGGTGATAGTTAGATGCAGATAATAGGAGTAGGTGATGTGTACAGTCCCACAAAGGGGAAATCAACATCAGGAGAGCTCCACTGTATAAGAAATGAGGAAGGGAGGCCCTACCTTTAATCAATCTAAGGATAAAAAGGGATATGCAAACAAAAAGTATAACTTGAAAAAAGGGAGAGCTTCTAAACGGTGCCCAGGGGATCAATTGTCTGGAGTGCTAGCTAGCATCTAAGTTCCAGTTCCCCAAGTGTCCAACTGACAAGAAGGTAGTGCAAAACTGCAGGGACATTACATCTATGGATGAAAGGGTTCTTGAATATAGATCTAATGGTAACCTCACCAAAAGAGAAAGCTTAGCACTTAATGAGCTAAAATCAAACGCCAACATTGTCATTAAACCATCTGACAAAGGTGGTAATATTGTGGTCATGAATCGTTCAGATTATATCCAAATGGTAAACCTTATTCTTAATGATAAAGACACCTATCGGATCCTACCAGGGGACCCCACGGCTTAATATTTCACTGAAATTAAGACTCTCTTATCTCTGGCCTTGGATAGTAAATTCATAACAAAAGAGGAATTTGACTTCATGCTCATCCGATCACCAGTACTTTTCACCTTCTATAGCCTGCTTAAGGTGCATAAGTCCTTTACGAATCCACCTGGCAGGCCTATTGTATCAGGAAGGGATAATCTAACCCAGAATGCAAGCATTTTTCTTGATAAAATCTTGTCACCCATTGTATCCAATTTACCATCATACATCAGAGATACAAAACAAATATTACACTGGTTAAAGAACCTAAGGGTACCAGAAGGAGCCATCTTATGTAGCCTGGACATAGAGGCATTATATAGCTCCATCCCCATAAATTGGGGATTAAAAGCGTTAGATCCACTCTTCAGAAAACACTTAATGCCCCAGCATACATAGACTTTATTTCTGATATCCTTAAATTTATCTTGACCAAGAATTTCTTTTTATTTAATGATAAAGTATACCAACAAGTTAGGGGTATTGCCATGGGGACTTCATGCGCACCCTGCTATGCCAACATATACCTGGGAGACACACATTGAAATGGACCAGATAACTCAATTATCTCCCAAGCAGAGGGGAGGGTATCTGTGGGTTGTAACCATTGTTTGATTGGTTAACGTCTAATTGGTTGTGGGCGTCTCCCTTGCATGAGAGCACTGCATAAAAGGAGAATACCTGTCATTAAACATCAGTTCTACTTTACCCTTCAAAATGTAGCTTTGTCTCGTTATTGAAAGGGAACCTGCTCGGCTAATCACTAGCTCTTTTAAGAGCTCTACCTCTCTCTCTCTACTTGGATCCAGCTGATAGAAAGAAGGCTACTACATTACTGTACAGCATCTTGCCGGGAAAAAGGACGTCTCCAACGGCTGATACCCCCTCTCCACTGGGGTAGCCGTTACTGTATTGTCACCACTTTTATGGATAGGTACAACTTTTGTAGTCTTCCATAAGATCTATGAATTATTAAAACAGTATATTGTCAAGATATTCTACACTATGGCATGTTTGCACATTTAGTTTGACATTTTATTGGTTATTTTTAGCCTTTTTTTACTATTGTTTTTTTTTTCTTCTGTATCTATCTCCCATTGGGAATATTTTTTATTACAATGTTATTGGCACAACCTGTCTTTCCTTTTGCTATTTGCAGGGTGGAACTAGATGGGGATTTCACTAGTTCACAATGAAAAAGTAAGTTTGGTCTGTACCACTTCATCCAAAAAGCAAACAAAAATTAATGGGGGTTTAGTTACAGTATATGATCATACATTGCATAAGCCTGCCACTGTCATACCTTGTATCCCGCGCCGTCCCGGTCCCGCCGTCCGTCCTCTCCTGTCAGGTGGTGTGGATCGCTGGCGGGCGTTGCACATGCACACCTCCAGGGGCGCACGCGCATCTGTAAAGCGTCCGAGCACGTGCGCGCGCGCACAAGGTAACCAGCAGGGGTCACGTAAGATCAATTTTAAAGAGATAGTAGCCTATTGCTACTATCTACTTATACCTCCCTCAATTCTGTCCCTGCCTATCAGTATTCACCTTGCTCTATATTACCTTTTTCTGACCTCACTTCCTTGCCCTGTCGTGGTTTATTATAGCCCGAGAGTGCGTTCTGAGTAGTTGTCTTTTCTTTGGTTCCTGACTTCTTGTTTATCGGTTATTCTCGTTTCTGGCTCCCTGACCTGGGCTCTGTCTATTCGCTTTTCCGTATCTCTGTATTCCTGACCTTGGCGTGTTTGACTATTCTTATCTCTCGTTCCTACGTTAAGTCCAGCCACTTTAAGGTCCGGTAATACGTCTACCTGTGCTCGCCTTTATTGTTCTCTGGTTTGCGTGTTGGGGAGTATTAACCTTAACAGCCACAACATCAATGTACCACATTCTTGGCAGCTCCTACTCTGGCAGCCTAATGCCTGCTCTTATGAAATTTATCCACTTACTTGGGAAATACTTTCTCCTGGGAACTGTCTGCAGGTCAAGGCTAAATAGGGCCCTGGAATGAGGCACCTTTGACAGGGAGGGGTGCAAAACCAAGGAGTTGGCCTGGACTCTGAAATATATAAATTAAACCAAGAGGGTTGCACTCACCTAAACAGCGATTAGTGAATGAACGAGTGCGCTGGATTTTGTATGTTGTATAAATTGACCCCAGCAGCCCACTTGGTTTCATAAATATATATATTAACTATTGAATTTATATTACTATTGAATAATAACTATTGAATTTATTCACAGATCAAATTTTACAACTATATATATATATATATATATAGTTATTAAATTTGATCAGTGAATAAATTCAATAGTTATTATTATTATTATTATTATTTATAAAGCGCCAACAAGTTCCGTAGCGCTGTACAATGGGTGGACTAACAGAAACTTATTTGTAACTAGACAAGTTGGACGAGGGATTGAGAACCCTGTTTAATTAGCTTACATGCTAGAGAGAGTGAGGTATAGTGACACAAAAGGTAAGGGTAGGGTAGAAAAGTAGGTTGCTAGGATAGTATTTATTGAGGGCTTAGTGTTTTGTTTTGATAACAGTTGCAGCAGAGGAATCATGGTGGGGGAGGGAAAGCTGTTCACAGTTTAATTGATATGCTTTCCTAAAGAAGTAAGTTTTCAAAGATTTTTTGAAGGAGTTGAGATTGGGTGAAAGTCGAACAGAGAGGGGAAGGGCATTCCATAGGAATGGTGTAGCCCTAGAGAATCTTTAAGGTAAGCAATAGAGGTAGGGAGAATGAACAGAGGTTAGATGTAGGTCTTCCGGCAGAGCGTAGAGTCTTAAATTGAACATATTTGTATATTAGTGAGGATAAGTAGGTTGGAGCAGCATTGTGTAGAGACTTGTAAGCAAGTATCAGGGTCTTAAATTGAGCCCTATATCCAATTTAGGGACTGACAAAGGGGGGAGGCGTGGAAGGCTGACTGTAACAGGACAAGTTGGAAACATGTAAGACCATTGAGAAGCGCATTAGAATAGTCAAGGCAAGAGAGGACAGCAGCATGGACAAGCACTTAGCCATATCAGGTGTTAAATAGGGTCAGATGCGTGCTATGTTTTTGAGATGGAAGCGTCAGGATTTGGCGATTGATTGGACATGAGGGGTGAAGGAGAGGTCGGAGTCAAAGAGAACAACTAGGCAGCGAGCCTGAGAGGTATAGTGGATGGTAGCGCCATTGACTTGGAGTAGCAACACGTGAGGGAGGGAAGACCAAAAGTTCTGTTTTGGACAGGTTCAGTTTAAGGAAATGAGCATTCATCAATTTTGAAATAGCAGAGAGGCAGTCAGAGACACAAGTCAAGAGGGGTGGTGAGAAGTCAGGGGAGGACAGATAAATGTCATCACCATAGAAAAGATATTGGTAGCTGAAGAAGCTCATGAGTTTACCAAGAGAGGCAGTGTAGATTGAGAACAGTAGGGGACCAAGGACAGAACCTTGTGGAACACCAACAGAGAGGGATTGGGGAGAAGAGGCAGAGCCCTGAGAAAGAAAAACTGAATGATCACTGGTAGAGGTAGGAAGAGCATCAGGGGAGAGCGGTATCTCCTAGACAGAGATTACGGAGGATGAGAAGAAGCTGTTGATGATCAACAGCGTCAGAAGCAGCAGAAAGGTCGAGGAGAATTAGGATAGAGTAGTGTCCATGGGATTTTGCAGTGATAAGATCATTGTATACTTTGGTCACAGCTGTTTCAACAGAGTGACGAGCGTGGAATCCAGATTGAAGAAGGTCAAGCAGAGAGTTGGATTCTTGCAAGTCTGTCAATCTCGAATACACAACTCTCTCGAGGATCTTGGAGACAAACGGCAGTAGCGATATTGGGTAGTAGTTGGACAGGGAATTCGGCTCAAGGTTAAAAAAAGGTTAGTTAAAACGCAATCATCATTTTTCCCATCAATCATCAACAGGTGGAATTCAGAATCACAAATCAAAATTAACATGCTAACCCATTCAACATGATTTGGCTACATTTTGGCTTGAAGTACGAAAATTTGTACAATTCCCCAATTGGCCCACTATTGAAAGAATTGCAGTTTGTAATGAAATTAATCTCCAAGTCTAATAGTAGCTGAAGATAAATCGAAACTAATTATTCAAATGTCAAAATATTGCTGAACAGTAATCCAAAGGTAATTACATGAAACTGCAATGCACTGCAAGGATAAATTAGGGCGTGAAAGCAATAATAAAGCTTGTTGGTTACAAATACTTGTTAATGTCATATTATATAAGAAGATTCTAGCATCTTCTGGTCAAAGCTGTCAATCTTGGGAATCAGAGAGCCTGACGGCTATCAACTTCCAAAAGGTTAAGAGCTATATCAAATACCAAAAACCAAAAGAGGCTCTAGAGTTTGGCTTGAGGTAAAATTTTAACAAGTGGCCCTGGTTGATATGCTTGCAGTGATAGCAAATCTCTATGAGGGGCATGAGGCAAGGTTTAATCACTTTTCACAATTATTATTCAATATATCAGAACATTTCTTAATAAAAAAAAGTAAACTTTACAATAGTGTCTAATTGTATTAAGTAATTAATCTGTTCTGAAGTTACGGTAAAGTAAAGTCTACTGAAGTGCAAACAGGTAACTGTTATCCCTGTGTTAATAACACAACACTTTAAAAGGGAACAGTCACTTCCCAGGATTTGTATTATGTTTTCCTAGCCTATATGTATTTGTGAGGGTAAAAATTAAATATAGAAATCCACAGCTCTTCTCCCTGTACCTGGACACCTCCATCTTAACTCTGTCAGTCAGTTATATTTCTCCTCCTCATCTGCAATGTTTGCCTGCCTGGTTTTGCGTCTTTTTTTTTTTTTAACTGGATTATGTAATTTGCTAAAATGTTAATGTAAATTTAAAAGAAAACAGAACATCCCATGAAACAAAGGCTAGCACGAATAAGAGATGATTTTCAATGTTGTATTGATTGGTGTAAATTCCATAGAAGGCAGTTCTTCTTTAATAGCTAGATTATTTGTTCATGAAATATGTCAAAATTATAACATTTCAGTAGAGAGTTATGATGTAGTTCTGCCCACAAGTAAAGCCATGTATTTCCAGCTATACATTAGTTAACAATATTCTCCTATAGAGCATTGATTTGCATTTCATCATCTTATTTCTGAAGACTAATTAAATTATATTTTTTAAGGCTACGTTTTTGCATTTATAAATGTACTATCATCACAAGTATCATCAGATGTTTACTAATGTTGTTCAATATAAATACACACAAGGAACATAACATAGCACAACACATATTAATCAAATAGCATGAAAGTTGTTGCTAATGTAGCATTAAAATTCTCCCAAGATTTTTTGTATTCTTAATTAAACAGATGTGAAGGTCACCATGAAGTTTAATTAGAATGTTCACCTTTTTAATAAGTCATTTAAGAGATAAGATAAGTCCTTCAAAATATATTGTATTTTTTCAGTTTAACCAGTGAAGCATGCTAAATTGACTGGGTTTAATATTTAAGTCAATTTGTCTGTGTTATCAGGACAACATAGTAATTATAAATTGTGACTGTCATGCATTCAATTTATCCATGTTTCTGCAAGGTTTTATAATTTGATGACAAATATTCATTATACTTACTACATAAATTATGTTTCTACTTTATCAATTGACAACAGTATTTTATTGTGTTAGAGTCACTAAAAAGTTAGTGATCTGGAATGACATAACATTGTTGCAGAAGTAAAGATAATCATTTCGGATTTTGGATGCAGGTACTTTAGAAAAACGTTTAATAGTACCTTCATTTTGAGTTTATATTGGTTTATTTATTATTAAAGGGACCCTATATTAACCAGAACTATTACAGCTTAATGTACTGGTTGTGGTATCTATTGCATGTCCCTGCAGGCTCTGCATGGAGGTGCTTAACGTTCCCTGCAGAGATGCTTTGATTTAGTTCATCTCTATGAGAATATGATGATTGGTGTAGTGCAGCTTATTGCCCAGCATGCTCAATAGCCTCCCAATGATTTCCTATGGAAAAGCATTGGATCGACTGAGTTTATCAAGTTTTATGATCTCAGCCATGGAGGCGGGGCCAGCTGCGGCGAGACTGGAGCGCCATTCCTGACACTATAATGTTCCTTTAACTATTTGTATGCTGGCTGCACAGGCTATATATTACTGATTTAATGCAACTTTAACGCCTTAACCCCTTCAGGACCGCTGACGGTTCAGGACCGTCAGCGGTAAAACGTGCGTTTGGACCGCTGACGGTCCTGAACCGTCATAACGGTCTGGGGCTACTTACCTGATCGCCGTCGGTCCCACGGCGGCGATCAGTGCTCCACCCGGTCCAGGGGGACTGCCTGTCTGCCCGGGCAGTCCCCCCTCGGCAGATCAGGACCCCACGGCCATGTGATCACTCGATCACATGACCGCAATAGGGGTCTTTGTATCTGCCTGCAGGGGGACTGTCTGTGCTGACAGGCAGTCTCCCTGCAAGTAAAAAATCCAAAAAATAAAGTAAAAAAAAAACCAGTGTAAAATCAGTGTAAAAATAAATAAATAATATGTGTATATATATATGATATATATACATGTATTATATCTATATATAATATATGTATATGTATCATATATATATATAATGTCATATTAAGTGTATTTTTATATTTATATATACGTATATTAATATAAAAATACACTTATATTTAAATTACACACGAATATATACAATATATATATAATTGCTATATATATGGTATATATATATTATTATAAAATACAAATAATATGTTAATAAAAATAAATAACAAAAAATAAAAATAATTTTTAATAATTATAAAAAAATATTTATATATGCAATTTTATTCTAACAGTATTTTGATATATATATATATATATTTATATCAAAATATACTTAGAATGTAATGATATATATATCTATGTATAAATAAATAAATAAAAACAATACCAAATATACATATGTCCATATACATAATTACATAAATAATTTCATAAATATACACGTAGACGTCAAATAAATAAATATGTATATATATTAAAATTCTACATGTGTATTTATGTAATATTTTTACCTAATTAAGTAATTTTAATGATTGCAATTTGAGGGACCTGCCTGCCAACCCAGGCCGAAAGTCCAGATAATTTAATTTGCTAGCACTGTGTTTAACCCTGTAACTTTCTATGACACCCTAAAACCTGTACATGGGGGTACTGTTTTACTCGGGAGACTTCGCTGAACACAAATATTAGTGTTTCAAAACAGTAAAACATATCACAGCGATGATATTGTCAGTGAAAGTGAATTTTTTTGCATTTTTCACACACAAACAGCACTTTCACTGAGGATATTATTGCTGTGATACATTTTACTGTTCTGATACACTAATATTTGTGTTCAGCGGAGTCTCCTGAGTATAACAGTACCCCACATGTAGAGGTTTTATAGTGTTTGTGAAAGTTACAGGGTCAAATATAAGGCTTGATTTTACTTTTTTTTTTTATTGAAATTTGTCGGATTGGTTAGGTTGCCTTTGAGAGCGTATGGTAGCCAAGGAATGAGAATTAGCCCCATGATGGCATACCATTTGCAAAAGAAGACAACCCAAGGTATTGCAAATGGGGTATGTTCAGCCTTTTTTAGTAGCCACTTAGTCACAAACACCGGCCAAAGTTAGCGTTTCTTGCATTTTTAACACACAAACAAATATAAATGCTAACTTTGGCCAGTGTTTGTGACTAAGTGGCTACTAAAAAAAACTGGACATACCCAATTTTGAATACCCTGGGTTGTCTACTTTAAAAAAAATATGTACATGTTAGGTGTGTTTCGGGGATTTATGACAGATAACGGTGTTACAAGGTCACTATTGATACATTTAAAATATATATATATTGAAACAGCAATTTCCTACTTGTATTTATAGGCCTATAACTTGCAAAAAAAAGCAATAAAGCATGTAAACACTGGGTGTTTTTAAACTCGGGACAAAATTTTGAATCTATTTAGCTGTTTTTTTCATTAGCTTTTGTAGATAAGTAAAAGATTTTTCAAGTAAAAGTCCAAAAACATGTTTTTTTTTTAAATTTTTCACCATATTTTATTATTTTTTTTAAATACAATATTGGACATAATACAAATAATGGTATGTAAAGAAAGCCCCTTTTGTCCTGAAAAAAACAATATATAACTTGTATGGGAACCGTAAATGAGAGAGCGGAAAATTACAGCTAAACACAAACACCACAAAAGTGTTAAAACTGCTCTGGTCCTTAACGTACAAACATCGCAAAAACAGGCCGGTCCTGAAGGGGTTAATCCACAAACCCAGCTATAAGCAATACTGGAAATCTTCATTTCCAATTCTCCCAGCAACTTTAAGGTACTGATAGCAGCTTGGAAGATACTTCACCTCATTTTTTCACCTCTGTCACCATATTGTTATTTGATATTATAACAATGTTACAAATTATGCCTGCAGTTTACCATTGTAATTTTCTAATTGCAATTTTCAGCTTATGTTTTTCACCAATATTTCATATATAGTTATTAATATATTGGCTGAATCTGGTTAATGAACTTTTCAATTCTGAGTTTGCTCTACACACCCTGCCTCTATCATTCCTTTGACTTCCCTAGCTGTAGATACTGTGACGTACCCCCCCCCCCCCCCCTGTCGATTGATGCTCCTAGTGCTTGCCAAGGACCATCTGCACCACACCAGACACCATAAGCACTGCAGACCCCACGAACCGCCACAGCTTGGTTGGGGTCTCGCCGTCTCCTACCCACCCTGGACCTACGACAAGGAACCTCTCTTCCTTCAGAGAGCAAAGCAGGAACAGCTCTTTGAAGAGCTAGTGATTAGCATCCAGGGAAGTATACAGAGTATAGCAATCCCCAGTGTGATATAGCAGTACCCTACAACACAAGACGAGGGTACATAGTTACATAGCTGAAAAAAGACTTGCATCCATCAAGTTCAGCCTTCCTCACGTATGTTTTTGCTGTTGATCCAAAAGAAGGCAAAAATCCCAGTCTGAAGCGCTTCCAATTTTGCAACAAACTAGGAAAAAATTCCTTCTTGACCCCAAAATAGCAGTCAGATATATCCTTGGATCAAGCAACTATTACCCCACTAATTAGAAATTATATCCCTTTATGTTTTTGCAAGTATTTATCCAATTGCAGTTTAAACATCTGACAAAACCACCTCTTCAGGCAAAGAATTCCATATCCTTATTGCTCTTAGATAAAATCTCATTTCTTCCAGCCTAAATGTGTGACCTTGTGTCCTATGTATAGCCCTGTTTATGAATAGATTTCCAGATAATGGTTTGTACTGGCCCCGAATATATTTGTATAATGTTATCATTACCCCCTCTCAGGCGCCGTTTTTCCAAACTAAAGAGATTTACATTTTTTAACCTTTCTTCATAACCTTGCTCCATTCCTTTTATCAATTTTGTAGCTCATCTCTTCACTTTTTCTAGTGCCATGATATCTTTCTTTAGAACAGGTGCCCAAAATTGCACAGCATATTCAAGGTGTGGTCTTACCAGCAATTTATAAAGAGGCAAAATTATATTTTCATCTCGAGAATTTATGCCCCTATTTATACATGACAAAACCTTACTGGCCTTAGCAACGGCAGATTGACATTGCATATTGCTGCCTAATTTGTTGTCTATAACAATTCCCAAATCCTTCTCGTGTGTGGTTATCCCTAGTTCACTACCATTTAGGGTGTAAATTGCTTGTGCATTATTAACCTCAAAGATCATAACTTTGCATTTCTCTACGTTAAATTTCATCTGCCCTTTTAGTGCCCTGTCCCCCAATCTATCCAAATCCCTCTGCAGCAAGGCAATATTCTGCTCACATTTTATTACTTTACAAAGTTTTGTGTCATCTGCAAACACTGATACATGGTTTTCAATGCCCATTTCAAGATAATTTATAAACATGTTAAATAGAAGCGGTCCCAAAACAGAACCCTGAGGGACACCACTTACCACTTTTGTCTAGCTTGAAAATTTCCATTAATGACAACTCGATGTACTCTATCCTTAAGCCAATGTTCTACCCAAGAACAAGAATATTCATCTAGACCAACTTCTTTTAGTTTGAAGACTAAATTGTGAGGAACCGTATCAAATGCCTTTGCAAAATCCAAGTAGATCACATCCACTGCAACACCCTGATCTATACTTCTACTTACTACTTCGAAGAAGGCAATTAGGTTAGTTTAACATGACCTATGTTTCATAAAACCATGCTGATTATTGCTAATAACACCGTATTTCCCAATTAATTCATGAATATTATCCCTTAATAGCTGTACAAATAATTTCACAGTCACAGAAGTTAAGCTCACAGGTCTATAATTTCCAGGCAAGGATTTTGAACCCTCTTTAAATATAGGAACAACATCTGCCTTTCTCCAATCCTCCTGTCAGGGCTCCGTGGGCAGCGGTGAGGGGAGGCTGCAATCCTCTCGCAGCACTCGCCCTCGGTCCGTCGCTGCCCGCGGTCCCCCCTCCTCTTACCGGTCGGCGAGCGGCGTCCTCTCCTCTTGACACGCCACTCGCGTCCTCTCCTCCTCCTCCCCCCAGCGGCAGCATGTCTAACGCTGCACGCTGGGAGCCGGCACCTATATCAGTACGCCGGGGTTGCTCACATGACCCAGCGTTAAAGCGACAGTGCAACAATCACAGTGGGGGGTATAGATACCCCCCACGTGTGTTTGTTAATTCTGATTGGAAGTTATCCAATCAGAATTAAGGCAAGGATATTTATACTTACCTTTCCTGTCTCTCAGTGCCCTGTTGTGGTCTTTGCTTTAGAGTATTGATACTGAACGTGTGCTTTCTGGTTACGTACTCCCTGGCTTGTTATACTGACTTTGTGACTTTCTCCTACCCTTTGACCTCGGCTTGTTTCTCGTTATTCTGTTTTCTGGTTCCCCTTACTCGCTTGTCTCCTGACTATTCTGTGTGTGCTTAGCCCGGCCACTCTAAGGTCCGGTACTTCACACTTTCTGTGTGTGTGTCTGTGTGTGTGTTAGCGTGTTGGGTTCCCCGAATCGTGACACCTCCAGTACAATACCTGAAACAAAAAAATCTTGAAAAATTAAATATAGAGGTTCACTTATTTCCCCACTTAGCTCCTTAAGTACTCGTGGGTGGATACCATCAGGCCCCGGAGCTTTATTTAAATTACTTTTCTTTAATAGCTGTAGCACCTTGTCTTGAGTTATCCAATCACAAGTTATCTGCAAGTTTGTTGCAACAATCATTTGCTTATCTCTTGCCATAGTATCCTCATTAATATATACTGAAGAAAAATAGTTATTTAAAATGTCTGCCTTTTCCTGGTCTTCATTAACTAACAGACCCATCTCTGTTTTCAGTGTACCTACACTTTCATTTTTTTTTTTTTTAGAATTGATGTACTTGAAAAAAATTTGGGAGTTGGTTTTGCATTATTTGGCTATCAATTTCTCATTTTCTAGTTTAGCCACTTTAATTGCCTTTTTGCAAGTATTATTGGCTTATTGGGTAAAGAAGGTCTGAAGGTTTATTGAACAGCTTGCATTTTTATACAGTTTTTCAGGCCAGAGGCACATCCCCTGGACCTGATCGAAAACAGGGACACAAGGAACATAAACCAATGGGAACAATAATTTACACTGTAACACTCCCAAATACAGTCAGCAATCCCCCTCCCCTCTGCATGTGATATAACTCAATTATCCACCGGCAGAGAATAGCCATTTTTACCCAAAGTGCAGAAACCCCCCAAAACTCCAACATATTCCCATAAATATTACATCTCCTGATAGCCCTGATCTGGGTGAACAACATTTCCAAAAATCACCCAGATCAGAGCAGGGGTTCCAAAGTTCCATGGAAGTCTCTTTTGACTGACCGCATGCATGATTTCATGCCAAAAACAATTCCAGAGAATTTGGCTGTGCGCCGGTCTATTTCCAATGACTACGTTCACTTCGAATGCACAAAGTCAATGTTGAAGTGCAGTTCGAATTGTTGAACGCTGTTCGACTCCTGTCAAAGAGTCGAAGTCTCAGAGAAGGTAATTTTTCAGTCGTGTTCGTGCCGTTGCATGTCCAATTTGAGTTCCGTGAACTCGATGACAAAACACAGGTGAACACGTTCGACTAAACAAGATGGCCGCCACCACGTGTTCGACTATACAAACAGCGACCGCCCAGCCGTTCAGCAATTTGGCTCCGGTTTACTAGCAGCATGGGAGGTAAATAGGCTGCACACTCCACTTGTGTGTGTGGTCTGGCTGTTCGGTGGTTCGAAGTTCCACTTCGACCACTTCGAAAGTTTAAAGGGGCATTGTGCCAAGTCCCAATAGGCACAAATAGTACATTTTAAAGGCAATACATCCCAGGGGCCATAGTCAAAAGGTGAAAGGCTAGCAAGTAGTCCTCTCCAAAACCCAGTGACGAAGTGGATTTGTCACAGATACCTTCATATAACTGTGTTTCATCTCAATCCATGTTCCTTGGGCCTCAATACACAAACCCAGCTAACAACAATACTGTTAATCTTCATTACCACAAATCAATACAATCTGATTCTGAGGTGTTAACCCTACTTGTCAATGTCAATCCATCATGTCAGTGCACTTGTTATGGGGCAGGAGTGCAAGGTCATAGTCATACTTTCAGAAGTTAAACTGTTTTCAAACAGCTTAACCCCATTTCTCCCTGTCTCCCTGCAGTTGAAAGCTCTGCCTACTCCTTCATATAGCTACTGTCCACTACAGAAAGTTTTTCCCTGGTTGCCGGTGATAAACTGAGGGTGCCAGCTAATGCTCTCAGCCTACAACTGTTTAGTAAATATGTTTAAGAGACCAGATCCCAAAGTCCACACTGTAATTGTGTATGATGCACTTGCAGTGCCAGTCAATAGTAGAGTTATGGAAATTGAAAAAAAGGAGAACAAAAAGTCTCATATAAAAAATTCCTTTTGAGTACTCAAATGTATGTACAAAATGAAAAGAACCAAAGAAAAAATATAGATGATACTTGAAGGGTACTAGGAGTACTTGGATCCAATACAGGTGGAGGCTGGGAGATGTCAGGTTTCTGTTGCCACAATACCTGTTATGTTATGTTATGATCCCCAGCTATTAGATACTTTGTCATTTCACATACTAGCATGAGCAAATACATTTGTATCAAATATATATGACCACTATAGTGTATATATGGAATTCTTTATATATTTTTGTCTATACTCCATCCAATACAATGGATTTTTATAATCGTTACTTGATTTTTATAATGGATGAATTAATTACAAGTTATGTCTTAACCAATTTTTTGGTGGCTGCTCCTTATTCATAGGGATTGTTCTATGTCCTTTTATCCCTATTTTCTCCTTCTTTGTCTGAATTGTTTAAATTAGGGGGTTACCCCCATCTTACTAAGATCAATCTTACACTCTTGCCCATAAATATTAGCATTCTTTTTAGTCTCTAATAACATGACCTGTTACTTTAACCCCTTAAGGACCAAACTTCTGGAATAAAAGGGAATCATGACATCTCACACAAGTCATGTGTCCTTAAGGGGTTAATTGCATAAAAACCTACAGGGTCCTGTAATTGCTATGGACTTCTGTAGGTGGTGTGGGGCTGCCATAGTTATCAGGCTGCCTTGAAAGAGTGTGCAGACATTGCCCTCCATGCGGTGTTCACTGTGGCCGGAACGATGTATGACAGTATTCCCTACATATGTGATCTGCAGGTCATCCTCACTCTAAGTCTCCTTGTGCCATCTGAATATTCCCCTGCACCCAGCACTCCCCCAAAATCTTTTCTATAGGTCTCCCCCCTCCCTTAATCCTTGGTGTTGTCCAAATATTCCATGAACCTAGTGATCCCTCCATATGTCATTTGCGGGTCTCCCTCCTTCACCCCTATTCTCCTTGTGCTGTCTGAATATGCCCCTGTAACCAGTGCTCACCATATGTGCTCTGCAGGTCTCTCTCCATCCTAGTGCCATTCTAATATCCCCCTGTACCCAGCACTTCCCAATATGTCCTTTGCAGGTTTCCCTTCTGCCCTCCATCATTATGCTGTCCAAATATCCACATGTACCAAAATTTTAACTGACAAAACTAAAAAACCTACAGAATTTATACAGAACAATTTACACCCCAATCCTATTCCAATACTGGAAAGGGAAAACGTTTAAAATATATTGCATTTCCTAAAAATGTCAAAAGTGCATAGGAATCATCAGCTACAGCAATAGGGCAAGAATTTCAATACAATTTAGGCAAAAAAAGCTTTCAGTAGCATTAGGTTTACTATGGAGAGGGGGGAGGAGAGGGATTTGCATTTTTGCATTTTCCTAACTGTACAGTTAAGTGGTTAAGCTACGTTTTTTTTTCAAATTTAGTTTTTATTGCATTTTAAAATATCAGGGGTACAGAAAGAAGAGTAGGGGGGGGTTAGCAATGGTTACATAGTATGTAGATAACATCATTAAGGTACATTGTCAGGTGTGGGAGTTAACATCATTGTCGTTATTTACAACTTATGAGTACATCACTTCTTCATCATCACTACTGACACTTATTCAACCGGAGCTCATTGTAATAGACCTTTTTTCCACAGTTGGAGGTGGGACTGTCCATGTACCATTACATTTGTAAAGTAGTGTAACCAGATGCCTGTCAGTTAATGTTTTGTATACAGGTTTTCAGAGGGGGTAAGGGTAGTCCTTAACATGGAGGTAGAACTCGGAAAACTTGGGAGATTAGGGCATCACTGACGAGGGGAGCCAGTAATATTGATGGGTTTAGTTACAGACTGGTGGTACGGAGGGCCGTTGGGTTGTTGAGTCTGAAGTAGTATTGGAGTTGGAGCGGTATTTGATTAAGGGTGAGTGGGAAGTGCTGAGTGTGTGGGTGGTTGGTATATATGATTGTTGCGGTATGTAGTCTCCCATACATGCCATGTGTCGATGAATCTTTGTTTTTGTTCTACTGTGGTGGTTGATAATCTTTCATAATAGTAAAATTGATCCAACTTGTCTCGTAGTTGAGGCATGGATGGGCATTGCTGGGATTTCCAACATTGTGCTAAGAGGCTCCTTGCTGCCAACAGGGTTAGTACAGTGATTTGTTTCTCACTCGGGGTCAACTGCGGGGGTAGGAGTAGGAGTAGTCCCACCGTGGGGGTTAGGGGAAAGTTGGGGATATTCAATTCGTCCAGTATGGTACGGGCATGTTTCCATAGGGGTTGGATAGCTTCGCAGGACCACCAAATATGCTTTAATGTACCCAGGGCATTGCTACACCTCCAGCAAGTAGGTGGGGTGTTGGGGAATATGCGATGGAGACGTTGTGGGGTCATGTACCATCGGTACAGAAGTTTCCTATGTGCTTCTATGTGAGAGTAGCAACGGGTCTGCTTAGAGAGACCATTCAGGGCTTTCAGCCAGTCGCACTGCGTTAGGGTTTCATTGCAATCTGTCTCCCATTGGTTTCTGTGGGATATGGGTGGTGGAGGCGCAATCTCTTGCCATGCTTTATAGCATAGTGCCAGGGTCTTTGGTTTCGTTGGTGCAGACCAACATCTATCTAAGAGTAGAGTGGGGGTAACCCAGTTGGAGTTAGGGGTAGTGTGGCTCTGTGGCATGAATGCTAATATGATACTTTTCAATTGTAGGTAGGAAAAGGTGGCTCGGCTTGGTAGCTGCCATTGGGTTTGCAGTTCTGGGAAGGGAATAATTTCTCTATTTCTCATTAGCTGAGATATGTGGGTGATCCCTGCATTGGTCCAGAGGTGGAGTGGGATGTCTTGTGACACCGATTTGACAACCGAAATGGGTGCTTTTGGGTGAAATTTTCCGTGGTAACCTAGGCTTGAGAGAAATTTGTCCCATATGTTTATGGTGTGGGAGGTAGTCGGGAAGATCGTGGGTCTCCGAGTCCTAAGACATCGAGGTGTCCACATATAATCGATGATGGGTAGGTTTGGCCACTGCGCCCTCTCCATGTCTGTCCATTGTAAGAGGTTGGGCTGGGCATGGAGAAGGACGCCACCAGTCAGTGCCGCAGCTTTGTAATATTGTCCAATGTTCGGTAGGCCTACTCCACCTAATTTGGGTGTCAGTTGGAGAAGTCGTATCGGCACCCTAGGTTTTTTACCTGCCCAGACGAATGTGTTACACATTGTCTGTAGGTCTTTACAATATTGGGCGGGGAGCTGTAGGGGTAACATTCTAAAAAAATAAAGGATACGAGGAAGGATCATCATTTTATACGCATTGATTCTGCCTAGCCATGAAAGCATGACGTGTTTCCATTTATTCAGTTCATTTTTACACACTAGGGTTAGGGTACTGTAGTTAAGTGTTATTGTTTTAGGTAAAGTGGATGCTATCTTCATCCCCAGGTATGTAATGTATGTCATTCTCCAGTCAAAGTGATAGCGGTCCTGGAGTGAGTCTATCATTAATTTCGACATTCCCACTGGTAATGCTTGTGTTTTATCTTGGTTCAAGCGGTAATGCGAGATGTCCCCGAATCTTTTTAATAGAGCCATCAGAGGGGGTAGAGACTGCTGTGGTTTGGATAGGGTTATGAAAATATCGTCGGCGAAAAGCGCCAGGCTGTATGTACGGTCTTGTATGGTAATTCCATGAATGTCAGGGTGAGTCCGTATTTTGTGTGCTAAGGGTTCTAGCGATAGGATATAGAGTAAGGGGGATAGTGGACACCCTTGTCGGGTGCCGTTCGTGATCTTAAATGGTTGGGATAAGAGGCCATTGTGGGATACTCTGGCTGCTGGGTTACTGTATAAGGCCATAATGCTTGTTATG
Organism: Pelobates fuscus; assembly: GCF_036172605.1. NCBI lineage: Eukaryota > Metazoa > Chordata > Amphibia > Anura > Pelobatidae > Pelobates > Pelobates fuscus. Next base: position 343,463,933 of record NC_086317.1, on the reverse strand, counting down.
ACGCTCTCCGGGAATTTAAACTTTTTCAGGACTTCGGTCATGTACGACCAATTGAGGCGGTCGAAGGCCTTCTCGGCGTCCAGCGCCAAGAATAGGCCCTCCGACCCTTGTCTTTGTATGGTGTCTATTACATTAAGGATCTTCCTAGTGTTGTCTGAGCCTTGACGTCCTTTTACGAAGCCTGACTGGTCGTTATGGATAAGTTTGTGTAGTATTGGTGCTAGTCGGTTGCTAAGTAGTTTCGCATAGAGTTTGGCATCACAGTTCAGAAGGGAGATAGGCCTAAAATTTTTGCATTGTGTCGGGGGTTTTCCTGGTTTCGGGAGGGTAGAGATATGGGCTAGCAGCATCTCTTTTGGTAAGGTACCATTTTGGGAACTCTCATTCAGGACCTTTAAGAGGTGTGGAGAAAGGAGAGAGGTAAAGGTTTGATAGTATGCGTTGGGAAGACCATCTGGGCCTGGGGATTTATGGGTGGGCAGGTGAGTTATGGTATCAGTCAGTTCATCTAGTGTAAATGGACCTTGTAATCTTTCTCTGTCTTCGTCCGTCAGTCCGGGCAGATCTAAGTCGTCTAAGAAGTCGTGAATGGTTCGTGGGTTCGGTAGAGTAACAGTAGGGTCTGCTTTTAAGTTATATAGGTCTTCGTAGTAGCTTGCAAATTTGGATACTATTCTCTGTGGGTCGATGATGCGTTCCCCTTTCTTGTCTTCCAGATAAGCTATTCTGGAGGCTGCCATTCTTCGTTTAAGCTGCGCTGCCAGTTTTGCACCCGCTCTATTCCCATTAGCAAAAAAGTTGTGCTTAACTTTGCGTAGAGCATAGGTCGTTTTGGCCATTTCAATATTTCTGAGTTTGGATTGCAGTTGAAGGAGATGTGTGTGCGTCTTAGGGTTGGGGTTGCGTTTATTGAAATGTGTTAACTGGGTGATTTCGGTTATAAGGGCATTGTATTCTGCGGTCCTTAGTTTTTTGGCTCGGCTTGCCTGTTTGATGAAGCTACCCCTGATGCACGCTTTGTGTGCCAACCAAATTTGGTCTACGGAGGTCTCTTCATTTGTGTTCTCGTTAAAGTAATTGGTGAGGTCTGTCTTTATTTGTGCGATAACGGCCGGGTCTGTCAGGAGCGACTCGTTGAGTCTCCAGGAACCTGTGCCTTTGCTAGGGAAAGGTGTTCTTAGGCTTAATGTGGTAGGTGCATGGTCTGACCATGAAATCAACCCAATGGTAGTTTCCTCTATGTTAGGCATGTAAGTGGCTGGGACCAGAAATCTATCAATTCGGGAATAGCTGTTATGTGCCGCAGTGTGGCAGGTGAAGTCAACCTCTGCAGGATGTTGAATGCGCCAGGGGTCAACCAGTTGGTGAGAGGAAAGGGTGTTACATATCTTAGATGTTAGTGCCACTCTTTGGTTGAGAGAGGTCACTGAGATATCAGCTGTAGAGGATGAGTCCATGTTACTATCGATTAAGAAATTAGTGTCTCCACCTAGGATTACCTCCCCATATTTGTACAAATCTGCAAGCGCTAAAATCATAAGTAGGAAGTCGTGTTGATTAGTGTTGGGGCTGTACACATTAATCAGGGTATAGGGGTTATTATTGATGAGACATTGGAGAATTAGGTATCGGCCCTTTTTATCACTGATTTTGCGTATTAATGTGAAAGCGGCATCTTTACTGATCAGTGTCGAAACACCTCGTTTCTTAGTTTTGTAACAAGTGTGGAAGTCATGAGGGAAGTCTTTGGAATTAAATTTTGGTCTACCTTTCCAGGTGAAGTGCGTTTCTTGGTAATATGCTATGAGGGCTTTACACTTTTTGGCTTCATGTATGGCTAGTCTCCTTTTATTCGGAGAGTTGAGCCCCTTGGTATTTAAAGACATTATTTTAATCGACATGTGGGCAGGTAGGGAGTGTGCTACTACTGGGGTGTAGGTGCATTGCCCAACATTCCCCTTTTCTCGGTTCCCACCAGAATAGTATTGTACCGGACTTGTGGACGCCCACTAGTCGTGTCTTATCGTACACGGATAACCCATTGTTCCTATTCAATGTGCCCTTTGTTTTGGGGGTAGGGAGAACTGGGGGAAAACTATTTACAATATTCCGTATGTCACTGGAGGTGACATGTGGCTGCTCACGGCAACGGATAAATCTGGCCATTAATAGGCCGTGGGGGTGATTCATTTGAGACATTTGCATAGAGGTTATACAGTCTAACAATCGGTTAACTAAGCACGTTTAACTAAGAGCGGGTTACATCTCGCCCGTAACAGCTTAACATTTCAAACATTAAATTAGCCATTAGGGAGGGGGGGAAGATCAAGGGGTGTACATATAAAGCGGTCATATATCTATCAAAGCTTTAAGTATGATTGCACTATAGGACTATACGTTACAGTAGTAGTAGTCAGGAAGGTACGGCCTTCTCCATTAAGACCTGTCTTCGTGACCTTAACCGGATCAGGTAGTCGGGGTATTAGAGTTCGTGGGTTGTCTGTGGGTCTTGCGGGCCTGCGACCATTCCTTGGCCAAGGAGTGTAGTGCAGAGGTGGTAGTGGCGTTCGGATGGTCCGCATCTGCGGGGGGGAGCGATATTTGCCAGTCTTGTAGGAGGCGTTTGCCGTCTTTTGGGTCGGTGATAGCTCTTACCGCTCCGTTTTTCCTCACTAGTAATTTGGTGGGGAATCCCCATTTATAAGGGATGTTGGCGATCCGTAGTGCTGTGGTTATGGGCGCGAAAGCGCGTCGTTTAAGCATAGTAGCGGCAGATAAGTCCGTGAATATTTTGATATGTTGGTAGGATTCCGGCCATTGTGACAAGCTCCTGGAAGCTTGCATGATCTTATCTTTCACTGTATAAAAATGGATTCTCGTGATCACGTCTCTGGTGGTATCCGGAGGCAGGTGTTTAGGTTTAGGGAGTCTATGCGTTCTGTCCAGCATCAAGTCTAGGTTGTTTAAAGAGGGTATCAATGCTTTAAATAAGTCTTGCACATACCTAGTGAGATCAGAGTTCTGGATTGATTCAGGGATACCTCTAATGCGGACATTGTTTCTCCTGCTCCTGTCCTCATGATCCGCAACTCTCTCTTCTAGTAGTTGAAGTTTTGTCTTGAGCGATGTGTAGGCCTCAGCCATGGAGTTGTGGGCGTCTATGAGTTCATCAGTGCGTTCTTCCAGCTTTGCTGTTCTTTCGCCAATGTTGTTGATGTCAGCCTTTATTTCTGCAGTCATTTGCTGGATGTCTGCTTTAAGTGAGGCTTTTAGTTCCTGCATTATGGTTCTCACCGAGAGATCTGTTGCTGGGTTGGAGAGTTCAGCGTGGTCTGCTGTATAGTCCCCTATGTCGGAATCCTGAGCCGGCGAGGTAGGCCTGTCGGCGCCATCTTGGTCGCCGTGTTCCAGCGCATGTTGCACTCCAAAGTGCGAGTTTAGCTTTTGTTGTTTAAGTTTCTTCGTAGATCTCGACGCCATGTCGGTATGTGGTGTGTCCCCTCGTTGGTCAGCTCGTTTTTGGATTGCGATAGTGGCTAAATCAGGCTGTGAAGGCCGCTGTTCGGGAGAGCTCTCGTCCCGCACGTCCGCTCACATGCGCTGCTCGGACACGCCCCTGGTTAAGCTACGTTTTAAGAAGAAAGTTGTAAATGTTTGTATGAACATTTGTGCTAGATGATCATTGTAAAAATTCAATAAACCCAAGGTATTCTCTTCCACTTTTACAAGTCTTTTGATAGTAATTATTGGTGCTGATAAATTGTATCAATGAAAGATTGCACTTTCAGGAGTTAATGATGTCTTGTTAATGTATCCAAATCCGTGTTACAACAAATAATCAACATTTTGAACCTATTTGGATCTTTTTCAAGATTATGAATGAATAAATCAAGCACATCAACATAGATAATAAGATGTGTACTCACCAATGGAGATGAAGCGAACATAAAATTTTCCGTTCGCAAACGGCGAACGCGAACTTCCGCAAATGTTCGCAAACGGGCGAACCGGGCGAACCGCCATAGACTTCAATAGGCAGGCGAATTTTAAAACCCACAGGGACTCTTTCTGGCCACAATAGTGATGGAAAAGTGGTTTCAAGGGGACTAACACCTGGACTGTGGCATGCCGGAGGGGGATCCATGGCAAAACTCCCATGGAAAATTACATAGTTGATGCAGAGTCTGGTTTTAATCCATAAAGGGCATAAATCACCTAACATTCCGAAATTGTTTGGAATAACATGCTTTAAAACATCAGGTATGATGTTGTATCAATCAGGTAGTGTAAGGGTTACGCCCGCTTCACAGTGACAGACCAAACTCCCCGTTTAACGCACTGCAAACAACCGCAAACAGTCCATTTGCACAACCGCAAACTCCCCATTTGCACAAGGTTGGATACCAAGCTAGCCATGTCCCGTTCTTTGTCCTCACTGATGTCATTGAAGATCTCTTCCTCCACCAAGCCATGCAAAACACCAAGGGTCCCCGAAAGGTGACAACAAGCCCCCTGTATTTTTTTTTTTAAATGTACACTACTGTTACACCAGGTATGAGTTGCACTGGTGTGACACTGTGCCCTGGCAGGCCCTGAAACGCACACGTGTGAAGGAAACTGACTGCTATTATATTACAGTCAAAAAAGTTTTTTTTTTATTTTTTTTAAATGCAAGCTATTGTGACACCAGATATGAGTGGTGGCACTGGGCAAGTGGGCACAGTACCTGCTGTGAGCCTGACACACACGCTGACAGGCAGGCAACTGCAATTAGATTACACAGGAAAAAAAAAAAAGCAGACTGATGTTCTAGCCCTAAAAAAGGCTTTTTGGGTGCTGTCCTTACAGCAGAGATCAGATGAGTCCTTTTGGACTGTAGTGGACACTGAATACACTAGCCTAGCTATCGATTTCCCTATTAAATCAGCAGCAGCTACACTGTCCCTCCTCTCACTAAGAATGCAGCTTCCGGGGGGCGGGGCCTAGCTGTCATGGAGGAAAGACGCACTTCGTGTGAGCTCCCTCAATAGCTCACTTTAAGCAGCTATCAACAAGTGAATTTCACCCCAGAAGGGGATGACCCAGCAATGTTGCTCCTACCTGACCGACCCGACATGCTTAATAGCGGTCAGCAACTCGACAGAGTCTTACTTACCTCCGCGTGGCAAGTGTGGCCTGGTGCTCACCGGGAGAGAGAGGCGGACGATCTCCCGATCCTGGGATGCCCAGGAGCAGCTACTTCCCGGCAGGAGCTCCGTTACCCCCCCCCCCCAGTGGGGGTTATCCCAGTCCACCCCTGAGAGGCTGTCTGCAGCTAATGGACGCACAGAGCACAGCCGCCCAGGCTGACATACTCATCTGCGACTCTCCCAATATGGCGACAGCCGCGAGTCCTCCTGGTACCAGCAAAGCATGGCAGGGTATTGAGTCTAAGCTGGACAGACTCTTTAATCAATTTTGGAAGAAAATAACAAGCAGGAAGCCCCAACAAGCTCCACCACAGCCCCAACAAGCTCCACCACAGCTAAGCGAAGCAGTCCCCATTAAAATCCACCAACGCAAAAGGCGTTGAAGATGGGACCCAAGGCACAAACAGAAATGCAGAGCCTGCCCCACGTCAAGCACTCGCCTCCACCTTAAGCCACCGCAATCCCGCACCGGACGTGAAGCACCACCGGGACAGATCCGACCACCCGACAAAACAAGCTTCCACCACCTCAAGCCGCGAGACTTGCCTTTGTTGTTCCAGGTATCAAGGACTCCCAGGGTCTGCACCTGGGGCCCAGAAGGGATCGGATGAGCACAGCAGTAAACAGCAGCCTGCCAAGTATGTCCCACTATAGCCGATCCTCCACACCATGCCTTTGATCACATGAACTGCTCTCTGCACATTACCTAATCGTAAAGTAGCAAGCGTTTAAACATGTCATTATTTCACCTCCTAAAGAGTTTATTGTCGTAGTTCCTTACATGCCTTTACCTTAACCGTTCATGTATTATGTTATTCACTAGTCTCATCTCATGGGGCGACTCACACTTGATTTATAACTAGTGGTGGAGCTGCTGATATAAATACACAGTTGATAACGTGCAAGCTACACCCTAAACACATTTCACAACAATGTACTGCTATATACTTATACCCTCAGTGCAACTAGCCATGATATACGCACGTTCAGCCTAGCATGCTCAAATATAACACACTTCTGTCTAAAAAAAAATACAAAAAAATACAAAAAAAAAATAATGCAGCTTCAGAATAAATCTAAATTGTATGCTGTCTGGAAGGTGGGAGGGCCTGGGAGGGAGGGTCTGCTGCTGATGAGCTGGAATGTGTCTGCTGACTGTGAGGTACAGGGTCAAAGTTTACTCAATGATGACGAATAGGGGGCGGACTGAACATCGCATATGTTCGCCATCCGCAGCGAATGCGAACAAGCTATGTTCGCCAGGAACTATTCGCCAGCGAACTGTTCAGGACATCACTGTCCAGGATATCAGATTCAGGTTAATACCTGCTCCACAAGCTTTTTTAAACACACAGTATAAAACAGATACTGTGACGAAAGTGACCTTGCCACTGGTTCTTGGATGGGCCTGCTGGCCAGCCTCTTACCTCAGGACTCTAGGCTCTGCAATATACCTTGTCCAATGCACTTGAAAAAGCTCTGTTCATGTGAGGTATGTACTTTTGAACTTCAGACAGAGAGACCGACCGTTAGCCCTGATTCCCTGGAACTGTTTTGGGCATAGGACCATGTGCACGGTCGGTCAAAAATAAGACTTCTAGGAAATTCCTGAACCCCTGAAATGATCTGGGTGATTTTTGGCTTTGTCAGTCACCCAGATCAGGGCTATCAGAGAATGTAACTTTTGTGGGGATTTTGTGTGTTTTAAGGTACTTTGGGGGTGTTTGTAAAAATGTGTGTTTTTCTGTGCTTGGAGATAATTGGATTAGATTAGTACAGTTCCTGATCCAATTTTCTCCCAGGCAGAGGGGAGGGATTGTGTGTTTGTATATGGGAGTGTCATGCATTTAACCACTGTTATGATTGGCCTGTGACTTTGTGTTGCAGTCCCCAACAAGGTCCATGTGGGCGTATCACTTGCATGGGGATTGTCATATAAGGCCAAGTGTGGCACCATTAAAATATGTTCCTGCTTACCCTCAACACAGAGCCTCATCTCGTGATTGAAGGAACCGCTATACCTGCTATAATCCCTGCTCTTAGGATTGCTATTTGGAGTGTTATAATCACTAGCTCTTTTAAGAGCTGTTCCTTCTATGCTCTCCTGGAGTAGGAAAGGTCCACCTACTGGAAGCTGGATCCTGGTCTTGGGTCCAGGGTGGGTGGAGGACGGCAAGCTCCCAGCCAAGCTGTAATGCAAGCTATTGTGCTGATGTGCTGATGGTGTCAGGTGGAGTGCTGATGGTGTCAGGTGGAGTGCTTGGAGTCCTCGATGAGCACTAGGAGCATTGGTTGGCAGAGGCACAAGGTCGGGGTGTCAGGCGGTCCGTCACAGATACCTTACAAAATAAATCAATAGAATATAGTCCACCTCCACTTAACACATTTTGGCTGGTTGCCTTTTTCAAAAGTGGTTCTGTAGTGAGTGTTTCTGTGATCCTCCCTTTTAACTCCATTTTTGCGCAGTTTTTGGAATTGTCAGTAATCTCTTTCCGGGTTTGTCATAATTCCACGTGTAGACGAATGTGTTCATGCGTCTCTTTGTGTACAACGTCGGACTTGCGGTCACATGTTAGTTCAGAGTGCCAACACTCGAGTTAAACACACAGATTTCCCCTATGTGTTCTAAACCTATACTTATCATCCACAGACAGTTTTAAAGTCCGCCGTAACTCTGGAGTTTTCAAAGGGGGTATAAAATATTGGAAATATGCAATATTATATCATAAATGCCTAGATTCAATAAACATTTAAAATAAAGAGCATAATATCGTGACAACAATTAATATCTAAGAGTAATAAAGGTAGAAATATAGACATTAGTATGAGTTATAAATATACACAGGATATGTGCAATTATGTTTAAATAAAAAACGTGGGGCGAGAGATATGTATAAAATATGTACACATACTTAAAAGAACAATAAAAACAAAATAAAAAATATCATAGTAAAAAATTGTTAAAAGCATGAATTAATCTCAAAATCAACATTTAAGCCGTGGGGTAACATGGTGTGAAGGTAAAAAATCCACCTCATCTGAGACTTACTCAGGAGGCTATCTATATCACCTAAAAAATGTTTTGAGACACTGTGTAAGTAAAATTTTCTATTAATATTATAAATATGTACTTGAATCCTTATCTTGAGAGCCCTTGAGGTTTTCCCAATATATTATATATGATCATATAAATAAAATTTTTGGTGTTGCACGTGATAAAATATTTTATATTGTATTCCTCTTTAGTTTGATATGAGGTGAATTTCTTTACATTTTTGTTGTTATTTTGGTGGTCTCTTAATGTGCAACCCCTACAATTTTTACAATAATAAAAAGCATTGTCTCTCATTAAAAAAAATATTATTCTCTTTGGTTTTTGTTTTATCAAGGAAACTATGGGTTAGGATTTTTATTTTAATTATTAGCCCCTCTAAAAATGAATCTTCGTTTATTCTCTATAAAATTATAGATGTCCTGATCTTCATTTAAAATATGCCAGTTTTTCTTGACAATTTTTGGCAAGTTAGAGCTCTTGTCAATGCTCCTGTCCTAGCTCCTGTCCTAGCTTCCCCAGATCCTAAGAAACGTTTTATAGTCCATACAGATGCTTCCATATTTGGATTGAAAGCAGTTTTAAGCCAAGATAGTGAGGACAGGGGAGAGCATCCAGTGGCCTACCAGAGTCGGAAGTTATTACCCAGAGAGGTCAGCTAGGCGGCTATTGAAAAAGAGTGCCTAGCTCTGGTGTGGGCACTGAAGAAATTAATTAATTCATTAATACCGCACCTCTATGGACGAACTTTCACCTTCATCACTGACCAAAACCCATTTGTATGGCTCAATCGGGTTGCTGGAGACAATGCCTGACTCCTGACACAGAATGTGAATGCAGAGGAGCTATCTCCAAGTTGACCCAAAAAGGATCAAACGGTGTCTGCCTGAGCCATAGGCAAAGGGGGAGCAGTGTGAAGGAATACCCCATCACTTGGTTCGGTAACTTTCATTTCCTTTCTGTTCGTCTGCTTGTTCGAACCCACATAGTTTGGTTCCTGAACAAGGACCACCCCAGCACCTCATTAGAACATGGAACACTAAGTATCCAGTGCTAAACCACAACAGAAACTATTACTAAAAGGCTCCCCTGAGTGGCTGCCACTTAGTTTAACCAAACACACTTGGTCGACAGAATGGATGGCAGCCATGTTGTCTCTCGAACACAGGCATCGGTATCTGGTCGTCGATGGCCTGGAACTTATTTCAGCTAGGCACTCCTGCAAACACTGGTGAATATAAAAAAACTGCTGCCCGTTCAAGTTCCCGACCACCTATACGAGCGGTGTTCATAAACTACCTAATGGAAAGCATTTGACAAAGCTATTCAAATCCAGTTTGAATTGTCCGATCAAGAGCTGTTCAGCTATGCTAGAATAGGACCCCTAATGTATGCCTTGGATATTAAGAAACACACAGAATTTGACAATTTAATTAATAAGCATTATAAAAACAAACAAATTTCTAAAGTTACGCATATGGTTAAGAACCTAATGGTCATAGATAAACCTAAATACATTAAAAAAATGGGAAAAAGATATAAATAAATCTTTCTCATTGGAAACATGGGGAGATGTATGTACTGGGATCAGAAAAATGACCCACAGTTAATATACAATATACTTTTTGTTTAAATTGCCCACAGGTGGTATCTTACTCCACAAAGAATTCAAAAATATAAAAAAAAGTTACTCAGATAAATGCTGGAGATGTTCCAAAGAAATAGGTACACTATATCATATGTGGTGGAAATGTGAGGAATTAGAAGAAATACAAAGGAAGATCTCAAATATATTTCTAAAATTAGGAATACAACAGGCAATATTATTACCCCAGACATTTTTTATTTCACTTCCAAATTGTAACATTGAACAAAAAATAATAATTATTCAATCAAACTCACGTTGGCCAGAAACTGGAAAAACTCATTGGCACTATTATACCAATATATCAACAACAGATGGAAGAACGATTTTACCGAAAGTCAAATAGGATTTTAATGCATAATGCAAAATTCTTAAATCAATGTAGTTACATACCCTGAGCATAGAGCAAAGTAAAAAAGATAGAAAAGGATACATAGAAAAGTAATTTGGCTCAGACTAAAAGTATTATTTCCTCTTCAAGTATTCAATATTTTGAACACTTACTTCCACCCGAATCATGCTATAATATATTTATCTCTAAAAATAATGCAGCAGAAAAACAATTGACAATACATTTTTTTTAAGGGGGGTAAATGAGAAATGAATGGATTTGAAGTGTAATTTATTTATTTTATTTATCATTTATTACTGGCATTTATAAAGTGACAACAAATTCCGCAGCGCTGTACAATTGGGAAAGACAATACAATATGAACAGACTAATACAAAGCTTACAATCTAAAGTTTGATCTGGGCTTACAATCTAAAGGTTGAACTGGGGAGATGAGACAAGAGGTAGCAAAGGGATTTGTATGTGAAAGCAGAGAGAGTTAATAGTATAACTGCAGCAGCTGACAACTGCAGCAGCTGATAGCATGTGAAGGGAACGAGGTGGTGATTGCTTGTGGCTCCAAACAGCTGTAAGAGCACATTGCAAAGTTATAAGGAACCAGGGTGGGTTCCGCCAAGTAAAATTAAAAGACCTTGTAGCAGGGATGGATGATGAAGGAAGGGAAGGAAGAGAGATAAAAGCAGTTACTTAAAAGGTGTTTACAGCTAGAAGTGGCAAGGGGGGGGGAGGGGCAGACAACAAAGAAAAAAAAACTGTACCTCAATGAAAATTCCAAACCGCCAAACAGATCTGAGTGCTTTTTGGATATATTAAACACTCAGATCAGGGCTATCCGGAAGTACTTTTGGGATGTTTAAAAATTGTTATATTTTTCTGTACCTGGGAGATAATTGAGTTGTAAGTTTCCTGACTCAGTTATCTCTCAGGCACATGGAAGGGTTTACTGTATGATTTAAAAAAATGAGTGTGCTTGCCTGAAATAAACAGATCTACTCCCAGCATTCAGTCTCGAATAATGTGCGGGGGATAAGGCAATACCAGCGATATTTACTGTCACTGTTTGATAGAGCTACGTTGTTTTGGGAAAGCGAATCCATGGCGGTGATATACTGGAGGTCCGCCACAGATTTATGTGTACTTGGGGATAGGAGGAGCTACCTCATTGCTTTGCTGTGTCCATGAACTACCAGGAAAATAAAATTACGGTAAGCATGAATACATTTTCTCTTATATATATAAAATTTTAATTAAATTAGCAGTATTAGTCCTCTAAACAAGATGCTGAAATAAGTATTGCAATATGCAATGTATAACATTGATACATTTTATTGGACTAACATAATATTTAAAAGACAAGCTTTCAAGAATTGTGGCTCACACAACTCTCGTTCAGCTCTCTACCCCCTTAATGTAGGTAACTTTTATACAATGGAATATTGCTCTCACTGTAACTAGTTTATTTAGTTGTAAGTTAACAGCTTAAAATATATTAACCCCGGGATAGGTCAAATGATCTTCCACCAGCCAAAAGACATAGGCTAGGGTAAAACCTATAATTCTATCCCCTAGTTAAGGAGGGGTCACCTGGTTGTACTAGTATAACACGGGGTAACCCTAATTACTAGAAATAGAAAAAAAAGAAGAACAATATCCCAGACATCCACTCCAATGCAGATGGGTGTATGGGAATAAGTACAACCTGAAATAGATTAGTAGCAAAAAACAAAAAAAACAAAAAAAACTTTCATTGAATCTTAAGTCGTAGAGCTACTATATCTAATACAGGGTCCTAAATAGGAAACAAATGTCTGCATACCGGGTAATGGGGTATCAGCCCTATGAGACAGATAAGGGGTACATAAAGCGTTACACTTAAGAGGGATACCCTACTACCAAGCAGAACCTAGTAAGGGGTAATTGGGGAACACAGAGGGATAATCTGTTTCTCATTCAAAAAGAAAAATCTCCTGGATATCAGTCATTAGGAGATTAGAAAATAAATATAAGAGAAACAGAAAGGCTCCTAAAGCGATTATAAAAAATCACTGCTAGGTTCCCACCATAACCACCATACCCCATAGAGAATATATTCCTATCTGTCCCTAATACCTTGGCACTGCACTAGGCTAATGCCTACCTGAAGCAAGCACCCTATAGAAGTTAACTCAATTTAACTAAAAAACAAAGTGAAGTGCTACCTAACAAGTTAAGGAGTGCATAAAAAAAAATTATTAATATGGGCTTTATTTATTTTTAATTGTATTATTATTATTTAATCTTATTATGCACTCCTTGACTTGTTAGGTAGCACTTCACTTTATTTTTAAGTTGGTTGGAATCACCATCAGTAGCCTCGTCGTACCTGAATCTCAAAGACGGTGTGAAATCACTTCCCTTTCACAGGTGATTTTAGTTTTGAGAAAAGACAGAAGTTGCAGGGTGGCAAATCTGGGCTATAGGTGGGCTGAGTCACCTGGGCGATTTTATTTGCTCTGCACTCAGAAAGCCTTCTGAATCATCAGAATAGTTTCGCAAAGAATGTTCAAGATAAACACAAAGATAGATGCAGATTAGTTTCTCTACTCGCTCAGTCATTTTGAATGCAATGACCACATAGTATACATGCTCACTCAAAAGCATCTATCACTCTCACTGACTATTACAGTGAAGTCATCATTGTTCACGCATGCTCATTCCAATCCACAATCCTTGGCTGCCAGGTTACATCAATGTTGTGGAAACTGTTCTTATTATATTAACAAAGGTTGGACTTTTTCCAACCAGACATGGTAGCAGGACCGGCGCGTCCATAAGGCGGCACAGGCGGCCGCCTGAGGGCGCACCGGCTCTGGGGGGGGGCAAAATTCCAGTGACCGTCAGGAGGGAAGTGCTCCCTCCTGCCAGGCCACCTTCTGGATCCCCGGCGCGGCGTGCGGCTGAATTGGATTCCGAGGTGACGAGGGAGCTCTGATCTCGCTGATCTGCTCCCTCGCAGGCTGTTTTCTGATGCCTCCCTTGCCACATCGGAATCCAATTCAGCCGCACGCCTCCCAGCAGCCCCACTGGACCACCAATGAGAGACCCACACCAGCTCTCCAGGTAGGGAGGCTGGGTGGGAAATTTAAATTAAATTTATATTATTAATTACTGTGAGTGTGTGTGTCTGTGTGTGTGTGTGAGTGTGTCTGTCAGTGTATGTGTGTCTGTCAGTGTGTGTATGTGTGTCTGTCAGTGTGTGTGTGTGTGAGTATGTGTGTCTGTGAGTTTGTGTGTCTGTGTGTGTATGAGTTTGTGTGTCTGTGAGTTTGTGTGCCTGTGTGTGTGTGTCTGTCAGTGTGTGTGTGAGTGAGTGTGTCAGTGTATGTGTGTCTGTCAGTGTGTGTGAGTATGTGTATGTGTGTCTGTGAGTTTGTGTGTGTGTCTGTCAGTGTGTGTCTGTGAGTTTGTGTGTGTGTGTGTGTGTGTGTGTGTGCATGTGAGTATGTGTGCCTTTCAGTGTGTGTGAGTATGTGTCTGTGAGTTTGTGTGTGTGTGTGTCTGTCAGTGTGTGTTTGTCAATGAGTCTGTCAGTGTTTGTGTGTCTGTCAGTGTACATGTGTGTGTCTGCCAATGAATGAGTGTGTCAGATAAGTGAGTCTGGCTGTCAGGGACGTCTGTGTGTTTGTCATTGAGTGTGTGTGACTGTCAGTGTTTATACACCTCTGACTGTAGCGTGGCCAAGCGGAGTTTAACCGTGGTACAGTAACTTCTGTTTCCTGTACCTGGCAGTACTGACAGGAAAAGCTCACTGTACCGGGATTCGCTCCGCTCAGCCACACTACAAGAAAGGTAGGAGGCACACTAGGAAGGGGAGGGGACCACTATGGGGGACATGGAGAGAAGGGGAGAGATACCCTAAGGTACAGGAAAAGGAGGGGGGAGAGGAACACTAAGCGACAGGGAACAGAGGGGGGAGGGGAGAGAAACACTAAGGGACAGGGAAAGGAGGGGGAAAGGGAAAGGAACAGTAAGAGTCAGAGAATGAGGGGACCATTAAGGGATGGGAAGAGGGGCTGTATGTGAAAGAAACACACAGCGGGGCTTGAGAAGGAAAGAGACACACACAAAGGAGCTGGGAAGAGTAAAAAACACAAAGGGGCTGGGAGAAAAGGAGTTCCATAAAGGGGCTGGGAGGAGTAAGATAAACAAAATGTGGGAGGATGTAAGAGTCATACAAAGAGGAGAGATTGGAGACACACAAAGGCAAAATAGGAGATAAAATACACTAAAGGGAGTCAGATATTTAAAAGACGGGATAAGAAACACAAAAGGGAGGTTAAGACGCACACAGGTGAAGATGTTTTTGGGGGGATGGAAAAATGCATCTTCACCTATGTACCCAAAATTCTTTGCACCGGCCCTGCATGGTAGGTATATATATACAAAAGTACTAGAATGCAATTACTTTACCCACCACTGTGACATGTTAAAAGAGTTAAATTGGCTATCGCTGGAATCCAGAAACACTCTTCATTTTTCTAGCCTTGTGCATAAGAGCATTTCCGGGAAGCTCCCACCCTACCTGAGTAGAATGCTCTCCCCAGCTGTTCCCACCTCCTATAACCTCTGATCTAGTACTAGCACGATATTTAGCATACCGCAATGCAAAAATAAAGTGGCTTGATCCTCATTTTCCTACAGAGCACGGCAATGATGGAATAACCTCAAGGGCACCATCAAATCTACATTAAATCTAAAATCTTTTAAGAGATCTATGGCGATATACCTAAATACAGAATGCACCTGTCATGGTTGCATATATTTATTACCTGTTATGTATTAAATTTATATATATATATATATATATATATATATATATATATATATATATACTATATATAGTTTGTATATTGTGTTTTTGTAATACTGTACCATATTGTAACAATGCAATGTTTTGTGGACCAAGGACATACTGGAAAACAAGATAAATCTCAATGTATCCATCCTGGTAAAATATTTTATAAATAAATAATTAAATTCTAAAGATATATTCTAAAGAGGTTTACTGTGTACTTTTATAAAATGCCGTTATATATGGTTTACTTGTGGAGTACCTAGTTAGTGGTCCTGAGGAAAGTCCCCAAGTGGGACTGAAATGTTGACCTGTATCATTGTACTTCTTACCACACAGTAATGTGAATTATTAAAACATTGAATAATAAAGGATTCCTTAGACATAGACGAAACCGTGAGTGTTGTCAGATTTTTGTATATTTTATTTTTTGGATGCCAAAGACTAGCACCAGGAAAGAACTTGTATGTCCTGCACTCTATCAGAACTTGCATGTCAGTATGTCTATCAGAACTTGTATGCCCTGCACTCCTGCTCCCCAGTCTTGTCAGTGCAAAACTCCAGCCACAGATGTAAAAATTCCAAGATTTACAATTCAAATTGATGCTTTTATTGATGCGAATTCATGAAAACAATGGTCAATGTTTTAGTCCTGCTTGGACATTTTTCAAGATATATATTATGCAGTACACTGATAGACATATTTTCTCTCTTTAGATTAAGTTAGAAAAAGTAGCCAATAAAGGGAAAAATGAGAAGGATCAGTAAAAAAGAAATCTATATGTATTTATTAAATATATAATACATAAATATAGATTTTTCTATCTGGTATTAAGCCCCTGGAATTCTCATTATACCAATGCAATGTATTTATTGGAATTCTCTTGTGGCTCCTAATGTGTGTAAAAAATCTATGAGTAAAAAAAAATTCCAAAAATTCCAAAATTCAAATTAACATTATAAAGTTAAATTTTAATTAGCATTCAATACTGATGCATTGTAATTCATGCTCTAAGTTTAGTTGTTGAAATGTTTAATCTCATACTTTAGAACAGATTGATAATTATTGGTGAGGTGACAATAGGAAACTTGTAATAAAAGTGACATTACTATCCCAAACCTCCTCAAATATATACCTTCCTGTTGTCACCTCCTGTTACAGAAGCCTTAGTTTTATTGTGCACCTTTAAGTACCATTTTTATCTATGCAGCCGTTCGGATGATTTCATACGAATTCTTTGTGCTCGGAATAGGTGGCCGCCATTTCGGGACTTTACACGTGTTCGCGGCCATCTTGCGCACGAACAGCGGTGTTTGCCTGTAACCACATGGAACTGAAAATGGATACGCGAACAGGCGAACACCGCTGAGTCCTCCAGACCTCCATGAATTCGTACAGAAACTACCGAACGTCACACCGTTCGGTAGAAAGACTTAATAGACTATGGGGAGTCTGGCGACCATAAAGATTCGAATGGATGGCAAGATTTTCGTGTCCTTTCACCGTGCGAACGGAGACCGACCGCAAGGCCAAAACTCATGGAACTATTTTCGGCTAGTTGGTCTGTGCGGTCGGTCAAAACTTTGGAACCCTGTATCTCCCGAACCATTCATCCGAATTGACTGATTTTTAAATATGTTGGTCCTCTGAACAAGGACTATCCGGGGATACCAGATGTAAAGCTGTACCCCCTGTTTTTGGGGTACATCCAGAACTGGGGTAAAATAATGTACGTTTAATTATGTTAACTGGTTATCTGAGGGGAGGAGATGTGTGGGTTGTACCCTGTACTGGATTGGTGATTTTATGCCTCCCCTGGGTGTGTTCTTTCTGTACTGAATCCTAATAAAAGGCAGGCTGGGTATTCCAGTCCTCAGTTCTTGTTTGACCCTCAAATCGCAGCCTTGACTCGTTTTGTGGGCAGAAGGGTATCCTAGCTGTGCTATAGCTAGTGGGATTATTCTACATTTACAGGACTCGTATGGAATACTATGCAGAGCAGCTTCTCCCCTCTTCCACGATAGGAACCCAGACTACTAAACGGTCCAGCTATCAGCCAGCCTAAGGGTAACCGTAACACCTCCAAAGTGGCATGTGAAGCTCAGGGGCTCAACCCATGAGAAATCTGGTCTGGATTCCAAACTTACATATTAAAGACAAAAAAGAAAAGCAATTTGGGGCACACCCGGAACATGGTGTGGTGCTGCTGTAGTGACTAAAATACATACATAATACAGATTAAGCAACAGCGCACATATATACAATATATTGTAGCGCACATACAATATATTTTTACATTTTATAAAAGTACTTAAAATCACCTATCTCAGCGGACAAATACATATATGGCTATATTGTGTTAAGCCCACCACTACTTCACAGCACCACAATATCAGTGGGTCAAACGCTATGTGGGAGACAAATTAAATAGTGCCATGCTTTGATTGTCCAGGTTGTATGTGCCTTTTCCTCATCCCCTTTTACCTGTCTTATTGGTTTTTTTCCAACAGGGTGCTGTCCCATTGTTCCAAGGGCACTTTCAGACGAGTTCAGACTGGTTGCCCTCTCACTCCTTTAATTCCCCCATGTGGTTCTCAGCCCTTGTTATTGTCTGTCCCCACCCTTGTTTGTACCACAGTACTGCATTCACACTAATGTAATTAAGCTTCATAGTGTAATTGGTTACTAGTCCAAGTCCTTACTGCTATTGCAGTGTAATTGAATACTGCCTAAGTCCATACTGCTATTAGTTGGCTTGGGCTTACTGTGCAGTTTGAAAGGGGGTTACGGTCTAGAATCTGGAGGGGAACTTTGTGTACCACTGTAACCCTATTGTATGTAACTAAGGTGGTGAGAGTATAAATAGATGTGCTGTTTTCAATAAAGCAGAGCTGTTGTAACTAACGTTCACCAAGTGTCGTCTGGTGTTTGGGGAAAGGGCTATGATCACTGCACTGCAGGAGAAAGGGTTTCCAGAGCTATAATCACGGAAGCCTGGTCCAGGGTGAAAAAGACCCTCAGTGATCCCAGTCAAGCTTTGGCGACTGGGTCTAAAGCTCTCTAGGGTCCCTGATAGCGGCGCAAAAAAGCAGTCTTGGCGCAGGTACTCAGTCTTAGTACAGGAGCTCTGTCACAGTAATAATATATATTTTATGTTTTATGTTGCTTTCTCCACAAAAATATTATGAATCCTATATGAAATGAAGAAAAAAATATAAATTAAAGCATATAAATGACATGATAATCAATGGGATAGGTTGCTATAACAACATGCAGTACTTCCAGACGATAAGTATCATATTGAAATAGGAAACATGGAATAGGAAACACAGGAATGTGTACTTTTAAAATATATATTTTTCTCTCTTTGAGGCTGTATCACATTCTTAAAAACATCTACATTCACAATGCTTTGCACTGAATCTGCTTACGCATTTCAACTTGCATTCAGACGCCAAAAGACAATTTTCAGAATTTGAGAGTTAACCATTGTACATTGGCAGATTTTCCGTAGAAAATATCTGGAAAAAATCATAAATAGTTTGCATATTTAAGAGCAGATTTTGCTTCAGTATAAGGTTATGAATTCCTATATGTTATGGGGAACATTAAGATAAAATCTTGCTAAAATTATTATTAAAATAGTATTATTAAAATTAGAATTTTTAATTGCAATTGTTTATATCAGTGGTAGTCAACCTTTTTCTACCTACCGCCCACTAATGCATCTTTCTTGATGGAAAAATGTCCTTACCGTCCACCAGTTTTCGTGCAAGTGTGGAATATTTTTTAGAAAGGAGGGTGTTTTAAAAATATATATATAAATACGTACATTTATCTTTTTATTTCTACTTTTATAATGTTTTTAACTTTATAAAGTTTAATGAAAAACAATAAAGTAAATTGAAATTACCTTTACTAGTGATTAATGAGATCCTTGAGGTTGATGCTGCAAGACTAAATATTTGATATCTGGTTCGATTTTAGTAAGAAACAAAGGTCCCCTCTTTCTGTGTTATTCAGACGACTTCTCTGTTTGCGCATAATATGATTTCTCATCTGTGCGTCAGCTCCCCTCCTCTCCCTCCTCAATTCCCCTCCCCACTTTTTTTTTAACTTTTTTCCATTTTTTAACCTTCCTTATAGCAATGCCCAGTAGGAAGACTGAGCTAGGTAGCCCACTTACTATTAATAGATAGGCACACATTGACAGTGCTGACCGGGCCCCCTTACAATCCACATCCATCGGGTGGACCTAACAGCATGGGCCATGGTGATGGCGGTACCGTGTCGCAGGGGTACCGCCTGCTCGCACCCTCCCTCCCGCCCTCCCAATCTCTCAAAATGAGGAACTCCCTACCGCCCACCTGGAATCCTGAAATGCCCACTAGTGGGTGGTAGGGACCAGGTTGACGACCCATGGTTTATATAGTGCTGCATATTCTCTACAATAGTTTAACATACAAGAACAGTAGTGAGCCCTGCCTAAATGAACTTACAATCTAAAGAAAAATAGAAAGGTTCATACATTTATGAAACCATTGAAAGGGAAAGACACTAAACTTCTAAGTGTAGTGCAATCAGGGCTGCAAGCTTCATTCTTGTTTTATACATATTACTTTTTCATGCTGTTACACAAATGAGAAAAATGTTTCCTGCAGCATATAGGTTCCATATGTTGAATTTGCATGCTAAAGGATGGAAAACACTAAATAAGTAGATTCCTTTTGGTTCTATTTCTGGTACTCACCCCCATATGAATTCTACATAGTACAAATCAGAGAATCTGTATCTGAACCATGGACAAGCCTTAGTCAGTAACACAAAATAAACATAGCACAAATGCAAATAGTTATGAAACCATGGTAAAATTACACAAACCAAATCAAGGTAGCACGCTTGAATTAAGTGAAAGCTTATGGTAGGAACAATGCAAGCACGGTAAACTGAGTGATGAATATATATAGGCATTACCCATTCATATCTACTATTAAGAAAAAAATTGTGAGAATGGGCACCAGGAAATATTTTCTTTTCCTAAAGGGAAAGACAGGGTACACCACTATTAACCTCTCGTATCACTTAACCTTGTTTTGTCAGACGTAATGCAAGACCAATTGAGTAAGCATGGTAGAGTCCGAAAAACCCTTTAACACATTGAACCCTGATAAGATTATTACATTTATTAGCTGTTGGTAACTAACAAAGGGAAAAAAATGAAATTAGCTGTTAAAATGTAATATAATAAAACGGTAATTATGCTTGACCTCACAGAGGGTTGATACGGAGTGCTCAACATAGGAAATTTGATTTGCAAGAAATATATTCTCACATGTAATGTGGCCGAGAGATACAATAAATTGGATCAGTACCAAAAAGCCTAACTCATTTAAATAAAATGTTCTTTCTTATATATCACGCATATATCGCATACATACAAATAAACATACATTCACACATGCATAAACACACACACACACACACAAAGATATCATTATATTTATACAGTAAGGTTAACAAAAATGGACACATATTGATTGATTGACTCAGTAATTCAAAACAGCACAAGAAGCTAATTTTCCTTTTACTCAACGACAATTAAATCACCATAGATACCAGAGATGAAGGAAAGAGACAGTATATTAGAAAATTGGTTAAACAATTAATTCCCAGCAATGTAAACACCATAAATCTAATATTTAATTACAAATGATATTGTATGTTACTAGTTAGCTTCTCACTGACATAGGTTTTCCCAATGATATGTGATAAACGTCTGGTGCTAAACCAAAAAACATGCAATAATAAATATGTATGATCGGGGTGTTTCTGTCTTGTTTTTATATTTATATTTTTCACCAAGTTTCTTCTTTTTTTCCCATAACAAAATACTTTTGCATTCATATTAAAGGAAATCTATCAAACAAAGTTTTGACAAAACTCCAATGGCATTTATTAATGAAGATTCCTGTCTGCTTATTTTAGTAGTAGTATATGTATGCATCCTAGGTAGTGATGTCGCGAACATAAAAGTTTCCGTTCGCAAATGGCGAACGCGAACTTCCGCAAATGTTCACGAACGGGCGAACCGGGCGAACCGCCATAGACTTCAATAGGCAGGCAAATTTTTAAACCCACAGGGACTCTTTATGGCCATAATAGTGATGGAAAAGTTGTTTCAAGGGGACTAAAACCTGGACTGTGGCATGCCGGAGGGGGATCCATGGCAAAACTCCCATGGAAAATTACATAGTTGATGCAGAGTCTGGTTTTAATCCATAAAGGGCATAAATCACCTAACATCCCTAAATTGTTTGGAATAACGTGCTTTAAAACATCAGGTATGATCGATCAGGTAGTGATCAGGTATCGATCAGGTAGTGTAAGGGTTACGCCCGTTTCACAGTGACAGACTAAACTCCCCGTTTAACGCACCGCAAACAACCGCAAACAGTCCATTTGCACAACCGCAAACTCCCCATTTGCACAAGGTTGGATACCAAGCTAGCCATGTCCCGTTCCTTGTCCTCACTGATGTCATTGAAGGTCTTTTCCTCCACGCAGCCACATACAAGACCAAGGGTCCCCGGAAGGTGACAACAAGCCCCCTGTATTTTTTTTTTTAAATGTACACTACTGTTACACCAGATATGAGTTGCACTGGTGTGACACTGTGCCCTGGCAGGCTCTGAAACGCACACGTGTGATGGAAACTGACTGCTATTATATTACAGTCAAAAAAGTTATATATTTTTTTTTAAATGCAAGCTATTGTGACACCAGATACGAGTGGTGGCACTGGGCAAGTGGGCACAGTATACACTGTGAGCCTGACACATGCTGGCAGGCAGGCAACTTCAATTATATTACACAGAAAAAAAAAGCAGACTGATGTTCTAGCCCTAAAAAAGGGCTTTTTAGGGTGCTGTCCTTACAGCAGAGATCAGATGAGTCCTTTTGGACTGTAGTGGACACTGAATACATTAGCCTAGCTATCGATTTTCCTATTAAATCAGCAGCAGCTACACTGTCCCTCCTCTCACTAAGAATGCAGCTTCCGGGGGGGCGGGGCCTAGCTGTCATGGAGGAAAGACGCACTTCGTGTGAGCTCCCTCAATATCTCACTTTAAGCCGCTATCAACAAGCGAATTTCACCCCAGAAGGGGATGACCCAGCAATGTTGCTCCTACCTGACCGACCTGACATGCTTAATAGCAGTCAGCAACTCGGCAGAGTCTTACTTACCTCCGCGTGGCAAGTGTGGCCTGGTGCTCACCGGGTGGGAGAGGCGGCCGATCTCCCGATCCTGGGATGCCCAGGAGCAGCTACTTCCCAGCAGGAGCTCCGTTACCCCCCCCTCGGACCAGTGGGGGTTATCCCGGTCCACCCCTGAGAGGCTGTCTGGAGCTAATGGACGCACAGAGCACATACTCATCTGCGACTCTCCCAATATGGCGGCAGCCGCGTGTCCTCCTGGTACCAGCAAAGCATGGCAGGATATTGAGTCTAAGCTGGACAGACTCTTTATTCAATTTTGGAAGCAAATAACAAGCAGGAAGCCCCAACAAGCTCCACCACAGCCCCAACAAGCTCCACCACAGCTAAGAGAAGCAATCCCCATTAAAATCCACCAACGCAAAAGGCGTCGAAGACGGGACCGCAGGCACAAACAGAAATGCAGAGCCTGCCCCACGTCAGGCACTCGCCTCCACCTTAAGCCACCACAATCCCGCACCGGACGTGAAGCACCATCGGGACAGATCCGACCACCCGACAAAACAAGCTTTCACCACCTCAAGCCGTGAACCCAGCACTCAACCAGAGACTTGCCTTTATTGTTCCAGGTATCAGGGACTCCCAGGGTCTGCACCTGGCACCCAGAAGGGATCGGATGAGCACAAGCAGTAAACAGCAGCCTGCCAAGTATGTCCCACTATAGCCGATCCTCCACACCATGCCTTTGATCACATGAACTGCTCTCTGCACATTAACTAATCGTAAAGTAGCAAGCGTTTAAACATGTCATTATTTCACCTCCTAAAGAGTTTATTGTCGTTGTTCCTTACACGCCTTTACCTTAACAGTTCATGTATTATGTTATTCACTAGTCTCATCTCATGGGGCGACTCACACTTGATTTATAACTAGTGGTAGAGCTGCTGATATAAATACACAGTTGATAACGTGCAAGCTACACCCTAAACATGACAGCCATCTTTCACAACAATGTACTGTTATGATATACGCACGTTCAGCCTAGCATGCTCAAATATAACACACTTCTGTCTAAAAAAATAAATGAAAATAATACAAAAAAAAAGAATGCAGCTTCAGAATTAATCTAAATTGTATGCTGTCTAGGAGGTGGGAGGGTCTGGGAGGGAGGGTCTGCTGCTGATTGGCTGGAATGTGTCTGCTGACTGTGAGGTACAGGGTCAAAGTTTGCTCAATGATGACGAATAGGGGCGGACCGAACATCGCATATGTTCGCCATCCGTGGCAAACGCGAACAAGCTATGTTCGCCAGGAACTATTTGCCAGCGAACCGTTTGGGACATCACTAATCCTAGGGAATAGCTCACTTGCTTAGCTTTCCCAGTAGAGAATTGGTTAAGTTAATAAAGATGTTAGCTACTTAATATCAAAGCTAGAATTTGTTTAGTTTTTTATATTTTAAGTAAGGTTTGTCTATAGGTTTGTCTAATAAGATGGTAGTTTAAGAAATAGTGAATCAGTAATTGCCAGTTACAGTGCACAATATTTTGAAGTGCTAAAGCTTGAGCGTTTTTCAGATCCTTATGCTTTATATAGTGTACCTCCATTGGATTTTGGAAGCTCCGATGCTTCTATCTATCTATTTTTTACATTTAGTGATCCCACAAAAATCCTGAAATCACTAGGATGACTTTAAAGATTGCATGCTAGCAGATTATTATAAGTTATTAATTATCAATGATTAAACAAATTAAGGGTTATGGTAGCTTAAATCTAGCAAGGCATCTCCTGTGCAAAACACAGTTTTTTTTGTTTTTTTTTTAGTAAGGATGTGTTCAGCACGTGTTTGAACAATGAAGGGAAAATGCAGAGGGAAAAAGAGAGTAAAGACTTTAGTCAAAGATAGGACAGTAAAGGATAATTGGTGTGAGGGAATGGGATCAAGGGGAAATGTGGTACAGCAGGAAGAAGAAGAAGAAGCACACAAGACTCCTCTTCAGAAACAGGGAGGACAATAAGTGTATTAAGTGTAGAGGAGGACAAGGTAAGGGTTGGGCAGTTGGGGTTGGGCAGTTGAGGGAAGAGGCTAGGTGATTTCTGTTTGGATGTTGTGGAAGTTTTCTGTCAAGTAGGACGCACAATTGACAGCAGGGAGATTAGTAGTTTGTGGAGGTGATGTGGGGTGCATTTAGATAGGGCTTTGTATGGATGAGTATTTGCATATGAAAATGAGACTGTCTTTTTATGCTGTGCTTGACAGGATCTCTTCAATACAATTGTGACCTGTCCTAGGTGAGCACATAATATACAAATCACATTTTTAAACTATGTATGCAAATGATCTGTTTGCATTTATCTGACCATCCTGAAATATTCATGCGACACTATATTTACATATTCTGCATTTAATAATATGCAGACATATCTTCATTTATGCATCAATATAAGGATTTATGTTATGGTTTGCAGAGCTTGAATAAAATGGCTAAGAATACAACAGCTCTTGAACTGAGCTTTGAAAAAGCTATTAAAATATTAATATCCTATCTCATCCCTAAAGCAATTGATGGAAGGTTTAAGAAGCACTGACAGAGAACTTTGACTACTGCACGTTAACAATACAGTTCACTTAATAAGGTACCTCAGCAATAAAAAAGTCAGAGTTTATCTACAGTGCATAATACATTTTAGATGTAGTAATTAGGTTATGGGTGCATGAACTTCGGCTCATATTAAGTACATTAAAGTAATCTTCCTACGAATAATGGCCGCTTCAAAAATAAGGGCATCTAATCAAGTGTACCTTGCTCTGTTGAGATTTTGTGCAAAGGGTTTGATGGCATTTGAAAATGAACACAGTTATTAAAATTTGTTAAGAAAACAATTCATTTTGTAAAAGAATAAGATGTACTCTAAATGAAAAAAACACAGGATCTAAAATGATGGCATAATAATCATCATTAATAAATCCCAGAAAAACTAAAAGATATATAAAAAAAAATATATATATATAGGAGGATCCCATTTACTACCCTAATTAGCAACTGATAAGGCTTTAATTAGCAGGCTATACAATATGAACTGCTGATATTAGCAAGGCTGTGCAGAGCAGGACAAAGTTCTAAAGGTTGGTGAAACCTACGTTTATTTTGCTGGATTTGTTACCTCATTACCCTGGATTAGTAAGGAAAGCTATTTATGTCTAGTAAGTGCTCAATTTTGAGCTAAAGTTTTGTTTGTAGATTTTCTCTTTGGCTTCGATTTTGTGCACAATGTAAATAGACCCACTCATTTTTGCATACGAGACTGTTGTCCTGTACCTGATACCATAGAGGACCGTGTTGCTTTGTCCCTGGGAGAAGTAGCCCGCTAACCTGAAAGGTCATAATATATATATATAAATATATATAGTTATATATATTTTGAAATCTACATTCTACATTACATACCACAGCTAACAAATTCGGGATTATTCTAACTTTTAGTGACCGAATAATCTAAATTTTATTAAAGACAGGAGGCGAATATTTGCTTATGTTTCTTTACTGAAACTCCCAGCAGCAAAGAAACAGTTAACAATAAGTTTAAAAAATGTAACCAATCAGCATGCATCACAGTAATATAAACTGCCATCAGGCTCCTCCCAATTCCTCTTTCTTGATGTAGCCGAACAGCCGTAGAGTCAACCATGTAAACGTAGAACCATTAGAACGATGAGTAGGAAAAGGTGTAAGTATCCGATAGGATGAAGACAATGCTCCATCCGCGGGGAAGACTTTAGACAGAGAGGACGAGTGATCTTCACACTAGGAGGAAAGAGAGACATCGTGAAAGTATGGTCTCTTTGGCAAGAGAAAAAACAAATTAAATGTAATGAAACTAACGTCCAATTTAAGTGCAAGTTTTAACATATAATAATTAACGGTCTGGTGTCTAGGGCAAGTGAAAACCAAATTAAAATGTAATGAAACTAATGTTCAATTTGAGTGCAAGCTTAACATATCATAATGACCTAACGAGTAAAGGTTAGAAAAGTTGAGAGAATATTAGTCAGCTAGTTAGAGATGGAGGTGGTAAGAGATACTTACCTATTAGGGTGGGCAAAGATTAATAAAATTTAGATTATTCGGTCACTAAAAGTTAGAATAATCCCGAATTTTATGGCAA
This sequence comes from Pelobates fuscus, assembly GCF_036172605.1. NCBI lineage: Eukaryota > Metazoa > Chordata > Amphibia > Anura > Pelobatidae > Pelobates > Pelobates fuscus. The sequence goes on along the minus strand of NC_086317.1, from coordinate 343,437,481 downwards.
GACAGGAGGCTTCATATTTGCTATTTTAACGCGTAGATAGCATGGACAAAGAAACATGTGGAGAATGTCTAAAATAAAAGGTACGGAAAGTGGATTCTCTAGACCAGTCAGTGGAGGATAAAATCTCCGCTAGGGAACCTCCAGCTATGAATACAGAGGAGACGGCCGCGCCTCTAACCGAGTGAGCCCCGAAAGACGCATCAATGCCGGCTAGGGTTAGTAGCCATTTAATCCATCGAGCGATGGTAGGACATGAGACTGGTTTGTGTGGTGGCACATAAGACACCGGGAGGGGCCCAGTAGGTGTCCTGAGAGGGGTAGTGCGAGAGATATAGTGTTTTATGCAACGGGCTACGCAGAGAAGGGGTTTCTCTGGAAAATAGGGGTAGCTCACTGTAGATGAATTGGTCTTGGTGTGTCTAGTGATGTGAAAGTGCACCCCTTCCGATGTGAAATTGAGGGCATGAAAGTCGAAAGCCCTGATGTCGGAGACTCTTCAGAAGGAGACCAAGCAAAGGAAGAGAGCTAATTTGGCTGACAATTGGCATAGGGAGAGCGCCTCGTTGTCCGGCCAAGCTTCTAAGAACGTGAGCATGATGGCCACGTCCCAGAATTGACTATATTTGGGAGCCGGGGGTCTAGCGATGCGGATGCCCCATAAGAGACACACAGAAGGGTGTTTGCCTACTGAAGAACTTTCAATAGGAACGTGTGCTGCGGAGATAGCAGATCGAAACACGTTAATAGTTCGGTAGGATTTACCCTGGTCGAACAGAGACAAGAGGAAATTGATAATATTAATTATAGATGTTGAAAAGGGATCAAAGTTCCTTTCCAAACACCAGCAACTCCAGAGACACCAAGCGGAGATGTAAGAGCGTCTGGTTCCTGGGGCCCATGAATCCCAAAGGAGTCCCTGAGCAGTTGTCGAAAGGCCTGAGACATTCCAAGATCCCCTGAAACGGTCCAAGCCACTAGTCGGAGATGATCCTGGATTGCCAACGGGTGAAAGTTGCCTGCCGGGTCCCTGAGGAGGTCGCAGGAGGTGGGTAGAAGCAGGGAAAAGTCCACTGACAGTTCCAGGAGGTAAGGGTACCATGGTTGGGCCCGCCATAGGGGGGACAACAGTGTTACCTTGACACCTTGAGTTTTGAGGTGCTGTAGTGTGCGTGGAATCATGGAGAATGGAGGGAACGCATATGCACCGGACATCGGCCACGTCTGTAAGAAGGCATCGATTGCAAGGCACGCTGGATCTGGCAACCAGCTGAAAAATGCGTCCGTCTGACTGTTGAGGCGAGACACAAAGAGGTCCAGGTGGAATGGTCCCCGCCAAATCTGGAGACGGTGGAATATCTGTGGATTCAGTTGCCAATCGCTGGAATCCCTCCAATGACGGGAGAACCAGTCTGCAACGAGGTTGTCTGATCCCGGTAGATATTCTACTCGCAGGGAGATATTCCTGTCTAGGCAGAACTGATACAATTCTTTGGTCAGGTCCGAAAGCATCTTCGCTTTGGAACCTCCTAGACGATTCACGTAGCGAACTGCTGACACATTGTCCATCTTCAGCACCACGGAACAATTGTAGACATCCTTGGTGAAACTGCGGATTGCGAAGGAGCCTGCAATTAGTTTGAAGCAATTGATATGAAGTGCTCGTTCCGAATGGGACCAGAGGATCCTGTAGAATTTTTCGAGCAAGTTGCGCCCCATCCGAGCAGGCTTGCATCCGATTCTAGAATGAAATCGGGTTGGGATCCGAAAATGGCTCTTCCATTCCAAGCGTCCATATGGTGTAGCCACCAATGGAGTTCTAACCGAACTTCGTCTGTGAGCGTGATCTGTTGTTCTTAGGATGTTGACTGATGTAAATATTGCGTTTTCAGGCGTTGTAATGCTCGGTAGTGTAATGGGGCAGGGAATATGGTCTGTATTGAGGCGGAGAGCAAGCCGATGATACGAGCTAGATCTCGCAGGCAGAGGTATGGTGATATCAGCAACCTCTGAATGTCCTTTTTTATGGATTTGATTTTGGTTGCCGGAAGTTGAAGGATTGCCTGAACAGAGTCTATCTGGAATCCCAGGAATTGTACCGTCTGGGACGGTGTGAGAGATGACTTTTGGCGATTGATCATGAAGCCAAGGTTCTGTAACAAAGCTGAGGTCATGGCTGTATGAAGGTGAAGTGTCTCTTGATCCTGCACCATGAGGAGGATATCGTCCAGATAAATGATGGACCGGATTCCCTGGGAACGCAGTAATGCCATTACTGGTTTCATTAGTTTGGTAAAGCACCAGGGTGCAGAAGATAGGCCGAAGGGGAGGCAGGTGAATTGCCATATTTCCTGTTCCCAACGAAACTGAAGGAGGCAGCGGTGGGCTGGTGTTACCGGCACCGTGAGGTATGCATCCTTTAGATCGAAGCGGGAGAACCAATCTCCCTCGCAGAGTAGGTCTCTCAATAAATGGATTCCCTCCATTTTGAAGTGACGGTATGTGATGAACCTGTTCAGATCTCTCAGATTGATAACAGGTCGCAGGTCTCCTGATTTTTTCTTGACTAGAAACATGTTGCTTATGAAGACCTGAGTGCCAACAACTCTTTCAATCGCACCTTTGGTGAATAGATTGTTGAGTTCGCTCTGTAGAGTCGACTCGTCTAACAGTGACATTTTGATCGGAATAGGAGGAGATTTTTGTATCGGTTCGTCTGAAAAGTCTAGGTGGAACCCGGACACAGTCTGAAGGATCCAAGGATCCCAAGTGAGTTGAGACCACTGTTGGGAAAAAAGGGTTAACCGGCCTGCAATAGGAATATGAGAATAAGGAAGGTCCATTACCTGTAGCAGTGCAACCGCGGAGGGAAGCGGATCCACGTCCTCGGATAGCTCCGCGTGAGGGAAAAAATTGCCTGTGGTGGAATCGGGTATTGCCCGAGTTCCAGGTGTCCGAAGGTCGAGGCCTGTAGCCCGTGAAGGCGGCTCTGCCAGTCGCTCGGCCTCTGTAGCGACCAGCTCTCCCAGAAAAACGCTGTGTGCGAAACACCTTGCAAATGGAGGATTGCGCTTTTGTCAGCGTAGTAAATACAGAGGCGTGTTTACTAAGTTCTTTTATGAACTTGTCTCCGAATAACATGCCTTGAGCCTCTGGACCAAGTTCTTTAGTGCCCAATTCGGCAAGCTTGGCATCGATTTTATAAAGGATGGCCTTCCGCCGTTCTGTCGAGATTGCCACATTGGCATTGCCTAAAAGGCATAAAGCCCTTTGTGCCCACTCTCGCACCATATGTGCGTCAAACGTGCCACCTGATAAAGCCTCGTCTGCTATAATGAAAATTTGTATAAGCGGGCCCGTCACATCCATCAACTTATCTTGAGTGGCTTTCAGACCCTGTTCTATACCCTTACAGGGGTCTTTCCCTGACTTGGTCAGAAAGGTAACAAGGAAGGGATCGAATTCAGGTGTACTGGCCACCTTGTCTGGGATAATGGGACGTGGGCATTCTGCCCTCAATTTGTCTCTCACCTCTTTTTCTAGAGGCCGACGGAGCCACATTCTGCAGTATTTGGCAATGTGGTCCGGGGGTGTCCATACGGCAGATCTAGGGTGCCTGATGCATCTGAGGTCAAATAAAGGGCGGCCAGAGGTATCAAATAAGGTATCATCTTTTAAGTTAGGGTTTTCGGATGTTAAGTCAGATTCCAAATGGAATTCCTCTTGAGGTATGAGGTAGTCATTATTTGCAAAATCAGACGGGTAAAGGTCTCGGGATGTCTTATGAGGTGGAGCATCATTGTCCGAATGTTCTGCATAATATTCATCTACCACCTGAAGATCATAATTAGAGGTTAAACCCTCAAGTGGGTCCAAATTATGTTGGGAGACAACCTCCCTGGGTTTGGAATAGGACACTCTAGGTAGCGCTATCACCTTTCCAAGGGCGTTTGCGAGGAGCTTCATCACGTTCTGAACCGTGAGAGTCCTCGGAGTCTGACAGCTGGGTAACAGTCGCTGTAGGGGCTGGGACTGTCTTTTCTCGGAAAGCTGCTAGAGCTTTGGGTATGGATTCGGTGATGGCATTGAATAGCCAAGCCTTAAGTTCAGCAGAGACTGCTGGTTCTGGCAAATCCAACATAATGTCAGTAACAGTGGGGTCACCACTATAGTATTTAACTTATTTGTATTTGTATTTTTTCTTTTATTTATTTATTTATTTTTTTATATGCAGACAAAGGTGGTGGACTTAGACAGTATGTAAACTTTTGGTAAACAATTATCTTGCAAAAAGTGGGGTTCATCCACAGCTTATCAGTGGGGTTCACCCAAAGAGAAAAGGAACAATATAATGTCCAAAATCAATAACAGGTATGTACCTGTGTAATTATATAGGGGGTTACCCTGTATAGAGGCAAAGAGGGGGTGACCCTTAGAAAAGAGGCTAGAGGGGGTCACCCTCAGAAAATAGGCTAGAGGGGGTCACCCTCAAAATCAAGCAAGAGTTTTGAGACACTTTGTTGTAATTGGGAATCTGTAAACAGAAAAAAACAAAAGAAAAAACAGATATTTTGAGTATGGGGTATATACCTTTACGTATTAACTGGCGGACTGGGGCTTTAAGAAATGAGAATGTACTTACCGAGCAGCTGGGTCGCATTTGCAGTGAAGAGCCGAAATGAAACTAAACTGCCGCACAGAATCCTTCCACAAGATGGCGCTGAGCCAAAAAGCCAGGGAAAAAGGTAAGAGAAAAGACCGCGGCATAGGAGGGAGGGTGGGACGCGTTTCTATGGAGACGCCATGGCAACATAGATTGTGTATAGAGAAGCTGAGCGGCTGAACGGACCGGCAAAATGCCGGGAGCCCCGGCGAAAGTGTCAGTTTGCAGTTTAGATTTAAACTGACAGCACAAAATTGAAGTTTAAAAATAATAAATAAATAAGAAAAATTATGAGGTAATCTGAAGTTGTGGGCTGACTAGAAAGTCAGCCCACTTAACAGTTGTAAAGAAAAGGAGCATATATTGCATAAAAGAGTTAAAGGAACAGAAAAAAATATATGTTTAATAATACATGTAAATGGTATTAAAGTGATAACAATCAGTTAAATTGATCACTAATAGGGATATAATTAGAATAGACTCACCTGGGAGGCTAAGCAGCAAAGAAAGAGGAATTGTGAGGAGCCTGATGGCAGTTTATATTTCTGTGATGCATGCTGATTGGTTACATTTTTTAAACTGATTGTTAACTGTTTCTTTGCTGCTGGGAGTTTCAGTAAAGAAAGATAAGCAAATATGAAGCCTCCTGTCTTGCCATAAAATTATGATTTTGCTTAAAACAGGCTTTATGCCAATATGAAATTTATTGGATGTAGCATTTCAAATAAAGTGTGACGAAACCAACCTCGCCACTGAGAACTGGAGAAGCCTGGTTGCTAGCCTCCTGCCCTGCGACTATGGCCCCTGGACATATTGCACTGTAAAAACTATATTTGGGCATGTAATAGTTTATATTACTGCTACTGGGCCTTTAAGGGCCATCCGTGGACCTATTGGGACTTGTGGGATACTGTACCTTTAAGACTGTAGAGCATATTACAGTAATCCTGCCTTAGTCCTTTAATATCATGTATGCATTTATGTGTTCAGTTAACCTTGGTTATATGTATGCATCATTCATCTGATTGTTCGGTAGAATCACTCCATTCAGTATATTGAGTGAAACTACCGAACAACCAGACCACCCAGGAATAAGTGTGCCTCCAATTACCGTTTGCAACAATGTTGCAAACGGGTAATTGGCAATCAGTGTAATGTATTCTTTGTCCTCTGGGTGGCCGCCATTCGGGAAACGAACACGTGGCGGCGGCCATCTTAAACTACCGAACAGCGGTGTTTTGCCGTCAAGTGTCTGGAACTAAAATCGGACACTTGACTAGGCAAACACCGCTGAGACCTCCATACTTCCAGAAATTCGTATAGAAACTACCGAATGACCCGCCGTTCGGTAGAAAGAACCCCACAAACAAGGAAATTCATTCAAACCCTCTCCAGGCTCTATAACCCAGGCAATTCGTCTGTTTTCATTCCCTTGTTTGTGACCGACCGCAGGGCCAAAATGCATGGAACTGTTTTCGGATACTTTACCCATGCGGTCGGTCAAATCTTTGGAACCCCATATCTCCCGAACCGTTCATCCGAATGACTTGAATTTTGAATATGTTGTCCCCCTGAATAAGGGCTATCCAGCGATGCTGGATTTAAAGGTGTACCCCCTGTTTTTGGGGTACATCCAGAACTTGGCTGAAAAGGTGTACCGGATAATTGGGTTTAATGTTATCTGAGGGGAGGGGATGTGTGGGCTGAACCATGTATGTGATTGGGTATTTTATGCCTCCCCCTGGGTGTGGCCTGTATGTGTACTCATGTAATAAAAACCAGGCTGGGTGCCCCAGCACCTCAGACCACTGCTTGACCCTCAACACGGAGCCTTGTCTCGTTCTTGGGGGGATTCACTGTATGCTGTTGGAGATTGACTGCTAGGAGTGGAAGCTGATGTCTGCTTTTCCTATTCATCTGCTAGCAGCTATTCGTGAGGTTCCAGCTTGGAGTGCTATCTTATTCCCTGGTATGCAGTTCGGGAGTTTGATGCATTCGCCTGTATCTAGTTCGTGAGTTTTGATGTTCTGCAGTAGCTGTGCCTTTCTGAGAAAAGGGGATTATCGCCTAAACGGATTTTAACCCCTCATATGCTGAAACGGTCCGTTACATAAAGATTTACCTAATTTAAACTTATTTAAGCATTTGAACAAAAACAAACAATTTCTGGTGGCAACAAATGCCCATGAGATAGCTAAATTAATAGAGCTAACGCCACAGCTAGATCAAGAAGACAGAGCTTCACTTCCCAGCAAAGTGAACTGAGGCTTTCATCCTTCTAAGGTTCTCATAAGTAACACTAAAAAGTCGAATAATAATGATATCTACAACCAAGACATACCTGAAATCTCCTGAGAAGTTAAATGTGCTTTGTTGGTTAAAATGTTGGAAAATACTATTATAACGTTTTTGAAATATTGTTATAGAAACTCTAACTATACAAAACTGTGCAACATCTGTGATATTTGATGCATATGCCTGCTGTTGTGACATAGTAGGAGTTTGTTCTTCCTGCACAGCAAAAAAAAAAAGAATAAAAAAAAAAGGCAGTGTTACAAAGTACTCTCTGTCTGCTACATTTGCTACAATATTGCTGTTTCTTGCCTATTGTTGTTTCTTGCCTATAAGTAAAACAACAAAAAGCATTCACAAGGTCATTCATATGAACGAATGACCGACCACCCGGCATATGGAGTGTGCTGCCTATTAACCGCCCAGAAGCTGTGGCTTTTTCCCTTGTTAACCTTTTCACCCCCCAATCACCAAACAAACTGCCGAATGACCGACCACCCTGCAGGAGGATTGTGCCCCTTATTAGCCGCCCAGAAGCTGTGGTTTAATTGATGAACGGCTGGATGGTCGTCGTTCGTATGAACGAACACATGGCAGCGGCCATCTTTAACTGCTGAACGCCCAGCGAGGGTTTGTCGTCGACCGCCTGGTACTATTTCCGGCCACTATTATTCACGAACCCCGCTGGGATTCCCAGACCTTCGTCTGTTCATGCCTAAGCATACGAGCACAGTGCCGTTCGGTAGTTTTATTCTCTCGAAACGAGACCGACCTTATGCCTGAATACTGTGGAACTAATTCTGGGTTGACTTTTGCCGAATGGCCCTGGAGACAAACTTTACCCCCATGGCGATCCCACTATATTCATGAGATCTGAGCACTTTTTGGACATCTTGTGCGCTCAGATCCAAGCTATCTGGGGATATGTTGGACATATAGGTTAAATATGGTATTATATAAGTTATGTATTTGTATGTGGTTTCTGTTATATATTTAACTTTAGAATATGTCCTGTACCTGGAGATAATTAAGTTAATACAGGAGGGTTTAGAAAGATGCACTTTGTTCTTATTGGTTTATGTCCCTTGTATCACAATGTTCCATCAGGTCCAGAGGGGTGTGCCCCGGCCCGAAAATGTGTATATAAGCAATGGCTGTCTTCTCACTAAACCAGACTTCTTACCCTCAACTCACAGCCTCAACTCGTGTTGTAGGGAAACGCTAGTCACTAGCTCTGCTCAGAGCTCCAGGAATACTCTACACTTGCAAGAATATCGTTAGGTGCTGAAGTGGAACATTTCACTGCTCTCCAAGATCGGGGACAAGTACATCCAAGCGGTCCAACCCCCAGTCAGCCTGGGGCAACCGTAACAGACAGTTTCTCAGGGTGGAACGGTTGAATTGGTCATCTACTTTTACCTTTATTTTTATTTTTTTGTAATTACTTCTGCTTCTGCTGCGTCCCTCTTTTCATTAATTTACAATATTGCTAAAGGAAAAACAATAATTGTAAATTTAAAAAGCTGTCAACATATTTCTAATACAGATATAATAATATAATTATAACACAATTCACAATGAGCAGTGCAAAATGTTTAATAGTATTTAGCCTCGACATCAGGCAATAGTTTACAGATTTTTGCATTGCTATATACTAATCGGCACCTTGTGTGCCATTTTAGTGCATCCACTTAATTAAAAATGTGTCTATGCAAACTCTACATGGACACATTTTAATTTTGTCCAAACCATTTTTTTCCCTTTATTGGACAAATTAATTTGGACAAACCAAAACATTTTTGGCATGCACAAGTCTAATGAATATACAGGAGTAATCGGGTCACACTTTGATTTAACATTAAAATAGTGAGTAGCTATATCAGTACCTTGATCCTTCTAAGACTATTTAGCTGATTTAGAATAAAGCAATAATGTGATGTTAGGTTAGCAAGTAAAGTGGAGTTATTTGAAATAATGATAATAGTGTATGTAGAGGTCTTACTTTATGAGAACATCCTCAAAAGATATAAAGCTCATGATTTCTGAACAGCTGAACTAATAACAGAACATGAGCAATCGGACGTTCTGGTGATTATTTAGGGCATATTATTACATGAGATATTGAACAATGTTTTCTGGTTTGCAAAGATTAAACTTTACAAATACATTTAGTTTCAGCAATGTCATTTTATAATGTAATGTAAATAATAAAATAGACTAATATATTACATATCATATACTATAAATTATTTCCCAGGTTTAGAATTGAAATGCAGAACTGCAGAGGAAAATGTTAACTGTCACCATCCAGGAATTTTAGTTTTGTAACATTCTTCTTTTACTGACAATCATGCTCAGTCCAATAAACTACAAAGGAAAACATTGCAACATTGCAAATAAAAAACAAAACAGACAAACATGTGACATGAAACACATGGTTCATTCCAACTGAAAAACAATATAACCAAATGCTGTACTTCACCTTGAGAAGCAAATACAACTATGGAATAAAATCACATAGATCTTTTTATTTATTATCTATGTGAATATAAATATGCAACAACAATGTCAAACAGTAAAAATATGAACAGACTAGGCATGAAAAAGGGGGGAAAGACATAAAACGCCTTTTGAAACTGAACACGTTTTGAATCTGCACCGGATGCATTGTCAATAGCTACAGTTGATTTTTTCTGTTCATTTTTACTATCTGCCAATATATTTGCTATTTTTTATTCACATTGATAATAAAGAGAATATCTATTTACTGTTACTCCCTTTCTTCATTATTTTCTCATGGTGGAGTGCAACATTTGGCTATATTGTTTGCTTGTTTTTTGCACTAATTGGGGTTACCCGAATGGTCATCTCCAAGGAGACATGCAAGCACATTTAGTATAATTTATTTGCTTGTCCCTTCATAATTTATAACTGCAAAATTTAGCTATGGGCAAGTAGTTGATTTGTTTAATTTCAGTCCAAATAAACCTTCCAAAACGTGATAAATATTGTTAAAAATAAAATAGAAAATGAATAATGATCACAATGTAAACTTGCATGTTCATGTGAGTGCAGCCTCTTGGTTTCATATATATTTGGGAGGACAGACCAACTGACCAGCTTTGCACCCCTCCTTGTCACAGGTGCCTCATTCAAGGGCCCTATTTAACTAGAAGGAAATATTTCCCAAGTAAGATTAACCTCATAAGAGCAGGCAATTTGAAATTGCTGTTTAGTGGATGAGTGAGTGCGATTGATCTTATATATAGTATTATGACATATATCTCATTTGCAAGCCTTATTTTAGACCGTGTTACTTTCAGAAGCCCCCATAAAATCCGTACATGGGTTTATTGTTGTATGCATGAGATGTTGCTGAACACAAATATGAGTGTTTTAAAACAGTGAAAAGTATAATGAGGATGATATCATCAGTGAAAATAAAGTTTTTGTGTGATAAATGAAAGAAAAAAAAACATGAACATTAAATTTGCCCAGTGTTTGTGACTAAGTGGCTACTAAAAAAGACTGGTTATTATTGTTATTATTTTATTATTTATAATTAGGCCAGCAAATTCCACAATGCTGTACAATGGGTGGACTAACAGATATGTAATTGTAACCAATATTCACAGGTATTCACGGAGGGCTTAGTAGGTTATTTTTGACAGTTGCAGGAGAGGAGTCATAGGGGGTGAAAACCTGCTAACAGTTTAACTGATACACTTTCCAGAAGAAGTGAGTTTCCAAAGATTTTTTGAAGGAATGGAGACTGGGTGAAAGTCTAACAGAGAAGGGAAGGGAGTTCCACAGAAAAGGTGGAGCCCTGGAGAAATGGATATACCCCATTTTGAATAACCCGGGTAATATACTTTTGCAAATGATATGCCAAGATGGGGATAATTTGCCATGTGGTCTCAAAGGTAACAATGGCCAAGCACACCAGTCTGGCATACTGAAATGGGCAAGCCCTATATTTGACTTTCCAAAACAGCATAAAACCTGTACATGGGTGGATACTGTCATCCTCCTGAGATATGGCTGAACACAAATATGAGTGTTTAAAACAGTAAAACATATGACAATAATATAATCAGTGAAAGTGCAGATATAACAAACATAAAAATTAATTTGGGCCAGGATTTGTGACGGAGTACAAAAAAGGAATGGACATACCCTATTTTTAATACCCTGGGCTGTCTATTTTTGTAATTGGTATGCCATGACAGGGGTAATTTTCATTCCTGGGCTGCCATACGGTTTCAAAGATAACATTGACCCATCAAACCAATATGGAAAATTTAAACGTGTAAAAACTGAAATATACTTTTTTGACCTTGTAACTTTCCAAAACACCATGAAATCTGTACACAGGGGGAATCTTTGTACTCATAGGAAATCACAGCATACAAATATTTGTGTTTTATTGCAGTAAAAAGAGTATTATGACATTTACAGTTAAAATGCCATGTAGTACATGGAAAATAACAGTTCTTAATTTCTCACATTTTTTTTAGATTGTATTTATATTCAATTATATTTCATGGATACATATTTGATTTTTAATGAAAGCCCTCTTTCTCCTGAAAAAAAATATTATATATAATAAGTGTGGGCACATTTAATATGAAATAGGTAAATTATAGTTGAACAGACATAGCTCTTCTAGGTTTTACTTTGGTTTGATTTTGGTCAGAACTTGTACAATTGCCTCCATTGTTAAAGGGTTAAACAGGACTATTTTGCAGGATATTCTATCCACTGAAATTACTATAAAAGTTTATAAAAACAGATTAGCTAATATCTTTATTTTTAGCTTTCTTTTCATGATTGTTACGTGCCACTCATTTTACATGAATATAGTGGTGGTGGCGAGCTGCCTTAAGTGCCCCCATGGACGGACCACTACAGGCAACAGCCTGTATAGATATAATTTAATTGTCTGGAAATGATTGTAAGCATAACAAATTAAAAGCCCTGGGTTAGATATTACTCATCATAATGTTATAAAAACACAAACTTTAATGCTGAAAAGTCATCATAAGTGATAAAATATTTTCACATGTGGCTGCACATTAAATATAGAAACATATTTAGTGAGTTGATTATTGCAAATTTGACTAGTGAACTTAAATTATTATATTTTAATACAAGCTGTTTTCTAGTCTGAGAAATATATTGGCTACTAGTAGTGTTTTATATTGAATTACATATTTTATTAAACTCACACTTTATTATTATTATTGGTATTTATTATTAAGAAAGGGGGACAATAAATGAGACAATTATAAAGTGAAACAGGAACAATAGGTAGATGAGGAACTTGCTCAGATGAACTTACAGTCTAGAGGAGCAGAGTATAAAGACACAATAGGAAAGACATTAATGGGGACAGCAAACAATGAGATGTAAAAGTAGCAGAACTGGAGGTGAGAAGAAGAGAGCATGAAACAGATTTGTGACATAGAAGTAACTATGGGAGGCCATAAGCATTTCTGAAAAAAAAATGGTTTTAAGGGACTTCTTAAAAGATTAGAGACTAGGAGAGAGTCTAATGGAGAAGGCAGGCTGGTCCAAGGGAAAGGAGTGACCAGTGAAAAGTCCTGCAAGTGCAAGTTAGCAGTAAGGGTGTGAGCAGCGGACATGAGAAGGTCACCTGCAAAATGGAGAAACCAAGAAGGGGCATTCTTACAAAAGAGTTAAAGAAATGTAACAGGGACTAGAGTTGTCTAGAGCTTTATAGGTACGGGTTAGTATTTTGAATTAAAACATACAGGATACAGGAAGCCAGTGTAAGAATCTACAGACGGGTGAGATATGAGAGGAGCGACAGGAGAAAATAATCAGCCTGGTGGCAGCATTCATTACAGGTTGTTGTGGGGCAGTACAGCTTCTGGGGAGACCAATTAGGAGAGAAGTACAATAATCCATTTGAAACTACTAGAGCATGAACAAGCTCCTTGGTGGATATGGGCAATGTTTTTAAGGTGGAATTAATAGGTCTTAGCAACAGACTGTATATGAGACACACAGGTGAGGCCTGAATCAACGATAACACCAAGACAGTGAGCTGGCATGGACGGGATGATGCTGGTACCATCAACTTTTAGGGAAACAAAAAGAGGAGGATCAGCATTATGAGGAGGAAAAACAAGAAGCTCTGTTTTAGAGAGAGTTTCAGAAAGTGGTAGGACATCCAGTCAGAGATGGTAGAAAGGCAGCAGTGACACATTGTATGACAGCAGGGGAGAAATGGGGGTGTAGGGGATGATAGAAACACAGAATGTGATGGAAGATAAGAACCATTTGGCTCATCTAGTCTGCCCAATTTTCTAAATACTTTCATTAGTCCCTGGCCTTATCTTAAGTCTAGGATAGCCTCATGCCTATCCCACGCATGCTTAAACTCCCTCACTGTGTTAACCTCTCAGATGGAAGGCTATTCCATGCATCCACTACCCTGTCTGTAAAGCACTACTTCCTGAAATTATTTTTAAGCCTTTGCCCCTCTTATTTAAGACTATGTACTCTTGTTGTGGTAGTTTTGTTTCTTTTAAATATAGTCTCCTCCTTTACTGTGTTGATTCCCTTTATGTATTTAAATGTTTCTATCATATCCCCCTGCCTCGTCTTTGCTCCAAGCTACATCTGTTAAGATCCTTTAACCTTCTCCTAGTAAGTTTTATCCTGCAATTCATGAACCAGTTTAGTAGCCCTTCTCTGAACTCTCTCTAAAGTATCAATATCCTTCTGAAGATATGCTCTCCAGTACTGCATACATTACTCCAAGTGAGGTCTCACCAGTGGGTGTCTGGTGGTAGCAGAATCAAAAGAAAATAATGAGTTTGCCACGAGAGACAGTTTAAAGAGAGAAAGAAGGGGACCAAGAAGAGAGCCTTGGGGTACTCCAACTCTGACAGGATGAGGGTAGGATGTGTTATTTGAAAAGGAGGCACAAAATCAATGTTGGGAGAGATAGGAGGAGAACCATGGGAGGTCAGTGTCACAGAGAACGAGGGATTGAATAGTTTGGAAAAGGATGACATGATCAACAGTGTCAAAGGTGGCAGAGAGGTTAAGAAGAATTAGTATGGAGTAGTGGCCTTTAGATTTAGCTGTAATTAGGTAATTTGTAACTTTAGATCAATAGAGCAATATCAGTAGAGTGGAGAGGGCAAAAAACAGATTAACCCCTTAAGGACACATGACATGTGTGACATGTCATGATTCCCTTTTATTCCAGAAGTTTGGTCCTTAAGGGGTTAAAGAGGGTTGAGGAGGAAGATGGAATTGAGGTAACAAGTCAAACAGGTAAAGAATGGGTAAAATTGCTACTACTGGTACTATATATTTTATTGTTTTTACTGTGGTGCGACCTTACTCTATTCTATTCTATTCTCTGTGATGGTCTGTGAGGGAACCTCATACTCTTAGGTTGCGGCCTACCCTTAACTTATCCTAGCTTCAAGTTGGCCAATAAGCGCTGATCCAACAACTGTTTGTCTTAAAGAATGGGTAAAGACAAGTCCAACCAGGTAATGTCAACATTGACTCTAATCAATGCTGGCCAGGTGTTCCAAAACAAAAGCATATAGAAATGGAATATATAGCAACTTTTTAGCTCATACCATTTCACAATGAAAATTTCAGAAAATGTTTCCAATCCTTAGTATGACTTTGGAGATAGATATAGTTGTGGTCGGAAATATAAAAGCCGATAGAGTATAAATATGAATTTATACTATGAAAACTTAATATAACGAAAAGTCGGTTGAAGTGTGCCGGAACCGACGAGAGGTTAGACCTGTAATAAAGTAGGGCAAAAAGATATTACTTCACATTATTTTTGACTACACCTTTTTAGGGTAGCACTATGCACCTTATTCTTATTATTTTTTTGTAATCTAGGTACTCTGAGGGTCTCTGGTTTAGGTAGGCACTAGCCTTGTGCGGTGCAGAGGTAATAAGGGACAGTAGCTAGCTTATATACTTTATGCTTGTTTGTTGCTTTTATTTAATTTTTTCTAGGCTCCAGTGGTTATGGTAGATAAACATTTAGTCCATGTTCCGCCTTTTTTGGGGGGGCTCTAGACTTTGGTTCTAACTTATGCATATATGAGGGAAGCATGGACTTTTTGATTCCCATTATCCTTACCTGTATTTAGGTTATTTCTATAGGGAATTGTTCTATCTCAATAATCCAGCTCCATCCTGTACTTAATTGTTTGGCATATACCATCTACCTGCCTATCTTTTCCTGTACCCTTACCTCTACTCTCGCCTTTTTCAGCCAGACCCTAGAGATGTTACACGTGTGGTGCATTTCTATTTTTCTTTTTGGTCTCAGTAATTATGATCTAGTTATTAATAAAGGTTATTTTGTTTTTCTCTTTTAGATTGTATAGTCTGAGATCTCTATCCCTATACAACCTATCACTATATGACCTCTTATCTCAGCGGATGAGTAGCTGGGATTCTGTAGTTCAAAATATATTATGCAATTCAAACCTTTATTTAACACTTACCTTGTTATTACATAGCTATAGTACAAAAAGCAAACCTGACTTCTTTCTCTGGCTGTGGAAACAATTGCAATACCCAGTGGACTGGTTCTCCAGCTGATAAAAGGGGGATTAAAAAAAGGCCAATCACAAAGCCATGCTCTATTTCTTTGTTCAATAGCAAAGACACTGTAAGAGGATCTTGCGAGGCAGGTTGTAAATTGGGACATTCCAATATACCGGTGGGGAAAGAAACTAAACCCATGTGGAAACCTTCAGAAAACCTAGTGCTCAGAAACTCAACCAAGTGTCTGGAAGGGTAATTAGGCAAAAGATCTTTTAACATGTCAATTTTACTGATTGGTAAAGAGCAAGTTGGGCACATTGTTTTAGCATGTGCTGTAAAACATCTGGAGCATGTGTGTAGTAATCTACAATTGCGATAGCCCCCAGAATTAAAGATATTACAAACTTGCGCCTTGACAAGAAAACAATTGGTCATCCTAGCGTATCATTTAATTCATTTTGTGGTGGTTTATACGTGTATTGTGAAGGTGCTTGACTAGTGAATGGTAAGCTAACGTCGTTAGGGCATAAGTTGGTGACATGCTTGTATGATTCATAATTTGCGCAACCTGAGCCCTTGAGACCTGCAAAGTGTCTGTAGTACCACTATGAGTTAAAAAGAAGATGAAACCTAAGAAGATTATTTGGACAAGGATCGAACCTAATAAGCCAGTTCCATCTAAGTTTTTTTTTTAAATACCTGAAATCCTACAGCTTTATATTCTAACCGATTTCCAACCTGTGGAGCACTGTGCAGCCTATATAAAACAAACCAACCGTTAGTATGGAAACAACAATGCAATTGGAGGGTTTTGAAAGTGTAAATATATGTACCTACAGAATGACACTTATTCCTAGACTTCTTGATACAGGAAATTGCACTTATAATATGTAAACGAACCACTACAAATTGAAAACCGCCAAATAGGCTACCATCATATAAAAATTTCACATACTAACCTTAGATAAGGAGGGACTCACCAAAAAAAGGGGACAAAGGTTATGGTTTGGCCTACAGATCTGAATCTTAAACAGAAAGTTTATACGAAAATTAGGGATTATTCTAGCTTTAGTGACTGAATAATCTAAATTTTATTAACGACAGGAGGCGAATATTTGCTTTATCTTTCTTTACTGAACCTCCCAGCAGCAAAGGAACAGTTAACAGTAATGTAAAAAGTTCAACCAATCAGATAGTATAACAGTATTATATGATGTCATCAAACTCCTCCCATATCCTCTTTCTTGCTGTGGTCGATGATATGTCTGTGTCAACCGTGTAAACTGTAACGATGAACTGCGGACTAAGTTGGAGTCCTGAAGTAGTCAACATGTGGAATCTTCAGTGTGCTTGAAGGAGCCGTATATACAAAGGTAGGTATTTTTCACACTAAGGGAATAGAGAAAAGACGTGAGAGTATAGGTTCTCATACTAGGTGAATGCAATTTATGGCATGTATGTTAAGAACAAATTGTAGTTACTCTTTGAATATAATATTGAATATTTCAAACACTAGATTAGAAGTGTTATGGCGTGAACCTATGGCAGATGGTGTATAAAGTGTGTGTAACCAGTAGACTGGAATGCATAGTAACTTACCTGGGCAGGTGTTAGAAAGTGAAAATAAAGAAGGGGGGGAAAATATTCGCCTCCTGTCGTTAATAAAATTTAGATTATTCAGTCACTAAAGCTAGAATAATCCCTAATTTTATGGCAAGACAGGAGGCTTCATATTTGCTGTTTTAACGCTCCTATATGAGAGAAGATGCAGCATGTGTCATAGGTTTGAAATAAAATGTACGGAATGTGGACAAAATGTCTGAGAGGGAGCTCCCCGCGCGAAAGGCTGAGGATGCGGCTGCTCCTCTGACTGAATATGCGCCAAATTTTGAGTCAATGCCTGCTTGCGCTGGTATCCATCAGATCCACCGTGCGACGGTGGGTGCGGATACCGGTTTGTGTGGTTTTACATAAGACACGAGGAGGGGTCCCGTAGGGGGCGTAGAGTGGTGGTGGCATCTAAATAATGCCTTACGCAGAGTGCCACGCAGAGTGACTGTCTATTAGGAAAGTAAGGTAGAATACTGAGGAAGAATTAGTTTTGTTCGTCTGGTGATGTGAAACTTAACGCCTTCAGGCGAGAAGACTACTGCGTGGGGATCAAATGCTCGGATATCCAAGACCCTACGGAAGGATACCAGGCATAGGAGTAAGGCCAGTTTGGCCGAAAGTTGACGTAGCGACAAATTTTCATTAGCGGTCCAGGATAAAAGGGAAAAGACTTGAGTGATATCCCAGAAACAGGAGTATTTAGGAAGAGGGGGTCTGGCTAACCTGATCCCTCGTAAAAGTCTACAGACTGAAGGATGTTTCCTTATTGACGCATTGTCAATGGGATTATGGGCCGCAGAGATAGTGGATCTATAGACATTAATTGATCAATAGGATTTACCTTGATCAAATAGGGTAGACAGAAAATTTAGGATGATCGTCAGAGGTGCTGAAAAGGGATCGGTGTCCCTTTCAAAAACCCCAGCTGACCCATGTCTTCCATGCAGCGATGTAAGCCCGACTAGTGCCTGGGGCCCAGGAGTCCCATAGGAGAGCCTGAGTTGTCTCTGAAAGTCCTGAGACGTTCCAAGATCCCCTGAAACGGTCCAAGCTACAAGCTGGAGCCGGTCCTGAAGGGCAATTGGGTGAAAGTGCCCTGTTGGGTTCCTGAGGATGTCGGGTGATCGAGGTAGAAGAATTGGATAGTTCACTGATAATTCTAACAGGGTTGGAAACCAAGTCTGGGTTCTCCTTAGTGGAGTGACAATGACTATCATCACTATTAGGGCTTTGACCCGGTAGAGGGTGCGTTGGATCATGGAGAAAGGTGTGAACGCATAGGCTCCTGTCTCCGGCCATGGATGTAGAAAGGCGTGGACTGCCCATGACTGGGGTCTGGGAGCCAGCTGATAAAGGCTTCCGTCTGGCGGTTCAGACGGGATGCAAACAGGTCCAGTGTAAGGGGCCCGCGAAGGCAATGAATTTGGTGGAACATGCGGGGGTCTAATTGACAGTCGCTTACATCCCTCCAATGGCGAGAGAACCAATCCGCAACTAGGTTGTCCGTGCCCGGAAGATATTCCGCTCTGATAGATAAGTTCCGTTCTAGACAGAATTGGTAAAGATCTTTGGTCAGATCGGATAGTAGCTTGGATCGGGAGCCTCCTAACCGATTCACATAGCGCACTGCAGAGACGTTGTCCATGCGCAGTACTAGTGAACAGTTGAAACAGTCTTTTGTGAAACTGCGAATTGCGAAAGATCCTGTAATCAATTCCAAACAATTGATGTGCAGTGCTTGTTCGGATGGGGACCAAAGTCCCCCTGTGGACCCTTGGGCGCATGTGGCGCCCCATCCCAGGAGACTGGCATCGGATTCCAGAATGAAATCTGGTTGTGATCTGAAGATGGCTTTGCCATTCCAGGCTTCCATATTGTGAAGCCACCAGTGAAGTTCTATACGAACTTCGTCTGGCAGTTGGATGTACTGATCGTAGGAGGTGGAACGGTGTAGGTAATATGTCTTGA
The DNA here is from genome assembly GCF_036172605.1 of Pelobates fuscus. Lineage (NCBI taxonomy): Eukaryota > Metazoa > Chordata > Amphibia > Anura > Pelobatidae > Pelobates > Pelobates fuscus. The sequence goes on along the minus strand of NC_086317.1, from coordinate 343,418,382 downwards.
GCCGTTGCATGGCTCGGTAGTGTAAAGGTCCTGGGTAAATGGCTTGGATAGAGGCAGACAGTAGGCCTATAGTATGAGCCAGATCGCGTAAGCAAATCTGATGGGTTGATAACAATTTGCGAATGTCTTGTGCCATTATCAGGATGTCATCCAAATATATGATGGATCGAATCCCCTGTGATCGGAGTAGCGCCATCACTGGTTTCATCAGTTTCGTGAAACATCATGGTGCGGAGCATAGTCCGAATGGGAGGCATGTGAATTGCCAGATTTCCTCTTGCCAGAGGAATTGAAGGAAAGCTCAATGGTTGCAAGCAATAGGAACTGTAAGGTATGCGTCTTTGAGATCGAAGCTGGAGAACCAATCTCCCACGCAAAGGAGGTCCCTGAGTAGATGGATGCCCTCCATCTTGAAGTGGCGATACCTGACAAAGTGATTCAGGTTTTTTAAGTTGATAATTGGGTGTAGGTCTCCAGTTTTTTGTGGCCAAAAAAATGTTGCTTAGAAAGTATGTGGGAAAGGCGATTTCTCTATTGGCCCTTTTTTTACTAGCTTGCACAGTTCGGTTTGTAGTGTCAGGTTGTCTGCAGACATTTGTAGTGGTGTAGGTGGGGTGTCCTGGAAGGGGTGGAAAGGAAATCTATTTGAACCCTTGGACTGTGTGTAGGATCCATAGATCCTGAGAAAGTAATTCCCACTGTTGTAAAAAACTGGCTAATCGACCTGCTATAGGTACATTGAAAGAAGGGAGATTTATTACCTGGAGCAGCTCTTCCGCGTAGGGAGGCAGATCCACGTCTCCGGATAGACCCTCTATTAGTGAATAGTTGCCTGTGGTAGGGTCGGGGTTGTCCCGATTGCCAATAGTTTTCAGAGGGGCGAGGCCTGTAGCCTGTGAAGGCGATTCTGCTGTTCGTTCGGCCTCTATAACGTCCAGCTCTCCCAGAAAAACGTCCTGACTGAGAACGAAAAACCCTGCGCAAGGAGGATTGGGCCTTATTTAGGGTGGTGAACACCGCTACATGTTTGGAAAGGTCTTTCATGAACGAGTCCCCAAACAGTAATCCATTGCCTCTGGTCCCAGTTCTCGGGAGCTCAGATCGGCTAATTTTGCATCCAGTTTGTACAGTGCCGCCTAGCGTCTCTCGGTGGACATGGCCACATTAGCGTTGCCTAGTAAGCATAAGGCTCTCTGGGCCCACTCTCTAACTGTGTTTGGGTCAAATCTGGCGTGAGAGCTACCTTGTTTGGAATGGTCGGTCAAGGGCACTCGGCTCTGAGTTTTGCCCTAATTTCTTTGTCCAGTGGTTTGCATAACCACATTTTACAAAAGTTGGAAATGTGCTCTGGTGGAGCCCATTCTGCCGACCGTGGGTGTCTGATGACCCTGGGGTCAAATAAAGGGACACCCGAAGCATCCAGAAGGATGTCTCAATCGGGTCCTTTTGATTAGGTAGTATAGCATCTAGATCTTTATGTGTGAGAAAGGTTTCCTTGACAAATTCCGATGGGGTATCCCCTAGTGCATTCGCCGAGGGGTCCTCATCAGAATATCCAAGGAAATAATCGTCAACCCCGTCTAACGTGTGGGATGTAGACCCTCTAAGGGGTTAAAGTTAGCTTGAACGGGGCGAGTGGCAATCAATTTTTGGGACTTGGCAGAAGCCTTGCCCGCAGACCTACTTTCCCCTTTCCAGGGGCGTTTGCGTGTAACCTCCTAATCCGAGGGTTGAGAGTCCTCGGAATCAGAGAGTTGACGTGCAGAAGGGGTGACTTCGGCCGAAGTCTTCTCATGAAAGGCTGCTAATGCCTTGGGGATGGAATCTGCAATGGTTGAAACCAACCAGGCACTGAGTACCTGGGATATAGCGGGCTCATTATTGTCAGACATGGTATGTCTTAGAGCGGTTGCCAAACAGTTAAGTATATTAATTTGAAAGAATGGAGTTGAATGGGGTTCACCCAAAATTATTTCAGAGTATAGATGGGGGTCACCCAAAATATTTGGTAGTTTAATACGTAGGCGGCACTCAATATTTAGTGGGGTTGTCCACTAAAATATACACAAGTGGGTTGTACCACTATGATAGTAAACAGTGGGGTTAACCACTTAATTGTAACCATAGACAGTGGGGTTCACCACTGAGTAGTAATAAAGTGTTGTATCACTTAATTATAGTGTATTTGTATAAGGGGATCACCCTTAACAGTAATATTGGTGTTAAAACACCTTAAGAATTGATATTAAAGTGTTGTATCACTTTAATTATAGTGCATTTGTATAAGGGGGGTCACCCTTAACAGTAATATTGGTGTTAAAACACCTTAAGAATTGATATTAAAGTGTTGTATCACTTTAATTATAGTGCATTTGTATAAGGGGGTCACCCTTAACAGTAATATTGGTGTTAAAAAACCCTTAGGAATTGATATTAAAGACACTCAATATAATGAAGTGGCAGATAATAAAATGGTGGGGGTCACCCACAAAGCCTTGCTTTATTTAGTAACAACAATGATAATACAGCAGGTGTTGGAAAAAATCCTGAGAAATAAAAGGGGGGAAAAATCACAAAAATAAATTAATGTATTAGCACTTTAAGGTGCTATAAACAGAAGAGGAAAATAGTACTTACCAGATCCGAAGTCAGGCGAGTTGATCGCTGCTCTGGTGACTGGAACGCGAATAAAATGGCCGCCGCCAGCAAAAGGGCGAGAAACAATGCACTTGCTAAGTGCTGATGCGAACGGGCGGGGTAACGCGAGGGCGCAAAACTGAGAATAGTAAAAAGCAGTAATGAGTCGCAGGAGGAAAAACCTCCTGCGATTTAAAGGGGAAACCTAAATAAAGTTTAATAGGAAATTGAAAAAGTAGTCCAAGATTGAATAGAATGAAATTACATAAATAGAGCATAAATGTTTCCACAGAAAGTGTTGTTAAAGTGATAAGTGAATAAAGTGTTAAAGGTATGTGACCATTGTAATACATTTTTTTATTGAAATAGTGTATTAAATGTTAAATGATACAGCAATATAATTGGAGTAGACTCACCTGGGAGGCAAGCAGCAAAGAAAGAGGATATGGGAGGAGTTTGATGACATCATATAATACTGTTATACTATGTGATTGGTTGAACTTTTTACATTACTGTTAACTGTTCCTTTGCTGCTGGGAGGTTCAGTAAAGAAAGATAAAGCAAATATTCGCCTCCTGTCTTGCCATAAAATCTAAATGATACACCCATCAATAAGGATCGTCATGAGGGCAGATATTCTTTTCATGAATGCAACACAAGGTTTGATAAAATAATACTGCCAGTTCTAAAGTAGGCCTTGAGATGTGAAAACCTGGTTGGCTGTGTAACAATCTAATATTGACAATTAACATTTCATGGTCAAATATCGATAATAATACTAAAACAAAGCACAGAATATCAAAGAGTTAGCTTTCGTAGTCCGAAAGAACCAACTTGCTGCAATCATAAGTGCAACAATACAAAGCAGTGAATCAAACTGCAACAAGCAAATACCGTATATACTCGAGTATAAGCCGACCCGAATATAAGCCGAGGCCCCTAATTTTACCCCCAAAAAATGGGAAAACTTATTGACTCGAGTATAAGACTAGGGTGAGAAATGCAGCAGCTACTGGTAAATTTCTAAATGAAATTAGATCCTAAAAAAAATATTAATTGAATATTTATTTACAGTGTGTGTATAATGAGTGCAGTGTGTGTGTATGAATGCAGTGTGAGTGTATGAATGCAGTGTGTGTATGAGTGCAGTGTGTGTATGAGTGCAGCGTGTGTGTATGAGTGCAGCGTGTGTGTATGAGTGCAGCGTGTGTGTATGAGTGCAGCGTGTGTGTATGAGTGCAGCGTGTGTGTATGAGTGCAGCGTGTGTGTATGAGTGCAGCGTGTGTGTATATGAATGCAGCGTGAGTGTATATGAATGCAGCGTGAGTGTATATGAATGCAGCGTGAGTGTATGAATGCAGCGTGAGTGTATGAATGCAGCGTGAGTGTATGAATGCAGCGTGAGTGTATGAATGCAGCGTGAGTGTGAATGCAGCGTGAGTATGAATGCAGTGTGAGTATGAATGCAGCGTGTGTGAGAGTGCAGCGTGTGTATGAATGCAGCGTGTGTGTATGAATGCAGCGTGTGTGTATGAATGTAGCGTGTGTGTATGAATGCAGCGTGTGTGTATGAATGCAGTGTGAGTGTATGAATGCAGTGTGAGTGTATGAATGCAGTGTGAGTGTATGAATGCAGTGTGTGTGTATGAGTGCAGTGTGTGTGTGTGTGTGTGTGTGTATTGCAGAGCCTTGGTGGGGGGTGGGCAATGTTTTTTTATTTTTTTATTATTTTAATTTTTTTTAGTATTATTTATTAATTTTTTTAATTTAATTTAATTATTATTATTTTTGTATTATTATTTATTATTTAATTATTAATTTTTTTATTATTACTAATAATATTACTAAATTATTATTACTAATAATATTACTAAATTATAACTAATTTTTTTTCGTCCCCCCTCCCTGCTTGATACATGGCAGGGAGGGGGGCTCTCCTTCCCTGGTGGTCCAGTGGCATTGGCAGTTCAGTGGGGGACTGGCAGAGCTGTAACTTACCTGTCCTGCAGCTCCTGTCAGCTCTCTCCACCTCCGCGCCATCCGTGCAGCTCCCTCTGTCAGCTCACACTGTAAGTCTCGCGAGAGCCGCGGCTCTCGCGAGACTTACACTGGGAGCTGACCGAGGTGCTGAACGGACGGCGCGGAGGTGGAGAGAGCTGACAGGAGCTGCAGGACAGGTAAGTTACAGCTCTGCCAGCCCCCCTCTCCCCCAGTCTGTATTGTGGCAATGTAAATTGCCATAATACAGACTATTGACTCGAGTATAAGCCGAGTTGGGGTTTTTTAGCACAAAAAATGTGCTGAAAAACTCGGCTTATACTCGAGTATATACGGTAAGTACAAGTGACTTAGTAATTTGTTGTTCTAAGGTACAGCGAGTATCCCCACAATGAGGGAAATGTAGAAACATATGTTCTGTAAACCAAGTTGCATTTGACAGAGATATGGGCAGTAGCCCAGCAATAGTACTTATGATCCAATAAACCGCCATGTCTCTGAAACTGCAGGAGAATTTGTGCTCTGGGATCCTGATGCACTTGACTCTGATAAAACTAGCTTACCTCCTGCATCTGATCGAGATGCCTAAGCACCTAAGGTATGCCTGGATGCGCTGTGCGATGTTGCGAGGGAAAGAAAACACAGAGTGCCCAGGGTTCGCGTCTAGTTGACGGGAGGATGTTTAGCTGGGAAGTAAGCTGTAAGTCTTGACAGCTGCAGCTTCAAGAGGGATCCGGATTCTACCGACTGACAGCAGGCTTCCCAATATCTCTGCAGGGCTGTCTTTATTTACAGTACACCAACAAGATCCTGGAGACAGAGAAGCTTGACGCAGCAACACTGAAACCTCTCACTTCACTATGGTTACTTGGTAACACTTTAATTATTGGAGATTTTAATTACCCAGACATAAATTGGGACATAGGGACTAGTAGCTCAGCAAAGGGAATTAGGTTTTTAAACTTGTTAAATGACAACTTCATGTCACAACTTGTACAAGCACCAACTAGAATGGACGCTTGTCTGGACCTGGTTTTAACAAACAACGTTGATCTTTTGACCAACATTCAAGTAGGTGAGCACTTGGGAAATAGTGATCACAATATAGTGTCCTTTGAAATAAACTCAAAAAAACAAAAGCACATGGGGTATACTAAAACATATAATTTTAAAAAGGCCAATTTCAATAAGATAAGGGAAGCTTTACAATATATTGACTGGCATAAACTCTTTAGTGAAAAGAACACTGAGGATAAATGGATCATCTTCCAACAAATATTAGAAAGGTACATTTCTCAGTATGTACCATTGGGAAATAAGTATAAAAGAAACAAATTAAAACCAATGTGGCTTAGTAGAGAAGTAAAACAAGAGATTAAAAATAAGAAAAGGGCATTTAAAGCATTTAAATCAGACAAATCAGATGCATCTTATAAAAGATATAAGAAAGCAAATAATGCGTGCAAAAAGGCAATTAAACTTGCTAAACTTCAAAATGAAAAAATGATAGCTAAAGAGAGCAAAACCAACCCCAAAGCATTTTTTAAGTACATAAATTCCAAAAAACCCAAAAATGAAAGTATAGGTACACTTAAAACTGAAACGGGGGTGTTAGTTAATGAAGACCAAGAAAAGGCAGGAATTCTAAATAACTATTTCTCCTCCGTATATATTAAAGAAGAACCCATGGCAATAGATGTGCAAATGATTGCTACTAAAAACTTGCAGAATAATTGTAATTGGTTAACTCAAGACAATGTGCTGCAGCAACTAAAGAAAGTTAATATAAACAAAGCTCCAGGGCCTGACGGTATCCATCCACGTGTACTTAAGGAACTAAGTGTAGAAATAAGTGAACCTCTGTTTTTAATCTTTCAAGATTCTTTTCTTTCAGGAAGTGTTCCGGAGGATTGGAGGAAGGCAGATGTGGTTCCTATATTCAAAAAGGGTTCAAAATCCTTGCCTGGAAATTATAGACCTGTGAGCTTAACTTCTGTGGCTGGTAAAATATTTGAAAGGTTATTAAGGGATAATATTCAAGAATTCCTTGAGAAGAATATGGTTATCAGCAAAAATCAGCACGGTTTTATGAAGCACAGGTCATGTCAAACTAACTTGATTGCGTTCTACGAAGAAGTAAGTAGAAGTATAGATCAGGGTGTTGCAGTGGATGTGATCTATTTGGATTTTGCCAAGGCATTTGATACAGTTCCACACAAAAGATTAGTGTTCAAACTCAAGGAAATCGGTCTCGATGAAAATGCTTGTTATTGGGTAGAACATTGGCTTAAAAACAGAATACAAAGAGTTGTCGTTAATGGTAAATTTTCAAGCTGGACAGAGGTGGCAAGTGGTGTCCCTCAGGGGTCTGTTCTGGGACCCCTTCTATTTAACATTTTTATAAATGATCTTGAAGACAGCATTGAAAGTCATGTTTCAGTGTTTGCAGATGACACAAAACTTTGTAAAATAATACAATGTGAGCAAGATATTACTTTGCTGCAGAAGGATTTAGATAGACTGGAGGACTGGGCACTCAAATGGCAGATGAAATTTAATGTTGAAAAATGCAAAGTTATGCACTTCGGCGTAAAGAATACACAAGCAACGTATACCCTTAATGGAAGCGAATTAGGGATATCAACACACGAAAAGGACTTGGGAATTGTTATAGACAACAAACTATGCAACAATGTGCAATGTCAATCAGCAGTGGCCAAGGCCAGTAAGGTATTGTCATGCATGAAAAAGGGCATTCATTCTCGGGACGAGAATATCATTTTGCCTCTCTATAAATCACTGGTAAGACCACATATTGAATATGCTGTGCAATTTTGGTCACCTGTTCTAAAGAAGGACATCATGGCACTAGAAAAAGTGCAGAGGCGGGCTACAAAATTAATAAACATATCAGCTATGAAGAAAGGTTAACAAATTTAAACCTATTTAGTTTAGAAAAACGTCGCCTGAGAGGGGATATGATAACATTATACAAATATATTCGGGGCCAATACAAACCATTGTGTGGAAATCTATTCACAAACCGGACTTTACATAGGACACGAGGCCATGCGTTTAGACTGGAAGAAAGAAGATTTCGTCTAAGGCAAAGGAAAGGTTTTTTTACTGTAAGAACAATCAGGATGTGGAATTCTCTGCCTGAAGAAGTGGTTTTATCAGAGTCCATACAGATGTTCAAACAGCTACTAGATGCATACTTGCAAAGACAGAATATTCAAGGATATAATCTTTCAATGTAGGGTAATAACTGCTTGATTCAAGGATAAATCTGACTGCCATTCTGGGGTCAAGAAGGAATTTTTTGTCCTAGCTTGTTGCAAAATTGTGCTTCAAACTGGGGTTTTTTTTTTTTTTTTTTTCTTTTGGATCAACAGCAAAAAACAGGTGTGAGGAAGGCTGAACTTGATGGACGCAAGTCTCTTTTCAGCTATCTAACTATGTAACTATATGTAACTATGTTGCTACAGGTAAGCTATGTTGCTACAGGTAAGAGGAGGGTTTTTGGGGTTTATATAGTGACTAAATCCCTGCCACAATTGCAGATTTCCCACCTTTTATTTATGTAACTATTTCCACAAATTGGTCTGGCAAGTACCGTATATACTCGAGTATAAACCGAGTGTTTCAGCACATTTTTCGGCTTATATTCGAGTCAATGTCTGTATTATGGCAATTTACATTGCCATAATACAGACTGGGGGCTGTGGGGGCTTCTTACCTCTCCTGCAGCTCCTGTCAGCTCCCTCCTCCTCCGCGCCGGTCCGTTCAGCACTTCTGTCAGCTCCCAGTGTAAGTCTCGCAAGAGCCGCGGGGTCATAGTGCGGCCGCGAGACTTACAGTGTGAGCTGGCAGAGGGAGCTGACCGGACCGGCGCGGAGGAGGAGGGAGCTGACAGGAGCTGCAGGAGAGGTAAGTAACAGCTCTGCCAGCCCCCTCCCTCCACTGAACTGCCAATGCCACTGGACCACCAGGGAAGGAGAGCCCCCCTCCCTGCCATGTATCAAGCAGGGAGGGGGGAAGAACAAAAAATATATAAATAATAATAAAATATTAATAAAAAAAATTATAATAATAATAATTAAATAAAATAAAAAAATAACAATACAAAATAATTATTAAAATAATTAAAAAATAATAATAATAAAATTGCCCACCCCCCACCAAGGCTCTGCAACACACACACACACTGCATTCATACACACACACTGCACTCATACACACACACTGCATTCATACACACACTGCACTCACACACACACACTGCACTCATACACACACACATTGTAATCATACACACACTGCACTCATACACGCACTGCACTGAAACACACACACTGCATTCATACACACACTGCACTCATATACACACACTGCACTCATACACACACACTGCACTCATACACACACACTGCACTCATACACACTGCACTCATACACACTGCACTCATACACACTGCACTCATACACACTGCACTCATACACACTGCACTCATACACACTGCACTCATACACACACTGCACTCATACACACACTGCACTCATACACACACTGCACTCATACACACACGCTGCACTCATACACACACACTGCATTCATACACACACACTGCATTCATACACACACACACACACTGCATTCATTATATACACACACTGTAAATAAATATTCAATTAATATAATTTTTTTAGGATCTAATTTTATTTAGAAATTTACCAGTAGCTGCTGCATTTCCCACCCTAGTCTTATACTCGAGTCAATATGTTTTCCCAGTTTTTTGGGGTAAAATTAGGGACCTCGGCTTATATTCGGGTCGGCTTATACTCGAGTATATACGGTAGTTAGATTTTTTTTTTGTATATATTTTATATTGTACATGTAGTAGAGAAATGAGATGCAGATCAGTACAAGATGCCAGATTTTTACCAGCTTCAATAAGTAGATAACATGAAAAATGACAAATTCTGCTAACTCTACTATACAGTATTTTGCATATGTGACATTCCAATAGATGTAAAATTGGAAGTAGCTGTTTTGAGTTGTAATAATTACCTTTTTTCAATCAGCAACTTCTTCGCATGGTATATATTTACTTAATTTCATTAATGACATGTCTATTCAAGCATCTACTTGGTATCTTACCTGGCTGTGTAATTATGATATCCGGAAATAGAAACCTAAATAGAAATGCAATAATTACAGTTTGTATTTTACATAGGATGTATTTCACTTTAATAACATAAATTAATAATGAGAACAGTGACAAGTACAAAATTAATGTTTAGGTCATTTTAATTAAATGTGGAAAAATGAATATATAAAAAATATATATATATATATTTGTGTTCGGGGCATTCTCATATGATATAGAATAAGATGGTTGTAGCGATGTAGCTTTAGGAATAATCGGTTGAGGTGTGCCGAAACCGACGTATGCTGTAGGCCGGTAAAAAGTGGGCTTACATAGAGGAAATATGAACAATGGGAGTGGAGGGTGGGGCTATTCATCTGACCCACAAAGGTAAGTAGGGAAAGGGGGAGTCCCTTTTGTAGGTCTATAGCCCCTCCCACAACTTCAGGCCCTGCCTTCCAATTTGTGTTCGGGGCATTCTCATATGATATAGAATAAGATGGTTGTAGCGATGTAGCTTTAGGAATAATCGGTTGAGGTGTGCCGAAACCGACGTATGCTGTAGGCCGGTAAAAAGTGGGCAAAAGAGAAATATTAATGCAAAACATTATACAGGATCATAGTGCATTTGTTAACCATCAGGTAGACATTTTAATGAAAGCTTCCTAATTCCTGAATCGGCTGTGGTATGTAAGTCGCATAAGCCTATGATTCGGAGCGGCCCCGTGTCTTTAACGTGTGCGGGGATATCTTGGCTATATAGTGCATGAACTTACCTGTGGTAAGGACAGTATTGTACAGTGACAGTAATGGTTCAGTAGTGCGTATGGTGGCATGCCCAAGAACGTCACCAGTACCTTAACTGGGCACCCAATATTGCTTGTAAGATAGTAGGTTATATGCACTGGTTCGCACATCTGACTCGTCTTAGTTTTAGGAAGGGACCGGACATAGTGGTTTGTGTGTTTTAGAACAATAAGAGGTCAACAGGCACTCTTGTTTATGATGTTTGCAGCTGATAGTGAGTTATACCTTGAGAAAGCAGTTAAAGGCTAAATAGGTAGCAGTTTTGACGACTGCATTGTGCATGGTTCGGAAGGTGCATGGTCGAGTGGTTCTGATATGGTTTGAACATTGTATGTCTATGGCCAGTATTTAGTCGTAGCGGGAACGTCCACTTGGTATGTCTCTAAGTAAGGTATGGATGGGATAGGTGGATAGGAACCTTTGTTGTTTGGGAAGGAGAAATACGTATAGTGTTGAATGTCCGTGAGATAAAGTTTAACCGTGTTGTGCGAGAATTTTTTACTTAAGGTGGCAAAAGAAGTGAATGCCATAATTGGTGAAACCTCAAACCAGCTAAGTCATGGTCTGACATGAAACGTATTGTATAAGTGGAAACCCTGTAGCAAGCGTGTTGAGTGCTGGTGGACAAGGCCAGTTTAGTCAGAGCCCGACTATGTTGGCGAGGTTCATGTAATCCATGACCTTGACCATAAATGACCCCCTGCCATGGCGGCTGTCACGTCAGCTGCCACAGTAGTTTACCATAACATGTGGTTAGGTCTGCCGTGGCTTGGTTGTCTAGGGACAGCCCCTGATCATCAGGTGGGAATGTGGAAAAAGCAAAGTGGTCTGAGATTAAAGCGCAGCCTGCGGTATGATGCGCATGGCAAATTTTAAGGAACCTGGCAGGGATTGTAGTTCCATGCGGTTGCGAGTACCAAGCAGGAGTTGGTAATTGGTGTTTTTGCGACTGTTCCTATTTCTCACGTGGTAACTTGTTGGCAAGGATGCCAAGTCAAGTTGTATGCCCAGGAATGTAACGATAGTGTCTGGGTCTTCTATGACCTTAGGGAATACTGGGACCCCCAAGTGTTCAGACATACTAATGGCATTCTTGAAGCTTCTAGAGGGAAAGGCGTTCCCTTTGACCAACAAGAAATCATCTCGGGAATGTATGACCTTGGGGCATCTGGATATGTTTAACCACAACCAGCAAATAGTTCTACGAATATATTTAAGATTGTGGCTGCTCTTGACCCGAAAGTTAAGCAGGAGAAGAAATATATGACTGCTGCCCATAAATGCCCTGTAAGTGCCAGTGTAGGGTGGATGATGGCAGTCTGAAATGCGTTGTGATATCAGTTTTACTTAACCAGGCTTCCCCCGCTGCTTGAGTGATAGCTGTAATGGTATGAACAATGGTGGCATACTGTAATGAAAACTCCTCGAAAGGGTATGAGGGAGTTGAGACTTGGGGTAGCTGAGGTGTGAGGTGCCGATGAGTCTGTGATCAGTTACAGTGTGAGGGAAGATTCCCTGTGACAATCCCAATGGGATTGCGCCACGCGGTAAATGGTGTACAGAGGCCCAGGTAGAAATCTTTCTGCCATTCTTGGGCCATGAGTGTATTGCCAGCTGTTGGATGCTGCTGTGATGACTGCAAGTTAGGGCATTTTAGATTTCCCCAAAAGTATATGGCAATACCTGTCCGGAAGGCTTTTAAAATCGGAGATTAGGAAATCAACTAAATTTCTGGAAGGGTGATGAGTTAGAAAGTATTGGAAATGCATAATGTTTACAGACGTGAAGTAATGTTCAGGATACATTTATTGGGACACATGGTTTCATGTGCCCTGACGTATTGGGAACATATCTGCCACAGTCTGCATGCACTGAAACTACTTGTGCCAACATGGAAATTGTTGCAAATCTGGGATTTGCCAAAGAGAATGAGACAACCCAATTTGTCTCTGGTAGTTCTGAGGTGCTAGAGCTTGGAGCCTGAAACGTGATCGTCCGCTGTGTTGGGACAAAATTGTCGTGTGGGACTAGCAACATCCTCTCCAAGTGAAAGATGAAGATAGCCATTATTATATGAACCCACAGTGTGCTAGTACTGGCTTGCTAGCTAAAGCCGCATGGCGAAACAATCAATCCTTTGTTTTGTGACAGGTGAGGCCCTGCTAGTTGCCAAGTGGCTTGAGAGGCTCTATCTATGCAATGGCGCGAGGGAATTTTGTGGCCACCAACGTAATGGCAGGATGTTGGCCTCTCGGTGACTGTAACCAGAAAAAAGGGGAGGGGAGTGACAGATGAGGCCCTCTCTATATACCATGCGAGGCGGCTAGCTCACGAGTGGCCCGATGGGTGTTTGCCTCCGAGCGTTGAGGCGGGGTGTTGGCCTCGCGGGACCACTATACGACAGGCATAGATGCCAAGAAAGGAGAATATCTATTGGAAACCTATAGTCCCTAATTGCCAGTACGCTAAGGATGTATCCAGGGGAAAACAGAAAATGTATGTAAATACCACATAAGCAGGTGTATATACCTGGTACTATGATTAGATACCCTTACTGGTCGTAAGGGTTATTAATACCTGTATCCCGGACGGGTAAAACAATGTATGAAAATTGAATATATAGATATTTAAAAGCGTATACCCATATGTGTTATGCACGTTTAATAGAGCAAAGTGCTCCGTCCCAATGTTTATTGTATGCTTGTTAATGCCCCTGTTTGAAGGAAATTAACTTGTCGGGAGTGTTATATCATATGTGATATGGAATACAACTGTACCCGGAAACATGAGTGTAGTGAACCATGACTGGCTGCTGAATAACCTAATGTGTGAAAGTACGTAATTGGAAGGACTTATATTTTAAGCGTGCAACCATGCAAATAATCCATAGGAGTCAGTATAAACGAAAATGCTGTAGTTCGTTTGATTGCTTATGAAGTGAAATAAAGTCTGAGAAGCCTGTAGTATACCGATTGACCAGTAGGGGTCAGCATGTAGGCGAAAATGCAGTGATTCGTTGGTTTGTACATGCAATGCAATAATGTCTGAGGAGCCTGTAGTACGCCGAATGACCAGTAGGGGTCAGTGTGTAGGCACGAATGCAGTGGTTCATTAGTTTGTACATGAAATGCAATAATGTCTGAGAAGCCTGTCGTACATCGGATGACCGGTAGGGGTCAGTGTGTAGGCTCAAATGCAGTGGTTCGTTGGTTTGTACATGAAATGCAATAATGTCTGAGAAGCCTGTAGTACACCAAATGACTGGTAGGGGTCAGTGTGTAGGTTTAAATTTAGTAGTTTATACATGAAAATGCAAACAACGTCTAAGAAGCCTGTAGTACACCGAAATGACCGATAGGGGTCAGTGTGTAGGCGAAAATGCAGTAGTTAGTTGGTACATGAAATGCAATAATGTCTGAGAAGCCTGTAGTACACCAAATGACCGGTAGGGGTCAGTGTGTAGGTGAAAATGCAGTGGTTTATTGGTTTGTACATGAAAATTCAAACAACATCTAAGAAGCCTGTAGTACACCGAAATGACCGATAGGGGCCAGTGTGTAGGCGTAAATGCAGTAGTTAGTTGGTTTGTACATGAAATGCAATAATGTCTGAGAAGCCTGTAGTACACCGAATGACCGGTAGGGGTCAGTGTGTAGACTCAAATGCAGTGGTTTGTTGGTTTGTACATGAAATGCAATAATGTCTGAGAAGCCTGTAGTACACCGAATGACTGGTAGGGGTCAGTGTGTAGGTTAAAATTTTGTGGTTTGTACATGAAAATTCAAACAACATCTAAGAAGCCTGTAGTACACCGAAATAACCGATAGGGGTCAGTGTGTAGGCGTAAATGCAGTAGATAGTTGGTTTGTACATGAAATGCAATAATGTCTGAGAAGCCTGTAGTACACCAAATGACCGGTAGGGGTCAGTGTGTAGGCGCAAATGCAGTGGTTCGTTGGTTTGTACATGAAATGCAATAATATCTGAGAAGCTTGTAGTACACCAAATGACCGGTAGGGGTCAGTGTGTAGGCGCAAATGCAGTGGTTCGTTGGTTTGTACATGAAATGCAATAATATCTGAGAAGCTTGTAGTACACTGAATGACCGGTAGGGGACAGTGTGTAGGTGAAAATGCCATAGTTTATTGGTTTGTACATGAAAATGAAAGACGTCTAAGAAGCCTGTAGTACACCGAATGACCGATAGGGGTCAGTGTGTAGGTGAAAATGCGGTGGTTTGTTGGTTTGTACATGAAATGCAATAATGTCTGAGAAGCCTGTAGTATACCGAATGACCGGTAGGGGTCAGTATGTGGGCGAAAATGCAGTGGTTCGTTGGTTTGTACATGAAATGCGATAATGTCTAAGAAGCCTGTAGTACACCCAAAGACCGGTAGGGGACAGTGTGTAGGCAAAAAAAAAATTATTTTGTTTGTAGTTTTAACCGCACAGATGATTTTAACCCAACAGATTTTACATGAACAGCTAGGTGAGTATTAGGTAATGAAATAACCGTGCAAAACAAAAGGAAACCATAAAGTGAGGACCCGTGCTGTGCTGAACGCCGTGGGAACTAATCCTGGCGCGACAGGTGGGTCAACTTACGGTTTGAGAGTCCCTGAGGCACCAAATATGATGCTGACCGGAAAGAAAGCCACTGGATTAACGGAAAGCCCTGCAGCAGGATTCCTGGACACAGCTTGGAGTATGAGACCTCATGGAGCAAAGGTGAAAACAAAATGGCGTCTTGCATGACCTGGAAGTGCTATTCGTCTGACCCACAAAGGTAAGTAGGGAAAGGGGGAGTCCCTTTTGTAGGTCTATAGCCCCTCCCACAACTTCAGGCCATGCCTTCCAATATATATTTTGGTAAATATTTTATTAAATCTTTTCATGTGACAAAACTGAAGAAATGACACTGCTACAATGTAAAGTAGTAAGCGCACAGCCTGTATAACATTGTAAATGTGCTGTCCCCTCAAAGTAACTCAACACACAGCCATTAATGTCTAAACCGTTGGCAGCAATAATGAGTACACTTCTAAGTGGAAATGTCCAAATTGGGCCCAAAGTGTCAATATTTTGTGTGGCCACCATTATTTTCCAGTACTGCCTTAACCCTCATGGGCATGGAGTTCACCAGAGCTTCACAGGTTGCCACTGGATTCCTCTTCTACTCCTCCATGACGACATTACAGAGCTGGTGGATGTTAGAGACCATCCACTCCCCCACCTTCCATTTGAGGATGCCCCACAGATGCACAATAGGGTTTATGTCTGGAGACATGCTTAGCCAATCCATCACCTTTCCCTTCAGCTTCTTTAGCAAGGCAGTTGTCGTCTTGGAGGTGTGTTTGGGGTCGTTATAATGTTGGAATACTGCCGTGCGGCCCAGTCTCCAAAGGGAGAGGATCATGCTCTGCTTCAGTATGTCACAGTACATGTTGGCATTCATGGTTCCCTCAATGAACTGTAGCTCCCCAGTGCCAGCAGCACTCATGCAGGCCCAGATCATGACACTTTCACCACAAAGCTTGACTGTAGGCAAGACACACTTGTTTTTGTACTCCTCACCTGGTTGCCACCACACATGCTTGACACCGTCTGAACCAAAAAAGTTTATCTTGGTCTCATCGGACCACAGGACATGGTTCCAGTAATCCATGTCCTTAGTCTGCTTGTCTTCAGCAAACTGTTTGTGGGCTTTCGTCTGCAACATCTTTAGAAGAGACTTCCTTCTGGGACAACAGCCATGCAGACCAATTTGATGCAGTGTGTGCCATATGGTCTGTGCACTGACAGGTTGACCCCAAACCCCTTGAACCTCTGCAGCTGTGCTGGCAGCACTCATATGTCTATTGCCCAAAGACAACCTCTCGCTATGACGCCGAGCACATGCACTCAACTTCTTTGGTCAACCATGGCAAGGCTTGTTCTGAGTGGAACCTGTCCTGTGAAACCACTGTATTGTCTTGCCCACTATGCTGCAGCTCAATCTCAATCAGGATCTTCGCATTTGTCTTCTATCCTAAGCCATCTTTATGTAGAGCAACTCTTTTTTTCAGATCTTCAGAGAGTTCTTTGCCATGAGGTGCCATGTTGAACTTGTGAGGGGTGTACTCACTTTTGTGAGATACTGTATATATATCACATTCACTTTGGCAGGAAATGTTTGTCACTTAAAATTTATAAAAACCAAGTCCATAAACTATTTAATATATTTAATATACAATGAATTGTAAAATCAAGTCCTGTATATTTTGTATATTTTGTATATTTTATATGTAATGTATACATTGAAAAGATAAGTCCTTGAACTATGTTATATGTTTAGTGTACAATTTATGAATTTTTATGCAATGTTTTGAAATATTCCAATACATGTCTAGAAACTTTAAACAATAGCATTTTTTAACATAATATTCCTTATTATATTATATTATATTATATTACATATAGCACTAACAGCAGTAATCATTAAGATAAGTTAGAATTTTAACAGGAAAGATGTATAAAAAATCTTTGCCCTAACCTGTACCTTATATAACTGAAAACGTCCTTCTAGAATTGGGTATAAAGAAAAATACAAAATAGGAACATATTTTAATTTTCTCCAGGCAGAAATTGTGTTTTTTGATTCTTCATCCTGTAATTCAGATGTCTGGAACTCTGTATGTTATCTAGCTTTTGATTAATGTCAGAGTAAAAAGACTTAAGGCCAAACATGTTTTAGACAGAACTTGTCTCCAAAACGAGTGGTGTATGGCTTTATTGTAAATCCTATTGACTGGACTGACAGAATCGACTCCCAATGTGCATGGGCTGAATAAAAAAGATTTGCTATCTACTAATGTTTTTTGCTGTAACAAATAAGTTACCAACTACCACAAACTATCATGAGAATTCTACCTGACATTTTATTTTTTATTCTTTTAATAATTTTTGTCTATACAGAAAACACAACACAGTATTTGGGAACAAAGTATCTTGCTTTAGGCCCAGATATTTCATTATGTTTTTCATGTTGTTCAACCGACTATCCTATTCAGAGAATAGAGTCAGAACAAATAAATTAATCTTACTATTATATTTTGTTGTCAATAGAGATTAACCTAAAAATTGGTATTTAAAATCTGTTGTTTTATATTTACAACCCAATGCTTTGATATGATAATACTAGACTATATCTGTACAACAACATCAAGTATTTTTAATTTGGTGTCAGGCTTGTCAAGCACACCAAAAATTACAAGGTTAAATTTGTTGTCAAATTGATATCATGAAAATGTATTAAACAATTTCCTTTATGAATATGTTGTAGCTAAAAGTCAGACAGATATTTACAATTTGGTCTGTTGATATGACTCAAAGACCATTGACTGATTTCAATTTCTGAAAACAAATATTGATAATTAATAAGTTATTATTGATAAGTTAATATCTCTTATTAGAAAAAAAAAAGAATGAATACAAATAAAATACACAGAAAAAATAATATATATATATATATATATATATATATAAATATATATATATTTAACACTACTATATAAGCTTTCTTCTTTTTGTCACCCACTTGCATAATCAAGCATAGAACTATACAATATTCATGTATTTAGTGATATATCCTTTCAAACATATAGGAGCAGCACTAAGCATATATGTGTGTGTAGCGAAAGCCACTTCGCCACTGTGGTTTGGAGGGGGCTGCTTGCCCGCCTCTTACCCTGTGACTACGGTCCCTGGACGATTTGGCCCTTTATGCACGGTATTTGGGCATACTGTGGGTTATTGGGCTGCCCCAGGATTATGGGCCCAAAGTGTCAATATTTTGTGTGGCCACCATTATTTTCCAGTACTGCCTTAACCCTCATGGGCATGGAGTTCACCAGAGCTTCACAGGTTGCCACTGGATTCCTCTTCTACTCCTCCATGACGACATTACAGAGCTGGTGGATGTTAGAGACCATCCACTCCCCCACCTTCCATTTGAGGATGCCCCACAGATGCACAATAGGGTTTATGTCTGGAGACATGCTTAGCCAATCCATCACCTTTCCCTTCAGCTTCTTTAGCAAGGCAGTTGTCGTCTTGGAGGTGTGTTTGGGGTCGTTATAATGTTGGAATACTGCCGTGCGGCCCAGTCTCCAAAGGGAGAGGATCATGCTCTGCTTCAGTATGTCACAGTACATGTTGGCATTCATGGTTCCCTCAATGAACTGTAGCTCCCCAGTGCCAGCAGCACTCATGCAGGCCCAGATCATGACACTTTCACCACAAAGCTTGACTGTAGGCAAGACACACTTGTTTTTGTACTCCTCACCTGGTTGCCACCACACATGCTTGACACCGTCTGAACCAAAAAAGTTTATCTTGGTCTCATCGGACCACAGGACATGGTTCCAGTAATCCATGTCCTTAGTCTGCTTGTCTTCAGCAAACTGTTTGTGGGCTTTCGTCTGCAACATCTTTAGAAGAGACTTCCTTCTGGGACAACAGCCATGCAGACCAATTTGATGCAGTGTGTGCCATATGGTCTGTGCACTGACAGGTTGACCCCAAACCCCTTGAACCTCTGCAGCTGTGCTGGCAGCACTCATATGTCTATTGCCCAAAGACAACCTCTCGCTATGACGCCGAGCACATATATGTGTGTGTAGCGAAAGCCACTTCGCCACTGTGGTTTGGAGGGGGCTGCTTGCCCGCCTCTTACCCTGTGACTACGGTCCCTGGACGATTTGGCCCTTTATGCACGGTATTTGGGCATACTGTGGGTTATTGGGCTGCCCCAGGATTATGGGCCCTCTCATCAGCCCATACGAAACTTAAACCCCATGGCGTTTGAACTGTGTTTGTGGCATCTAAACGCTGTTTGGATATGTTGAGCGCTCAGATCCAAGCCATCTGGGGATGGGTTGAATGTGGTGGTTCTGTTTAGTATAACAGGAGTTATGTATTTTTATGTCTTTTGGTGGTTGCTGGTAACATGTGCTTAATGGAGGCTGTGTTTGTCCCTGGATATAATTAAATCAGCTTCTCCATTGTCTCCAGGATAGAGGATTCTGGGGAACTAGTTTGAGCTTCTAAAAACCATGCTTCCAGAAGGTCAAATGCACATTTGTACTAACTTTTGAACCCCTGGTCCAATTCGTATGATTTTTGAGTATGTTGTTCCCCTGAATGGATTGATTGTGTATATGTATTTTTATGCGAATGTGATGTATATTTTGGGAGTTATGAATGTTGTGTAAAAACTGTATTTTCCCTACCTAGGATAATTGTATTTTCCTGTGTGTACAGATAATTAGTTTACAGGTAGAGGGGAGGGCTATGTGTGGGATGTAACTATTGTGTGATTGGTTAATGTACGTTACTGTGTGTGTCCCTCCCCTTCATGGGAGCACCTAATAAAAAGGGCTGCAAGCTAGCAGCCAGAGAGTTCTATTTTTACCCTCAACTTGAGTCCTGTCTCTTATTGGGGGAATCTGCTACAAGGGATTGCTATGCTAGGCATATTCCCTTGCTATAATCACTGAGCTCTTGTAAGAGCTTGTTCCTGCTTCGTTCTGAAGGGAGATAGCTGCAGCCTGCAGTGCTTATGGTGTCTGGTGGAGTGCTTGGAGTCCTCTGGAAGCGCTAGGAGCATCTTTCAATGGAGGTACCCAGTCGGGGTGCCAGTGGATCCGTTACATTGGTGGCAAGCGGTGGGATGGCGTCCTAGTGCGAGGAGAAGCAGCTCAGAGACACCGGTAACGTGTGGAGTTGTGCAGCGTCCCTATCTTCAGCAACATAATGGAACCAGCAGTGGCTACAGCAAGCATGGCGTATAGCTACTCCGTACTAGAGTTTGGCACGATGGTAGGGTTGCGCCTGAAGTTTTACGGACCCAATCCAGAGGAGAAATACGTGCGGTTCGTGTGGGACATGGTGACCCAGAACCTACAACACAGGGCGTTGAGGGAAGGCCAGTGGGCACGTTGGGAGAAACTCCAGCCACAGGTAGAGTGGGACGAGGAAGAAACCGAGGTGGTCGGTGGAGATGGGACCGAGGTCTCTCTACCGGCCCTACAGGGATGCTGGGCACCCGGCCCAGATCCCCAGCGGCAGTATGTTTTACAGGGAGGGGAGACAGTCGGTCTCACTCCCCAGCGGCAGAATGTGTTATTGGAGGAAGAGACAACCGGTCTCCCTCCCCAACAGCAACCAGAGGTACCCGAGGTAGAGGACCTCATAGACTGGTCCTGGGAGGACCCCCTGCAGGCAGGTGGAGATGGGACCGAGATCTCTCCACCGGCCCTACAGGGATGCTGGGCAACCGGCCCAGATCCCCAACTAGAGCTGGAGTTACAGAAAGTGGAGAGCATCGACCTCCCCCCCCAGCAGCAGCCGGAGTACCAGGGGGAGGTAAGTGATATTTCTCCTCCCCAGTCAACTCCTTTGTTCCCTGACCCCCCAGCAGAAGAGCTGGCAACTGGGCAGAGTGCCGCTGGCCTCTGTCCTCCCTTGTTTCCTTCCCCTGAGCCTGACTTTCTACAGGCTGCCTCAACGGAAGAGCTGGCAACTGGGCAGAGCGCCGCTGGCCTCTGTCCATCCTTTTTTCCTTACCCTGAGACTACCCCAGCTCTGACCCCGGAGCAGAGCACATCGGGCATCTGGCCCCCAAGTACTCACAGCCATTTGCCCAGCAAGGCCGAGGGTGCCACAGTTTCACCCCACAACTTGGGACCTACAGGCCAGTATGACTTATTGTTGGGGGGCTATTCTGTGAATTCTTTATTGTGGGGGGGCTACACTGCTAAATTTGTTTTGTGGGTTATACCCTCTGTGAACTATGTACCGTGGGTGGGCCATTCTGTGAATTCTTTATTGTGGGGGGGCTACACTGCTAAATTTGTTTTGTGGGTGGGCTACTCTGCTAATTTTGTTTTATGGGTGGGCTGCCCGACTAATCTAGGTACTGACCGGCAGAAGGTCAGGTACCTGGTTAGTCTACCCCCGAATGGGAAGATATGTAGCGAAAGCCACTTCGCCACTGTGGTTTGGAGGGGGCTGCTTGCCCGCCTCTTACCCTGTGACTACGGTCCCTGGACGATTTGGCCCTTTATGCACGGTATTTGGGCATACTGTGGGTTATTGGGCTGCCCCAGGATTATGGGCCCTCTCATCAGCCCATACGAAACTTAAACCCCATGGCGTTTGAACTGTGTTTGTGGCATCTAAACGCTGTTTGGATATGTTGAGCGCTCAGATCCAAGCCATCTGGGGATGGGTTGAATGTGGTGGTTCTGTTTAGTATAACAGGAGTTATGTATTTTTATGTCTTTTGGTGGTTGCTAGTAACATGTGCTTAATGGAGGCTGTGTTTGTCCCTGGATATAATTAAATCAGCTTCTCCATTGTCTCCAGGATAGAGGATTCTGGGGAACTAGTTTGAGCTTCTAAAAACCATGCTTCCAGAAGGTCAAATGCACATTTGTACTAACTTTTGAACCCCTGGTCCAATTCGTATGATTTTTGAGTATGTTGTTCCCCTGAATGGATTGATTGTGTATATGTATTTTTATGCGAATGTGATGTATATTTTGGGAGTTATGAATGTTGTGTAAAAACTGTATTTTCCCTACCTAGGATAATTGTATTTCCCTGTGTGTACAGATAATTAGTTTACAGGTAGAGGGGAGGGCTATGTGTGGGATGTAACTATTGTGTGATTGGTTAATGTACGTTACTGTGTGTGTCCCTCCCCTTCATGGGAGCACCTAATAAAAAGGGCTGCAAGCTAGCAGCCAGAGAGTTCTATTTTTACCCTCAACTTGAGTCCTGTCTCTTATTGGGGGAATCTGCTACAAGGGATTTCTATGCTAGGCATATTCCCTTGCTATAATCACTGAGCTCTTGTAAGAGCTTGTTCCTGCTTCGTTCTGAAGGGAGATAGCTGCAGCCTGCAGTGCTTATGGTGTCTGGTGGAGTGCTTGGAGTCCTCTGGAAGCGCTAGGAGCATCTTTCAACGGAGGTACCCAGTCGGGGTGCCAGTGGATCCGTTACAGTGTGTAACATCATGTGCATGTACATAGAGCTTGAAATTACAGGTTTTACAAACATGACATTATAAGCATTTGTGTGATCTGCAGATTTATGTGCTTAAGGGAATAATCAAAGCACCACAAACACTACAACCAGATGTAGTGGCTATTGTGTCAAGAGTACACTGGTGCTGTCGCAAGGTAAGATGTAGCTCATTCAGGACAGTGCTCATTGACTCAGCTAACACTCTCTTAACCAGTGAGCACCATCCTACATGGCCCTGTTTTCCCCTTTAGATCAAATTGGATTCTTCTTCTGGAGAAGGCTGGATGCAAGAGATGTGCCAAAAAAAGTTGCCAAACCATGCTGGTGGTTTGCAACAGGACCGGACTAGCCATTGGGCATACTGTGCAAATGCCCGCAGGGCCACGATGGCCATGGGCTGAGGCCCGGAGGGGAGATCACAGGATCTGCCCTGCCAGCCCCTGCAGGGCCAGTGCTATCCGAGCGCCGACCCTGCTGTGTGCCTTCATGGGCCGGTGGGGTGATCAAAGATCAAAGATCTTTGATCAAAGATCTCCCTCATCGGCCCAGAGGCACTGATGTGCGGCTGGCGGCTGGAGAGGGAGGGAGGCAGGAGAGGACCCGGGAGCTCTAGCTAGCAGCTCTGTCAGGTCCTCTCGCGAGGTCTGAGCATTTGCCGTGGTTACCACGGCAATGCTCAGATCTCGTGAGAGTGAACTCTAGCCCTGCAGCCTAAAGTTCACTCTCACCACTAGGACCACCAGGGAATGCAACACGGCACCCTCCAAAATGCCCTCCCCCCTCCTCCCAGGCTAAAGGTAAGAAGGGAGGGGGGATACCGTTTTTTGTTTGTGTAATACAAAAAAAATACATATTTATATAAACACTGTGCTATTTACACTCTAACTGAGAGCACTCACACATAGAACACTCATACTAACAGCACCCTCAGACACAGACAGCACCCTCAGACACACACAGCACCCTCACTCACACAACACCCTCACTCACACAGCACCCTCAGACACAGACAGCATCCTCAGACACACACAGCTCACTCACACAAACAGCACCCTTAGACACAGACAGCACCCTTACACACACACAGCACCCTCACACACACATCACCCTCAGTCATACAGCACACTCTCACACACAGCACACTCTCACACTACAATATCACCAAATGCCCGTCAGAAAATTAATAATAAAATAAAAGGTAACATAAAGACTGCAAACAGTTTACACTAAGTCCTGCAGATACTATTTAGCCTTATGTTAATCAGTCATATCTGCCTTCTGAATCCCTGGCTATAAGTTGAAAGTAGTCTGCACTGAATCCCACTGAATCTGCAGGACTTAGTGTAAACTGTTTGCAGTCTTTATGTTACCTTTTATTGTATTATTTATTTTCTGATGGGCATTTGGTTATATTGTAGCAGTTCCTCAAGAAGTTTCTATCTATGATAACAAAGTATCCTACTCTGGGAACTGTTACAAATACTTATCAGTATATAATCATCACAGATAGCTTTATTCTGATTGCTACTCACCCTCTTATGTTTGTCTTTTAGTCAGTCCTGCTAACCCACTTATTACATACCCCCATTATGTCTGTTGAGCCTGTAAGCTCTCCTCAGGGATCTAGATGTGGAGTGATTAGGTATTTTGTCTAATTCATTTTTAATTTTTAATTTCTGTCTTTTATGAATTACAATAAAATGTGTTTTTACATTTATATTTACCCTATATTTGAGGGTTCTTCTAAAATGCTCCTGGGACCTCCTGTCCCTGGTACACACCTTTTTTTGTTCTTTCCCTTTTATACCCACACACACATTTCCATCCAGCCCCTATTACTCAACACGCTCCACAATTCCTATCTTACCCTGCACAAATTCTAGCCCCTTTTACCTTGCACACCTACTACAGCCCTTATTCCCTCACACACATACACACACACACACACATACTGCTGTATTTAGGTCCATCCACATACATTGCAGACAATATTATCCCTCCCTTGCACTCTACAGCTCCTCCCCAAAACATATAAGCCCCTATAGATATTCAAATACATTTCCCCACAAACAACCCTTAGGAAGGCTAAACACTGAGGCTATGGGGTTTGATTATCTCCTGCTCTAGGTCTGTATACCTGCTTTCATATTGGTATATGGGTTTCAAGTGTGAGCACTTTACATTAGGCTTCATAGAAACATCTCACCAGTGTTCTGCACAATGGCATGATCACTTCCCTCTTTATACTGTTAATACCTCTCCCTATACGACCAATCATTCTGCTAGCATTTCCTGCTGCTCTATTACATTGTCTGCCTACGCTTAAGTAATCTGAAATCCCTTTTCTCAGATGTTGAGGTTAAGACTCTATTAAATATTCTATACTGTGCCCTTGGGTATTACGTCCAAAATGTATTATCTTGCACTTATCCACATTAAATGTCAGCTGCCACAACTCTAACCATGTTTCTAGTTTACCTAAATCATTTGCCATTTGGCTTTTTCCTCCTGGAACATCAGCTCTGTTACATATCTTGTTGCTGACAGAGTGGATGGATTATTGCGAGGGGCTGGGGATGACCCAGCGGTCATGGTCCATGTTGGTACCAATGACAATGTAAGAGGAAGATGGAAGGTCCTAAAGAATGATTGCAGGGAATTAAGTAGCAAACTTAAGAAAAGGACATCCAAGGCTGGATGCAAGAGATGTGCCAAAAAAGTTGCCAAACCATGCTGGTGGTTTGCAACAGGACTGGACTAGCCATTGGGCATACCGTGCAAATGCCCGCAGGGCCACGATGAGATATTACCTGTGCCATGCACTACAGTGGAAAGTGGAACTTTTAGTGTGATTGGAGTGATTCACATTTTGGTGATTTGAGCACTGTATATCAATTTTTCCCTTTTTATTGTGTTTTATTACTACAGTGGAAAGGCAGTGGGAAATTAGAGAGGTCAATGCGTGACTGAAGTCTTGGTGCAGGAAGGAGGTTTTTGGGTTTTTAGAGCATTGGGTCGACTTTGCACTTGGGTACAACCTTTATAGTAGTGATGGGTTGCACCTAAACGGGAGAGGGTCTGCAGTGCAGGGGGATAGGATGGCTAGACGGTTGGAGGAGATTTTAAAATAATAGTGGGGGGAAGGGTCATAGCAGTATACAAAATGGAGATAGGAAAGAAAGGAGATGGGCTTTAGCTCAGTATAAGGGGGGAAGAGACGGGGGAGGGGCAAGCTCAGAACAGAGAAGCTATGTAATGTTGATAAGTCACAAAAAGTACAAGTGACTCATGATATTAAATGTATGCTTACTAATGCAAGAAACCTAAATAACAAAAAAGGGGGAACAAGAGGCAGTAGCATACACTAAACAATATGATATAATAGGCATAACTGAAACATGGTGGAATGAGACACATGACTGGGCAGTTAACTTAAATGGATACATGTTATTTAGGAAGGATAGGAAAAACAAGACGGGTGGTGGGGTATGTTTGTATGTCAACCATGAGTTAAAGCCAAATCTTAAGCAAGTGGAATGTGATGAGGAAAATGTGGAAGTTTTATGGGTAAATATCTGCTTGGGGGAAAAGAAGGGAAATCAACTATTGGTTGGGATATGTTATAAACCACCTAATGTTAAAATTGACGAGGAACAACAGATGTTTGAGCAAATTGGGAAAGCTGCAAATCTGGGTAACACTTTAATTATTGGATATTTTAATTACCCGGAAATAAATTAGGACAGAGGGACTAGTAGCTCAGAAAAGGGAATTAGGTTTTTAAACTTGTTAAATGACACCAACTAAAGGGTGCTTGTCTGGACCTAGTTTTAACAAACAACGTTAATCTTTTGACCAACATTCAAGTAGGTGAGCAATTGGGAAATAGTGATCACAATATAGTGTCCTTTGCAATAAACAAAAAAAAAAAAAAAAAAAAAGCACATGGGGTATACTAAAACATATACTTTTGAAAAGGCCAATTTTTATAGGTTAAGGGCAGCTTTACAATATATTGACTGGCATTAACTCTTTAGTTAAAAAAACACTGAGTATAAATGGGACTTCTTCCAACAAATAGTAGAATAAATAATAAAAGAAACAAATTAAAACCAATGTGGCTTAGTAGAGAAGTAAAACAAGAGATTAAAAATAAGAAAAGGGCATTTAAAGCATTTAAATCGGACAAATCAGATGCATCTTATCAAAGATATAAGGAAGCCAATAATGCGATTAGATTTGCTAAACTTCAAAATGAAAAAAATGATAGCTAAAGAGAGCAAAACCAACCCCAAAGCATTTTTTAAGTACATAAATTCTAAAAAACAAAAAAATGAAAGTGTAGGTACACTAAAAACTGAAATGGGGGTGTTAGTTAATGAAGACCAGGAAAAGGCAGGAATTTTAAATACCTATTTCTCCTCCGTATATCTTAAGGAAGAACCCATGGCAATAGATGTGCAAATGATTGTTACTAAAAACTTGCAGAATATTTGTAATTTGTTAACTCAAGACAAGGTGCTGCAGCAACTAAAGAAAGTTAATATAAACAAAGCTCCAGGGCCTGACGATATCCACCCACGAGTACTTAAAGAACTAAGTGTGGAAATAAGTGAACCTCTGTTTATAATCTTTCAAGATTCTTTTCTTTCAGGAAGTGTTCCGGATGATTAGAGGAAGGCAGAGGTGGTTCCTATATTCAAAAAGGGTTCAAAATCTTTGCCTGGAAATTATAGACCTGTGAGCTTAACTTCTGTGGCTGGAAAAATATTTTAAAGGTTATTAAGGGCTAATATTCAAGAATTCCTTGAGAAGAACATGGTTATGAGAAGAAAATCAGCATGGTTTTATGAAGCACAGGTCATGTCAAACTAACTTGATTGCGTTCTACGAAGAAGTAAGTAGAAGTATAGATCAGGGTATTTCAGTGGATGTGATCTATTTGGATTTTGCCAGGGCATTTGATACAGTTCCACACAATAGATTAGTGTTCAAACTCAGAGAAATCGGTCTAGATGAAAATGCTTGTTCTTTGGTAGAACATTGGCTTAAAAATAGAGTTGTCCTTAATGGTACATTTTCAAGCTGGACAGTGGTGACAAGTGGTGTCCCTTAGTGGTCTGTTCTGGGACCCCTTCTATTTAACATTTTTAGAAATGATCTTGAAGAAAGCATTGAAAGTTATGTTTCAGTGTTTGCAGATGACACAAAACTCTGTAAAATAATATAATGTGAGCAAGATATTACTTTGCTGCAGAGGGATTTAGATAGACTGGGGGACTGGGCACTCAAATGGCAGATGAAATTTAATGTTAAAAAATGCAAAGTTATGCACTACGGCGTAAAGAATACACAAGCAACGTATACCCTTAATGGAAGCGAATTAGGGATAACAACACATGAAAAGGACTTGGGAATTGTTATAGACAACAAACTATGCAACAATGTGCCATGTCAATCAGCAGTGGCCAAGGCCAGTAAGGTATTGTCATGCATGAAAAAGGGCATTCATTCTCGAGACGAGAATATAATTGTGCCTCTTTATAAATCACTGGTAAGACCACATATTGAATATGCTGTGCAATTTTGGGCACCTGTTCTAAAGAAGGATATTATGGCACTAGAAAAAGTGCAGAGGCAGGCTGCAAAATTAATGAAAGGAATGGAACATATCAGCTATGAAGAAATGTTAACAAATTTAAACCTATTTAGTTTAGAAAAACATCGCCTGAGAGGGGATATGATAACATTATACAAATATATTGGGGGATAATACAAACCATTGTGTGGAAATCTATTCACAAACCAGACTTTATATGGGACTGGAAGAACGAAGAGTTCGTCTAAGGCAAAGGAAAGGTTTTTTTCCTGTAAGAACAATAAGGATGTGGAATTCTCTGCCTGTAGAATTGGTTTTATCAGAGTCCATACAGATGTTCAAACAGCTACTTTATGCATGCTTGCAAAAACAGAATATTCAAAGATATAATCTTTCAATGTAGGGTAATAACTGCTTGATCCAAGGATATATCTGACTGCCATTCTGGGGTCAAGAAGGATTTTTTTTTTCCTAGCTTTTTGCAAAATTGGAAGTGCTTCAAACTGGATTTTTTTGCCTTATTTTGGATCAACCGCAAAAAACAAATGTGAGGAAGGCTGAACTTGATGGGCGCAAGTCTCTTTTCAGCTATGTAACTATGTAACTATGTAATATCTTGGTAGCATCAGCAAAACGACATACCTTACCATCAAGACCCTCTGTAGTATCACTAATAAAAATATTAAAGAGAATGGGTCCAAGTACAGATCCCTGAGGTGCCCCACTAGTGACAAGATCATGCTTCGAATTCACTTCATTGACTACAACCCTGCGTTGCCTGTCACTCAGCCACTGCCTTATCCACATAACAATATTCGAATCCAAACTTAACGATTGCAGTTTATTGATAAGCCTTCTATGTGCATGTCACATACCGTTCCTGTCTGCAGATTATTTCTTATCATGGCTTCTAAACCTTTTTCAACCTCTGCAACTCTGCATGATCCCGTATTGCCTTATCCTAAAAGGTATTTACCTATAACTAGCTGCATTGCAAAGTATCCTGGAAATCCTTAACTACTTGGTACAACTTCAAGCCTACTTGTATACAAAAGACTTTATTCATTTACTTTCTAAAGATCTTGTTTGTGGCATATCGCCTAAACCCTGTTTTTTCTCACAAAGCATCCTGTTTGTGGCATCGCGCTCAACACCAGGGGGTGTGTGGTTACCCTGCACCAGACCCTGATTGCCCTATTCCACACTGTGACTTCTACCAACATCAGGCATACCGGGTCCCGGTCTTTTGACCACCACCCCATGACAGTGCAACAGTGTCAAAAGCCTTACTGAAATCTAGATAAGTAATGTCTACTGCACCACCCAGATCTATTATTTTAGTTACCCAATCAAAAAAAAATCAATAAGATTAGTTTGACATGATCGCCCTGAAGTAAACCCATGTTGCCTCTGATCTTGAAATCCAAGTGATTTTAGATGTACAACAATCATTTGCTCTAACATGGTTTCCATTACTTTTTCCACTACTGAAGTAAGGCTTACTGATCTATAGTTGCCCGACTTCTCCCTACTACCTTTCTTGAGAATGGGCACAACATTCGCTAACTTACAATCTTCTGGGACTACTCCTGTTAACAATAATTGACTAAGTAAATCTGTTAATGGTTTTGCTAGTACACCACTAAGTTCTTTAATAACTTTGGGTGTATTCCATCAGGCCCCATTAACTGATTTGTCTTTACTTTTGACATTTGAAATAGAACCTCTTTCCCGTAAACTCACATGTAACAAATGATTAATTTGTCCTTTTTCCTAACTGAGGTCCATTTCCTTCATTTTCATTGGTAAATATTGAACAAAAATATTAATTGAGCAAGTCAGTTAGACCTTTATCCTATTTTACATACCTTCCTTCTTTTGTTTTTAATCTAACTAATCCTTGTTTTACTTTCCTTTTCTCATTTATGTCTCTAAATAATGTTTTTTGTCCCCCTTTTTTTTTTTACTGACTGTGCTATTTTCTCTTCTGTGTGTGATTTGGAAGCTCTTATAAATTCATGTTTTCACTTTGAGTGTATGGTTTTTACTATGTCATTGTATGCATAACAATCTTATTATGTGCAATTACTTGTGGTGTGGTTTGGGCCTATTTTCTGCTATTGTTTTGTATCTGGTGGGGGAACAAGATTTTTTTCTCGTTAAGCACCCATCACTTTCCTAACCACTTGTTTCACTAAACCAATCCATATCATAGTGCTTACTATAATTTTGCCTGCAAATAAAGAGGGCCTATGATAACAGAGTTAAACGATGAGCATTGGGTTTTCCACAAAAATGCCTGCAGTCTCATGTGCTGCGTTAGTTTTAAAGGCAATTAAACACCTCTTAAAACTACAGGCCTTACGGTGTGAACATTTGTGGTCAGGGACCAAGGCCATACTTGACACAATTACAAAATGCAAAAATGGTAAAGTGTGCCAGAACTGACGGTTGGATTATAAATAAAGAGGGCAAATATTAAATGCAATAAATGCAAAGGTGGGGAAAGGGGCAAAAAAGAAGTGAAAGATAATATGAAAAGTCATCAAATTATCCTACGATAAGTGCATGGCCTGTGTGACAAAGGAAGCTCAGTGAAAATTCCAATATCAATTTGATTAATGTGTAACTCTCTAATGGAGAAAGAGATGAACATGTGTTATCTGTGATAGAGGAAGTTCAGTAGCAAATACCAATTGGATGTTCAGTTTATAATTAAGTTTGTGATTCACAAAGTCTGCTGAAATTATCCAGTTACCAGGGTCAGAAGTGTAATACAAGACATGCCTTAGTAAAGGAATTAACACTGAAAAGAAAGAATGTACATTATAAATAAACAGTACCGCTTTAGCACTTTTCATAGCAAAGGATCAACTAAACTATTAAATACCAAACAAACACAATGAGTCGAGTTATATAAAAATAGTAATAATGTATATTTTCTCAATATTATATATAAAACAATTCTGTAAAACAAAAAAAAGGGAGGAAAGATAATAGTAAATGTAAATAAACCTTTTCACATGCAATATATATCTTATGAATTGCAAGTACTCACAAACATAAAGCCACAATGACACTGGGCTCTAGGATCCTTGGGGAGATCCAAACCCCTCTTCAGTGGGATATACACAGTGTTGCAATAATCTGCTAATTAAAGTAAAGGTAGTTGGTCCACACCAAGGAATTTATTTAAATGGGAAAATTAAAATATCTCTTAGTAAAAAAATGGTCAACTTTCAATAAAAGGAAAGTCTAGTAAAGTATCCAGTCCAGTATCAAAACTGGTTTCACCAAATTATTGGCTTCCTTAGTTGATCATGACATGAAGTACTCAACACTACAAATTCTGCATTCAGATACTAGAACTTACCTATAGGGCTTTGAGTGTCTGCCTATCTGACTGTCCATCTGTCTGTCTGACTGTCCGCCGTCTGTCTCTCTCTCTGTCTGACTGTCCGTCCGTCTGTCTATATGTCTATCTGTCTGACTGACATCCCTTCTGTCTGCTCGTCTGTCTGTCTATCTATCTTAGATACACATCTCTTGGTTTTCATCTCATGTTATGGTTCTGTGTGCCTTTTTAGCTGCTAATTACCCAGTAGAAAATAAGCACATTTGCTTGACATTGTCTCCTTGCAGCACATTCTACTGTGATCTGCAAGCTTAAACTTAACATATTTAACAATTCATTATCTCAATATTGTATCCCAACTAATCACATCTGACTCATTGGCTTACAATTTACTGACTCATCCTTTGTATTACGGTGTTTTTGCATGAATGTAATACTAGATTTTTCAGTTATTCAAATCATCTAGACCTATCACTGTCAATGGTTACTAATTAAATAGTTCTTTAAAAAGCACAATAGGATAGAAATGAATAATTGATACTCGGCACAGCATGCTGAATTCAGAGGAAACGTTTACAGTTTTTCTCCATACATTTTCTTTTGCTAAAGTTCAGATAAAATTATATCTTTGTGTCATTTTGGTGTCATGCTTTGTATTAATTGGCATCTAAACATGGCAGGTGAACAGTTTTTTTTGTCAAATATAGCATGTTTTGTTAATTATTAAAAGAGTACATTGTACATAAAGATAAAGCAAATATATTAAAATAGTAAATAAAATAAATAGAATTTATTTACTGTTACAGTTAACATAGTGTATGTCATACAGAAGTGTGATTGTGCTGCAAGGACTTTTTACATTATGGAAACGCAGCATTATTTGAAGTGCAAATTGCATATGAGTTACAATGTTTAAAGGAACACTATACTCACCTAAATTACTTTCGCTAAATAAAGCAGTTTTAGTGTATAGAACATTCCCCTGCAATTTCACTGCTCAATTCACTCTCATTTAGGAGTTAAATCACTTTGTTTCTGTTTATGCAGCCCTAGCCACACCTCCCCTGGCTATGATTGACAGAGCCTGCATGAAAAAGAAAAACTGGTTTCACTTTCAAACAGATGTAATTTACCTTAAATAAGTGTATCTCAATCTCTAAATTGAACTTTAATCACATACAGGAGGCTCTTGCAGGGTCTAGCAAGCTATTAACATAGCAGGGGACAAGAAAATCTTAATTAGAGAGAACTTGCAATAAAGAAAGTCTAAATAGGGCTCTCTTTACAGGAAGTGTTTATGGAAGGCTGTGCAAGTCACATGCAGGGAGGTGTGACTAGGGTTCATAAACAAAGGGATTTAACTCCTAAATGGCAGAGGATTGAGCAGTGAGGCTGCAGGGGCATGTTATATACACCAAAACTGCTTCATTAAGCTAAAGTTGTTCAGGTGACTATAGTGTCCCTTTAACTTTGCTAAATAAAGACACTGTTCAATATTAAAAGGACAAGTTTGCAGGACCTAAAATCTGCAAAACAAATATGTACTAATAACATTTCATTTTAATTTCAAAGTTAGATTTGCATGCAATATGGACATATTCCATTGTTAACTGATTAATGGCTTGAATATGCATTTCATTAGGTTTATATGAGTTAATTGACAAAGTGGGTAATTTCAAATAATGTGATTTTCCGAAAATATATTCTGTACATTAAGTAAATTACTAAGCCATTAACAGTCATAATGTTAATAAATAAAATACTGCTGCATTTTGCATGCACATTAATCCAACTCTATTATTAAGTCCATCAATGGAATATTTTTTTAATCTAATCAGTGCTATATATGAGACTTCCAATTTGTTTGTGCTGCATCAGTCAGTTATATTTATAATATTCATGTCTACCTATAAAAAGTAACACATGAATATATATATATACACACACAGTCATGAAAAACAAAGTACACTCTCTTTTAATTCTATGATTTTTACATATCAGGACATAATACCAACCATCCATTCCTTAGCAGGTCTTAAAATGAGGTAAACACAGTCTCAGATGATCAACATGACATATTGCCATGATTTATTTAACATAAATAAAGTCAACATGGAGAAGCCAAGAAGCAAATGCCCTTGATTAATTGATCATTAACAAGTGTGACCACTTCTATAAAGGATACTGTAACGGACCGTTTCAGCAGACAAGGGGTTAAAATCGTTTAGGCGATAATCCCCTTTTCAAAGACAGGCACAGCTACTGTAGACTCACCAAAACTCACAAATTGGATATAAGTGAATGCACCAAACTCCCGAACTGCATACAAGGGAATAAGGTAGCACTCCAAACTACTGAACTGGAACCTCACGAATAGCTGCTAGCAGACGAACAGGAAAAGCTCCCAAGCGGCTTACACTCCTGGCAGTCAGTCTCTATCAGCACACAGTGAATCCCCCCAAGAACGAGACAAGGCTCCGTGTTGAGGGTCAAGCAGTGGTCTGTTTATTGAGGGCTACCTGCCCCTGTATTTATGCAGGTCTCCCACCTGGTGGACACTCCCCTAGGGGACCAGATGGAAGACTGTAACAACTGACAATTACACAGACAATTAATGGACAATTACAGACATACAGCAGTAAAACATCCCCCACAATGCATCCTGGCTTCCTCCCCTCTGCCCTGGAGAAGTAATTCAATTATCTCCCAGGACAAAGGCAAAACTCCATTACACACGTGGGGACACAAAGACAGACTATCACTTTAAAATACATAATGGGACAAATGGTACAGTAAATATATACATTTAACATATCCCCAGATAGCTCAGGTCTGAGTGCACATTATTAGGTGAATGGCACTCAGACCACATGAATACAGTTTAATTGCCATGGAGCCAAAGTCTTTAATTACACGAATTGGCTCCATGGCTGTGCTATCTGGGTTAACATTCACATATACAAACTACCGAATTAACATGTATTCGGTTAAATCTGCACAAATAAGAACCAGGGGGCTGGAGGCTCAGTGGTGCCTGCACGTAAAAGTGTCCGCTTTTAGTGCACTGATTCTGGGCTGAGCACCGCTGGCCGTCCGGGGAGCTCCATAACACCACCACCTAGCGGCCGCTAAGTGTAACCGCGACCACCCAATAACAGTCAATTAAACTGCTGCTGTTAACCGCAGTTTCAGGGAGGTAAATTGGCAGCACACTCCAGCTCCTGGGTGGCCAATTAACGGCGCCGGCCGGCTTCCCACGGCTCTGGGGAGGCTGAAAAATGTCTGTTTGTTCGGTAGATAGCATCTACCGAACGGCTGTGCAGAAAGGGAGAAATAAATCTTTCTGCACAGTAAAATTAACCCTTTAACTGCCGGTCCATAATCCAAAGGCAATGTGGCGAGATTGGTCACAGATACGTTTTAGCAGTTTAGCTGGTCTGGAGAATTCAGGTGTGTGTTAACACAATGTCAAGGAGGAACAACATTAGCAGTAATCTTAAGAAACAATTGTTGCTGGCAAACAAACTGGGAATTGTTATAAGGCCATTTCCAAACAATTTTAAGTCCATAATTCAACAGTAAGAAAGATTATTCAAAAGAGGAAAACATACAAGACTGTTGCCAATCTACCCTGGAGCGGACGTCCCAGCAAATTCACCTCAGGGTCAGACCATGTAAATCTCAGAGATATTGCAAAAATACTGAAGAGTTACATCTCAGACTCTACAGGCCTTAGTTAGCATGTTAAATGTTAAAGTTCATGACAGTACAACTAAAAAAAGACTGAACAAGTGTGGTTTATTTGTAAGGGTTGCAAGGAGAAAGCCTATTCTCTCTAAAAAGAACATGGTAGCACAACTTAGGTTTGCATAGATGCATCTGAAAAAAACACAAGATTTCTGGAACAATATCCTTTGGACAGACAATACCAAAGTGGAGATGTTTGGCCATATCACACAATACCACATTTGGTGAAGGAGTGATGATGCGGGCTTGGTTTGCATTTACAGGACCTGAGAACCTTGCAGTAATTGAGTCGACCATGAAGCTAAAGCTTGGCCAAAATTGGGTCATGCAACAGGACAATGATACCAAGCACACCAGTAAATGTACAACAGAATGTCTGAAAAAGAAAAGAATCAAGGTGTTAAAATGGCCCAGTCAAAATCCAGATCTAAACACATTTCAAATACTGGGGAGGTACCTTAAGAGTTGCATAAACAGATGTCAGCAATCGACAATGAACTGAAGAAACTAAAACAAAAATTCCTCCACAATGATGTGAGAGACTGATAAAGTCATACAGAAAACGAGTAATTCAAGTTATAGCTACAACAAATGATACTACAAACTATTGATTTACAAGGTGTACTTAGTTTTTCACACATAGCTTCTCAATTTTGGCTTTATTTTTGTTAAATAAATCATGACATGGTTTAATATGTCATATGTTGTTGTTCATTTGTGGTTGTATTTACCAGATCCGTTGTATTCCAGATCGGTTCGCAGTATCTTAGTGGCATTTCTATTCATACATTACACTGTCACTTTTGGATGCTGCAACTTGGCAGTTCACTACACTTGCTTTATATATATTTGTGTTAAGGGCTCATGATAGTACAGAAGATACAAACACTGTTAGGTGTGGGATGGTATTAAAAGAGCAAGTCGGTTGTGGTGTGCCGGAACCGACGATGAGGTAGGCCTGTAAATAAAGAGGGCCCACCAAGAAGAATTGTAAGAAAAAGGAGTTGATAAAGAGGAGTGGGTGGGAGGGTGATGCAGCGCTGACCTCGAACGGTATGGAGCCAGGTAAGGGGTGTCCCTTAAGTAGGTAGAAGGTGAGTCATACGCCCCTCCCACAATTACAGGCCAAAAGGCCTTAATACTTGTGTTAAGGGCTCATGATAGTACAGAAGATACAAACACTGTTAGGTGTGGGATGGTATTAAAAGAGCAAGTCGGTTGTGGTGTGCCGGAACCGACGATGAGGTAGGCCTGTAAATAAAGAGGGCAAAAGTAGAAAATCAAATTTATTACGAAACGAGCAATATGCATACTTTAACCAGACATATCTTGAAAGGCATTTCTAACTTCTTGTACTGGGTTAGGTATGTATCTAGAGTATGCAGAAGACTTCCAGCGCCCTAGTGACTTGATAACATGTACTGGAATGTTTGCACTGGACGCTGTAGTGGCTGCTCCTATGCGGAAGGAGTGGCCCGAATAGTTAGTTGCTTTTAGGCCTAGTTGTGTAAGTAATGACCTGACGTGGGTCATGAAGGTGGTGGTAGTGAGTACCGAACCTTGTAGACAGAAAAGTGGTTGAGATGGTGATGCTTGTAAAACCTGGGTATATGTGTCCAGTAATGTGACGGGGCACCACTCGTTGTGGGTAGGATAGTATCTAACCTCTACCGGAGGTGCGTGTTGATTGGTTTTGGAGTGATGCAGAGCCAAGATATAGTAATCCATGTGTTTTGTTAAGTGTGAGTGAAGCAGAATGTGAGTGGACTGGGTTGTGTTGATGGCGGTAAATTATCTTGGTCTTAAAAACCCATATAGATGGCGGTTTTAATAACAAGGTTTGTGTTGTTGGCAAAGGGTTTTAAATCTAGTAGTTTGGATAGATCTTTGAAAATATTGACGTCTATGGGTAGCCTTTGCGCAGTACGTGGGGGTTCGGATCTCTGAATACCCCTAAGGATATTTTTGATCTGGTAGGAGGACATGAAACTTGTGTTGTTTGGTTGTAATGTTAACATGTGATGTTGTATGCCTGTTAGATATAGCTTGATTGTGTTGTATGATAACTTGAGTTTGAGGTGGCAAAAGGAAGCAAAACCCAACAAGGATGTCATAATGAAAGGTTGTGCGATATTGTGTGATGACAGAAATCTTTTGAATAGAAGGAAAGCCCTGTCATAGGTCTTCCGGGTATTGGAGGATAGCGCTAATTGTGACAATGTTCTGCTATGTTGCATTATAGCGTCTAGTCCATTACTAGTTGGTGGAAAGGTGGAGTGGTCGTGGCTGTGCGTGCAGCTGATGGAAGTATTTGTCAAAAAGCCTGTAAATTGAAATGAGACAAATGGTCAGCAGCCGTGTTGCATACACCTGGGACATGCACACAAAACAAGAAGAAATTGTGACACGCAGCCAGCCAGGTGAGTTTCCTCAAGAACCTCATAATGGGTAGTGATTTGGATCAACCTTTGTTTATGATGTGGCATGTTGCTTGGTTGTCTGAGTAGCAACGTACTGACGAACCTGCCCATAAATGCCCCCGTGTCACGGCAGCTGCCACAATGGGATATATCTCAAATAGAGCTGAGGTAGTTGAAAAACACTCCAGGTCCTGAACCTCTGGAGGCCAACTACCCCAAAGCCATTCATTCCCATAAATTGCTGCAAAACCTGTGGTAGACGCCGCGTCTGACCAGATGGTAGGTGAGGAGTCAGACAATATAGGGAGGAACATGCTTTTCCCGTTCCATGTGGTTAAAAAGTTTCTCCACATAAGTAGGTCTGCCGTGGCCTGGGTATCCAGGGGTAACCTGTGTGCATCATTGCTAAACAGTGGGAACATGTGTAGGAGCCGTGAGATGAAAGCCCGGCCTTGAGGTATAATGCACATGGCAAAATTCAGTGACCCAAGTAGAGATTGTAATTCTTTGCGGTTGCAAGTACCGAGGTGTAAGTAAAGGTTGGTGTTGGTAAGAATGTTCTCTATCTTGGTGTGTGGCAGGCTGGCTTGCATGTTGGCTAGTATGATTCCTAGGAAAGGGATGACTGTATCTGGTCCTTCGGTTTTGGTGGGGGAAACTGGGACGCCCACCTGTTTAAAAAGACTGATGGTTTCTATGAGGCTACTGGGTGGGGAAATATTCTCTTCGATCAGTAAGAAATCATCCAGGTAGTGTATAACTGTAGGGCATCTGGCTACATTTAACAATAACCAGCATAGTGTTTCGGCGAATACGTCGAAAATGGCCGGACTACTTTTTGAACCAAACGTTAAGCGTGAGAAAAAGTAGTAGTTCCCGGCCCACTTAATGCCATGCAGGTGCCATAGTGTAGGGTGGATAGGCAATAATTTGAAAGCATTTGTTATGTCAGTCTTGCTGAGCCATGCTCCAACCCCTGCCTGCATGATAGCCGTAAAGGCGTGATCTATGGTGGAGTATTGAAGAGAAAATTCCTCAGAGGGGATAAGGGAGTTCAGACTCGGTGTGGCAGAGGTGTGAGGTGCAGACAGATCGATGATAAGTCTTTGTTTGTGGGAAGTGTCACGATTCCGGGGAACCCAACACGCTAACACACACACAGACACACACACAGAAGAGTGGCCGGGCTAAGCACACACAGAATAATCAGGAGACAAGCCGAGTAAGGGGAACCAGAAAACAGAATAACAAGAAACAAGCCAAGGTCAAAGGGTAGGAGAAAGTCACAAAGTCAGTATAACAAGCCAGAGAGTACGTAACCAGAAAGCACACGTTCAGAATCAATACTATAAAGCAAAGACCACAACAGGGCTGTAACGGCTACCCAGGTAGAGAGAGGGTATCTGCCGTTGGAGACGTCCTTTTCCCTGCAAGCTGCTGTGGAGAAGTAAAGCTGATGTAATCCCATCCACGATATCCAGGGCGAGAGTCAGGTTCAGCTGTAACAGGAGCAGAATAACATTCCCAAATAATCCCCTTCCAAGAACGAGACGAGGCTACGTTTTGAAGGCGCCAAAATCGAACGTATAAAAGAGGAAAGAGACTGCACATATTAAATATTCACCAACTGAGGAAGCCTATTTGGCGAAACGCGTCTTGGTGACTTTGGTGACTATATGGACTTTGTTTTATGCTGTTCTTTTATTTCTGGAATAAATTAATTTTTTTAGAAGCATTTATTGTTCCTGTTTTATCCTTCTCATCTGCTGGAGTGGGATTTGGATCTCCCTTAAGGATCCTATTGCTATCCAGACCAGAGCCAGGTTATCTTATGGCTCTACTTTTGTGAGTGTGCTATTTAAAGATACAGTGACCTATTTCCATTTTATCAGATTTACACTATTGTATCTCCCTCTGTTTCTGTTTCAGTTTCATTGTTTTGGCTGTAATATTGAAGAGAGGGAAGTATTTTTATTTGCTATACACTGCTCTACCTATTTTTGTCGTATCATATTATTGTATTTGTGAAGGTGAAGGGGATACCTCACTGGTGTGTTGAGCAGCTTTCATTCTCTGGGACGTACTTGTTTGTGTGTACGTTTTGAAGGGTCAAGAAGAACTGAGGACTGGAACACCCAGCCTGCTTTTTATTAGGATAAGGTACACACAGGACACTCCCAGGGGGATGATGAAAACAACCAATCATACACATGGCAACACCCCCACGTCTCCTCCCCTCAGATAAACACATAACATAATTAAAACGTACAATATTTTACCCCAGTTCTGGATGTACAGCTTTAAATCCGGTATCGCTTGATAGCTCATTCAAGGGGACAATATATCCAAAAATTAGCCCATTCGGATGAATGGTTCGGGAGATACAGAGTTCCAAAGTTTTGACCGACCGCACAGACCAACTAGCCGAAAATAGTTCCATGAGTTTTGGCCTTGCGGTCGGTCTCTGTTCGCACGGTAAAAAGATACGAAAATCTTGCCATCCATTCACATCTCCGTGATCGCTAGAATCCCCATACCAAGTTAAGTATAACTACCGAACGGCCGGATGTTCGGTAGTTTCCGTACGAAGTTCTGGGTGTATGGAGGTCTCAGCGGTGTTCGCCTGTTTGCGTATCCGATTTTAGTTCCATGCGTTTACAGGCAAACACCGCTGTTCGTGCGCAAGATGGCCGCGAACACGTGTAAAGTCCCGAAATGGCGGCCACCTATTCAGAGCACAAATAATTCGTATGAAATCATACGAACGGCTGCATTCTCCAGTAATGGTATTCCCATACAATATATTCGTATAAATCCCCCGGCTGTTCGGTTATATTAGCAGTCCAGACCTACAGCATAGTTAAAGGGCTAGAGTCAGCCTAATACAAATCCATATGCCCGCATATAGTGTTTAAGGTGCAATACAGTCCAGGACCAGGGGAGGCAAGCAGGCCTCTCCAGGACAAAGTGGCGAAGGGCACTTCGTCACAAGGGCACTGAGAGACAGGAAAGGTAAGTATTTATAACCTTATCTTAATTCTGATTGGATAACTTCCAATCAGAATTAACAAACACACGTGGGGGATATCTATACCCCCACTGTGATTGTTGCACTGTCGCTTTAACGCCGGGTCACGTGAGTGACCCCGGCGTTCTGATAACAGTGCCGTCTCCCAGCGTGCAGCGTTAGACATGCTGCCGCTGGGAGGAGGAGAGGAGGACGCGAGCGGCGTGTCAAGAGGAGAGGACGCCGCTCGCTGACCGGTAAGGGGAGAGGGGACCGCGGGTAGCGACGGACCGAGGGTGAGTGCTGCGAGAGGATTATAGCCTCCCCTCACCGCTGCCCACGGAGCCCTGACATTACCCCCCCCTCGAGGACCACCCAGAGGGCGGGAAGCCGAAGGCTTCAAAGGAAACCGCGCATGAAAGGAGCGGATCAAAGAGGGCGCATCCAAATCAGAGACAGAAACCCACGACCGCTCCTCAGGGCCGTAACCCTTCCAATCAACTAAATACTGCAACCGACCTCAAGAGAAACGAGAATCAAGGAGAGCAGCTACCTCGTACACGTCACTAGAGACCGCGTGGAGGGCATCGGAACGCCTAAGAGGCCTAGAGAACCGATTACAGAGCAAGGGCTTCAATAGAGAGGTGTGAAAGGTGTTAGGTATACGCATGGAAGGAGGCAAGGCCAGGGAGTAGGACACAGGATTCACCCTACGTAACACCTTATAGGGACCAAGGAACTTGGGCGCGAACTTCATTGAGGGAACCCTGAGGCGGAGGTTCCTAGAGGACAGCCAAACCCTATCACCCGGAGCATAAGAAGGAGCCACACACCTACAACGATCAGCAAATCTCTTTTGAGCAGCAGCAGCACGACAAAGAGCAGCATGGACCTGATCCCACATCTTCCGTAAGGAGGCGAGGTGCTCGTCCAAAGCGGGCATTCCCTTGTCGGAGAACACACCGGGAAGGACAGCGGGTTGGAACCCATAAGCCACCATAAAAGGACTTACGCCAGTAGAAGAATGAGACACAGTGTTCCTGGCAAATTCAGCCCAGGGAAGGAGATGGGACCAGTTGTCCTGGTGTGCATTCGTGAAACAGCGTAAATACAACTCCACAGACTGATTTGCTCGTTCGGCAGCTCCATTAGATTGCGGATGATAGGAGGAAGTAAACGATAAGGAGACCCCCATCTCAGCACAAAAGCCTCTCCAAAACCGAGAGACAAACTGAGGGCCCCTGTTAGATACAATATCTTGTGGTATACCATGCAAGCGGAACACCTCTTTGGCAAACACCTGAGCCAACTGAACCGCAGAAGGTAGCTTCTTAAGCGGAATGAAGTGCGCCATTTTGGAGAACCTATCCGTTACAGTCAAAATTACTGTCTGTCCATCAGATGAAGGAAGATCCACAATAAAATCCATGGACAAGTGTGTCCATGGTTTCTTGGGTTCAGATAGGGGCATAAGGACTCCCAGGGGTTTAACATTAGGGGACTTACACTGTGTGCAGACACGACAAGCCTGCACATAATATACCACGTCTTTTTTGAGTGATGGCCACCAAAACTGTTGGAGGAGACCCTTGTAAGTCTTGGTAACCCCTGGATGACCAGCCGTTTTGTCTGTGTGAAATACAGTTAACAACTTCTTTCTGTCTTTTACTTTCACGTATAGCTTACCAATAGGAGTCTCAGGGGGTGCTTGGGATTGGTATGACTTGATACCATCAAGAAAAAGAGACGAAATAACCAAACGAGTAGTAGCTATTATATTAGATGTGGGTACAATGGGCTCAGGAGTGGAAGTAATAGTATCCACAGGTTCGTACTGGCGGGAGATAGCATCAGCCTTGACATTTCGATATCCAGGCCTGTATGTGATTATGTACTAAAACGTGAGAGAAATAAAGACCATCTAGCTTGACGAGAGGATAACCTTTTAGCGTCTGCGATATAGGATAGATTTTTATTATCGGTTATAACCAGAATCTTATGTCTAGCTCCTTCTAACAAGTACCTCCATTCTTTAAATGACATCACTATAGCTAATAATTCCCTGTTCCCGACGTCGTAGTTCTTTTCAGACTCTGACAAGCGTTTAGAAAAGTAACCACAGGGAAGGAGGGGTTCATCATACGATTGTCGTTGTGACAACACTGCTTCTATACCTGATTCAGAGGCGTCTACTTCCAGTACAAAGGGAAGGGAAGGATCAGGATGGTGTAACACAGGGGCAGTGGCAAATGCCTTTTTAAGTGTCTTGAAGGCCACAATAGCATTAGGATTCCAAACCCTGGGGTGTAAACCTTTTTTAGTCAGTTTAGTGATAGGGGAAATAATGGATGAGAAGTTTTTAACAAACTTTCTATAATAATTGGCAAACCCTATAAATCGCTGTATTGCCTTAAGTCCTTGGGGAAGGGGCCAGGACAGTATAACTTCCAATTTAGAAGGATCCTTGTTCAGAAATAACATAACCCAGGAATTGTACAGAAGTTTGGTCGAATAAGCATTTTTCTAATTTACAATAAAGACCGTTCTGCAACAACCTCTTGAGCACCATTCTAACATGAGTATGATGTGTTTTCAAATCCGGAGAATATACAAGTATGTCATCAAGGTAGACTATGGCACAGACATGCAGTAGATCTCTAAGGACATCATTTATCAGATCCTGAAATATGGCAGGAGCATTACACAATCCAAAAGGCATGACCAGATACTCGTAATGCCCACTACGTGTATTGAATGCCGTTTTCCACTCATCGTTCTCCTTGATACGAACAAGGTTATAAGCCCCCCTGAGGTCTAGTTTAGTAAAATATTTAGAACCTTTGACACAATCAAACAACTCAGTAATGAGAGGGATCAGATAGGCATTTTTAATCGTTATATTATTTAGAGCTCTGTAATCTATACACGGTCTCAAATAGCCCTCCTTCTTAGCCACAAAAAAGAAACCAGCACCAGCAGGAGAGGAGGACCTTCTAATGAAACCTTTATTTAAGGCTTCCCGCATGTACTCCTCCATGACCTGGTTCTCTTTCTCAGAAAGAGGGTAGACCTTACCCCTAGGAGGCATAGTACCCGGTAATAGGCTTATGGCACAGTCATACTCACGGTGTGGGGGTAGCTTATCTGTCTCCCTTTTTTCAAAAACAAATGCAAGGTCAGCATACACAGAAGGGACAGAAAGTGGTTTAGCCGTGGGCACGTTGAGTAAACAAACGGGACGTACATGGGCCATACAGTCTCATTGACAGGATTCCCCCCAGGAGAGTATGTCTAAACAACCCCAATCAAGTACTGGGTTGTGTTTAACTAACCAGGGAAAACCCAGAACGATGGAAGCAGTAGGAGAGTCAATTATTTGGAAGGTTAACCTTTCCTTGTGTAAAGCACCCACAGACATAACTATATCTTGGGTTTCATGGGTCACCAGAGGCTTCTCAAGTGGTCTACCATCTATGGCCTCAACGGCCAAGGGTGTGGCCTTTTGGATCAAAGTCAAGGCTGCAGTTTTGGCAAAGTTCTCATCCATTAGGTTGTCTGCCGCACCTGAATCGATCAAGGCTTTGGTTCTTATAGTGGTTTTATTGACCAAAAGAGAAACCGTAATAAATGGTCTGGAGATGGACACATGAGGGGACAAAGTCATAACACCCGAGGCCGACCCCTCTCTAGGCCTTAGGTGCTGTAGTTTCCCTGTAATTTAGGGCAGGTATTACAGTGGTGCCCCCTCTTTCCACAATAAAGACATAACCCCTCCCTTCTACGATACGTTCTTTCAGCCTCAGTTAACCCCATAGCACCCAATTGCATGGGTTCTGGGGATGGTTGCCTAGGAGCAGGTAACGCTAGTAATGCAGTACTGGGTAGAGCAGGTAACACCCGTGTATCCAGCCTTCTTTGACTACGTCTCTCTCTAATGCGGTTATCAATAAGGATTACATAGTCTATAACATCATCTAGAAGGACAGGCAGTTCCCTGGATGCTATTTCATCCAGTATGTAAGCTGCCAAACCCTCCTGAAAGGCTGTTACGAGGGCGTTGTTAGTCCAAACCACTTCAGCTGCTAGAGTACGGAATTCGATAGTATAATCCGCTACAGATCTGTTACCCTGTCGAACCCTAAGCAGAGCTTTGC
Source organism: Pelobates fuscus (assembly GCF_036172605.1). Classification (NCBI taxonomy): domain Eukaryota; kingdom Metazoa; phylum Chordata; class Amphibia; order Anura; family Pelobatidae; genus Pelobates; species Pelobates fuscus. Next base: position 343,373,438 of record NC_086317.1, on the reverse strand, counting down.
CAGCAGAGGCAACCCTACCGGGTTGATCAAACGTGCGTTTGAATGCTGACAAAAAATCTGCAAAGGACATAGGAGACATATTTTCCCACATGGGGTTTGCCCATGCTAAAGCTCTCCCGGACAGGTGGTTTATCAAAAAGGCAATTTTGGATCTGTCGGTGGGATAGGAACGTGGATTCATTACCAAATGGATGTCAATTTGATTGAGGAAACCACGACACAAAGCTGGGTCACCACTATAGCGCTGTGGCGGTGTCATATGACTACATGAGCAGGAACGGGTACTGGAGTGGCAATGGGTTCGGGCACAGCAACAGCCGCCTCCTGGACGGCAGGCTGCAAGTGTGCAGTATGAGCCAGTATGGTCTTTAAAGCTTGAGAAAACTGATCCATACGGTGGTCCAAGCCATCCATTCTAGCCTCCTGATTAACTAGGAGCTGGGGTATGTCAGCAGGTTCCATTATGGCCCTGTTGTAATGTCACGATTCCGGGGAACCCAACACGCTAACACACACACAGACACACACACAGAAAGTGTGCAGTACCGGTTCTTAGAGTGGCCGGACTAAGCACACACAGAATAGTCAGGAGACAAGCCGAGTAAGGGGAACCAGAAAACAGAATAACGAGAAACAAGCCGAGGTCAAAGGGTAGGAGAAAGTCACAAAGTCAGTATAACAAGCCAGAGAGTACGTAACCAGAAAGCACACGTTCAGAATCAATACTATAAAGCAAAGACCACAACAGGGCACTGAGAGACAGGAAAGGTAAGTATTTATAACCTTATCTTAATTCTGATTGGATAACTTCCAATCAGAATTAACAAACACATGTGGGGGATATCTATACCCCCCACTGTGATTGTTGCACTGTCGCTTTAACGCCGGGTCACGTGAGTGACCCCGGCGTTCTGATAACAGTGCCGTCTCCCAGCGTGCAGCGTTAGACATGCTGCCGCTGGGAGGAGGAGAGGAGGATGCGAGTGGCGTGTCAAGAGGAGAGGATGCCGCTCGCTGACCGGTAAGGGGAGAGGGGACCGCGGGTAGCGACGGACCGAGGGTGAGTGCTGCGAGAGGATTGCAGCCTCCCCTCACCGCTGCCTGCGGAGCCCTGACAGGAAGATTTCCCCGTGACTATACCAATGGGATTTGTCCTCCATGTGGTAAAAGGAGGGGACTGAAAGGGTCCTAATAAGAAGCCCTCTGCCACTTCTTTGGCTATAATTGTGCTGACCGCTGTAGGGTTTTGTTGTGCAGATTGTAAATTAGGGAATTCAAGGATTCCTGTAGGCATGTGTATTAGACCAGTATGGAATCCTTGTGATAGACCAGTGATGATGAAGTCTACCAAATGTCTAGATGGATGTTGTGACAGTAATGCCGTGAGTACAGAAATATTTATATCCGTTAAGTATTGCTTAGGGTACATTTTATTCGGACACATAGTTTTCGCATGTGCCCTAAAACATGTTGAACATATATGCAATAACCTACATCCACTGTAATTACATGCACCGACATTGAAATTATTACATATTTGAGATTTCCCCAAAAACTTGATAGGACGACCCAGTTTATCTTTGGGCGTTTTCTCTGCTGAACCAGCGGAACCAGTGCCCTGTGAGGTAGTAGGTTCGTTTGCAGTGGTTGGACAAAAATTGGCAGTATGGGCCATGGAGGAGCAGTATGCACAGGCCGGTGTTCTCAGACCTGCAAAGTGTCTACAGAAAATGACCGTATCAATCTTGCTCCAGTTGGACCTTGTCCCGTACTGTGAGAAGGCGCCAGACACTTTGGCAGAAAAGGATCTATGGTAGTCATAGAAAGCTGACCCACCATATTTGTTGCCCAGGTCCACCAGCCTGTGCATGTATAAGTCAAACTCCTCACGTCTGTGGGGATATATCGTACAAATCACATCACGATAAATGCCAAAAGCTAAAACAAATTCTGGAATAGTAAGCTTCCTATTTAATCGTGCATCCCTAGATTTTACCACCACAGAAATATCGTCATAAGCGTATGTCTTATGTTCCACTATATCCTGGGAGGCAATTAGTAGTGAGGCCAGATTGACATCTGTACCTTCCAGGATATCTTTTTTGGGGTGTTCGGGTTTCATGTGGGCAGGGTGAACCTCTTGGTCATCCGAGGTGATGGCTGGAGAGACTGATTGCAACTCCACCACTGCTGTGGGGATTGCCGTGGCCGTTCCAGCCATGGTGAGGGCTGTAGTGACCGATTCAAGTGTCTCCAGCCTAGAATTGACCTTGCTCATGGACGCCATGAGGGATGTGAGCATGCCATGTATGTCTCCTGGGTTAGACTGGCTAGATCCCTCCCCGGCATCCCTGTTATCGGTTGAGGTGTGCAGTAACTTGTAAAGTTCTGCTTTCCTTGCTGTTGCCGGAAAAGGGATTTGTCGTCTCCTGAGTTCGCTAGTGATGCGAGGGATAGTCCACGACCTGAAAGATGCTGGGCTAGCCATATCCTCCTCCTGTGATGGGGTGTTTGCTCTGGCGGGAGTACTCGGGATGGAGAAATCCTCTACCCCTTCTTGAGACATACTAGATGACAAAATATAAATTAGCGTGGAAAACCCCAGGGGATGTACTGGCAGGCTAATTATGCCGGGTAAGGCGAAACATTAATCTTGTTCTTTGGTGACAGGTGAGGCCCTGCTAGTTGCCAAGTGGCTGTGAGAGGCTCTATCTATGCGTTGGCGCGAGGGGTTATTGAGGCCGCCCGACGTAGCGGCAGGAGTTCATAGGCCTCTCGGTGACAATAAAAGAAAACAGGGGAAGGGAGTGACAGGTGACGCCCTCTCTATAATTTGCGAGGCGGCTGACTTACGTGTGGCCCGGGGGGCATTACCTCCGAAACGTTGAGGCGGGGTGTTGGCCTCGCGGACCACTAAACGATAGGCAGAAAGCCCAGAGGGGAGATACCTATTTGGGCCTATAACCCCTAAAAATGCTAGTACTCTAAGTCCTATGTAGATATGGAACCGTATGTGTTATACGGCGTGAGCAGGCTTAACGTACCTGGTAGTATGTATGTGTTTGATAAGCGACAGGTATAGAGAAACCTGGAAAACCTAAAGGGTTTAGAAACAAGATATACAAAGTGTGAGAATTGGATCCTTTGATACCAATTTAGACTAAATAGCTGTAGTGAGTTGATATATAGACATATGTAAGGTAAATTTTAATGAATGGTAGTTACCTAACTGGTCATATATGTGGTATGACCCTTATAACCGGGTGTCTTGTTGTGTATAATATGTCTCTATGGTGACAAGAGTAATGCGTATGCTTGCTAGTGTTTGCAGTCTAATATGGTGTATATTAGTAATAATATAGTCTATGTTAGGTATTGAAAGGTAAGCTCTAAAAGAGGTAAAGTATGAGGAAAGATTAAAAATCTTTATAAAACAGAAAATTGACGTATGAGTGGTTGAATCAAGTCGTGTGATTCAACCCGAAAGTTAATGAGATTTTTTGGACCGAGTTCTTGTGTATGTAGTTTTGAGTACATAAAGAAAAAGTCAGCATATGTGCGTACCATGTAAGAAACGTGTGTACATGGTATGTTTAGAAGTGTAATCTTCTAATGGATAATATGTAAACATAAAATATTTAATACACGTGCTTGTGTGAGATAAATAACATAATGTAAAGTTGTTTAAACAAAACTTCATATATGTATAACATGACCATTCTAATATTACTAATAGTCCAATCTGAATAACACATTTAATCAGTAACCTATATAACCCTTATATAAAATTGTAATAAGGAAGGGTATGCTATATTCATATGCCAGTAAACGTAATCTTTATAAAGTAAATAGAGGCGCCAGTGGCAAAACCCCCACCTGTGGATCTCGTGCCCTCATACCACCCTCATGGAGTCTGTTTCTGACCGTTTGAGCAGACACATGCACATTTGTGGCCTGCTGGAGGTCATTTTGCAGGGCTCTGGCAGTGCTCCTCCTGTTCCTCCTTGCACAAAGGCGGAGGTAGCGGTCTTGCTGCTAGGTTGTTGCCCTTCTACAGCCTCCTCCAAGTCTCCTGATGTACTGGCCTGTCTCCTGGTAGCGCCTCCATGCTCTGGACACTACGCTGACAGCAACAGCAAACTTTCTTGCCACAGCTCGCATTGATGTTCATCCTGGATGAGTTGCACTACCTGAGCCACTTGTGTGGGTTGTAGACTCCGTCTCATGCCTTCAAAAGTGACCAAAACATCAGCCAGGTAACATAGGAACTGAGAAGTGGTCTGTGGTCACCATCTGCAGAACCACTCCTTTATTGGGGGTGTCTTGCTAATTGCCTATAATTTCCACCTGCTGTCTATCTAATTTGCACAACAGGATGTGAAATTGATTGTCACTCAGTGTTGCTTCTTAAGTGGACAGTTTGATTTCACAGAAGTGTGATTGAATTGGAGTTACATTGTGTTGTTTTTTTGTCCAATATATATTTTTTATTAGTTTAAAGCATAGGAAGAGTATCCACAATGACAATACAGTGAGAAACATGTTAAGTACATAAATTTGTCTCCGTAACATTTTCAGGCAACAATCACAATGAATTTACAGCATAGTCCCAGTATACAATGGTAATATTGTTGCTATTGAACGTAAAACAGGATTTGATTATGTACAATGAGGTGGAGTATAGATGTCACTATGTTACAAGATGCGTGGATGTCTGTTAAAGCTTATCCTTTCAAGGACTATTGATTCATTTGAACATGCATATTTTGTTACATTGTAGAAGATAAACCTGTCTGATGGCTTATACATCCATCTTGGTATCTTACATCTATACATGACCCCTTATCGACTGTTGCTACATTGACTTTGCGATGTGATGGTAGGTTTAGTTAAAATAAATCATTAAGAGTTAATAGTGTGAAGTGCAACTTCTGTATGCTGTACGTCTATGATTAACTACATTGTAGGCTCCTGGAACCTCTGTATCATGCCTACAATTAACCAACATGTTCAATATTAAAGTGGATTTGGGAGTATTCTTCCTTAGATGTTCTCGAAGTGGTAATAACTTGAAGGGTTATTTAACGGGTATGGTGGAAGAGGGGTGGGGAGATGTGAAAGCACGAAGGATAAACATAGAAGGGGGGAGAGACCGTTTAATCACCATACTCTGTCGTTCATGTAGGCTAGAGTGCTTTCAAGTAGGCTGAAATATAATCAGTTCCGCCAATATGCATAACGTGTTATTGATTGGAGTCCATAACGGATTCCCAATTATACCATAGCTTTAGGAATTTTGTCATGTTGCCTCTTTTTGCCCATTCTTTCTCATGGATGTAGGTGGCATTGACTCTATTAATCACCTCCTGAGCAGTGGGGCACGCGGTGCTTTTCCAGTGGGCGGCAATGCTAGTCTTAGCCGCAAAAGGATATTCAGTACCGCCGCTCTTGAGGGGACCTTACCCAGATGTGGTATTAAGTGAAGGAGGTAATTAGCTGGTGAAAGCGAGAGTTTTTGGCCACTTACTAATTCAATTAAATGTATTTTTAACCAGAATTGTGAAGGATGTTACACTCCCAGAATATATGTTTTATTGTACCTTTGTTTTTGGTGCATCTCCAACAGACCGTAGTTAAACCAGGGTATATGTTACCAAGCCTGTCTGGGGTCATGTACCATCTCATCAGTATTTTAAAGTATGCTTCCCAGTGAGTAACGCACTTTGAGGATTGTTTAGTATACTTAATAGCTGTTTCCCAGTCTGAAATGCGAAAATTGTTATCTAAATCCTCTTCCCATCGAAGCATATAGGGCAATTTATCAATGTCCTTGCTCAATGATAGTAGTAGATAACAGAATGATAAGGATTTCGATGAGGTGGACGTTTTGTTAGTTGTGTAGCAGACATGCCCCAGATTACTCAGTGATAAAGGATTAATATAATCTATTGATCTGGATTGTGATATATGTTTCACCCTTAAGTATAAGAACATATCTCGTGGTGGTAAATTAAAATTTTTTGAAGATCTGGAAAAGGGATTAGACCAGTATTTTTGTATAATGAGTATACATGAGTGATTCCTTTGGTTATCCAGTGTTGTTCTGGTAAATCTGGCGAAATAGCCGAAAGGGCTTGTAATAGTGCTATGAAAAGCAATTCATTTTGAGGGCACAATAATGAGCTCCAGGACATCCAAGATTTTAGTAAAAGTCTGGTAGTGGGCAGCATAGCCAATGACGCGGGTATGGATAGAGACCAAAGATTGTTAGGTAAAGATTGAATGTTCCCACAATCTGATTCCAATTGGAGCCACACTGGATTGGATCTATTTGTTACAATGTCAAGGCTTTGAGCCAAAACTGTTGCTCTGTAGTAGTTTTTAATATTGGGAATATTAAGGCCTCCTTTTTTAATGGGGTACCAAAGGGAGTGGAAAGAGACTCTTGGGGGTTTCTTCTTCCATACATGGGCATTAATAGCCATCTGGAAGCGTTTCAAAAGAGAATTGGGAAGAGCAATAGGCAACGTTCTGAACAGATACAATATGTTAGGCATGACCATCATTTTGATGGAGTTGACCCTACCTAGCCAGGAAGCATTTACTTTGTCCCATGAATCTGTTTGTTTTAAGATATTGGATAAGACTACTTCGTGGTTTTATTGAATAGTTTGTTTTTAAGAATAAGCTATTTTTACGCCCAGATAGGAGATCGAGGTTTTTTGCCATTCGAATGGATATCGGGTTCTTAGAATGTTTGTTATCTCTGAATTCAGTTGGATGGGAAGAATTTGTGTTTTAGTAATGTTGTTTTTATAATTTGATATTTTGCCGTACAATAACAAGGTATCTAAAAGATGAGGGATAGAGTTTATTGGGTTAGTGAGGAAAAGCATTATGTCATCCGCATATAGTGCGATTTTCTTTTCACCTGTGGGTGTTTTAAGGCCGGGAGTAAGGGATCTTTTGTTATCGTTCTAATCAATGGTTCCAGACACAATATAAAAATTAGAGGTGAGAGTGGACAACCTTGTCTGGTTCCATTTGTTATATAGATGCTTCTGTATGTAAATCCTGTTTTGAAGACTTTGGCTGATGGCCATGTATAAAGAGCCTTTATGCTTGTTATGAAGGGTTGGGAAAATTTAAACGCTGATAATGTGTTTTCCATATATCTCCAATTTAGGCGATCAAATGCCTTTTCCGCATCTAACGCTATCAATGTGCCACTTTCCTTATTTTTGATTGCCCAGTCTAATAAATCTAATGTTATCTCCTACTTGTTTACCAGTTACAAAGCCTGCATGTTCTATGGATACCAGAGTGGTCAGGAGGGGTTTTAATCTATTAGCAATTAATTTCGCATATAGTTTTACATCTGCGTTCAATAGTGATATTGGCCGCAGGTTACTACAGATTGTTAGTGTTTTATTTGGTTTGGGCAGAGTTATAATGTATGCTTCGAGCATTTCTTTTGTGAATTTCCCGTTCTTTTTGACTGTGTTAAACAGTCTTGTGATGTGTGGGGTTACTTGTGGTGCCATTTTAATATAATAATAATTTGATAGCCCATCTGGGCCTGGAGCTTTGTGTTTGGGAAGAGACCGGATTGTTCCTGCAACTTCATCTATCGTAAATGGGGCGCTTAACAGATCATTTTGTTGTGATGTAACTTGTGGGAGATCGATTTGTGATAAATAACTCCATACCTCTTCCTGATTGGGTGTGTGTGTGTCTGTATGTGTTTTTAGATTGTATAGATCTTCATAGTAATAGGATAATTTGTCTACTATGTTGTTGGGGTTGTAGATTTTTGTATTTGATTTGGAAGTTATGTAAGGGATTTTTGTCTGGAGGTATGTAGATTTTAGTTTATTAGCTAATAATTTGCCTGCTTTGTTGCCCATATGGTAATATTGTTGTTTAAGCTTTTGTGCGTTTTTAGTGTATTCTCGAGTGTTTAATTGTTGAAGGGCTTCTCGAGTGTTTGCTATTTGTTTAGACAGAGACTTGGAGGGGAACGATTTATTGGATTGTTCTAATGCTGCCAATTTTTGAGTTAATGCAGTATGTGAATTATGAAATAGTTTGTTAATGGTTGAGCCTATTTTAATAAATTCTCCCCTAATAACTGCCTTGTGGGCGATCCATTGTGTTTCAATTGAAGTATCGTCAGTCAAGTTATTGTTTTGTGGTTCTTAGGGCAGTCTAGAATAGATTAATTTAGTCTCCATTTTTCCTGGCTTTTCATAGGATATGCAACTGCTATGATGGTCTCAATTGGGGCGTGGTTGGACCATGTTCTTTGTCCTATTGTTTGACTAATTAGATGTGGTAATGTAGATTTATCTATTAGACAGAGGTCTATACGCGTGCACGTTGTGTGGACTTGTGAAAAATATGTATAATCTTTTGCTGTGGGATAAAGATTCCTCCAAGAGTCGTACAGGTCATGTGAGTGAATTAGGTGAGAAAAAAGTTTACCTGTGTACATGGAATTTTTACTAGGTGGTTTATTGTGTAAGCGTTGCGTGTCCAATAATTGGTCTAATGTGCAGTTGTAATCACCACAAATTATCACATGGCTTTGTTTTATTCGTAATATTTTTTTAATTACTTTGTTTAAAAATGAATATTGGGCTTCATTTGGCGCGTATAGGGAGGCTACTGTTAATAGTATGCCATTTAACTCACCTACTAGGATCAGCAGTCTGACAGTTTGATCTACATATTGTTTGTGCAAAGTGAATATCCAGTCTGAGTGGAAAAATATGGCAACGCCTTTGGTTTTATTAGACACATATGCGTGGTACCCTATGGGGTATCTCGTTGAGCATAGTGTTGGTGGGTTTGTTTTGTTAAATTAGTTTCTTGTAGGCAAACTATTGCCGCATTAGATGTGTACATATCTTTCAACACTTGTTGTCTCTTGTAAGGGCTGATAAGTCCCTTGACATTAAGGGATAATATTTTCATTGTGTTATGCATCATGGTTACATTGTGTAGTTAAGCGTGCGGGGTGGTTACTCAAGGTCATAGGAGAGGGTGACAAATGATATGACCATGTGGGTTGTCTACAGCCTTGCGTGAAGATTTTATTTGCTATGCCATCGAAGTATAGTTTTTTTTTTGTATTCTACCGTGAATAACAATCTCCGTTTTTGTGAGGTTGAATTCGATAAACGGATCTCTATGGAAATACAGGGCTAAGGTAGAGGGAATGGGGAGGAACAAAAAACTAAAGTATATACACCTGACTGCCATTCTGGGGTCAAGAAGGAATTTTTTGTCCTAGCTTGTTGCAAAATTGTGCTTCAAACTGGGTTTTTTTCTTTTTCTTTTTTTTTTTTTTTTTTTTTCTTTTCTTTTGGATCAACAGCAAAAAACAGGTGTGAGGAAGGCTGAACTTGATGGACGCAAGTCTCTTTTCAGCTATCTAACTATGTAACTATGTAACCTATCTCCTTCTTTGAGGAGATGAAATTCGGTCATTTGGAGAACACTAAGTAGTGATCCCGAGAGGTGACATAGGATGGGGTTGGGGGGGGGGGGAGAGAAGGGAATTCCTATCGTCCTGACAATGTTTAACCCAAATACAGTTGTTCACCGGTGTTACTCCATAAACCCCATTCGGAGAGTAGTTTCATACCTTCTGTAGGCTCAGCTATGACTTGTGTTGTGCCCTGTTGCCAAATTATCAGTTTGGTCGGGTATCCCCATTTGTAAGACACGTTGTTATTCCACAGGGTTTTAGTGATTGTGATTAATTCTTTACGCCTTGACATGGTGGCCGCTGATAGATCTGCAAACAGAGCAATTTTAGTATGCGGATCAGGAAGCGTTGAGGTTTTTCTTGCTGCTGATAATAATGACTCCTTGTGGGCATAATAATGAAATTTAACGATCACATCCCTGGAAACTTCGCTAGACAGTCGGGCCGGTCGTGGGAGTCTATGCATTCTATCATAAGCCCATGCAGAGTCGGGCAGGTCAGGGACCAGGGATCTACATATGGAGAGAATGTAGGCTGGAAGAGCATCCTGGGAGACATCATCCGGAATCCCTCTGAAACAGATGTTTTGTCTCCTCAATCTGTCCTCCAGATCAGCCAGTTTTAGTTTTAGGGTATCATTATCTTCTGCCAATTTTTGAAGCTTGTCCACAACTTCATTGTGGGCAGTACATAACTCTCCCGTCTTGTTTTCGAGATGGCTGGTTCTTTCACCCACGCTTGCTATTTATTTTCTGAGGTCGCCATCTATGCAATGGAAGTCTGCTTTTATCGTGGCTCTCTTCCGTGATTGGGGAGTCTGAGTATTTTGAATAAACCGATTCTTGATCGGAAAGGCCGTCCGACATATTTTCTAATTTGTCGTCGCCATCTTGGGTTGTTTTGCGGCGGTCTCTCTTTTTTGTTTTTATCGACTCCGGTAATTTGAGCTGCTTGGATGGTGACATTTTACAGCTCTTCTTCGTCTGAAGAATATAGGTTTATCTTTCTCTTGAATCTTTGCTAATTATTGCTTGATTGTAGCTTATCAGGCCGATTTACCGCCGGAGCTCCTAAGCCATGCGACTAGACGCACTGGAAGCCAGACACGCTCCCCCCCCCCATTGTGTTGTTTTAAAGTGTTCCCTTTATTTTTTTGAGCAGTGTATATATACTCATATAGTCACACACAGATATGCATGAATATGTTTAAAAATAAGTGCAGCATTGTAGACTTGCTTTAATCTATTGCAGCATACATGTAAAAGTTGCATTACAGTGGATCATCATAGAGGCAGTTACCTCTGAAATAGGGCCATGCATTCTACCCCAATAATAAATAATATTTGTATGGGAAATCAAGAAGTGGAGATAAGTTCTTCCAATCACCAGAAGTCATTAGAAAGACAGTAGGTAATATCTGATGACTAGTAATGGAGTAGAGAGAAAAGTATGCTTTGTTTATGTGGAGTGTCAGTATATTTGTACATGCAGAAAGTATTTGTAGACACATGTGAATGCAAAATATACTTAAAATTAATGCGTGCAAATGTAAAGTGTCAGTAATATAAATGAGTAATTTGTATGTATGCGGCTATATACATGTGAATTCAGGATTGTATTGTGTATGGACATTACTGTGTTACTTGTCTCCCACTTCTTTATCCCTCCAGATCTGGCCCAATGTTTATATGCCTACCTAGCGGACGCTCACTTAATCCTATTTAATTAAACTTACCATTACCATTTCTCACCCTGCTATACATACAAGTGTGTCTCACTCTCCCATAAAAACACTTGTATCTCACCCATCCACACCTACCTTAATCTCAAATTTCACTAACACAATTGTATTTCATCGTCCCACCCACACCTGTGTCTCTCCCTGCAGATTTTTTCTTCTGTTAAATGTGTGCTGTGAGTAGCCAATCAAGATGCACCTGATTGTGCACATTCATATAATATCTCAAATGCACAAATATTTCCTAAGCCCTAAAAATATAACTTTAATTAGCAGCAGAATATGCTGCTGTACCTAATCTGGATCCCACCTTTTTTTTGCTTAGCAGTTACTTCCTTATTAATGCTAACGATTGTGCTTTCAAATATTTCTCAAAGAGAAGCATTGGAAATTAATTGCCACTTCAATGCTGGTGGTTTTTTCGTGGTTCTATGGATTTACTGTTATGTATTTTTTTTTTGTCTATTGAAGTGGTAAATTGCTATATAAAGCAGCCTGCTAACATTCCTATCATGCTCAGGTATCCACTGAGTTTTATTCCACATAAGGTGATTAGTAGTGATGTACCGAACTGTCCGCTGGCGAACAGTTCCCGGCGAACTTAGCGTGTTCGCGTTCGCCACGGCGGGCGGACACATGCGCAGTTCGATCCGCCCCCTATTCGTCATCATTGGGCAAACTTTGACCCTGTGCCTCTCGGTCAGCAGACACATTCCAGCCAATCAGCAGCACTCCCTCCCTTCCACACCCTCCAACCTCCCGCCCAGCATCCATTTTCGATTCATTCGGAAGATGCATGCTTAGTGAGAGGAGGGAAAGTTTAGCTGCTGCTGATTAGATAGGGAAATTGATAGCTAGGCTAGGGTATTCAGTCTCCACTACAATCCTGAAGGACTCATCTGATCTCTGCTGTAAGGACAGCACCCCAAAAAGCCCTTTTTAGGGCTAGAACATCAGGCTGCTTTTTTTTTTTTTTTTTCCTGTGTAATGTAATTGCAGGTGCCTGCCTGCCAGCTTCTGTGTGAGGTTCACATTGGATACTGTGCCCACTTGCCCAGTGCCACCACTCATATCTGTTTAAAATAAATTCTGATTTAAAATAAATATTTTTTTTTCACTGTAATAGAAGAGCAGTTGCCTGCCTTCCAGCTTCTGTGTCAGGTTGGATGCCTTGCCCATTTGCACAGTCAGTGCCACCACTCATATCTGTTTTTACAATAGGTTAAGCTTTAGATTTAAAAGAAATAACGTTTTTTCACTGTAATAGAAGAGCAGTTGCCTGCCTGCCAGCTTCTGTGTCCGGCTGGATGCCTTGCCCATTTGCACAGTCAGTGCCACCACTCATATCTGTTTTTACAATAGGTTAAGCTTTAGATTTAAAATAAATAATTTTTTTTCACTGTAATAGAAGAGCAGTTGCCTGCCTGCCAGCTTCTGTGTGAGGTTCACATTGGATACTGTGCCCACTTGCCCAGTGCCACCACTCATATCTGCTTTTACAATAGCTTAAGCTTTAGATTTAAAAGAAATATTTTTTTTTCACTGTAATAGAAGAGCAGTTGCCTGCCTGCCAGCTTCTGTGTAAGTTTCACAGTGGATACTGTGCCCTCTTGCCCAGTGCCACCACTCGTATCTGTTGTTACAATAGCTTAAGCTTTAGATTTAAAATAAATATTTTTTTTTCACTGTAATAGAAGAGCAGTTAGTTGTCTGCAAGCGTCTGGGTGTCAGGCCTACTTCAGCGTGTGCTCTGCAGACCTGTGCCAGCGTGCTTTGACAGTTGCCAATCATATCTGGTGTCTCTATAGCGTGCTTTTAAAACCAAAATTTTGTTTCCACTGTAATAGGAGAGCAGTTGCCTGCCTGCCAGCTTCTGTTTGAGGTTCAGAGTGGATACTGTGCCCTCTTGCCCAGTGCCACCACTCGTATCTGTTGTTACAATAGCTTAAGCTTTAGATTAAAAATAAATATTTTTTTTTCACTGTAATAGAAGAGCAGTTAGTTGTCTGCAAGCGTCTGGGTGTCAGGCCTACTTCAGCGTGTGCTCTGCAGACCTGTGCCAGCGTGCTTTGACAGTTGCCAATCATATCTGGTGTCTCTTTAGGGTGCTTTTACAAAGAAAAAAGGTTTCCAGTGTAAGCTAATAGCAGCCAGTCAGTGTCCTTCCAGCGGCTCTGTCAGGCCTTCCTTCAGCGTGTGCCCTGCACAACCCTGCCAGCGTACTTTGACAGTTGCCAATCAAATCTGGTGTCTCTATAGCGTGCTTTTAAAACCAAAATTTTGTTTCCACTGTAATAGAAGAGCAGTTGCCTGCCTGACAGCTTCTGTTTGAGGTTCACAGTGGATACTGTGCCCTCTTGCCCAGTGCCACCACTCATATCTGTTTTTACAATAGCTTAAGCTTTAGATTTAAAATAAATAAAAAAAATTCACTGTAATAGAAGAGCAGTTAGTTGTCTGCAAGCGTCTGGGTGTCAGGCCTACTTCAGCGTGTGCTCTGCAGACCTGTGCCAGCGTGCTTTGACAGTTGCCAATCATATCTGGTGTCTCTATAGCGTGCTTTTACAAAGAAAAAAGGTTTCCAGTGTAAGCTAATAGCAGCCAGTCAGTATCCTTCAAGCGGCTCTGTCAGGCCTTCCTTCAGCGTGTGCCCTGCACAACCCTGCCAGCGTACTTGGACAGTTGCCAATCATATCTGGTGTCTCTATAGCGTGCTTTTAAAACCAACATTTTGTTTCCACTGTAATAGAAGAGCAGTTGCCTGCCTGCCAGCTTCTGTTTGAAGTTCACAGTGGATACTGTGCCCTCTTGCCCAGTGCCACCACTCATATCTGTTTTTACAATAGCTTAAGCTTTAGATTTAAAATAAACATTTTTTTTTCACTGTAATAGAAGAGCAGTTAGTTGTCTGCAAGCGTCTGGGTGTCAGGCCTACTTCAGCGTATGCTCTGCAGACCTGTGCCAGCATGCTTTGACAGTTGCCAATCATATCTGGTGTCTCTTTAGGGTGCTTTTACAAAGAAAAAAGGTTTCCAGTGTAAGCTAATAGCAGCCAGTCAGTGTCCTTCAAGCGGCTCTGTCAGGCCTTCCTACAGCGTGTGCCCTGCACAACCCTGCCAGCGTACTTTGACAGTTGCCAATCAAATCTGGTGTCTCTATAGCGTGCTTTTAAAACCAAATTTTTTTTTCCACTGTAATAGAAGAGCAGTTGCCTGCCTGCCAGCTTCTGTTTGAGGTTCACAGTGGATACTGTGCCCTCTTGCCCAGTGCCACCACTCATATCTGTTTTTACAATAGCTTAAGCTTTAGATTTAAAATAAATAAAAAAAATTCACTGTAATAGAAGAGCAGTTAGTTGTCTGCAAGCGTCTGGGTTTCAGGCCTACTTCAGCGTGTGCTCTGCAGACCTGTGCCAGCGTGCTTTGACAGTTGCCAATCATATCTGGTGTCTCTATAGCGTGCTTTTACAAAGAAAAAAGGTTTCCAGTGTAAGCTAATAGCAGCCAGTCAGTATCCTTCAAGCGGCTCTGTCAGGCCTTCCTTCAGCGTGTGCCCTGCACAACCCTGCCAGCGTACTTTGACAGTTGCCAATCATATCTGGTGTCTCTATAGCGTGCTTTTAAAACCAACATTTTGTTTCCACTGTAATAGAAGAGCAGTTGCCTGCCTGCCAGCTTCTGTTTGAGGTTCACAGTGGATACTGTTCCCTCTTGCCCAGTGCCACCACTCGTATCTGTTTTTAAAGTAGCTTAAGCTTTAGATTTAAAATAAATATTTTTTTTTCACTGTAATAGAAGAGCAGTTAGTTGTCTGCAAGCGTCTGGGTGTAAGGCCTACTTCAGCGTGTGCTCTGCAGACCTGTGCCAGCATGCTTTGACAGTTGCCAATCAAATCTGGTGTCTCTTTAGCGTGCTTTTACAAAGAAAAAAGGTTTCCAGTGTAAGCTAATAGCAGCCAGTCAGTGTCCTTCAAGCGGCTCTGTCAGGCCTTCCTTCAGCGTGTGCCCTGCACAACACTGCCAGCGTGCTTTGACAGTTGCCAATCATATCTGGTGTCTCTTTAGCGTGCTTTTACAAAGAAAAAAGGTTTCCAGTGTAAGCTAATAGCAGCCAGTCAGTGTCCTTCAAGCGGCTCTGTCAGGCCTTCCTTCAGCGTGTGCCCTGCACAACCCTGCCAGCGTACTTTGACAGTTGCCACTCATATCTGGTGTCTCTATAGCGTGCTTTTACAAAGAAAAAAGGTTTCTAGTGTAAGCTAATAGCAGCCAGTCAGTGTCCTTCAAGCGGCTCTGTCAGTCCTTCCTTCAGCGTGTGCTCTCCAGAACTGTTCCAGTGCACATTGCCAATCATATCTGGTGTCTCTATAGCGTGCTTTTAAAAACAAAATTAGTTTTTCACTGTTATAGATTGAATAGCAGTTACTTGTCTTCAAGCGGGTGTGTCAGGCCTACAGTGTGTGCTCTGCAGAACTGTTCAAGTGCACATTGCCAATCATATCTGGTGTCTCTATAGCGTGCTTTTACAAAGAAAAAAGGTTTCTAGTGTACGCTAATAGCAGCCAGTCAGTGTCCTTCAAGCGGCTCTGTCAGTCCTTCCTTCAGCGTGTGCTCTCCAGAACTGTTCCAGTGCACATTGCCAATCATATCTGGTGTCTCTATAGCGTGCTTTTAAAAACAAAATGTGTTTTTCACTGTTATAGATTGAATAGCAGTTACTTGTCTTCAAGCGGGTGTGTCAGGCCTACAGTGTGTGCTCTGCAGAACTGTTCAAGTGCACATTGCCAATCATATCTGGTGTCTCTATAGCGTGCTTTTAAAAACAAAATTTGTTTTTCACTGTTATAGATTGAATAGCAGTTACTTGTCTTCAAGCGGGTGTGTCAGGCCTACAGTGTGTGCTCTGCAGAACTGTTCAAGTGCACATTGCCAATCATATCTGGTGTCTCTATAGCGTGCTTTTAAAAACAAAATTTGTTTTTCACTGTTATAGATTGAATAGCAGTTACTTGTCTTCAAGCGGGTGTGTCAGGCCTACAGTGTGTGCTCTGCAGAACTGTTACAGTTCACATTGCCAATCATATCTGGTCTCACAGTAGCTTGCACGCATAGTACCACTAATCCCCCAAAAAATGACAGGCAGAGGCAGGCCACCCCGCAGGGGCCGTCGTGGTCGTGGTGCTGTGATTCCCTTTTGCCCTAGAATAATGCCCAATTTTCAGAAGCCACGTACCCTGAACTTGAAAAGTTCTGAGGACATAGTTGACTGGCTAACACAGGACACCCAATCTTGTACAGCCTCCGCTCGGAACCTTGACGCACCATCCTCCTCCAGCTTAGCTTCAGGCACCTCTCAAGATACCACTCACCCGCCTGCCGCCACCACCAAAACTAGCACCACAGCCGCTTTACTTGGTATGTCAGAGGAGTTATTCACACACCCGTTTGAAGAAATGAGTGATGCGCAACCATTATTGCTAGAGGATGTAGATAACAGGGATATGTCTCAGGCAGGCAGCATTAAACACATGGAGGTACGGTGTGATGATGATGATGTTGTACCCGCTGCTGCTTCCTTTTCTGAGTTGTCAGATACAAGCGAAGCGGTTGATGATGACGATGCGTCCATGGATGTCACGTGGGTGCCCGCTCGGCAAGAAGAAGAACAGGGCGAAAGTTCAGATGGGGAGACAGAGAGGAGGAGTAGACGAGTTGGAAGCAGGGGGGGGGTCGTCGCAAGGAGCTAGTGGCACAGTCAGACAGCATGCATCGGCACCCGGGGTCAGCCCGACAGCACGCCAATCAACGCATGCTGTGTCCACCACCAGAATGCCGTCATTGCAGAGCTCAGCAGTGTGGCATTTTTTTTGTGTGTCTGCCTCTGACAACAGTGATGCCATTTGCAACCTGTGCCAAAGGAAACTGAGTCGTGGGAGGTCCAACACCCACCTAGGTACAACTGCTTTGCGTAGGCACGTGATCTCACATCACAAACGCCTATGGGATCAACACATGAGTACAAGCAGCACGCCTACTCTAATCCGCCATCTTCCTCCTGGTCCAGCATCTTCAGCCTCGTCAACCACTGCTGTCCTCCTTGCCCCCTCTCAACCATCCGCCACTCCGTCTCCCGCCTTGAGCAGTTCCCGCTCATCTGCCCACAGTCATGTGTCTGTCAAGGACATGTTTGAGCGTAAGAAGCCAATGTCACCAAGTCACCCCCTTGCCCAGCGTCTGACAGCTGGCTTGTCCGAACTATTTTACCATACAATCTGGTTGAGTCTGAGGCGTTCAAAAAATTTGTAGCTATTGGGACACCGCAGTGGAAGGTACCCGGACGGAATTTCTTTTCACAAAAGGCAATCCCCAACTTGTACTCGATTGTGCAAAAGGAAGTCATGGCATGTCTGGCACACAGTGTTGGGGCAAGGGTCCATCTGACCACTGATACCTGGTCTGCAAAGCATGGTCAGGGCAGGTATATCACCTACACTGCACATTGGGTAAACCTGCTGACGGCTGACAAGCAAGGAATGCGTGGCATTGCAGAGGAGTTGGTGACACCGCCACGAATTGCAGGCAGTCCTGCTGCCACCTCCTCTACTCCTCCTACTCCATCCTCTTCCATAACCTCCTCGGCTGAGTCCTCTTGTGCTGCTGCGTCTTGCTCCACATCAACGGCACCCCCCCAGCTCCCCAGGTACTATTCCACATCCCGGATACGGCAGTGTCACGCCGTCTTGGGTTTGACTTGCTTGAAAGCAGAGAGTCACACCGGACAAGCACTCCTGTCCACCCTGAACGCACAGGTGGAAAAGTGGCTGACTCCGCAGCAACTGGATATCGGCAAAGTGATGTGTGACAACGGAAAAAATTTGATAGCGGCATTGAAGTTGGGCAAGTTGACACATGTGCCGTGCATGGCACATGTGTGTAATCTGATCGTACAACGCTTTGTGCATAAGTATACAGGCTTACAGGACGTCCTGAAGCAGGCCAGGAAGGTGTGTGGCCATTTCAGGCATTCCTACACGGCCATGGCTCACTTTGCCGATATCCAGCGGCGAAACAACATGCCAGTGAGGCGCTTGATTTGCGTCAGCCCTACGCGTTGGAATTCAACACTCCTAATGTTCGACCGCCTGCTCCAACAAGAAAAAGCTGTTAATGAATATTTGTATGACCGGGGTGCTAGGACAGCCTCTGGGGAGCTGGGAATTTTTTTGCCACGTTACTGGACGCTCATGCGCAATGCCTGTAGGCTCATGCGTCCTTTTGAGGAGGTGACAAACCTAGTCAGTCGCACCGAAGGCACCATCAGCGACATCATACCATTTGTTTTCTTCCTGGAGCGTGTCCTGCGAAGAGTGCTGGATCAGGCTGTAGATGAGCGTGAAGAGGAAGAGTTGTGGTCACCATCACCACCAGAAACAGCCTTATCAGCATCGCTTGCTGGACCTGCGGCAACGCTGGAAGAGGATTGTGAGGAAGAGGAGTCAGAGGAGGATTGTAGCTTTGAGGAGGAGGAAGTGGAGCAAAACCAAACACAACAGGCATCCCAGGGTGCTCGTTGTCACCTATCTGGTACCCGTGGTGTTGTACGTGGCTGGGGGGAAGAACATACCTTCAATGACATCAGTGAGGAGGAGGAACGGGAAATGAGTAGCTCGGCATCCAACCTTGTGCAAATGGGGTCTTTCATGCTGTCCTGCCTGTTGAGGGACCCTCGTATAAAAAGGCTGAAGGAGAACGACCTGTACTGGGTGTCCACGATACTAGACCCCCGGTATAAGCAGAAAGTGGCGGAAATGTTACCGAATTACAACAAGTCGGAAAGGATGCAGCATTTGCAAAATAAATTAAAAATTATGCTTTACACAGCATATAAGGGTGATGTCACAGCACAACGGGAATCTAACAGGGGGAGAGGTGGAAGTCATCCTCCTCCTCCCACGACCACGCCGGCAAGGACAGGACGCTTTAAAGACGTGTTGTTGATGGAGGACATGCAGACCTTTTTAAGTCCTACGCATCACCACAGCCCTTCGGGATCCACCCTCAGAGAGCGACTCGACCGACAGGTAGCAGACTACCTCGCCTTAACTGCAGATATCGACACTCTGAGGAGCGATGAACCCCTTGACTACTGGGTGTGCAGGATTGACCTGTGGCCTGAGCTATCCCAATTTGCGATAGAACTTCTGGCCTGCCCCGCTTCAAGTGTCCTGTCAGAAAGGACCTTCAGTGCAACAGGAGGTATTGTCACTGAGAAGAGAAGTCGCCTAGGTCAAAAAAGTCTATATTACATCACCTTTATTAAGCTGAATGAGGGATGGATCCCGAAGGGACTGACACTGTCACTGGGCGATACATTCGATTAAAAAAGGCCTGATGAGATGAGCTGCCTTGGGCTAAAAATGGTCCACACGCTGCTGTATTTTAGCTCTGAATGAGAAGACGCTTAGCTTAGTCAGGTTGCTACTTTGTTACTTAGAAGCTAGACTTAGGCTGGGATAGAACTTTTGATTTCCACTTTTATTTCGCGAAGTTTTCCAGCCTAGTTAGGCATCCACTTTTCTACCAATACCTAGACTTAGGCTGGGCTCGTATTTTGTTTTGTTTTTACAATACAAGGGGTTGGGAATAAGTGGGCATCTGAGTCCTGGCTGGATGGGAGACATTCCCTGCATCTGAGAGACAGGGGCAGCTCCTGTGTCTCTGGGGAAAGCTCACAAACTAGCAACTTCATACTATTGTAACTTTGTATCTTTCCCTAATAGCACTACTCTGGGACCTTAGCATTCTATCAATAAGCACTAACAGATCGTCCCAGCTACTTTGTCTACATTATTTTTGTATAAGCAATCCACTACCTTTGTAATTTGGGGCTGACTACTACTCAGTTAAATCGACCTACTTGGGTATCTTTACATACAGGGGGAAGTTTTCCAATTCTATTATGACTTCATTGTTTTTCCCCCACACTGTATGCCTTTGATCCCGATTTATCTCACCAGTGCAGTCAGCATCCCCACATTTTACCATATACTCCAGGAAAGGACACCCTGGGGTCTGGGGTATCCCCCCCAGAATATACAGTTGGGCTACATTTTATGCAGACACTCTGACACTATAGGGTTGATCTGTATTCTGGTGCTTTATACATTTAGGTAGATACTCTTTTACCGTATGCTAGTATGAGCAAATAGCCTCTAGGGGTTGTGGTACAGTACTCTCTACAGTGATCTGTCCAGTACCCCCCCCATCGTCAGTACAGCCATATGGACCAACCCCCACTCCTATACCCTGGCTGATAGGAGACGCGGAAGGTATTAAACTGATATGAACATTACTCCACTCCTATCAGTAGGTCCGTCCCATTGTGATTTATGCCCCCCACCCACCGTGCAGGGATGGGGGCCGGGGGGAGGAAAGTAGGCCCCCCCATTGTGATTTATGGCCCCCACCCACCGCGCAGGGGTGGGAGCCGAGGGGGGGAGGACAGTAGGTCCCCCCATTGTGATGTATGGCCCCCACCCACCGCACAGGGGTTGGGGAGGACAGTAGCTCCCCCCAGTGTGTATCATGGGCTTTGAGGACAGGTGTCAATCCATACCTGCCAAGTGACCTTATGTAGGGGGAACAGTCTCTATTCTGCTCTGTGTCAGTGTGTATCATGGTCTCTGTGGACGGGTAACAGTCTCTATTCTGCTCTGTGTCAGTGTGTATCATGGTCTCTGTGGACAGGGAACAGTCTCTATTCTGCTCTGTGTCAGTGTGTATCAGGGGTTTTGAGGACAGGTGTCAATCCATATCTGCCAAGTGACCCTATGTAGGAGGAACAGTCCCTATTCTGCTCTGTGTCAGTGTGTATCAGGGGTTTTGAGGACAGGTGTCAATCCATATCTGCCAAGTGACCCTATGTAGGGGGAACAGTCTCTATTCTGCTCTGTGTCAGTGTGTATCATGGTCTCTGTGGACGGGGAACAGTCTCTATTCTGCTCTGTGTCAGTGTGTATCAGGGGCTTTGAGGACAGGTGTCAATGTTAGGTGATTTCTGCCCTTTATGGATTAAAAGCAGACTCTGCATCAACTGTGTAATTTTCCATGGGAGTTTTGCCATGGATCCCCCTCCGGCATGCCACAGTCCAGGTGTTAGTCCCCTTGAAACAACTTTTCCATCACTTTTGTGGCCAGAAAGAGTCCCTGTTGGTTTTAAAATTCGCCTGCCCATTGAAGTCAATGGCGGTTCGCGCGGTTCGCCAACATTTGCGGAAGTTCGCGTTCGCCGTTCGCGAACCGAAAATTTCAGGTTCGCGACAACACTAGTGATTAGCAAATGGTTGCTTTATTGGTTCATTACTTTAAGTATATATATTAATTCCCAATTATTAGGTAATTATTTGTGTTCATTTTGATGGGAAATTAATTTACATTAAAGGGACACTATAGTCACCAGAACAACTACAGCTTATTGAATTTGTTCTGGTGAATATAATCAGTCCCTTCAGGCTTTTTGCTGTAAACACTGTCTTTTCAGAGAAAATGCAGTCTTTACATTACAGCCTAGTGATAACTACACTGGCCACTCCTCATATAGCTGTTAGAGATCCTTCCTGGGTCATGGCTGCCTAAAATGCATCCAAACATTCAGTATCTCCTCCCTCTGCATGCAGACACTGAACTTTCCTCATAGAGATTCATTGTTTCAATTCATCTCTATATGAGGAGATGCTGATTGGCCAAGGCTGTGTTCGAATCATGCTGGCTGTGCCCCTGATCTGCCTCTTTGTCAGTCTCAGCCAATCCTATGGGGAAGCACTGTGATTGGATCAGGCTACCACTTCTGATGATGTCAGCAAACTGTTTGTTTTTGTTTGAGGCAAACAACATGCAGATCTACAGCTTCTATCTTGAATACAGTAAGATTTTGCTATATTAATGGGGGCATGAGGGGCTCGGGGGGGCTAGATGGTGGTTTTAACACTATATGGTCAGGAATACATGTTTGTGTTCCTGACCCTATAGTAATCCTTTAACCCCTTAAGGACCAAACTTCTGGAATAAAAGGGAATCATGACATGTCACACATGTCATGTGTCCTTAAGGGGTTAAAGAGGGATGTGTTGTTTTTTCTGACCTCTACAGCTAGATGGGGTAAAGGTCAAAACCAAGAACTGATTTTTGTTTTTACTTTACCAAGGTGTTAAATTGACTGAGAGCCAGGCAGAAGCTTTGTCACTGTGTGTGTAACGCACCTAGCCAGGGACAGCTTGTTCAAGACATCTGGGGTTAGCATACTGCAGGTGCAAATGTAAGACAAAACTGATTTTGTCAACCAGTAGGAGAATATTCCAAACTTTAAAGACTGTTCACTTGGAAATTAACATCCATCAAATAAAACAAAATCTAAATATCTAAATTATGACCTTGTTTTCTGTCGAAAACAGTATATTTGTATTTTTTTTCCTCTAGGAGAAGCAATTCACTTTATTACCTTTATGTGAACATTTCACCAAATGCCAACACATGCATTGGGCTTGGTGTTCCCATTTATAACCCCTTCTATGGGACATTTCTATTTTACCCAAGTATGTCTACATTGGGTTCCAATAATGCATTACCCCAGTAGGCTGATTATTGTATGATACATCAAGGCTGCTGCTCCAAATAAACTGCATTTTAGAGACTGCCTTACCTTAACTGCTTTTTTCTGCCTTTATACCTGCTGTATTCTCTGTTTTGCTAATTTGCTATTTTATATTTTTAACACTAAAGTTCTTTGTTGTATTTTGATTTTAGCGATATTTCAAAATATCTTTTACAGAGAGAATATTTCAGCCCTAGTATCTGTGTCCTCAGGTCTGTATATGTTCTTTGTCAACTCTATGAACCATTAATTCCTTGTGCATGCCCTTTCCAAATTAAATCTATTTGAATCTCTCATATTTTCTCTTTTACAGTTTCAGTCTCGCACATAAGTCAAGTAAGAACATACTCTCTAAGCTCCGATCATCTATGTCACTTATCTTCCTCTCTCCAGTCCCAACTTTCTCCAATACTACTCCAACTCTTCTACTAAAAATGCCCTTACCAAAGTGACTAATGACTTACTCACTGCTAAATCTAAACGTCATTACTCTCTCTCTCTTAATTCCCCTTGACCTCTCTGCTGCTTTTGATACTGTACAGCACTATTTTCTTCAAACCTTACACAACTCTATGACACTGTACATTCTTGGTTTTCATCCCATCTTTATGAAGTGTTGTTTGCCCATCCCAGCTGGTGTTACCCAAAGCTCCTTTCTTCATCCCCTCATATTCTCTGTATACACTGAACCTCACCTTTCCTCCCTCTAGAAGTAATGCTCCATCTATCTCCGAGCATATTAATTTGACACCTCAGCCCCACAAGTCTGCTGCCTTGGAGTTTTGTTTGATCTAGGTCTTACCTTTTCTACTCACACCCAGTCTGTCTCCAAATCTTACTTTTTTTTAACTTTTTTCTAACTGACGATACAACTTGTTCAGGCACTCATCATTTCCCGACTTGACTATTGCAACCCACTACTCCTCATCTTTTCAAATACCCACATTCTCCCTCTTCATATGTAATGAATGCTGCCTCCATGCTCATCTTCCTGACTATCGCTACTCCCACATTTCACCCCTCTCTCAAATAATACATTAGTTTCCTGTACCCTTCTGGATAAAATGTAAACTGCTAACACTAGCCTACAAAGCCCTCATCAACTTCACTCATCACTGCATTTTCACTTTTCTCAACAAATACAACATTCACTTAGCTCTGCAAATTACCTTCTCCTAATATCTGCTTGTTTCCGCACTTCCAACTCTCACCTGCAGAATTTTTCAAGGGCTGCCCTGTTCCTTTGGATGTCCCTATCCTATGCTATTAGACACTCCCCAAGTTTACAGTCCTTTAACTAACCACTGAAAACTCCTCTCTTTAGGAAATCCACCCCATCTTCCGTGATGATGCTCCTTACATTACAGTTGCCTTCCTCAGTTCCTTTGCCTCCATAGCCCAGCTCACTCTCTCCATCCACAGTTCACTTGTTCCACACACAACGTTTACTAGCTTATTTTGACACAAGCTTTTTATCCATCAGCCCTTCATCGCTTCTGTCTTGCTATTATTTATCTTGTGTGTCTTTATCCATTCGTCATAGAGTGTAAGCTTGTTCGAGAAGGATCTTCTGTATCTCTTGTCCCTGGTAATTTATGTATATCAATTATTTGTTTTCTAATATTCCAATTCTATAATTGTAAAGCACTGCAGGGCATGTGCTGGTGCTATATAAATAATAAAATTAATACAAATGATAATAATAATACAAATATATTTAAACAGTGGAAACATGCTAAGTTTGATTTCCATTGATCTTGAATATTTCATATGTATAAGAGAAAAATAATGCTTTTATATTTTTAGATTAAAAAATCTTTAATCTTAAACTCCCAGCTTTTTTAAAAGAGCACAGCACAACAGAAATGTATTTAGAAATAATTACACCAATGGAAATAGGAACACACAGAGAGCCATAAATTATGCTATACTTGCCAATACCCAAGTGAGATGGAAGACCTGACTGAGGGATGTGAATTGGGTCGAGCTAATTATCTTCGGGGTCTTTTGTTCTTATCCCAAGGCAAAATAACCTTGGAAATTCCAATAGAAAGGCTAGTTTAACCCTCTACCCCTCCTCCCTGTGTTACTAAACACTTCAAACAAAGGTTATGCATATAACACCAAACCTAGTGGCAGTAAACACATGTTGAAATACCTTAATCCTCTGTATCTATCTTAGGGTAATAAGTGCAGCTTAGACCATAACTAATGAATATATCAAAATGGCCGTATTGTCACACATTGAATTAAAAAAAAAGCAAATTTTCATAAAATTAATATTTGAAAGTGGATCTCAATAAACAGCTGAATCTAATAAACTATACACATTGTTATTCATATTTAAATGTTTTACTCAAAAACATCTGAAACTGGCAACTAGTATGTTGTTTCCAAATATTAAAACATCAATCATTTTTAAACCCTGTTCTCAGTCTTGCTTGTTTAATATGTATTTTACATCATATACACTTTTTAACCCCTTAACGCCGTTACGACGTACCATGCCGTCCTGCATTAAATGGGCTTTAAAGCCGTTGCGACGGCATGGTACGTCGTAATGGCTTGCAGCCTCAGGAGGTGAGTTGTACTTACCTCCGCCGCGATCCTCTTCTGGGGGGCTGCCTGACAGCCCAGGCAGCCCCCCTCCGGCAAATGAGGCCCCCGGGGGCCATGTGATCGCTCTCAAAGAGCGATCACATGGCCCCCTATAGCTGGCTATGGATCTGCCAGCAGGGGGACTGTTTGAAATATCAGACAGTCCCCCTGCTGGTAGGAAGAATAAAAAAATAAAAATAAACATGTTTAAAAATAAATTAAATATATTTTTATATATATATATATATAATATGTATATATATTATATTTATAACATATATACATACATATTATATATATGTAACGTCATACAAAGTGTATTTTAATATTAATATAAGTATATATATTAATATTAAAATACACTTAGAATGACGTTACATATATATAATATCTATATATATTATACATATATTAGATGTACATATATATTATATATAAATATGTATAATTAAAATAATAAATAAATAAAATAAAATAAATAAATAAAATATTGAAACAAAATTTAATATAAATTATATATGCATATGTAATTTCATTCTAACTGTATTTTGTTATTAATATATATATATATCGGTAACAAAATACTCTTAGAATGACATTCTATATATATCTATCTATCTATAAAATACAAATAACCGCAAATATATTTATATAGATAAATACATATAATTACATAAAAGATTACATTAGTATACACGTAGAATTGAAATACCTATAAATGCACATATATTAAAATTCTACGTGTATATTTAAATAATATTTTAACGTAATTATGTGATTTGATTAATTAAAATTTGATTGACATGCCTGACAACACAGGGAGAAAGTGCAGAGAATGTAATTCGCAAGCACTATATTTGACCCTGTAACTCTCCAAGACACCATAAAACCTGTACATAGGGGGTACTGTTTTACTCGGGAGACTTCGCTGAACTCAAATATTAGTGTTTCAAACTGGTAAATTGTATTACAACGATGATATTTTAAGTAAAAGTGACATTTTTCGCATTTTTTACAAGCGAACGGCACTTTTATGGTCTATATTATTGTTGTGATATGTTTTACTGTTTTAAAACACTAATATTTGTGTTTAGTGAAGTCTCCCGAGAATAACAGTACCCCCCATGTACAGGTTTTATGGTGTTTTGGAAAGTTAGAGAGTCACATATAAGAACTGCTGGTGGACCCAAGCCCAATACGAAAAAGGGGGGCTCAGGGGCACCAAGGAAGATTCTATGAGTTTACTTATGTTTGAAAATAAAAACACCTTTATTATAGGGTACACATTCCCCAAAAAGAAATAAAGGAAACTTATAAATGATGCTAACACATCTAGAAAAATATAAATCGAGGGAGGTAGTAATATCTACAAATGAGACAGGAGTGAGTGATCGAGTACCTAAGACCCTTTATCCAGGGGTAACTTATGTATCTGAGAGGTCTGTGCAAAATACAGACACAGCTTGTTGAGGGCTAGAAAAAAGCCCTTGAAAGAAATAGTATATAAAACTATAACGTTGTCAACAATGGATACATTTAGGTAATAAAACTTAGAACATTGTATCAATTGTGTCCAGGACTAGAAAAGTCTTGTTGGATTTATTGCTCAATGCTTCTAGTTGTTGGTATCTAGCTCGACTAGCGTGTAACCCAACTGTAGTATCTATTAGAGATAATAAGTCTTTACACTAGTGCAAAAAATACACCATATATACACACTATTACTCTTAACCACAGGGTTATTAAACCTATATCTGCAAATCTGTGTAGAATTATCTACAGACTGGGTAAAAAACTCCCAAGTTGCTTAATAAAAGGTTGTCTATCCGCTGGAAATCTTATGCAGGTATCATTAGATCTTATGCAGGCATTATTAAACTATTGTCTCTCCAGGGGATTGCAGCATACCCTAGGAATAGTTGCGATCACACTAGTACTCATGTAGCCAAAGTGCTGAATAGTAGTGCTGAACCTGAAAGAACACGGCCACGAAAATCGAAGAATCCCAGAATCACTCTAAACTGATATATTCGTCAGACTCCTACATACTCATCTACCTCCCCCCACCTGGTGAACACACACAAAGTGCTCGGTGATAGTTTAAAAAAGCATTAACCTAACGCACGTTTCGGCGCTATGCAAGCGCCTTTCTCAAAGGTAAAGGTGACACTGCCGTCGGCTCGTTTTTATAACACATTACTTTCGTCAGGTAGCCAATCGGTGAACGCCCCTATTGGGATACTCTCGCGCCAGAATTCTGATGGGCGGTCTATGTGTTGTAGCTCCGCCCATCCACGTCATTGGGGGCGTGTGTGAGACTGCTGCCCATGTGATCCTGAATTAGCATAACCTGAAAAAGGTACATGGGGACGAAATATTTGTGTAATACATTGTCTCGATCCTAAAGATCGATCTAAGCTGCTAGTTACTCCCCTAACAGATTATAGAGAGGGAGTATACAGATATTGTTGTCCTTTTGCCCTGCTGTACCATTATTTATGTCTTCAAGTTTTCCCATGTTCCAGGGAACAACTTGCTTTATCGAATATGGATATAATCAGGGTGCAGTTTACTCTATTAGGAGTATATAAAAAATCATAAAAGAGATACTACTAGGGCAACATAATACGATGTACATCTCCCGATATAGAGGTTAATAGATGCCCACTTAAGGAGGATATGATATTAAGGTCGGTCGAGGTGTATAGCGGTAACAGAAATCATCACCATATATGGTTTGAATAATTCTGTTGTCCTCATCTCAGACACTTGTTGTTAGGATAGTATATCTCCATCTTATATGGTCTGTATCTGTGTTATTCCTGGTGATCATATAGGTCACCATTGGTCCATATGCCTCCTTATTAAGTGATGGGAAGTAGATGTACTGGGCTAGTGTCACTTTATGAGTTAGCTTATGTTAAATAATAAAACCCTGTTGTATCTTAGGTGTTAAATGGGTCACGGGTAAACAAATTCTTATATACATATATACATATTAATATACAGCAATGGATTTCTTAGGGTCATTAACTAATGAAGGGTGTAAATGTGAAGCCCTCATTAAGTCCTTTCGGAGACAGGGTGTCCAATTTATGGATCCAGTAGCACTCCCTTCTTTTGAGTGCCTGGTCCAGATCACCCCCTCTCCTACCCATAAGTACCTTTTCAATGCCCGCAAATTTGATGCAGCGGGGTGTATCACTGTGGTGAGATCTCACATGTCTGGCTACTGGAGTGTCTCTATTTGTTGTCACTGAATGTACGTGTTCCATTATTCTTTTCTTGAATGGGCGTATGGTTTTACCGACATACTTCATCCCGCATTTGCATGTTAGTAGGTATACCATTCCGGACGTATTACAGTTAAAAAACTGTTTTATGGGGATAGTAGTGGTGGCAGTTGAGTCCATAATCGTTTTGGACCCCTTGGCAATAAAGCTGCACGCGACACACCTCCCACACTGATATGTGCCTTGCACCGTAAGCCAATTTTTTGATGTGTGTCTAGATGTGGATAGATGGCTGGGTACCAGTATGTCTTTTATATTTCTCCCCCTTCTGGCCGTGACCGATACTCTAGAGGGGATAATGTCCCTTAGGTGTGGGTCTTGTGTCAAGAGTGGCCAGAATCTGCTTAGGATCTTTTTTGCTTCCTCCCAGCCGGCATCATAGGTAGCTATACACCTAATTTGTTTGTCTGTATCCTTCTTACTTTTCTGTAGAAGAGTTTCTCGGTCACTTTCCAGTGCCCTTTGGTAGGCTTGTTTGAGGCATCTTATGGGGTACCCTCGTTCCCTGAATCTTTCCCTCAATACCCTGGCTTTAGTCTTGAAATCATCTATTGATGAACAATTTCTTCTCAGCCTAAGGTATTGTCCCACTGGGATACCTCTTTTCAGAGGGATCGGATGATAACTCTCCCATCTGAGCATATTATTTGTGGAAGTGGGTTTACGGAAGAGGGTAGTGTTAATCTTCAAGGATTTAGTAATCGAGAATGTACAGTCAAGGAAATTGAGGACTTGATCACCAAATTCCATAGTGAATTTCAAGTTTATTTTGTTTATATTTAGTGTTGTTACAAAGTCCTCAAAGCATTGCTTGGTACCTGTCCATATCACTAAGATATCATCTATGTACCGTTTCCATGCATAGATGAAGTCTGTATATTGTGAGTTTCGTGCAGAGAATACCACCTCCTTTTCCCACCAACCCAGGTGCAGGTTGGCATATGCCGGGGCACAAGATGTCCCCATAGCAGTCCCCTGCACCTGGTGGTAGTATTTATCCTTGAATATGAAAAAATTGTGAGTCAATATGAATCTCAAGAGATTAAGTACAAACTTGGTATGGGTGTCATGTTCGGGACCTCTTTTTTCCAGGAAATAGCCTACATGGTCTAGCCCACTTGAGTGTGGGATAGATGAATATAGGCTCTCTACGTCCAGACTGCAGAGTATAGACCCTATTGGCAGGGCCGGATTAAGAGCACACTGGGCCTGGTGCTGACAATTATGATGGGCCTAATTACGGGATCTTATTGACCAAAAACACTAAAACAGTCATGCCTCCCAAAAAGGGGGCATGTCTGTCTAAAGAATTTGAAGGACAGCCTGGTATGAATGCATGTCAGGCTGCCAGCCAATCCTGCAGGCTGTCCAACTAAGGGCATACTATGCAGGCAGCATCCTGAGCTTGACATAAATGCATCCTAAAATGCGCTCACTCCATGCTTTCTAAGGGCGGTCCCCTAGCACTCACATGCCCACTTGTGAGTGCTAGGGGACCTTCTTACTAGCAGGCAGAAGTTCCTGGTATATAGTCTGAGACAGAGAAAAGGTGTATGTAGTGAGTGTAGAAGAAAGGGGACATGCCACAGTGTTAGAGAGACCAACGTCTGCATTACCCAAACTAATTTTATTGTCAGCCAGTCCACACAAGTTTTGTTCCCATACATCCCTCTTAAGCTTCCAAATTTAAAGGGACACTATAGTCACCATAACAACTGTGGTGGAATCTCGGTAAAAATAAATTTAGTAGGCCGAGATTACCACGTGGCATGTGTACGTGCATATGCTGACGTATCGATCAGTTGGTTGCACGAGGCAAGATACGATCAGTAGTGTACGGAGCATGTGCAAGAATACAGGATGTAGTATTCCCCCTCCTCCATTGTGCTGGACAAGCCATGCGGTCAAACAGGAAGTTAATTCTTATTTGTGTTGATTGGTTAAGAGAATGTGCGGGTGGAGCTTAATATGGGAGGAGTTATGTGCCTATATAAGGAGCCTGCACTATTGTCCGGGGCTCAGAACTTGCTGTATTTTGGTGACGCTAGTCCCTCTGAGTCCCGATCGGTGATCCAATAAAGAATCTCTTCCTTCCTGAAGAAACCTGTGTCCATCTCTCTGTGCTTCGCTTCCGTCAGTTTCTCCGGTATCACAACTACAGCTTATTGTATTTTTTTCTGGTAAGTAGAATCATTCCATCCAGGCCTTTTGCAGTAAACACTGTCTTTTCAGAGAAAATAACTCCACTGGGCACTCCTTAGATGGCTTCTAGAGGTGCTTCCTGGGGCAGTACTGCCTAGTGTGCAGCACTGCCATTCAGTGTCTCCACCCTCGGCATGCAGACACTGAACTTTCCTCATACAGATGCATTGATTCAATTTATCTTTATGAGGAGATGCTGATTGGCCAGGGCTATGTTGGACTTGTGCTGGCTCTGCCCCTGATCTGCATAGTTGACAGTCTCAGCCAATCCTATGGGGAAGTATTGTAATTTGCTCAGACCACCACTTCTGATGATGTCAGCAGACAGTCAGTTCAGAGGCAGAGCCAGCAGCTGCAGACTTGAATACAAGTTATATTTAACTATACTTAGGGAGGCAAGAAGGGGCCAGGGTGGTGGTTTTAACATAATAGGGTCAGAAATACATGATTGTGTTCCTGACCATATAGTGCTCCTTTAAACAAGAGTATGTGAAGAGTAGTTAGGGTTGCCACCTTTCTTGGAAAAAAATACCAGCCTTAATCATTTGTATAATCACAAGGAGTGACATCAGAGAAAATTCTGTAAAATCACCAACAGACTACTCACAGTTTGATTCTGCTGTATAGGTGGATTGCTCCCAGTGTCTCAGTCTCACAAGTCACCCAGTGTCTCAGTGTCCCTAGGTATCACACTGTCAGTGTCCCCATGTCGCCCAGTCCCCTAGTCTCTCAGTGTCTCAATGTCCCCATTTCTCCCAGTGTCCCAATGTCTCAGTGTGTCCCCATGTCACTAGGATACTGGGGACACAGTGAGACATGGGGGCACTGAGAGACCCGGGGACACTGAGACACCCGGGGACACTGAGAGACCGGGGGACACTGAGACACCCGGGGACACTGAGAGACCGGGGGACACAGAGACATGGGGACACTGAGACATGGGGACACTGAGACATTTAGGGAAACTGGAAGAAATGGGGACACTGAGACACTAGGGAGACATGGGGACACTGAAACATTTGTGGACACTAGGGACACAGAGACATGGGAACACAGACACTGAGAGACTAGGGGAAACTGGGAGACTAGGGGACACTGGGGACACTTGCTGGGAGACAAACACTTGGAGACACTGGGAGACATGGGGACAGTTGTGGACATAGACATGGGGACACTGGGACATATAGGGACACTGGGAGACATGGGGACACTAGGCACACTGAGACACTAGGAACACAGACACTGGGAGACATGGGGACACTGAAACATTTGGGGACACTAAGACACTAGGGACACAGAGCACAGAGACATGGGGACACCGGGAGACTATGGGACACTGGCTGGGAGACAGACACTTGGGGACACTGGGAGACATGGGGACAGTTGTGGACATAGACATGGGAACACTGGGACATATAGGGACACTGGGACACATGGGGACACTAGTGACACTGAGAGACATGGGACACAGACACTGGGAGACTTGGGGACACTGAGTCACTAGCGACACTGGATGGGGGACATGGGGAGAAACGGGGACATAGTGTCTCTGTGTCCCAATTTCTCAGTGTCTCCCAATGTCCCTATGTTTCACAGCATCCCCATGTGTCTCAGCATCCCCATGTGTCCCAGTGTCCCCTAGTGTCTCAGTGTCCCCATGTTTTCCAGTGTCCCCAAGTGTCTGAGTGTTTCCAGGTCTCCCAGTGTCTGTGTCCCCATGTGTCCTAGTGTCTCAGTGTCCCCTAGTGTATGTGTCCACATTTGTCCCCTAGTGTCTGTTTTCCCTAGTGTCTCAGTGTCCCCATATGTCCCCTAGTGCCTCAGTGTCCCCTAGTGTCTCAGTGTCCCCGTGTGTCCCTGCTGCCTTTCCCCCCATCCCTCTCTTAGCTGAGCTGTAGAGCTGCTGTCTGGACTCTGTGCTGTATTGCTGCTCCCCCACGGATCAGTAAGTAGTAGAGAGAGGCAGGGATATGCTGTAACTTCCTATCCCTGCCTCTCTCCACACACAGTGACCCCTACTGGCCGGTGCTGGTATTGCAGAGTAATCTCCATTTATTCTGAGAAAAATACCTGCATTTGTATTGCCGGTATTACTGCAATACTGGCACGGCCAGGCAGCCTCAAATACCAGTCAGGTGGCAAACCAGTAAAATACCAGTCAGATGGCAAACCTAAGAGTAAACCTAGAGTAGTGTGTAAAAAAAAAAAAAAAAATTTTTTTATTTTTTTTATTTTATTTTTTTTAAATGGGCCTATTCCATGGGCCTGGGCCTGGAGCTGCAGCTCCATCAGCCCCTATGTTAATCCGGCCCTGCCTATTGGAACGGTCAATGATTGCAGGTATTTCAAGGTATCCTTTGTGTCCTTGAGATAGGAGGGTAAGGTTTCTACATATGGTCGTAGGATTTTGTCTACGTATATGCTTCCCTTACTGGTCAGATTGTTGGAGCCTGAAACGATAGGTCTAGCAGTGAGTGTTACATATTGTTTGTGAATCTTGGGAAGACCATAAAAGGTTGAGGTTGCTGGATACTTTATAAAGATGCTACAGTGTTCCTCTTTTGTCAGGATACCATCATCATATGCTTGATCGAGGAGTTGCTTATACTCCAATTGATATTTGGTTGATGGGTCATTGGCAAGTACTCTGTAGGTCTTATTGTCCAGGAGAATGTTTTCTATTGTCTGTATGTAATGTGGTTTATTCATTACCACAATATTGCCGCCTTTATCCGCTGGCTTGATGATGATGTTCTCATTTTCTTTTAGGCTACAGAGTGCCCTCCATTCTGTCCTGGATAGGTTCCCTTTGGGTTGCATCGTGAGCATATCTGTATTGATTGTTTTTATCAAATTTGTGGTAGATTCTACAAACATATCGATATTTTTATATTCCCTTAGGTTGGGGGTAAATTTGCTCCTGGGTCGCAGGTTTGTATAGGGGGTGGTTATGGTGGTATCGTCATTCTCTTCTAGTAGGGTGACCAGTTCCTGTAGGCATTGGTACTCCCTTAGGTTAAAGCCCAATTCTTTCGCCTTTTTTTCATCTTTGATTTTAAAGAATTTGTGTAGGGCTAGTCTCCTGCCGAACAGATTGACATCTTTTATCCATTCAAAATGATTGAATGGAGGGATCGGCACAAAAGACAGTCCTCTCAACAATACTTCTGTTTGGGTAGAGGTAAGAACGATATCTGACAGGTTAACTATTCTCATATCATCTTTTAATATCTCCTGCGTGCCCTTCCCCTGTTTCTTGTTAGTCTGTAGTTTTGTGTTTCCCCCTCTCGGGGGGGCTGTCCTAAAAAAGTCACGCCTTTTTTGAGGATTCCTTTATTGCCCTGTTGTCTCCTATTGTTACTGGTGGAAGGGGTTGGTTCGCTGTCTGTGTCAGACGTTTCGTACTCAGATGTCTCATTGTTGACAACGTTATAGTTTTATATACTATTTCTTTCAAGGGCTTTTTTCTAGCCCTCAACAAGCTGTATCTGTATTTTGCACAGACCTCTCAGATACATAAGTTACCCCTGGATAAAGGGTCTTAGGTACTCGATCACTCACTCCTGTCTCATTTGTAGATATTACTACCTCCCTCGATTTATATTTTTCTAGATGTGTTAGCATCATTTATAAGTTTCCTTTATTTCTTTTTGGGGAATGTGTACCCTATAATAAAGGTGTTTTTATTTTCAAACATAAGTAAACTCATAGAATCTTCCTTGGTGCCCCTGAGCCCCCCTTTTTCGTATTGGGCTTGGGTCCACCAGCAGTTCCTACATTCATTTTGATATTAAGGGTTATCCCCTATACAAGATTCTATGGACACACAATAAGACCCTGTTTTATCAGGGATCTTATTTCTTTACAATTATAATTACTCGTTCTATCTAATAGAGGTTTCAATACCATTACAGTGTGTCAACTCTTTAGTACATGATATATGGCAATGGCACATTTCTTGTCCCAACTCAAAGAACCGAATCAATGGTGCACAGATGTGGAATCAGTTTTTTCAGATAAAGATGCAACATACTTACCTGAACATGACAATATAAACTCAAAATTCAGGAATTTATCTAACATGTGTAAACAACAGATAAGGCTGGGGTGGGAAATAACCTCTTTACAAAAATATCAAAGTAAGTCCATGATACCGAGGGGACTAAGAATACAGACCACACCAAATATAGAAATGGATGACCCGGCCCTATTAAAAGAATGGGAGGAAGCGGCTGATACATGTTCTAAGAAATTCATGGATATCCTGCAAAGATTTGAGGCAGCTAGATTAAAAACGGTCAATGAAAAAGTAAAGACCGCTATAGAGGATATACAAAGCTGCAAAGATGATCCCTCCTTTAGCACACAGGAACAGAGATTAGAACAAAATCTGAAGAAATATCAGGGCAATATAAAAAGCCGTAAACACGGGAAATTCATCCGTGATAATGATGATTACAAAAAAGGCAATGTGTATAGACGCTTCAAAAAAACTATACGGATGGACTCTGACAACTATGAGACATCTGAGTACGAAACGTCTGACACAGACAGCGAACCAACCCCTTCCACCAGTAACAATAGGAGACAACAGGGCAATAAAGGAATCCTCAAAAAAGGCGTGACTTTTTTAGGACAGCCCCCCCGAGAGGGGGAAACACAAAACTACAGACTAACAAGAAACAGGGGAAGGGCACGCAGGAGATATTAAAAGATGATATGAGAATAGTTAACCTGTCAGATATCGTTCTTACCTCTACCCAAACAGAAGTATTGTTGAGAGGACTGTCTTTTGTGCCGATCCCTCCATTCAATCATTTTGAATGGATAAAAGATGTCAATCTGTTCGGCAGGAGACTAGCCCTACACACATTCTTTAAAATCAAAGATGAAAAAAAGGCGAAAGAATTGGGCTTTAACCTAAGGGAGTACCAATGCCTACAGGAACTGGTCACCCTACTAGAAGAGAATGACGATACCACCATAACCACCCCCTATACAAACCTGCGACCCAGGAGCAAATTTACCCCCAACCTAAGGGAATATAAAAATATCGATATGTTTGTAGAATCTACCACAAATTTGATAAAAACAATCAATACAGATATGCTCACGATGCAACCCATAGGGAACCTATCCAGGACAGAATGGAGGGCACTCTGTAGCCTAAAAGAAAATGAGAACATCATCATCAAGCCAGCGGATAAAGGCGGCAATATTGTGGTAATGAATAAACCACATTACATACAGACAATAGAAAACATTCTCCTGGACAATAAGACCTACAGAGTACTTGCCAATGACCCATCAACCAAATATCAATTGGAGTATAAGCAACTCCTCGATCAAGCATATGATGATGGTATCCTGACAAAAGAGGAACACTGTAGCATCTTTATAAAGTATCCAACAACCTCAACCTTTTATGGTCTTCCCAAGATTCACAAACAATATGTAACACTCACTGCTAGACCTATCGTTTCAGGCTCCAACAATCTGACCAGTAAGGGAAGCATATACGTAGACAAAATCCTACGACCATATGTAGAAACCTTACCCTCCTATCTCAAGGACACAAAGGATACCTTGAAATACCTGCAATCATTGACCGTTCCAATAGGGTCTATACTCTGCAGTCTGGACGTAGAGAGCCTATATTCATCTATCCCACACTCAAGTGGGCTAGACCATGTAGGCTATTTCCTGGAAAAAAGAGGTCCCGAACATGACACCCATACCAAGTTTGTACTTAATCTCTTGAGATTCATATTGACTCACAATTTTTTCATATTCAAGGATAAATACTACCACCAGGTGCAGGGGACTGCTATGGGGACATCTTGTGCCCCGGCATATGCCAACCTGCACCTGGGTTGGTGGGAAAAGGAGGTGGTATTCTCTGCACGAAACTCACAATATACAGACTTCATCTATGCATGGAAACGGTACATAGATGATATCTTAGTGATATGGACAGGTACCAAGCAATGCTTTGAGGACTTTGTAACAACACTAAATATAAACAAAATAAACTTGAAATTCACTATGGAATTTGGTGATCAAGTCCTC
This sequence comes from Pelobates fuscus, assembly GCF_036172605.1. NCBI lineage: Eukaryota > Metazoa > Chordata > Amphibia > Anura > Pelobatidae > Pelobates > Pelobates fuscus. Next base: position 343,336,400 of record NC_086317.1, on the reverse strand, counting down.
AATTTCCTTGACTGTACATTCTCGATTACTAAATCCTTGAAGATTAACACTACCCTCTTCCGTAAACCCACTTCCACAAATAATATGCTCAGATGGGAGAGTTATCATCCGATCCCTCTGAAAAGAGGTATCCCAGTGGGACAATACCTTAGGCTGAGAAGAAATTGTTCATCAATAGATGATTTCAAGACTAAAGCCAGGGTATTGAGGGAAAGATTCAGGGAACGAGGGTACCCCATAAGATGCCTCAAACAAGCCTACCAAAGGGCACTGGAAAGTGACCGAGAAACTCTTCTACAGAAAAGTAAGAAGGATACAGACAAACAAATTAGGTGTATAGCTACCTATGATGCCGGCTGGGAGGAAGCAAGAAAGATCCTAAGCAGATTCTGGCCACTCTTGACACAAGACCCACACCTAAGGGACATTATCCCCTCTAGAGTATCGGTCACGGCCAGAAGGGGGAGAAATATAAAAGACATACTGGTACCCAGCCATCTATCCACATCTAGACACACATCAAAAAATTGGCTTACGGTGCAAGGCACATATCAGTGTGGGAGGTGTGTCGCGTGCAGCTTTATTGCCAAGGGGTCCAAAACGATTATGGACTCAACTGCCACCACTACTATCCCCATAAAACAGTTTTTTAACTGTAATATGTCCGGAATGGTATACCTACTAACATGCAAATGCGGGATGAAGTATGTCGGTAAAACCATACGTCCATTCAAGAAAAGAATAATGGAACACGTACATTCAGTGACAACAAATAGAGACACTCCAGTAGCCAGACATGTGAGATCTCACCACAGTGATACACCCCGCTGCATCAAATTTGCGGGCATTGAAAAGGTACTTATGGGTAGGAGAGGGGGTGATCTGGACCAGGCACTCAAAAGAAGGGAGTGCTACTGGATCCATAAATTGGACACCCTGTCTCCGAAAGGACTTAATGAGGGCTTCACATTTACACCCTTCATTAGTTAATGACCCTAAGAAATCCATTGCTGTATATTAATATGTATATATGTATATAAGAATTTGTTTACCCGTGACCCATTTAACACCTAAGATACAACAGGGTTTTATTATTTAACATAAGCTAACTCATAAAGTGACACTAGCCCAGTACATCTACTTCCCATCACTTAATTAGGAGGCATATGGACCAATGGTGACCTATATGATCACCAGGAATAACACAGATACAGACCATATAAGATGGAGATATACTATCCTAACAATAAGTGTCTGAGATGAGGACAACAGAATTATTCAAACCATATATGGTGATGATTTCTGTTACCGCTATACACCTCGACCGACCTTAATATCATATCCTCCTTAAGTGGGCATCTATTAACCTCTATATCGGGAGATGTACATCGTATTATGTTGCCCTAGTAGTATCTCTTTTAGGATTTTTTATATACTCCTAATAGAGTAAACTGCACCCTGATTATATCCATATTCGATAAAGCAAGTTGTTCCCTGGAACATGGGAAAACTTGAAGACATAAATAATGGTTCAGCAGGGCAAAAGGACAACAATATCTGTATACTCCCTCTCTATAATCTGTTAGGGGAGTAACTAGCGGCTTAGATCGATCTTTAGGATCGAGACAATGTATTACACAAATATTTCGTCCCCATGTACCTTTTTCAGGTTATGCTAATTCAGGATCACATGGGCAGCAGTCTCACACACGCCCCCAATGACGTGGATGGGCGGAGCTACAACACATAGACCGCCCATCAGAATTCTGGCGCGAGAGTATCCCAATAGGGGCGTTCACCGATTGGCTACCTGACGAAAGTAATGTGTTATAAAAACGAGCCGACGGCAGTGTCACCTTTACCTTTGAGAAAGGCGCTTGCATAGCGCCGAAACGTGCGTTAGGTTAATGCTTTTTTAAACTATCACCGAGCACTTTGTGTGTGTTCACCAGGTGGGGGGAGGTAGATGAGTATGTAGGAGTCTGACGAATATATCAGTTTAGAGTGATTCTGGGATTCTTCGATTTTCGTGGCCGTGTTCTTTCAGGTTCAGCACTACTATTCAGCACTTTGGCTACATGAGTACTAGTGTGATCGCAACTATTCCTAGGGTATGCTGCAATCCCCTGGAGAGACAATAGTTTAATAATGCCTGCATAAGATCTAATGATACCTGCATAAGATTTCCAGCGGATAGACAACCTTTTATTAAGCAACTTGGGAGTTTTTTACCCAGTCTGTAGATAATTCTACACAGATTTGCAGATATAGGTTTAATAACCCTGTGGTTAAGAGTAATAGTGTGTATATATGGTGTATTTTTTGCACTAGTGTAAAGACTTATTATCTCTAATAGATACTACAGTTGGGTTACACGCTAGTCGAGCTAGATACCAACAACTAGAAGCATTGAGCAATAAATCCAACAAGACTTTTCTAGTCCTGGACACAATTGATACAATGTTCTAAGTTTTATTACCTAAATGTATCCATTGTTGACAACGTTATAGTTTTATATACTATTTCTTTCAAGGGCTTTTTTCTAGCCCTCAACAAGCTGTGTCTGTATTTTGCACAGACCTCTCAGATACATAAGTTACCCCTGGATAAAGGGTCTTAGGTACTCGATCACTCACTCCTGTCTCATTTGTAGATATTACTACCTCCCTCGATTTATATTTTTCTAGATGTGTTAGCATCATTTATAAGTTTCCTTTATTTCTTTTTGGGGAATGTGTACCCTATAATAAAGGTGTTTTTATTTTCAAACATAAGTAAACTCATAGAATCTTCCTTGGTGCCCCTGAGCCCCCCTTTTTCGTATTGGGCTTGGGTCCACCAGCAGTTCCTACATTCATTTTGATATTAAGGGTTATCCCCTATACAAGATTCTATGGACACACAATAAGACCCTGTTTTATCAGGGATCTTATTTCTTTACAATTATAAAGAGTCACATATAAGGCTTGCATTTCATTTTTTTGACATTGAAATTTGCCAGATTGGTTATGTTGCCTTTGAGAGCGTATGGTAGCCCAGGAATGAGAATTACCCCCATGATGGCATACCATTTGCAAAAGTAGACAACCCGAGGTATTGCAAGTGGGGTATGTCCCGTCTTTCTTAGTAGCCACTTAGTCACAAACACTGGCCAAATATTTGTTTTTTGCTTTTTTTCACACAAAAACAAATATGAACGCTAACTTTGGCCAGTGTTTGTGACTAAGTGGCTACTAAAAAAGACTAAACATACCCCACTTTCAATACCTTGGCTTGTCTAATTTTTCAAATGCTATGCCATTATGGGGGTAATTCTCATTCCTGGGCTACCACACCGTCTCAAAGGTAACATTATTAATCTGGAAAATTTCAATTTGAAAATGGAATGTTCTATATTTGACCCTGTAACTTTCCAAAACAACATAAAACCTGTTAATGGGGGGTACTGTTGTACTTGTGAGACATCGCTGATTACAAATATGTGCATTTTTTTGCAGTAAAACCTAACAGTGTTATGACATTCACAGTTAAAATGTCAGACGGAAATGCAAATTTAAAAAAAATCTTATTTTCTCACATTTTTTTTTTATTTTATTCATAATAAATTATGTTCCATATATGAATAGTTAATGATAGATTAAAGCCCTGTTTCTCCTGAACAAAATTATATATAATAAGTGTGGGTGCATATAATTTGAAAGAGGGGAACTACGGGTGAACAGACATATAGCGCAAATTCCAGTTTTTGTTTACGTTTTGTTTTGATCAGAACGTGCACTATTGACTCCGTCCTGAAGGGGTTAAAAATAATAATGGTCTTCAAACAGCAGATAAACATGAAACTCAACACTGTATTTTATTGACATAATAACTAAATTAAATATGATGCCATAAACTAATCATTGCTGCATAAGATCATGATATCATCAAAATAATTGCCGTTACTGCGTTGGCTGAAATCTCTCATAAGAATTTATACTAGTTTGCCTGAGTTCCCTGAATATTGTTATGTTTTGATAATGTTTAACTTATATCCTACTTGCTCTATTATTACTATTTATTAATATGAAATATAGAACCCCAGGCATGTTTAGATATACATCAGTGCATCTTCTGAAGAATGAATGGGAATTTCAATATATATTTTGTTCAATATGTGTTATCTTTTGATTCATTCTATGTGTAAGCCGTATTAGGTTTTGTTTCAGTACTAGTACATACAGTATCTCACAAAAATGACTACACATCTCACATTTTTGTAAATATTTTATTATATCTTTTCATGTGACAACACTAAAGAAATGACAATCTGCTACAATGTAAAGTAGTAAGTGGACAGCTTGTATACCAGTGTAAATTTGCTTTCCCCTCAAAATAACTTGAAACATGGCCTTTAACTGTTAGCAACAAAAGTGAGTACACCCCTAAGTGGAAATGTCCAAATTGGGCCCAATTAGCCATTTTTTCTCCCCAGTGTAATGTGACTCATTAGTGTTACAAGGTATCAGGTGTGAAAGGGGAGCAGGTGTGTTAAATTTAGTTTTATCGCTCTCACACTCTCTCATACTGGTCACTGGAAGTTCAACATGGCACCTCATGGCAAAGAACTCTCTGAGGATCTGAAAAAAAAGAATTGGTGCTCTACATAAATATGGCCTAGGCTATTAGAAGATTGCCAAGACACTGAAGCTGAGCTGCAGCATGGTGGGCAAGACCATACATCGGTTTCAAAGGGCAGGTTCCACTCAGAACAGGCCTCATCATGGCTGACCAAAGAAGTTGAGTGCACGTGTGCAGTGTCATATCCAGAGGTTTTCTTTGGGAAATAGATGTATGAGTGCTGCCAGCATTGCTGCAGAGGATGAAGGGGTGGTGGGTCAGCCTGTCAGTGCTCAGACCATACGCCGCACACTGCATCACATTGGTCTGCATGGCTGTCAAGAAAGTCCGCAAACAGTTTGCTGAAGACAAGCAGACTAAGGACATGGATTACTGGAACCATGTCCTGTGGTCCGATGAGACCAAGATAAACGTATTTGGTTCAGATGGTGTCAAGCGTGTTTGGTGGCAACCAGGTGAGGAGTACAAAGACAAGTGCATCTTGCCTACAGTCAAGCATGGTGGTGGGAGTGTCATTGACTGGGCCTGCATGAGTGCTGCAGGCACTGGGGAGCTACAGTTCATTGAGGGAACCATGAATGCCAAAATGTACTGTGACATACTGAAACAGAGCATAATCCTCTCCCTTTGGAGACTTGGCTGCACGGCAGTATTCCAGCATGATAACGACCCCAAACACACCTCCAAGACGACAACTACCTTGCTAAAGAAGCTGATGATAAAGGTGATGGACTAGCCAACCATGTCTCCAGACCTAAACCCTATTGTGCATCTGTGGGGCATCCTCAAATGGAAGGTGGGGGAGTGCAAGGTCTCTAACATCCACCAGCTCTGTAATGTCGTCATGGAGGAGTGTAAGAGGACTCCAGTGGCAACCTGTGAAGCTCTGGTGAACTCCATGCTCATGAGGGTTAAGGCAGTGCTGAAAATTAATGATGGCCACACAAAATATTGATACTTTGAGCCCAATTTGGAGATTTCCACTTAGGGGTGTACTCACTTTTGCTGCCAATGGTTTAGACATTAATGGCTGTGTGTTGAGCTATTGTGAGATGAAAGCAAATTTACACTGTTATACAGACTGTACACTTACTACTTTACATTGTAGCAGAGTGTCATTTCTTCAGTTTTATCACATGAAAAGATATAATAAAATATTTACAAAAATGCAAAGGGGTGTACTTACTTTTGTGAAATACTGTTTTTATATATATATATATATATATATATATATATATATATATATATATATATATATATATATATATATATATATACACACATTTTATTTTACTGGAGATAGATTTTATTGATTTTTTTTACTGGATTGCTTTATACACTTGTTTTTTTTTGGGGTTTTTTTTTGGTAAGGGCATGAGAGGCTACCAAGACTCAAGGAAACTAAAAAATCCATTCTTCTTTTATTCATAACTTGATAAACTATAATCAGACATATGGAAAAATCATGTTTTAGACTTGACAAAATAAATGGCTATTTATTTTTTAGGGTACTACTGACAATGCAATCAATTTAGGTGCAGAGTGTTTTGCCATTCATATCTAAAGATTACATATAGCATTGATTTGTAGGTGAGCTGCACCCAGACCACTTCAGCTCATTGAAGTGGTCTGGGTGCAATGTCCTTTCTGCACTTATTACTGTAATGTAACATACGGCAGTTCCAGAGAAACTGTAATGTTTATACTGCAGCACTAAGTCTGCCCAGAGTGACTGTCTTCCAGACAGCCACTAGAGGGCTTCTTGAATCATAATCATAACGGACCTTTCTGCACTGGGCTTTACTCACACTTTGCATTAGGACATCCAGCGTAAGATTTTTCCCCATAGGAAAGCATTGATTCAATTGATTCAATGCTTTCCTATGGTGAGGTCTAATGTGCGCATGGCATTTGCCGTGCATACGCATTAGCACCCGTTAATCACTGTTATTGGAGGGAGCAGAGCCAGGACCCAGCACAGAGGGACTTCGGAGCTGGGAATAGGTGAGTAAATAATGCATTTTTAACCCTTTGTTCACCCATGTGTGGGGGCGTGAGGGAGTGGGGGCAAGGGGAGCGATAGTGCCAGGAATACAGCTTTGTATTTCTGCTACTTTAGTATCCCTTTAACAATATTGTTTGTTTTTCTTTTATTTAATGCATTGCCTCTCAATTATATTAATTTTGGTTTTGTAAAGTTATCCCAAAAGGTTTGCATATAGACTATTTAGAATTTGTGTTACATGTGTACACACAACCTGTAAAATCAACTGCATCAGTCAAACATCAAGGCCCTTTAGAACTCAAAATGGTGCATTAAGAGAACTGAGCACAGTGAGTAAACTATGGGTCATCACTGCAGGCTGCCTTGGAAAAGAGTATATTCCATAAACAGAGAGAAGTCCTGTGAGTGCCCCTATTTGTGATAGATATATATATATATATATATATATATATATATATATATATATATTGAAGAAAAAAAGCATTTTATCCCCTGCTGATTTTGAACATTTGCCCGTTGACAAAGAAATTATCAGCCTATAATTTTAATGGTAGGTGTATGAGACAGAATAACAACAACAACAAAAATCCAGAAAAACACATGTCAAAAAAGTTATACATTGATTTGCATGTCAATGAGTGAAATAAGTATTTGATCCCCTAACAATGAGCAAGATTTCTGGCTCCAGTTAACAAGCTGAGATTTGGACCACTCTCTTAAAGGGAGTTCTCCTCATCTGAGCTTCTTACCTGTATAAAAGACACCTGTCCACAGAAGCAATCGAGCAATCAGTTTCCAAACACCATGGCCAAGACCAAAGAGCTGTCCAAGGATGTCACTGACAAAATTGTAGACCTACACAAGGATGGAATGGGCTACAAGACCATCGCCAAACTGCTTGGTGAGAAGGTGACAACAGTTGGTGTGATTATTTGCAGATGGAAGAAACACAAAATAACTGTTTGTCTCCCTCGGTCTGGTGCTCCATGCAAAGTCTCACCTAGTGGAGTTTCAATGATCATGATAACGGTGAGGAGTCAGCCCTGAACTACACTATAGGATCTTGTTAATGATCTCAAGGCAGCTTGGACCATAGTCACCAAGAAAACAATTGGTAACACACTACGCCATGAAGGACTGACATCCTGCAAGTTCCCCCTGCTCAAGAAAGCACATGTACATGCCCGTTTGGAGTTTGCCAATAAATATCTGAATGATCTAGAGGACAACTGGGTGAAAGTGGTGTGGTCGGATGAGACCAAAATCAAGCTCTTTGACATCAGCTCAACTTGCCTTGTTTGGAGGAGGAGGAATGCTGCCTATGACCCCAAGAACACCATCCCCACCATCAAACATGGAGGTGGAAACATTATGCTTTGGGGGTGTTTTTCTGCTAAGGGGACATGACAACTACACCGCACCAAAGGAACGATGGACGGGGCCATGTACCGTCAAATTTTGGGTGAGATCCTCCTTTCCTCAGCCAGGGAATTGAAAATGGGTTGTGGATGTGTATTCCAGCATGACCCAAAGCACACAGCCAAGGCAATAAAGGAGTGGCTCAAGAAGAAGCACATTAAGGTCCAGTCTCTAGACCTTAATCCCATAGAAAATCTGTGGAGGGAGCTGAAGGTTGGAGTTGCCAAAGTCAGCATCGAAAGCTTAATGACTTGGAAAGGATCTGCAAAAGAGGAGTGGGACAAAATCCCTCCTGAGATGTGTGCAAACCTGGTGGCAAACTACAAGAAACATCTGACATCTGTGATTGCCAACAAGGGTTTTGCCACCGAGTACTAAGTCGAAGGGGTCAAATACTTATTTCACTCATGTAAATCAAACTTTTTTTAAATGCATTTTTCTGGATTTTTTTTTTTTTTGTTATTCTATCTCTCACTGTTAAAATACCCCTACCATTAAAATTTTAGACTGATCATTTCTTTGTCAGTGGGCAAACATTCAAAATCAGCAGGGGATCAAATACTTTTTCCCCTCACTGTGTGTGTATATGTATATATACACATGTTATGTATATATACACAGACTTGTGCACAGCAATAATATTTGTTTCGGGCCGAACCACTTCAGGTGCATTTTTTTTGCCATTTGGTTCAGAGATCAAGTAAGAAAAAGTAACCAATAATAAAAAAGCTATATTTTTATATTTATAAACAATATATATATATATTAAATATATCATATTTATTTATTTATTTTTACTGCTCCTGCTTTTTTCCCCTCTATTCTTCACATCTCACTTGATCTGTGAAAAAAATCAATATTTAGTTACTGTCCTTAGCCATCAATCATCTTTTTTGGAGGTACAGGGAGAATTCTGAATCACAAATTAAAACAAAATGCTCATCCATTGCTTGAGATGTTAGATTCATGTTTCAGATACATTTTAGCTTGGCATTCGGGAATTACAGTTCATAATGAAGTATAGGTACAATGATTAGCCACAATATTAAAACCACTGACAAGTGAAGTGAATAAAATAACCAATGACTGGGCCAAAGGTTTTCATCACAACAAGACACTAATCCTAAGCACACATCAAGATAACCTAAAAGTGGCTTAGGGTCAATTTTGTGAATGTCCTTGACTTAAACCCAACTGAACATTTCTTGACAGGCCAGAAAATGGCTGTCCAGTGACCCCAACCAGCCCAACAGAGATTGAGAATGGCAGAAAACAGCTGTGGAAAGTTTGTTACATTTAACCTGTAATCACTGCCAAAAGTGCTTCAACAAAGTACTGAGTTAAGGGCATGAACACTTATGTCAATGTGATATTTTTGTTTAATATATTTGCAATGGTGTCAAAAATCTACTTTTGCTTTGCTATTATTGTAGATGGGTGGGTGCACTAATATTATTATTCAGGGTGAGGAATGTAAGAGCTTTCTGATTGGTTGGCTAGTAAGATTATGTGTGAGACTTGGCTGTCAGGGCCATCTGGTTGACTCGCTTGGTTTGGGTCCCAGAATCATGAATTTGATTGGCTTAAAAGGACATTATATTCACCAGAACAACTACAGCTTATTGCATTTGTTCTGGTGAGTAGAAACATTCCCTTCAGGCTTCTTGCTGTAAACCCTGTCTTTTCAGAGAAAATGCAGTGTTTACATTACAGCCTAGTTATACTTCACTGGCCACTCCTTAGATGGCTGATAGAGGTGCTTCCTGGGACAGTCTTGCCTAGTGTGCAGCACTGCAATTCAGTTTCTCCACCCCCTGCATGCAGACACTGAACTTTCCTCATATAGATGCATTTAATTCATCTATATGAGGAGATGCTGATTGGCTAGGGCTATGTTTGACTTGTGCTGGCTCTGTCCCTGATCTGCCTTCTTGATAGCCTCAGCCAAACCTATGGGGAAGCATCATGATTGGCTCAGACCACCACTTCTGATGATGTCAGCAGACAGAGGCAGTTCACAGGCAAACAGGGTCAGCAGAGTCAGCAGCGTCAGCAGCTTCAGGCTTGATACATGCAGTGTATACACTGCACTCAAATGCTAACCAACATTCACACACATGCTCCATACAAAAACATGCTTACATTCAAACACATTATGTGTATGTATATTTTTATACACACAATATACACACACTGCATCCACTACACACACACACACACACACTGCAATCAAATGCAAACATTACATATACACACCCCTGTATTAAAACACTAAAATGATATACAAACACCCCATCAGTCAAACACCAACACTACGCACAAAAGCACACCTGCATTTAAAGTCCAACACTACATGCAAACACACCCCTGCAGTCAGACGCAAACATTACACACAAGTACACCACTACATTCCAATGGCAACAGTACATACAACTACAACCATACATGCACACATATACTTCAAACAAAAACAAGCTTACATTCAAACGTTTAAACTATGCTCACAAATACAACCCTGCAATGATGGGCAAATAGTGGATCCCCAGCTGGCATAGCATTGTTGAAGTTCTCCACCTTTTGGCCACACTTGCACTGGAGAGGGTCCACTAAACATACTTGCACCAGGGCCCTCTCTATATTATTTCCACCGCTGGGATACTTAACGTGAGGTGCCTGGATGAAAGAGCGGAACACATGGCTTCTGATTGTGAGTCTGTGAGTAAGCAGTTGTATGCCTCTAAATCTGAGTGACATGATATGCCAAGTTTCTGCCTCTAAAACCACCATGATATCCCAAAATTATCCCCTTTAAAACTGCAATGCTATGCCAAATTATGCCTCTAAAACTTTCATGATATGCCAAGTTTCTGCCTTTAAAACTGCCATGATATGCCAAATTATGCCTCTAAAACTGCCACGATATCCCAAGTTTCTGCATTTAAAACTGTCATGATATGCCAAGTTTATGCATCTAAAGCTGTGATGATGTTCCAGTTGTATGCGCCTAAAACTGATTGCCATGGTGTGCCAATGCTATGCCTCTAAAGCTGATTGCCATGGTGTGTCAATTTTATGCATCTAAAACTGATTGCCATAGTATGCCAATTTTATGGCTCTAAAAATGATTGCCCTGGTATGCCAATTTTATGCCTCTAAAAATGATTGCCACAGTGTGCCAATTGTATGTATCTAAAGCTGATTGCCATGGTGTTCATTTTTAAAATATGCATTAAAAGCAAGTGGGTCTCAAAAAAATACTATATTCAAAAGTGGGTCTCGGCCCATAAAAGTTTGGGAAGCCCTGCTTTAAACTATTACAGGTCCAACCCCTTAAATGATGAAGGTATGCAGGAGATACATTGTCTTCATTGGTTCTATAAAGTGTTAATCCAATATAGAGTTTCTCTATATTGTCCTTAAGAATAAATATTTTGAATGTGTAGTCAAATGCATAATGAAATCTCAAGTTTAAAAAATACCCAAAGTATTTATTTGGACAATTCCAGTTAATCACATTATTCTAGTCATTCCCCTGCAGTTGATTATTATTGTAATATTCATTTATTTAGATTTTATTGTTTATTATATTTGATATCTATAACTACAATAAACAATTAAGTATCTTTATAAAATAATGTGTATGTAATGTTCTATATAATGTTCTTCATTCATTCAGTTAAGTTTAAAACGCCTTTTATCTCGCTGAATGATCAACTTCAGAAATATCTTGTAAATGTACATACAATAAAGTGAAAAGAGCTACATCAGCAGACTCAGTACACATATTAAGTACAATTTGACAATATTGTCAAATTGATGCGGAGTATCTTTTTCCTGTCACTTTTTTACTTTGACAATTTTACAATTTGAGTTTCTTCATGAGGTTTTGATTATAGTCATCAGCTGGAAAATAAATGGGCCAATAATGACAGAGAAATAATGACAGAGAAATCAGAATGGCTTAAATAATTTAATTACATAAAATATCACATTTATTAAACCTGAATTGCTGTCTTACTCATCAGGTCTATAGTATATATTATAGAATACATATATGAAGTGTTTTCCTCAGCTTTGTCTTACATAGCTTTTCTGATTGAAGATACCAAACTGTACAATGATGGTTGGATGGTTAAAAACAAACTAAAAAGTAATGCCAAAAAGATTCTTTATTATCGGGTATATCACTAAAATGATGATGTGAAAAGCAAAGTTTTTTGTATGTCCTGTGAGAAAAGTGTTAAGGTTTGAAAAATCTAAAGGTTGTTTAAACCCAAACCATTCCTTGTCATGTCAAACACAAATTGTATTTCTGCATTTATTTTTGTAAAGCTCATAACTTATATAGCTGTAGATACCCTTTTAGCTACATGTTTTGTTAGAACATAGATGTAAGAACAAAACAAAGAACTGACTAATTCAGCAAAATAACAGAAAAACATATTGTGATACATGGCGTTATTTCTTTGAAAAAAAATCATGAATGTAAAATGTAAGCATTTAAATGTTAAAATAATTTTAGAGATATTTCACAGTTGTAGTTGTTATTTGTTATTGCACAGTTGTAGTTACTCATCAGGATGCCACTAACACAATAATTTTTATGATTTTTAATGTTATGTAAAAGACTGGTGTACATATTCAAAATTACATGTAAGCTGCATGAATAAAGGAAAGTAAATGTTAAGATTTTAAGGAGCCAAAGGCCCAGCAGATATTGCAGTACATTTCAAAATACAGGGCATTTAGTGATTACTAGTGATGTCGCGAACACAAAATTTTCGGTTCGCGAATAGCGAACGGGAACTTCCGCAAACGTTCGCGAAACGGGCGAACTGCCATTCACTTCAATGGGCAGGCAAATTTTAAAACCCACAGGGACTCTTTCTGGCCACACAAGTGATGGAAAGGTTGTTTCAAGGGGACTAACACCTGGACTGAAAATTACACAGTTAATGCAGAGTCTGGTTTTAATCCATAAAGGGCAGAAATCACCTAACATTCCTAAATCACAATGGATATGGATTGACATCTGACACATGACATATTGACACCTTGACATATGGATTGACACCTGTCCTCAGAGCCCCTGATACACACTGACACAGAGCAGAATAGGGACTGTTTTCCCTACATAGAGTCACTTGGCAGATATGGATTTACACCTGTCCTCAAGGACCCTGATACACACTGACACAGAGCAGAATAGGGACTGTTCCCCCTACATAGGGTCACTTGGCAGATATGGATTGACACCTATCCTCAGAGACCATGATACACACTGACACAGTGCAGAATAGAGACTGTTCCTCCTACATAGGGTCACTTGGCAGATATTGATTGGCACCTGTCCTCAGAGACCATGATACACACTGACACAGAGCAGAATAGAGACTGTTCCCCCTACATAGTGTCAGTTGGCAGATATGGATTGACACCTGTCCTCAGAGACCCTGATACACACTGACACAGAGCAGAATTGAGACGGTTCCCCCTACATAGGGTCACTTGGCAGATATGGATTGACACCTATCCTAAGGATCCCTGATACACACTGACACAGAGCAGAATAGAGACTGTTCCCCCTACATAGGGTCACTTGGCAGATATTGATTGACACCTGTCCTCAGAGGCCATGATACACACTGACACAGAGCAGAATAGAGACTGTTCCCCCTACATAGGGTCACTTGGCAGATATGGATTGACACCTGTCCTCAGAGACCATGATACACACTGACACAGAGCAGAATAGGGACTGTTCCCCCTACATAAGGTCACTTGGCAGATACGGATTGACACCTGTCCTCAGAGACCTAATTGTGTAATAATGGTAATACTATTACCTATTATATAATATTGGCAGGGGCAAGGAAATTCCCTCTAAATAGATGGGTATAGGCAGAGAGTATGGAGACCGGAGTGATAAAGTGTCAATAAGGTGATATAAAGTTAAATGTATCACAGACACACAGCCACCCTTTCTATTAGCTAGTTTCCAGAAATGCTGGATAGATAGAAGGGCTATAAAGACCCAGAGAGGTCTAAGAAAAATCCTCTAAACTAGCACTTATCTCCTTAAACACCTTCAAGGGTGTTCTAAGCTAAAGCTCAATCTAAACGTTTAGATGACTGCCTGATTTCCCATCACAGATGCTGGCTAGGAATAACAGAGTGGGTCTAAGTGCCCATAGTGCAGTAAAGTGTCCCTAGTAAAGTGAAAAAGAGAATAACGAGCTGTTGCCCTATCAGGGGACGTGTATATGGCATCGATTTTAGGAACCGGGAGATGGAAAAAGATGCTTGGTGGGTCCTACTTCAAATTTGGGGCACTGCGCGTGCAATCTAATGTGCCACCATATAGGAGTGGTGTTTTAAGTAGTACTATTCCTATCAGTTTAATCCCTGTCATGTGCCTTTTTTTTGGTTTGGTTTTTGAAGCCACAGTGCAGCACCAGAGGGCCGAAAAATTAGGCATGTGCACATGCCTGAAAAATTAGGTATTGTTGCAGCCGCTACAGCAGCGGCCATAAAAAATGATGTTTGTTTCCCAGGCAGAAAGTGCCCTTAAACATGGCGGCTTGAACCCTAGTTGGTGGCGGATAAGTCACGCAAGTCAACCGGCATTCAGAGCTAAAATACAGCAGCGTGTGGACCATTTTTAGCCCAAGGCAGCTCATCTCATCAGGCCGTTTTTAGTCAAATGTATCACCCACTGTCAGTCCCTTCGGGATCCATCCCTCATTCATCTTAATAAAGGTGAGGTAATCTAGACCTTTTTGACCTAGGCGACTTCTCTTCTCAGTGACAATACCTCCTGCTGCACTGAAGGTCCTTTCTGACAGGACACTTGAAGCGGGGCAGACCAGAAGTTCTATCGCAAATTAGGATAGCTCAGGCCACAGGTCAAGCCTGCACACCCAGTAGTCAAGGTTTCATCGCTCCTCAGAGTGTCGATATCTGCAGTTAAGCCGAGGTAGTCTGCTACCTGTTGATCGAGTCGTTCTGAGGGTGGATCCCGAAGGGCTGTGGCGATGCGCAGGACTTAAAAAGCTCCGCATGTCCTCCATCAACAACATGTCTTTAAAGCGTCCTGTCCTTGCCAGCGTGGTCATGGGAGGAGGAGGATGACTTTCACCTCTCCCCCTGTTAGATTCCCGTTGTGCTGTGACATCACCCTTATACGTGTAAAGCATACTTTTTAATTTATTTTGCAAATGCTGCATCCTTTCCGACTTGTTGTAATTCGGTAACATTTCCACCACTTTCTGCTTATACCGTGGGTCTAGTAGCATATGTATGTGGAGCAAGACGCAGCAGCACAAGAGGACTCAGCCGAGGAGGTTATGGAAGAGGATGGAGTAGGAGGAGTAGAGGAGGTGGCAGCAGGCCTGCCTGCAAGTCGTGGCAGTGTCACCAACTCCTCTGCAGAGCCACACATTCCATGCCGTCAGCAGGTTTACCCAATGCGCAGTGTAGGTGATATACCTGCCCTGACCATGCTTTGCAGACCAGGTATCAGGGGTCAGATGGACCCTTGCCCCAACACTGTGTGCCAGACATGCCATTACTTCCTTTTGCACAATCGAGTACAGGTTGGGGATTGCCTTTTGTGCCTTTTGTGAAAAGAAATTTCGTCCGGGTACCTTCCACTGCGGTGTCCCAAAAGCTACAAAGTTTTTGAACGCCTCAGACTTGTATGGTAAAAGCTGGCGGGCTAATAGTTCGGACAAGCCAGCTGTCAGATGCTGGGCAAGGGGGTGACTTTGTGACATTGGCTTCTTACGCTCAAACATGTCCTTGACAGACACCTGACTGTGGACAGATGAGCAGGAACTGCTCAAGGCGAGAGACGGAGGGGCGGATGGTTGAGAGGGGGCAAGGAGGACAGCAGTGGTTGACGTGGCTGAAGATGCTGGACCAGGAGGAGGATGGAGGCTTTGAGTTTGTGTGCTGCTTGTACTCATGTGTTGATCCCATAGGCGTTTGTGATGTGCGATCATGTGCCTACTTAAAGCAGTTGTACCTAGGTGGGTGTTGGACTTCCCACGACTCAGTTTCTTTTGGCACAGGTTGCAAATGGCATCGCTGTTGTCAGAGGCAGACACACAAAAAAAATGCCACACTGCTGAGCTCTGCAATGACGGCATTCTGGTGGTGGACACAGCATGCGTTGATTGGCGTGCTGTCGGGCTGACCCCGGGTGCCGATGCATGCTGTCTGACTGTGCCACTAGCTCCTTGCGACGACCTCCCCCTGCTTCCAACTCGTCTCCTCCTCCTCCTCTCTGTCTCCACATCTGAAGTTTCGTCCTGTTCTTCTTCTTGCTGAGCGGGCACCCACGTGACATCCATGGACGCATCGTCATCATCAACCGCTTCACTTGTATCTGACAACTCAGCAAAGGAAGCAGCAGCGGGTACAACATCATCATCATCACACCGTACGTCCATGTGTGTAATGCTGCCTGCCTGAGACATATCCCTGTTATCTACATCCTCTGGCAAAAATGGTTGCGCATCACTCATTTCTTCAAACGGATGTGTGAATAACTCCTCTGACATACCAAGTGAAGCGGCTGTGGTGCTAGTGTTGGTGGTGGTGGCAGGCGGGTGAGTGGTATCTTGAGAGGTGCCCGAAGCTAAGCTGGAGGAGGATAGTGCGTCAAGGTTCCGAGCGGAAGCTGTAGAAGATTGGGTGTCCCCTGTTAGCCAGTCAACTATGTCCTCAGAACTTTTCAAGTTCAGGGTACGTGGCCTCTGAAAACTGGGCATTATTCTAGGGCCAAAGGGAATCACAGCACCACGACCACAATGGCCCCTGCGGGGTGGCCTGCCTCTGCCTGTCATTTTTTTTTTTGGATTAGTGGTACTATGCATGCAAGCTACTGTGAGACCAGAGGAGAGTGGCACTGTGCAGTGGCAGAGGTTGGCAGAGTACACGCTGTTGGCCTGACACACCCGCTTGAAGACAAGTAACTGATATTCAATCTATAACAGTGGAAAAAAAAATGTTTTTAAATGCACGCTATCGTGACACCAGATATGAGTGGCAAAGTGGACTGGAAGAGGTTGGCAGAGTACACGCTGAAGGCCTGACACCCAGACGCTTGCAGACAACTAACTGCTATTCAATCTGTTACAGTGAAAAAACATTTTTTGTTTTTAAATGCAAGCTTAAGCTATTGTGACACCAGCTATGAGTGGTGGCACTGGGCAAGTGGGCACAGTATCCACTGTGAGCCTGACACAGAAGCTGGCAGACAACTAACTGCTACTCAATCTATTACAGTGAAAAAATGTTTTTCTTTTTAAATGTCAAGCTTAAGCTATTGTGACACCAGATATGAGTGGTGGCACTGGGCAAGTGGGCACAGTATCCACTGTGAGCCTGACACAGAAGCTGGCAGACAACTAACTGCTACTCAATCTATTACAGTGAAAATTTTTTTTTCTTTTTAAATGTCAAGCTTAAGCTATTGTGACACCAGATATGAGTGGTGGCACTGGGCAAGTGGGCACAGTATCCACTGTGAGCCTGACACAGAAGCTGGCAGGCAGGCAACTGCAATTACATTACACAGAAAAAAAAGATCAGATGAGAGATCAGATGAGTCCTTCAGGACTGTAGTGGACACTGAATACCCTAGCCTAGCTATCAATTTCCCTATCAAATGAGCAGCAGCTACACTTTCCCTCCTCTATCTAAGAATGCAGCTTCCGAATGAATCTAAAATGGATGCTGTACAGGAGGTGGGAGGGTCTGGAAGGGAGGGTCTGCTGCTAATTTGCTGGAATGTGTCTGCTGACCGTGAGGCACAGGGTCAAAGTTTGCTCAATGATGAGGAATAGGGGGCAGATCGAACATCGCATATGTTCGCCATCCGTGGTGAACGCGAACACGCTATGTTCGCCTGGAACTATTCGCCAGCGAACTGTTCGGTACATCACTAGTGATTACATGTTCATAGCCAACAATACCAAATGGTAGGATTTTCACTTTGTGAAGCGACTGATAGGAAAGTAAATTGAAATAAAATTACTGGCTCATGGCTAAGAATTACTGTTTGTCTCTGATTCAGAGATACCTTTAAGATTTATAGTCTTTTTCAACATTAATGTTTAAAATTAAAGAGGTTAAATTCCACATAAAAAAATGCACAGAACCATATTTACTGAAAATAAAATTTTGTTTGTGATCTGCAGTTGACAGTTGACAGTTTGGCGCATCTGAATATTGTCCATTCAAAGTATTAAAGGGACACTCCAGGCACCCAGACCACTTCTGCCCATTGGAGTGGTCTGGGTGCCAACTCCCACTACTCTTAACCCTGCAAGTGTAATTATTGCAGTTTTTTATAAACTGCAATAATTACCTTGCAGGGTTAACTCCACCTCTAGTGGCTGTCTACTAGACAGCCACTAGAGGGCACTTCCTGACTCATAGCAAAGATTTGTGAGGACCTCCAGCGTCGCTCAATTCCTCCATAGGAAAGCATTGAACATCTTTTTCAATGCTTTCCTATGGGGAGACCTAATGCGCGTGCGCGGCATTGCCGTGCATGCACATAAGGTTTCCTCAGCCGGCGGGCAGGATCAGTCTCGCCCACCGGCTGACGGATTCACCAGGAGGAGCAACGCCGACCCGAAACCACCGCCGAGGGACATCGGCGGGGTCTCAGGTAAGTGACCTGAAGGGGTTTTCACCGCTTCAGCTACCTGGGATGGGAGGTGGGAGGGAGAGGGTACCTGCAGTGCCAGGAAAACGAATTGTTTTCTTGGCACTGGAGTTTTACTTTAAGGAAAATGATTAAGGCAAACCAAAAAGAGCAAGAGAATGCACCTATCGATATAAATATTATGTATGGCTTTAAAGTACACTGATAGGTTAATTTGGCATTTGGCAACCTTTCAGTTCACAGAACAAGTAACCAACAGAAGGAAATAGAGGAGGAGTGGTAATATATATATATATATATATATATATATATTTATTTTTTTTTATAATTTTTTTTTATTTTTTTACATACCAAAAGAGTTGGGTGGGGAAAAAGTTTGGATGAAAATTCCTTCCACCTGAAGTAAGTGGATAGTTAAAAGTACACTCCAGGCACCCAGACCACTTCTGCCCATCGGAGTGGTCTGGGTGCCAACTCCCACCACCCTTCCCTGCAAGTGTAATTATTGCAGTTTTTATAATCAGACAGCCGCTAGAGGGAGTTTTGTGTTCTTAGTACACACTATGTGAGGAACTCCAGTATTGCCGAAATCCCTATAGGAAAGCATTGAATAATGCTTTCCTATGGGGAGGTCTAATGCGCGTGCGCAGCCATTGCCACGCTTGCGCATTAGGTCTCCCCCGCCGGCTGACGTTGGCGGGGGAGGAGAGTAGGCAGAGTCTGACCCAGAGCCGAGGGACATCGGCACTGGACTCCGGTAAGTCACTGAAGGGGTTTTAACCCCTTCGGCAACTTGGGATGGGGGTGGGAGGGAGAGGGGCACTGCAGGGTCCTGGCACTTTTCCTGGAACTGGAGAGTCCCTTTAATACATTGCTAAACACAAATACACACACCAGTCAAGCTATAAGACTTGCTTTTCCCACAGAAATCACACTTTAACAGTGCTCTCACTACTGCAAGGAATTCTGGGTAGGCGTATGCAAATGAGAGCACTGTTAAAGTGAGATTTCTGTGGGAAAAGCAAGTCTTATGGCTTGACTGGTGTGTATGTTTGTGTTTAGCAATATATTAACTATATATTTAAAAATATAATATAAATATATATTTTTTACTGCTCTATTGGTCACTTCTCACTTAAACTGTGCACAAAATCAACATTTACTGGCTGTCCTCATCAATTATCTTTTTCTCATCAATTATGTTATTATTTGATGCCACAGGCTTAACACTCTGAATACTAAGTCAAACAGACATGTCCAGCCTTTGCCCTAGTCAATACCTCCTGATATGCCAATATGCCACTTTGGAGATATGGTCTATCGGCTGATCAGCCTAAATTCAGACAGATATTCGTAGCAGCACAACAATGGGTAGCTTTTCCCCTTCCACATTAGGAAGGAACCTAATTAAAATAGTAGTATAAGTACCCCCTTGTTTCCTTTAACCCTCAAGCATCTTGTTCCTGTTCTATTTCCCTTAAGACAGTATGTAGTCATGTTTGACTATTTTTAGTTTTTCTTTTTGACTTACCAGAGGGTTGTTACCCTCTACCCCCAAAAGATTAAGCTTCTCAGCCTTAATAAAGCTTCAGGATATGGCTCTGTGAAAAGGTGGCACCCTGAATATTCCCCTTTAGTGGCGAGGAGATTTCTAGCAGTGACCTTAAGGGTAGTAAGTGTATGAACACACTAAAATTGAAGGAGTATCACTCCTGTGTATGGATATGTTCTCCAATACCTGGTTGCTCCTGAATAGGTGCAAGTCTAACAGTTTGACATTTCTATGTGTTTCCTGGTGGTCCTGTGGCTTCTTCTATTCTTGAGCACATTTGGAGTATTTTCAGCCCCCTAGGATTTCATGGAGATTTAATAGTATTTTGTTGGTGTCTGGCCATGTGCTGTTACATATGTTGGGGCATAATGATGATTATATTAATGTATGGAAGTCCTGAAACAAGCATGCACAACAGATACATACTGGCCTATAACTCTGAGATCATCAATGATGACATGGCAATAATTTTTTAAGCAACAAAATGTGATTTTATTAAAGACACGGAGGCTCATATTATGCATAACTCTTTCTTTATTCCCTCAGCAGCAAAGATAGAGGAATATAAATATTATCAAAAATAAAAAACTGTATAGGTACACAGGCAACCAATCACATAACAGAGGAAGTGACTATAAAATCCCACAATCCCCCTCTTTCTTTGCTGCTTCCTCAGACCAGCTAAGTATATTTTTGCTCCTCATCTTATGTAAATTTTCCTTGGTATTATTATATCTTGATCATTTATATTGTGGTACTTGCATTTAGTACTTTAATACACTGTTAGTTTTGTCTCTACTGTATTCTATTTATTTGCTTGCACGGTGTGCCTGGTGGGGATCCCCTCTTTGGTCTTGCGGTTCGCCCGCCGGGGTGTTTATCCCCTTGCCTCCCTGCGGCGTTTCCCTCCCACTTTGGTCATGCGGACCGCGGTCCCTTCTTTGTCACGGCTCGCACTCGCGAGGCCCGCATGGGCGCTGTGTATGAGCCCCTTCCCCCGCCTGTGGTCTGGCCACGATAGTACTCTGCTCGGCTCCCATGTGCGGCGGGCATTTTCTGGGTGGAGCTTAATCGTGGCTGGTCTCCCTGCTCCCTGCGGCTCGCGATCGAGCCGCTGCGCGGTACTACAGACCGCTGATTCCCCCTGGGCACACCTGCAAGCGTATTGCTTTTTGTTTACTTTTGTCTGAAGTTTCTTGATATTTTACTATGCAAGATAAGGATGAAGGGCCTGAGGGCCTTGCTGAGGCTTACACCCAGGATGACCCTGAAGGTACTGTAACCTCACAGGAGTTTCAAGCATTACTAGTTGCTACTATGGCCTCATCCTTGCAGAAGGCCTTTACTTCTGCCGTGGGAGCAGTGTACACATCGTTCTCCCAGTTCTTGCAGGCTATGTTGTTACCCCCTATGGTGGCCTCCGCCCTCCTGGGTGTTGGGACTCCCCCGCCTGCCCCTGCCGTGCCTGGTGCCCATAAGGCCAAGGCTAAGGCTAAGCACGTCGACTCCCACTCCTCGATGCAGGTTCTACTTGCCATGAAAGACACGCTAGAGGCGGTCACAGAAAGCGCGCATCACACGCGCAAAAGAGCCCGTGGTCGGGCTAAAAAAGCTAGACTGTGGAAACGGGCTAGAGCCCTCGAGGAAGGGTCGGATACCGACCGGAGTGCGGAGGCTGACTCGGACGTGATGGAATACGACTCTTATTATGAGTTTGAGTCGGGTGAGGATATGCCCCATACGGGTATAACCCCTTCTGGGACCTCTACCACTACTAAGGGTCATCTGCAGGGACCCACTGGGGAAAATAAGACACTATTGGATCCTCAGGGCAATCCCCTGTTTGATCCAGATGACCTTCGCCACCCCCGGTCGGCGGAGTGGGAACCTCCTTGGCATATCGACCAATATGTGGCACGGCACATGCGTACTCCCCTTTCCAAAGAGGGCCGCAATAAACTATGCGCTGAGTGCCCAAGGCCTTCCCTCCCGGGTTCGGCTTGCAATGCCCCTGAGATTGACCCCCAGATCGCACAATTCTTAAATAAGTCTGGCTGGAAACCGAAGAAGGGCTTGGACTACTCCCTAAAAGGGGGCCAGGACAAGATTTTAGATACCGTGGGCCCTTTGTCGAAGCTGTATGAGCTTCTTGATGCTGCTAGGGCTGGCGACTCGGTCCTGGATGTTGATGTGGCCATTGGATGGGTCCAGTGGGCTATTTGTCTTTTGGGAAATGCCAATATCACTATGTCTACGGAAAGGCGTAAGGCAATTTTACTAAAAATCAATCCCAAATTAGCTGCCATGACAGTGGCGGAAACAAGTTCATCAGACGAAGGGATGTTATTTGGTGCTACCTTTGTGAAAGACCTGGGGTCTTACGTTAAGACCTTCACGGCCATCGATAAGGCCCAGACCAACATGAAGCGCATGTTTGCACTTAAGGTTTTCGGAGGGGCCGGGTGTAGCAGGAACCGTCCACCTGGCCGCAGATTCCGGGGCTCATTCCGAGCCAACAGAGGTTCCTTTTTCCCATCCCGGGGCTTCCAGGATCCGAGAGCCCCTCCTTTCTTCCCAGCTAGAGGGAGATCATGGGGCTCCAGATACCCCCGCTGTGCCACTTCGGGCAGACGTCCTTATGGTGAGTACCCATTCTTCCCTTCTTGCTCATGTACGGGTGGCGAGAAGGTTGGCCTTATTCTACCAGGGGTGGGAAGATGTGACTTCGGATGCTTGGGTATTGCAGTCAGTGAGGGGTTATCTCCTCGAGTTTGTTTCTCTGCCTGTCCAATTTTCTGTCCCAAGGGAATTGTCCCTTCCTTTGGAGCAGGACGAGATGATTTCCGCGGAAATTGGAGAGATGTTGTCAAAAGGTGCCATAGAAGAGCTGCCGTTTGCCACCCCGGGCTGGTGCCAAAGAAAGGGGCAGGTGTCCGGCCAGTGATAAATCTCTGACCTCTAAACGTGTTCCTATGCTACCAACATTTTCAGATGGAGGGCATACATTGCCTCAGAGACCTCCTCCGACATTCGGATTGGTTGGCCAAACTATATCTGAAGGACACGTATTTTACGGTGCCCATAGCGATGGAACACAGGGACTACCTCCACTTCACCTGGCACGGGAAGCGGTGGCGTTTTACATGCCTACCGTTCGGTCTCTCCTCAGCTCCTTGGTGCTTCACCAAGATCATGAAACCGGTGGTGACCTTCCTTCGTACTCGTGGCGTACGCCTAATTATTTACCTGGACGACATCCTAATCATGTCCAAGTCCAGGGATCAGTTACAGATCCATGTGGAGTGGACGATCAATCTGCTCCAGAACTTGGGATTCATGATCAACTGGGACAAATCAATCCTGACTCCAGCTCAATCGATGGAATTCCTAGGTTTCAAGGTAGATTCCATTCAACAATTCCTGTATCTGCCAGAATCCAAGATGAAGGTCATCCAGAAAGAGCTTCGATGGGCTCTTCGGGTGTCAGATTTGTCCATCAGACAGTTGGCAAGAATTATTGGCCTACTCGCAGCCTTCATTCAGGCAATCTTTCCGGGCCCGTTACATTACCGGGCACTCCAAAGGCTCAAAGGGTCGCACCTACGATCAGGTCATTCTTACGAATCCAGGATACGACTGGACGAGGAATCCATGGACGAACTGGTATGGTGGTTGGCACACATGGAGGCTTGGAATGGAAGGGCCATTTTCGGTTCCATTCCAGACATAGTGATAGAGTCCGATGCCAGCTTACACGGCTGGGAGACTCGTTGTGGCAACGTTTCCACAGGAGGCAGATGGTCCGAGATAGAAAGGTCCTTACACATCAACTGTCTGGAACTGTTGGCGGGAGCCTTCGCGATTCGCAGCCTTACCCCAGGTCGGGCTAATTGCTGCGTTCTCCTCAAGATGGACAACGTGTCGGCAGTTCGTTATATAAATCATCTGGGAGGTACCAAATCCAAAATGTTGGCTCTATTGGTGAAAGACTTTTGGTAATTTTGTCTGTACAACAATGTCTCTGTGATGGCAGAGCACATCCCGGGTCTGGACAATTCGTGAGCGGATTGGAATTCGAGACATTTGAGAAACTCGGGTGATTGGCACATGCACGTTTCGGTGTTTTGCTCTCTAGACAGGTTGTGGGGACGGTTCAAGATGGACCTGTTCGCGTCCCGCCTGAACACACCGGAGTTTTACAGTTGGAGACCAGACCCGGCAGCGGTGGCGACGGACGCTTTCCTCCAAGAGTGGCCGATTGGCCGCATATACGCCTTTCCCCCATTCAACATGATTGCTCGAACGATCTCGAAGTTGGTTCGTCAAGATCTCAGCCCCGGTTCCCGCGCCTGATGGAGTTATCAATAGACTATCCTCGACTAATTCCGAGCTTCCAGGAACTCCTTCTGGATCCGGATGGGAACTCGCACGGGCTGGTGTTGCAGAACCAATTGCCTCTGATGGGCTCCTTTCAGAGGACCTTGGCATGTCCCAAACGTTCCGCGAGCGACTCTCTTGCTCCTTGATAATGCCTGGGCTCCTGGTACAAGAACGGCCTATAGCGCCTCTTGGAGTTCATTGTCTGGTTGGTGCATGGAACGGTCAGTGGATCCCGTATCTGCCCCTCTCCATATGATGTTGGAGTTCCTCACGCTGTTATTCGGGTAAGGCGTATCGCACTATTACCTTTTTCCGCTCAGCTATCTCAGCTGGAGGTTTGGATGGTTCACCCGTCGGCAGACATCCTTTTGTATGTCGCCTTCTCAAAGGTATCCGCCTCGCTCGTCCACCTAGGTCTCGTTTCTCTGCCTTCTGGGACGTCAACGTGATGTTACAGTTTCTATCTTCATGGTACCCTAACCAGGGACTGACACTTAAACAGTTATCCTCTAAGTTAGTGATGTTGCTTTGTGTGATTTCATGTAAGAGAGTGTCTGACGTCAGGGCCCTTGATTGGGACGCCATTACTTTTACTCCTGAAGGGGTTTCTTTCAACATATCCAGGAGGACTAAATCGGCATCCAAATCATTTATGTACCCTAGATTCTCAGAGAGTCTGGCACTCTGTCCCATGGATTGTCTAAAGGCTTATCTGGATGCTACACGGTCTCTTCGTTCGTTGGACTTTCATCAGTTGTTCATTTCGTTTAGGTCTCCTTACCGACCTGTATCGACGCCGACTCTTGCGTGTTGGGTGCGCTGGCTTTTATCCTTGGCTGGGGTTGACACTTCTATCTTCACGCCGCATTCAGTACGTGGTGCTATGGCATCGAAGGCTTCTGCAGTCGGCTGTTGACTGGAAGACATTATGCGAGCGGCGTATTGGTCTCAGGAATCAACCTTCCGTAACTTCTATTTCAGACCAATTGAACACATCGCATCTCATGTAATAGCTCAGCTTTAAACTTGCATAATATGAGCCTCCGTGTCTTAAAAATAAAATTCCCAGATTTTACTATTAACATGACGTAAAGTCATGATTTTTTTTAAAGACACGGAAGCGCACAGACACAGAATGACAGGCGGATGCGTATTAGGGACTTTAACTTGTGGCTTGGTGAATGGTGTCGGGAGCAAGGATTTGGCTTTATTGCTCATGGTAGCTCTGTTTGGAATGGAAATAAACTGTACAAAAAAGATGGTTTGCATCTTTCTCAAAAGGGATCAAATGTTCTCAGTGAGCAGTTCAGAGGTTTTGCTAGGATGTATTTAAACTAGGAGGGGGGGGGCAAAAGGGTGATAAAACATCAATCCAATTGTCCCCCAAAACAAGGACAGAAGGTGCCTGTAGCAAGTGTGTTAAAAAATGATAAGCTTAGAGTCATGTCTACAAATGCTCGCAGTTTAGGGAATAAGATCCATGAACTTGTGGCAATAATGGCAACTGATAGTGTAGATTTAGTCGCTGTTACTGAGACATGGTATAATGAGAAAAATGACTGGGACATAGCAATACCAGGGTATTCTTTATATAGAAAAGACAGGGAAGGCAAGAAAGGGGAGGGGTGGCCTTGTATGTAAAGAATAGCATAAAATCTAGCCTAATAAAGGTTAGTGAGGCGAACATAGAGTCAGTTTGGGCTACGTTAGAATTTGGTAATCACACAGTAACTCGTGTAGGTGTGATTTATAGGCCCCCAGGGCAAATTGAAGAGTTAGATAATCTACTAGTTGAAGAAATAGCTAAAATGACAATGAAGGGGGAAGTTATCATCATGGGTGACTTTAATCTTCCTGATATAAATTGGAAAACAAAAATAGCTACTTGTGCCAGGAGCACACATATTCTAAACTCCCTACTGGGATTGTCTCTAAAACAAGTCGTTGAGGAGCCAACTCGTAAAGAGGCCATACTAGATTTAGTGTTAACAAATGGAGATTTGGTATCAGATATTACTGTAGGTGAAAGTTTAGGATCCAGTGATCATCAGTCAGTGTGGTTTAATATAAGAACAGTGTCTGAGTCACACCACACAAAAACAAAAGTTTTAGACTTTAGAAAAACAGACTTTTCCAAAATTAGAATATGTGTAAAGGAGTCATTATCAGACTGGAGCAATTTAAATGGAGTCCAAAAGAAATGGGATTATTTAAAAGTTGCACTACTGAAGGCAACAGAAAATTGCATTAGGCTTGTCAGTAAAAGCAAAAAATTCAAGAAACCACTGTGGTACTCCACAGATGTAGCCAAAATAGTAAAAAACAAAAAGTTAGCATTTAGTAATTATAAAAAAACCCAGAGTGAGGAAGACAGAATGACCTATAAGATTAGGCAGAAAGAGGCTAAGCAAGTTATAAGAGCTTCCAAATCACACACAGAAGAGAAAATAGCACAGTCAGTAAAAAAGGGGGACAAAACCTTTTTTAGATACATAAATGAGAAAAGAAAAGTAAAACAAGGATTAGTTAGATTAAAAACAAAAGAAGGAAGGTATGTAGATGAGGATAAAGGTCTAGCTGACTGCCTCAATGAATATTTTTGTTCGGTATTTACAGATGAAAATGAAGGAAAGGGACCTCAGTTAAGAAAAAGGATAAATGAGTCATTTATTACACGTGAGTTTACAGAGGAAGAGGTTCTATTTCAACTGTCAAAAGTAAAGACAAATAAGTCAATGGGACCTGATGGAATACACCCAAAGCTATTAAAAGAGCTTAGTGGTGTACTATCAAAACCATTAACAGATTTATTTAACCAATCATTGATAACAGGAGTAGTCCCAGAATATTGGAAGTTAGCGAATGTTGTGCCCATTCACAAGAAAGGTAATAGGGAGGAGTCGGGCAACTATAGGCCAGTAAGCCTAACTTCAGTAGTGGGGAAAGTGATGGAAACCATGTTAAAGGATAGGATTGTTGAACATCTAAAAACACATGGATTTCAAGATCAGAGACAACATGGGTTTACTTCAGGGAGATCATGCCAAACTAATCTTATTGATTTTTTTGATTGGATAACTAAAATTATAGATCAGGGTGGTGCAGTAGACATTGCTTACCTCGATTTCAGTAAGGCTTTTGACACTGTTGCACATAGAAGGCTTATCAACAAACTACAATCCTTGAGTTTGGATTCCAATATTGTTGAATGGGTAAGGCAGTGGCTGAGTGACAGGCAACAGAGGGTTGTAGTCAATGGAGTATATTCGAAGCTTGGGCTTGTCACCAGTGGGGTACCTCAGGGATCTGTACTTGGACCCATTCTCTTTAATATTTTTATTAGTGATATTGCAGAAGGTCTTGATGGTAAGGTGTGTCTTTTTGCGGATGATACTAAGATATGTAACAGGGTTGATGTTCCAGGAGGGATAAGCCAAATGGAAAATGATTTAGGTAGACTAGAAAAATGGTCAGCGTTGTGGCAACTGACATTTAATGTGGATAAGTGCAAGATAATGCATCTTGGACGTAAAAACCCAAGGGCAGAGTACAGAATATTTGATAGAGTCCTAACCTCAACATCTGAGGAAAGGGATTTAGGGGTGATTATTTCTGATGACTTAAAGGTAGGCAGACAATGTAATAGAGCAGCAGGAAATGCTAGCAGAATGCTTGGTTGTATAGGGAGAGGTATTAGCAGTAGAAAGAGGGAAGTGCTCATGCCATTGTACAGAACACTGGTGAGACCTCACTTGGAGTACTGTACACAGTACTGGAGACCCTATCTTCAGAAGGATATTGATACCTTAGAGAGAGTTCAAAGAAGGGCTACTAAACTGGTTCATGGATTGCAGGATAAAACTTACCAGGAAAGGTTAAAGGATCTTAACATGTATAGCATGGAGGAAAGACGAGACAGGGGGGATATGATAGAAACATTTAAATACATAAAGGGAATCAACACAGTAAAGGAGGAGACTATATTTAAAAGAAGAAAAACTACCACAACAAGAGGACATAGTCTTAAATTAGAGGGACAAAGGTTTAAAAATAATATCAGGAAGTATTACTTTACTGAGAGGGTAGTGGATGCATGGAATAGCCTTCCAGCTGAAGTGGTAGAGGTTAACACAGTAAAGGAGTTTAAGCATGCGTGGGATAGGCATAAGGCTATCCTAACTATAAGATAAGGCCAGGGACTAATGAAAGTATTTAGAAAACTGGGCAGACTAGATGGGCCGAATGGTTCTTATCTGCCGTCACATTCTATGTTTCTATGTTTCTAAGCGAGTATTATTCCCACCCGCCCTCCCGGTGTGGGATTACTGAATGAGATGCTATTGGACTTGTCAGGTATGTTGCAATCTGGAAATTTAATATGGAATGCGTATGGTAGCTATGCTTACTTATTGATGTTTGTTGGTTGGATACGATTTATATTAATCATATTTTTTTATATATTACAGGTTTCAGTTTCCAGATTTACAACCGATAGTTTGTTTGGTAAGTCTTCAGTTTGGAGTTTGGTTATTACCATATTTCTCTCTCTTTTTTAGCTTGAAGTTATCGATTTGTTCCTGTTTCCTGTTCTTGCCGAGTGGGATATCATTCATGTTCCCTGGTCTTCGGTGTTCGCAAGAAAGAGGGGGATTGTGGGAGACACAGGCCTTTTATAGTCACTTCCTCTGTTATGTGATTGGTTGCCTATGTACCTATACAGTTTTTTCTTTCATTTTGATAATATTTATATTCCTCTATCTTTGCTGCTGAGGGAATAAAGAAAGAGTTATCCATAATACTCGCTTCCATTGTATTAACTATCCACAGACTTCAGGTGGAAGGGGTTTTCAATCACATTTTTTCCCCACCATAACCTATTTGGATTTTGCTTCCCAAGCACTACCAAGCCTCAGTAAGCAAACCAGTAACCAACCTCATGCTGAAGAGTTGCATTAACAACGAAACAGCTGTCCATGAGTGGTTCACTGGTTTTGCATCTTTTCCTAAATTGTGTTCCAAGCAGTTGTATACTGCAAACACAGATTAAAAGGAATCCATGTTTAAAATGGAATGAGGCAAAAATGTGATTCTATGTTAAACTAATTTGCATATGCCCACCCAGAATCCTATGCGGTTGTAACATCACTGCAGATTTGGGATTTCTGTGGGAAAAGCAAGTCTTATGGCTTGACTGGTGTCCAGATTTGTGTTTAACATTGTATTAACTATCTATATATATATATACTATCTATATCCTGGTAAGTTTAAAGCTGCAGTTAGCATTTAAAGGCATAATCCTATATTTTCTTATATAAATTTTTGTTGTGAATTTTCCTGCCTATGTGTTTCTTGGTTTTCTTCCATTTTAACAGATTTGCAGATCAGGATTCAGATTATTTTTCTTCACGAAAAAAGTAGTTATAGGTAAGCCATATTATGCTGTTTGTTTTTGTTCTAGACTTTGTGAGGTCTTAGGCGAAACTCAAACTTGAGGCCCCCACTAACACCTAAAGTTAAAAATAGGGGTTGCATTGTGTGTATAAGGAGCTGTTGTTGTATTTAAGGACGAGCTTGCAGCGCTGGATACAGAGAGCTAGTCTCTGTATTCATCGTTCAGAGGCTTGCAGTGTAGCGGCTCCCTGTGCCGCCGCATTATGATCTCTCTGACTGTAGTTATGGCATAATATGCAAACTAACTTAATTTGCAATAAACAAATTTAATTAGCAATTATGCCAATCGTTTATACATGACTGAGGGGTATGGTTACATAGCCTTGCAGTCGTGTATACATAAGTGCCGGAATATGTATATATGAGTGTATCTGGCATTGTCTACCTATGTGTGACAGGGTTTGGGGTGAGTGTTGCACAGTTGGAGTACAGGATTGTAAGGGTTTATGTAATAGGGTGAGTGTGGCAGGGTGAAGGGGGTGAGTGGGACAGACTGATAGAGGATGAGTGACAGGGTCGGGGGGTGAGTGTGACAGTGCAAGAGAAGGTGAGTCTGACAGGGTTGATGGTGGGGGTTAATGCAATAGGGTAGGTGTGGCAAAGCAAGGAGTATTGTATGGTTGCAGTGGGTGAGAGAGACAGGATTAGGAGGGGTTATGTAAGTTTGGCTGGGTGTAGGGGGCGGCAGTGTGTGGGGTCTGAACTGTTTGGGAATGGTGATAGTGTATGTGAAGGGGATGTCAGTGTGTGTGGTAATGATAGGGTCCGGTTGGGGAATGACAAGGTGTGCGGTGGAAAGTTGTGACAGTGCGTGTGTGTGGGAAGGCTGTGATTGGGTGGGTGTGGGGTGACAGGGTAGAGGAGCTGTGAGAGGGTAGGAGACTTTGACAGGACAAGGGGTAGTGGGGGGGCTGGAGCAGGGGGTGGTGGGGCAGGTGGTGGTAGGGGGGCTGTGACAAGGTAGTGAGGTGGTAAGAGGACAGTAGGAGGGCAGAGGGTGGCTGGGGCAGAGGGTGGTAGGGTTCCCCTGGGGCAGGGGGGTTATGACAAAGCACGGGGTGGTAGGACGGCAGTGACAGGGTACGGGGTGGTAGGGTGGCTGTGACAGGGGGTTGCAGGAGGGCAGTGACAGGGTACGGGGTGGTAGGGAGCAGAAGGTGGTAGGGTGGCTGTGACAGGGCAGGGGATGGTAGGGGGCATAGGATGGTAGGAGGGCAGAGGGTGGTAGGAGTACAGTGACAGGGTAGTGGGGTGGTAGGAGGGCAGAGGGTGACTGGGGCAGAGGGTGGTAGGAGGACAGTGACAGGGTAGTGGGGAGGTAGGAGGGCAGAGGGTGGCTTGGGCAGGGGGTGGTAGGAGGGCAGTGACAGGGTACAGGTAGTAGGGAGCAGAGGTTGGTATGGTGGCTGTGACAGGGCAGGGGATGGTAGGGGGCATAGGATAGTAGGACGGCAGAGGGTGGTAGGGTGGCTGGGGCAGGGGGTGGTAAGAGGGCAGAGGGTGGCTGGGCCAGGGGTTGGTAGGAGGACAGAGGGTGGCTGGGATGGTAGGGGGGGCTATGACAGGGCAGGGGGTGCTAGGAGGACAGTGACAGGGTAGTAGGAGGGCAGAGGGTGGCTGGGGCAGTGGTGGTAGGGTGGCTGGGGCAGTGGTGGTGGGGTGGCTGGGGCAGTGGTGGTGGGGTGGCTGGGGCAGTGGGTGGCTGGGGTGGCTGGGGCAGAGGGTGGCTGGGGCAGAGGGTGGTGGGGGGGCTGGGGTGGTAAGAGGGCAGAGGGTGGCTGGGGCGGTAGGTGGGACTATGACAGGGCAGGGGGTGGTAAGAGGACAGTGACAGGGTAGTGGTGGGGTGGCTGGGGCAGTGGTGGTAGGGTGGCTGGGGCAGAGGGTGGTGGGGTGGCTGGGGCAGAGGGTGGTGGGGTGGCTGGGGCAGAGGGTGGTGGGGTGGCTGGGGCAGAGGGTGGCGGGGTGGCTGGGGCAGAGGGTGGCGGGGTGGCTGGGGCAGTGGTGGTGGGGTGGCTGGGGCAGAGGGTGGCTGGGACAGTGGTGGTGGGGTGGCAGTGGTGGTGGGCTGGCTGGGGCAGAGGGTGGCTGGGGCAGTGGTGGTGGGGTGGCTGGGGCAGTGGTGATGGGGTGGCTGGATCATTGGTGGTGGGGTGGCTGGGGCAGAGGGTGGCTGGGGCAGTGGTGGTGGGGTGGCTGGGGCAGTGGTGATGGGGTGGCTGGGTCATTGGTGGTGGGGTGGCTGGGGCAGAGGGTGGCTGGGGCAGTGGTGGTGGGGTGGCTGGGGCAGTGGGTGGCTGGGGCAGTGGTGGTGGGGTGGCAGTGGTGGTGGGCTTGCTGGGGCAGAGGGTGGCTGGGGCAATGGTGGTGGGGTGGCTGGGGCAGTGGTGGTCGGGTGGCTGGGTCATTGGTGGTGGGGTGGCTGGGGCAGAGGGTGGCTGGGGCAGTGGTGGTGGGGTGGCTGGGGCAGTGGTGATGGGGTGGCTGGGTCATTGGTGGTGGGGTGGCTGGGGCAGTGGTGGTGGGGTGGCTGGGGCAGTGGGTGGCTGGGGCAGTGGTGGTGGGGTGGCAGTGGTGGTGGGCTTGCTGGGGCAGAGGGTGGCTGGGGCAATGGTGGTGGGGTGGCTGGGGCAGTGGTGGTGGGGTGGCTGGGGCAATGGTGGTGGGGTGGCTGGGGCAGTGGTGGTGTGGGGGCTGGGACAGAGGGTGGTAGGAGGGCAGGGTGGGGAGCGGAGGCATACCTTAGGATCCCTGGTGGTCCAGTGGGCGGCCAGGCTGTTTCCCTGGTGGTCCGGTGGGCTCCCTTTACGGTCTGCAGCTCCGCCGGGTGCAGAGCTGCAGACCACGTGGTAAGTTTAGTCTCGCGATCTCAGCCAGTCAGAGCGTTGCCGTGGTAACCCGCGGCAACGCTCTGATTGGCTGAGATCGCGAGAGCCACTCAGTCTGCAGCTCTGCGCTCGGCGGAGCTGCAGACAGGCTGGCTCTCCCAGGCAGGCATAGGAGGGGCCTCGCACCCGGCGGCATAAAGGGCAAGCCGCTGGGCACCCTCCTGTGTCGGGTCCTCGGTCTCTGACCGAGGACCCGACCTGTCACACTGCCCTAAGGTGATTTAGGCGGCCGCGAGGCCCCCATAAGCGCGAGGCCTAAATCGCCTAATTAGAGAGCCGCCTCTGGGTATTACAGGCAAACAAGATAAAGGAGACATTTCTTAACCCACCAAGGATGGGCTTCTTGCCCCTGAATCATTGTATCTTGCCAGTGTTAATCACCTTATCTCTAGGATATGCAGATCCTAGAGTCAGTAAAAGACAAAACTTATTCTAGCCTCTATTTTGCTGATCTGAGAAATAAGTGAGTTACATTTCCACTCCACCAAGGAATTTTTCACCTCTACCTTTTTGAAGTTTCAGCTGCTACCTCTTGTGATACTGAGGTGGTCAGGTTAGCTAACGGCACCACCTTCAATGCAGGTCCACTCAGAGTCTCTATGGATCACAGAATGGAGTTAAACCTGGCCAAGACCTATGTAGCAGTAGCATATCTGTATATCTGACCTTGAAGTTGTGGATTGAAAGATCTTGGAGATGGAAGGAACAGATAATCCATTCTTGAATGTCTACAGGATATCAAGCTTTTAACAGACTTTATCACAAAGGCCTTGGTTGTTATGGTAAGAGCTTTAGCAAAAAACATGGCCTTATTAGTCCCAGCAAGTAGGGCCCTGGATATTGTGCACCAAGAATATCATCTGTAATTAGACCACTCCCCTCCAAACCACAGCTTTCAAGTTACAAGATGATTTACACCCAGAATGATTTACACCCAGAAGTTACAAAACACACAAAAAAGGGCACTCCAGAAATGTCACATAATCCACCATAATACCAAGAACTCTAAAAAATATCAATGTTGTTATGTATTGCTTAATTATTATATATTAATTAAGAGATTAATATTAATCTTTATAGTTATTGGTATTATTGTTGAATATGTGGATCGAAAATACACAAAACGTTGTAATATTAAATGTATATTTGATATTATTATAATATCAAGTAAACTGATGATAGTAGAATGTCAATTTACTACAATCATTATTCAATACGAAACTATAACATATTACTTACAAAAGTCTATAACAGTTGCTAAATGTTACAATGGATTCACATGGTACAATACAAAACATGAACAAACTTAAACAGGCCCCAGACTCTGGGGCCGGGGCTAAAACAGTCAGCTGTAATGGTAACCTACATTCTAGAAAGGGCAAATAGCAAAAAGACTGAATTTCTCCTACATCTGGTTTTTATTCAGTGTATTCCTAAAGTAGGCTGGCCTGTGATGTCACTGTCAGAAGCACATAGCTTAAAGAAACCATATAATGGCCTACACACTGCCCCTAGTGGTGCCTCCTTGTGCTTTATTTTGTGTCATAAATCATTATATTAATATATTTACAAGGGGTTGATATGAAAAGACAATTCTGCATCATTAGATATTGTGCTTTATAGTTGAAAGCAGCAAGGTGAATTGTTAGTTTAGTACTAACCTACGAGATTTGCCGTGACGGGGCAGGTGAGTTTCGACTTAGGACAGTGAGTAAGTAACTTTTTTTTTTTTTTTTTTTTAGATATTATGTTCTCTTAAATATGGAAAGTGTAATATATGTGTTTGTAATTCTGCGCTGTATCCTGTAAAGTGACAACACAACAAGAAATAACTGTATCAACTTGCAAGTAAATTTTCTGTAGTAACTGTTCATCACATTGATAGATATGGCAGACGGCCAAATCAAAGCATGATAAACAAACATTCTTTATAATAAAGCTGATAGATCAAAACCAAGTAAACTACTTATGTATTGTAAGCTCATTTGGACAGGGCCCTCTTTAAATGCTTTTGGAACAATCCAATATTTTTTGAATACTAAGCAGAGTGTAGTATTAATCAGAGGCATGCCACAGCATTCAGAAACGTTCTAATATGATTACGATTCTATGAAACAGAAATAAACAGAGCATTTAAAAATAGCAAACTTCAGGACAAAATTATAGAAAAAAATTACTTGGAACAACATGCAACTTTGCTATCATACAAGCTCACCCTTTCCTATAATAAAAAAACCCCACAACAATAACAACAAAAACATATTTAAGTTTCAGGAATATAAAAGAAGAAAAATGACTATCAAAAGCACATACAGGTTTAAATTAAGACACTATTGTGTTTAATCAATAAACATTTTTCCTGCATCACTACTTTTTCTACTTATGATTCATACATTTATTTATAATTGTCTTTTGTTTTGCTTTTGATTCTTATTTTTATTTGTAAACAAAATATGGAGCAAACACATTGATGTGTCTAAACTTTACGAATTGTGTTTCTATGCATGTACAATGTCAGAATATGACATTTGATTTCATAAAAAAATATATATTCCAATATGGATTCTCGATATAAAGAAAAAAAAATGCATAAAGCATCCCTTGGCTGCCAGTTATGCTGTTAATTGTTGCTATAGGTACATAGAATACTCACTATATGTTGTAAGTGAATCTCGTTTGTTTTTGCTAGTTTGTATGTAAGCAGATGGATACTGTGTGAGCTGAAAACCAAGAGATATGTAGGTTAAAGTTTAAAATACATTAAATGAATTCAGACCTAGGCAAACCACTTAAAAGAAACAGGAAAATGAAAATAACCACAACATAGTGGTGAGATTAAGTGATTTATTGCAGCTACAAAATCCTCTCTAGATTTGGTCCTTGACATTAGTGCTGGCCCTCATCATTGCTACACATTTTACACATAGTGTATTCTCTCCCTGTGCTTGGGAACTGTTCCATTCTGTTCAGTGAAATTTTCAGATAAAATGTTCTGGCAGAATTCTAAGCAAGGTGAATGCAGGATGCATACAGATTGCATTGTGTAGCCTTGATTTTAAGCAGCAACAATTGCAAAGAAAGTCAATGCCCTTGGCCAATGCTATATGTCTATCCAATTAACAATAGCATAGGGAATGATAGAAAAAAAAGGAAAACAGGCTTTCAAAGCAACTTAGTGCAGCTTATAAACCAGTCATTTGTCCTCTGCAGCATTTCAAAATACATTTACCACATATAAATGGAAAAAAGTCCAATATATCGTGCTATTACTTTTCCCATACATTTCAATAATAGTCTAGCTACTCTTTATTGATAAGCTACAGAAACAAATGCATTATGGATCACAATGATGTGATCATTGTAATAATAAAAAATATATTTTGTTTTACGTTTTTGTGATAGTATGCCCAGCATGTAATGGGGGAATATTAGAATTAGTGCATATATCTTTGTCAACAGACAGTTTTCTAGTTACTTTTTTCAAGCAATGGCACACGTTTAGTGTTTTGGCATATCTAACAGTGTGTACTACTATATGATTGCATATATACCCAGCAGAAGAGAACAGGTAATTGTTAATGTTTATTCAGTTTTTAATTCGACTTTTAAATCAAAAACTCCAGGTTGTTAGAATAAAACAAAGATAAAACAGCATGACTGGCACGTAGCTAGTTTGCATAGGCCAGTCTCATCTCATACCAACATAAGAGATTCTTAACATACCAACAACTGTACCCCCTTGGTATATTGTTGTGATCAGACTATGACCCACTCACTCCCCCCACACCAAACAGCTTTCCCAACCTTCCTGGTGAAACTAGGTCTACAACATCCATGTTTGACCTCATCCTCTCACTTTTTACACAGATCCACGGCCATTAGATCAGAGAAGGTATATTCAAGGTAATTGAACCATCCCTAAGAATGGCATCAATTATATTTGCCCATTAAACACCTTGAGCAAAGTTCTCCATTCACTCATATACCTTTAAAACCTGAATGTGTTATTAATTTCCAGTGTTGAATAGACTGCACTAGAATTGCACAGTCATATTGCGTTCAATCCGCAATTACCTGGCAAAGGGGATCAGGGGACATTCTGCACTTTACAGGCAAATTGCTTTGAATTCTTATTTACTCTGGTTTTAGTGATCAAGTATGAAGTATGAAGAGACTCCTCACCCTCACCGCTGAACATACTATAAAACTGAATTGTGACTGATGTGATTTTACATCCTATCTTTTTTTTTTTTTCTCATCTTCACTGCACTGTATCTCAAAAAGGGTAGGCTTGGGAATGTAAGTCAGAATGTGTCTTGAGACATTGCCTTCAAATGATACACAGGTAGAGATTGGATGACCTATATCCCTATATGCCAGTTCCTTTAATTGTTTTGTTTACTTAAAATAATATAAAGATGGGGGCCTGGCTAAGCGCTCAAGCCAAATAGATGGATCTGTGTAGAGTTCCGGAGGCTTAAGACACAAGGGGTGCACATCCGTGGTGTATCCTGGTTTTGTGCTGCCCTAGGTTACTGTATGCATTTACACTGAGCAATATACATAGCATTATTTCATTATTTATGGCTTATGGCTGTATTTCGTCCTCATATGTTTGTTTAGCTACAGTTTACCCTAGTAAACCTGTCCTCTAAATAGCACTACCTGTCACTAACAAGAAGAAAGCAGGTTTAGCTTACTAGTATATATTTTCTTTGTTTATGTTAGTTCTGTTATATTTAGCTAAAACCTTATACGAGTACTAATATTATTAGGAGAAAGAGAGACTATCTGAATATAGTCCTATTTACCTATTACTAGTTGGAATATACACAGGTTATAGAATCCTGAGTTTCTATTATACTTAGAAGTTTACACTATCTTAATAAACTGCAAAAAATTGCCAATTACTTACTCTTGACCTTAATCCCCCAAGTAGATTTTACTTGACTGCTGCATTTGATCGCATAGGCCAATTTATTAGCAGCGATTTATAGTCAGTTATATATATTCACTAACACTGTGTGTTTCACTTTTAGTTTTTTCACTTACCTCACCATATTTTGTGTTCTTAAAGATATTATTGAATAAAATGTAATAAAGATATGTCTACGGTTTATCCTATGTGCCCCATGAGTTATCTTTACCACTGTGGGTATACCTGGGGGGGACTTTTAGAGGAGAGGCAGGTCGCCCTTCACTCTCAGAGGCAATTCACTCCTCAGAGGCAATTTTTCGCCCTTCACTCCTCAGAGGCAATGTTTCTCATATTTAAACAATTCAGGGTTTATGACCTTTTATACCCACATAGTCCTTTCGTTTGTCGACTTTAGGGTCAAACCTTGACTGACTCCTAAGGCTTCATTCTTGATTTTCACTAATCAGAAATTGCCAATGGGTAAATCTCCAGCTGCTGATGGACTGACCAACTAATACTATGACATATTCTCAAATATATTGGCACCACATCTTCAGAAGGTGTACCAGCTTGTGAGTAGTCTGGGTTCCTTTGCCCCTGAGATGCTATCTATTGGCCACTATAGTTACGCTTCCCAAATCAGATAAATCAACGGAAGTGTGCAAAAACGTTCACCCTATATTCCTCCTAAACATTGATGCAAAAGTTGATGTGAAATTTTGGCAAATAGGTTGGTATCAATTCTCCCAACTCTGATAGGAGATGACCAGACTGATTTTGTCTCGGGAGGCAGGGGCTTGATAACATGCGTAACCTTTCAATGGCACTTCAACAGCTCTGGGAGTCTAGTCAAGGTGGTCTTTTATAGGCCTTAGATACAGAGTATAAGAGTTCAAGCATCTTGTCTGGCCCTTCCTAAAACTGGTTTTGGGGGCTTATGGGTTCCCACCCATACTTGTTCAACAGATCAATGGCACTTCAACAGCTCTGGGAGTCTAGTCAAGGTGGTCTTTTATAGGCCTTAGATACAGAGTATAAGAGTTCAAGCATCTTGGCTGGCCCTTCCTAAAACAGGTTTTGGGGGCTTATGGGTTCCCACCCATACTTGTTCAACAGATCATTCCATACTACCACTATACAAAAGCAATGGGAAACTGATTTAGGCTGCAAGATAAACCACCTAAACAATGGGAATATATAATCAATTTACCTAAAAGATGGATTAAATCCTCCTCACACATTGGGCAGCATGTAATGCTTAGGAATAAAAGTTGGTTGGAACTCAATTGCAGATTTACAAATAAAGAAATTCTGTCACTTTAAGAATATTTAAAGTAAGTGTTTTATTCAATCTTTAGTATGCAGTTCCTTATTTGAATACTTAAACAGTGTCCAATAGAATTATATGCAGAGTATAAACAAGAAGTATATATGCAGGAGTTGTGCAGGATATATTCAGGTTGCAATTTAAAATTAGGAATATATTGGAGCACAGTGAACTGACTTTTGTATTGACTGGATTCACCCTTTGAGAAGATTAGACTGAATGACTCGAACAATACAGCAATTCCCAGTATAACGGAAGAAACTAGCTTGTTTGTGGAAGTTGGTGATTAGAGAGAGTCCTTCCCATGTTTAAGAAGTCTGTATTTCAGCAATATCAGTTTGGAGCAAAGAGATGAGAGTAGTCAAAGTCTGTTCCGTGTCCAGGGAGCAAAGAGTTCAGCAATGTTGGTTTTGGAGGTTCAGAAGTTCAGAGGTTCAGTACACAGCTTGGTAACACAGGGAGCTCAGACGTCACTTGGTAACAAAATTAAACAAATTGACTGAGCACTTGAGATTACCTGCAGCTTCCATTTAACACAGCTGTTGGTGACATCAGAAGCATAGACGGGGCCTGATCGGTGAACCAGGAAGTTCTGCATAGTGTATCTGCCAATCAGTAATCATGACACAGCATTATAAAATGTTATGCAGGTGGCATCTGGTACCTGCTAAGCTCCATACATTTTATCCTACCACCTCCACGCAATGTTGGCGATGCAGAGAAGCCGTGGGCTCCATTCATTTCGTTGACTTGCATGGGCCTTAATAACTTCTGAGCTAATGTGCTTTGGAAAACTGAGACTTTGATAGAATGTAAGCTGTCATTCTCACCCCAATCTTATCTCCTCTTGGATTTACTGGCAGACATACCTAAATTGAAACTGAAATAAGTACTGTGCATAGCTCTAACTACACAGAAATTGATAGCAAGATCCTGGAAATCAACCAAAGCATCAATAGTCACTGAGCTGCTCCAGGTATTTTACAAAAATAGCTCATATGAAAGGTGTCTTACATCACTCTTCCCCCCCTCTAAAATGTATTTAATTGCATGGGATTTTTGGGACGCATGGAGATGGGAGCCCGTACTGTTTCTTGACTCTCTGTAATTTTGTTAATGCCACTTTAAAGATTGTGCTGCTTGAGATATGTTACCTTAAATCTTGCCTTTCTATTCCATGACTTGTCATTAAAAAACTCTGCTGGTTTTATTTCTCACTCATGACACCTGGTAACTACTACTTTAATGTAAACTACTTTCAGTAAAAATAAATATTTAAATGCAGTGAATATGCCTATTCTACTGTACTGAAAAAGCCATGTGTTAGGATATGTATTTTAAATAAAGTCAGCATATTTTGTGTCTTTTTATTTCTCTTGCAGACATGTTACTGTGTTATGTGTTCATGATTTTCCTATGCTTACTTGTGCTGGTGATGCATCATATATAGCTGCTAAATAATGTGTTGTTTTTTTCTGTATTCATCTCTGTATCTTTCTCAACCCTAGAATGAACTGAAGAATGAATATAAGAAAATATCAGGCTTAAACCTAGAACACTGAACATTTTCATTTGAAGTAAAAAAATACATGCAAAATATAATTCTGCTTTAATATTGGTATTGCAACATATGATTCAAGTATATGATACAAGTGAGACAAGTGCACACAAATGTTTTCTTCAGAGTAAGATATCAAAAGCAAGAACAGATCTGAGCAAGTATTTGGCAGAAGCTTGGCACTTAAGAAATGAAACAAGTGCTTAAGAAATACATTATATCATAGTAAAATGATGCCTAAGTCCGATTAGCAAAGAAATGCAGAAAATTTATCATTTTTCTTCATTTTTGATATTGCCCATTTTATTTAATGCTACCTATTCAATTGCTTGAAACATGTTTTGTTCTTTTCAGAGCCTTGAAATTAGTTGTTTGAGTTGACTCTGAAGAAATATTTAAAATCTTAGCACCATCACAATTTCTTTGTGTTCTTGCCCATTCTACCCACTGACAGAGCACCATATGCAAATATTTTCTTAAGCAGGATAATTCATTAGATGCTACTTGTTAATGTACTAATGGTATGGAAGCTAAGTCATTTAAACATACTTTAAAAGTCTCTCTAAAATTATTGTTCTGCCTAAATTACACTCATTTTGAAACTTTGGAGCCAAATATTTGTTTTGCTCTAAATTCCTCTTTAAATGGACACTGTAAACACCTGTAGTACATTTAAGGCTTTCAATGGCCAAGGATACATTAAGAGCTTTAAAATGAAGTCCCATAGATATTGGGTTTTTTAAATTAAGTTTTTTTCCAAGTGTTGGCAAACTATAGTGCTACACTCATTCGGAAATGGAGGTATCAATACTTTTTTAAAATTCATTTAGCATTTATTTCTCTTCTCTACTGACACATCTTAACGTAGAGGAACTTAGTTTACTAACTGACTTGGAGAAACACTTTGCTAATTTGTTTCTCAAGCAAGAAAAAATGAAAAAGATGGTACTTTTAAAGTATGTTTAAATGACTTTGCTTTAATACCATTGTTACATTAACAAGTAACATCTAATGAATTACCTTGCTTAAGAAAATATTTGCATAT
Organism: Pelobates fuscus; assembly: GCF_036172605.1. Lineage (NCBI taxonomy): Eukaryota > Metazoa > Chordata > Amphibia > Anura > Pelobatidae > Pelobates > Pelobates fuscus. The sequence continues at coordinate 343,294,559 of NC_086317.1, read as the reverse complement.
GATGCTCCGTCAGTGGGTAGAATGGGCAACAATACAGAAATGTGATAGTGCTAAGTTCTAAAATATTTCTTCACAACCAACTCATCTCAATGCTCTAAAAAGAGCAAAACATGTTTCAAGCAACGTAATAGGAAGAATAAATTGACATGGGCAATTTAAGTGGTATCTCTAAAATGAAGAAAGATAATTATTTTTCTGCATTTCTTTGCTATCTTTATACAATGCCCCTGCAATAGAGCCACTTTAAGTAACCTTCCTAAGTATTAATATGACATTACTAAGAAAGATCAGTATGCTCAAGATTAGTATTTATGATAAAGCATCTGGTAAGGTGGTTCTGTCACTGTTCTTTCTGTAGAGAATAGAGGGATGAATTAGAGACTTGGTATTTAGTAGCAGCTGCAACAAAAACAGAGAGTATGAGAACACATAGCTGTTTTCCTATCACTATAGCTTCCTTTAGTGCCCAACTCCCTTGTGGCCCCAACCATATTGGTTAAAAACCCCTTAATCACTTACCTGATTCCAGCACCCATGTCCGTCTGAGCTAGGGCAAACTCTGCCTCTGCTCAGCTGACAGGGAAGCCTAATGCTCATGTGCGGAGAGACATATGTTCACAATTTGATTTCCAGCATTGGAAAGCATTGTATAAGGCTTTCCTATGAGGTTTTGAGTGATGCTTCATGTCCTCTTGCAATTGCAGGGTTAATGTGCATGGGACACTGCACATAGACCACTTCAATGAGCTATAGTGGCCTAGGTGCCTATAGTCCCTTTAATTCATTGCAACAAAAACAGAGAACATGAGAACTCTGATAACAAGCATTAGCTAAGAGAAACCTCAATAACTTGCCCTTTAGTTAGTTCCTGCTCAGGTCTCAAAAATGCTTTTGCTAATTTGGCTTCCATTATCATTTATATGCAGATGACAGGCAAATCTATCTGTCCTCTCCTGATCTCTCTCCGCCCATCATGACTCGTGTCTCTGACTGCCTCTCTGCAATTTCCAAGTGGATGGCTGCTCACTTCCTTAAACTCAATCTGTCCAAAACAGAACTCCATGTCTTTCCTCCATCAAGTGCTGCTACTCCTGTGTCTTTCTTCCTCCAAGTCAACTGGTCTACAATCACCTCTACCTCGCAGGCTCGCTGCCTAGGTGTTCTCTTTGACTCTGACCATTCCTTCACCACTCATGTCCAGTCGATCACCAAATCCTGCCGCTTCCATCTAAAAAAAAATAGCATTTATCCACTTCTTTTTAATGCCGAATGCGGCTAAGGTGCTGGTCCATGCCATTGATCTCTCGCACCTTGACTACTGCAATCCCCTTCTCTGTAGTCTTATGTGTTCCCAGCTGCACCATTGCAATCTATAATGCTAATCTCCCTGTCCTCCAGCACCTCCCACGCCTCTCCCCTCTGTCAGTCCCTACATTCATTTCCAGTAAGATCTAGGGCTCAATTTAAGATTTTGATGTTTGCTTACAAATCTCTACATAATGCTGTTCCAACCTATCTATCCTCTCTAATACACAAGTATGTCCCATGTAGGCCTCTACGCTCTGTCGAAGACCTCCATCTATACTCTGTCAGAACTTCCACCTCTGATGCTCGCCTTCAAGACATCTGCAGGGCTGCATTTTTTCTGTGGAACTCACTTTCCTTCTCTATTAGACTTTTACCCAGTCTCCATTACTTAAAAAAATCATTGAAAACTCACTTCTTTAGGAAAGTGTCTCAATTAAACTGTTAACAGCTATTCAGCCTTACACCCTGTCACCTCTCCTGCAACTGTTAAAAATAACCTACTAAGAGCCGTGGAACGGAATGGTCGCACACTTCAGAGCTCTGCACCAAGCAGAATAAAAACATAGAATTTCGGGTGGAAATTGGACCACAAACTGACCAATTTCTCGCTAACCAAGCAGGGGAACAAGATGGGCAGAAAACACAAGAAACCCAAACCAGGGAAAAGCCCAAATACCAGAGATATTGGAGAACTATTGCGCAACACGCAGCAGGCCGCGCAACAGGCCGCGTGGCAAAGATGGCGCTGGAGGACGAAGGCTCCTTCTATTCCTCAGATGGAACCCCCTCAGACCTCGGAGAGGGACCCTACAGAGGCTCAGCACTGGCTTACCACCGGCACCCACTCCCGCACACCCACCAGCCGGAGCACCGGTAACGGCGGATCTGCTCAAAACAATGTTGGCAGACCTGCGAAGGGACATTGCCGCGGACATGGCCTACTTTAAGGACGTAGTGGAAGGCGCAACAGCCAAGATTGTCCTCTTGGAGGCCGCCACGAGCTCCCATGATACCAGACTTGCCTCGGTCGAGAAACAAATTGGGGACATGCAAAGGCAACAACTGGCAATGGCCGACAGGCTGGATAACACCGAAGACCAACGCAGGAAATATAATCTTCAAATCCGGGGAATCCCGGACTCGGTCACCCTCACTGACCTGCCACATTATGTGCGGAGATTGTTCGCAGTCCTGCTACCACCTAAACAAACGAAGCTGCTGAGACTAGACGGGATGTTTCGTCTTCCCAAATCAAATAAGGCACCCCCGGAAGCCACTGCGGATCTTATTATCAGATTCCAGTCCTTGCAAGATAAAGCCATGCTTCAGAACGCAGTAAGGGGGAAGACCCCCCTACCCTTTGAGGGATCCGCATTGTCGCTGTTCCCGGACCTCACTCGAGCAACCCTCACTTGGAGGAAAACCCTTCAACCACTTCTACGCCGGCTGCGTGACAACGGAATACCTTTCCGCTGGGGCATACCGAGGGCGATCTTATTCACCCACCAGGGGACGGCCTATAGAGCGCACACCTACCTGGAACTGGACGCACTCCTGCTCCAAATGGGCCTCAACACCCACGCTGATAAAGGCAATACGAGACTTTCCCAACTGAACCCAGCGGGGATAGCAGAGTTTGTCCCACATCGAACCCAACGGCCCGCACCCGCGCACGAACCAGCGTGAGATAGGAGACACCCGTGGAACACCACTCTGCTTCCATAATGAACAGGCTCCAGTTAAGATCCACGAAACCACCTGATACCTCAGGACTTGGTCGGTTATAATATTATGCTGTTCCTATATGCTTTCTTGTTGTTGATTTGTATTTCTTAGTTTTTCATTTATTTAACCACCACTGATCTTCTACGTGCAGAGATCACATGAAGGCCCTATTTTAACCATACCCACATATGGCTGCCGGGCTTTACCAGACCAAAAGCTAGCAATATCTTTTCCAGCCGCGTTAACAATAGCGATACCCTCCCCCCCACACACCACTCAAGGAGGGGTTAAAATCCCCCGACGAGCACACATAGCCTAACAACAACCCCAGAGTTACTCGCTAGGATGCCCTTAAGACACCCCCCACCCCCGGGGTTCCCTCCTCGACTTGCAATTTGCAATGTAACTAACCGTTACAAGACATAAACGAGGACACCTAACCTAGCAAGCCCTTATACCCACCAGAACCCGCACATAGACACGACTCTGGACACGCACTTAGAAAGCTCTTTAATGGAATCTCTCTTTACCAGTCCCCCCCCCCCCAAACAAAACAACGAATACTAATGCAGGAATGCAGTATAGATAGCCGAAGGGGGTCAGTCTACCACAAGAGCACCTATTCCCTCGTGAACACCGCTAAGTTACCTGTCTCCAGTCTTGGAGAACCCTTTACTCTTATTTGCATGATGTTTATGTTATTGACCAGGCATATAAAACCAAAAATCCTCATTCTGCATGCCTACCGCTTGTGAAATCTATAAAATATGACCTGTTATGCACTTTTGTTCTGTTAACCACTGTCAATCGTATTTACTTATGGCATATATGCAGAATGAGAAAAATAAAGAATAAAAAAAAAAAAAAAAAAAAATAACCTACTAAGCCCTCAGTGGATACTTTTCTAGCGACCTACTTTGTTACACCTACTTTTACCTTTTGTGACAATCTATACCCCACTCCCTCTAGCATGTAAGCTAGAGGGAGTGGGGTTCTCAACCCCTCTGTTCCTGTGCGTCCAACTTGTCTGATTATAATTACGTGTCTGTTAGTCCATATATTCTACAGCGCTACTGAATTTTCTGGCCCTATATAATTAATAATAATAATATTAATAACAACAATAATAATAATATTTAGTACCTATTCTATCTGCATATACAACTAACCCTTCTCACGAGGACAGTCCAGATCCAAAATGCTGGCAAGTTCCTTCTACATGAGAGATACAGCAGCCCTGAAGAAACATTGTAGCAGCAGATGCCCATAACTTCCTGTCGTTACTTTGGAAAATGGCAGACGTTAAGAAACCATTAATTGGCTAAAAATGCAACAAGTACTTTACCAAGTACCTGGTAGCCAGTAAATAGTAGTGACAAGTATGGAGATACACCAGCCCTTGGAGAAATGTATTCAATTTCTGCTCATTAGTTGCTTAGTCTATGTTATTATCACTGTTCCGTCACTCTTTCCAAGTTTCTCTATGGAAATTTTTCATCTCACTTTGAGAGTGTCCTTTGCCAGCATAATGGATTAAATACAGACACTAGTAAATGCTATTTTCATGTAACATTTAGAGGCCTGGATCAAAATTTCAATGACTTATAAAATTCATTGTACAACAAAACGTGACGAAAGGCATCATCTTATGCATCACAAGGATTGGTCTGTGGAGGATCCTGTAGACTTACAGAATCTTTCACAGACCTCTGTGTTGTACTTTTTAGTTTACATAACAGTATGGCAGTGACACAGTCATATGAAGTGTCAGTAGCTAAAGATTGAAGGGATAAATTCAGGTATGTATGTTTACTTTCAGCTTCATCTACCCCCTCCCCCAATTTCTCCAGATATGTCACTTTCAATTTTTAATCTTCTAGGGCTCTTATGATCAGTAACCTTTGTTACTAAACTGAAAATATTAGATACTGTTCCTCTCTGGAATACTAATGTATCAATAACACTTAAAGGACCACTATAGTGCCAGGAAAACATACTCGTTTTCCTGTCACTATAGTGCCCTGAGGGTGCCCCCACCCTCAGGGTCCCCTTCCTGCTGGGCTGGATGGAGAGGAAGGGGTTAAACTTACCACTTTCTCCAGCGTCGTGCGGGGAGCTCTCCTCCTCCTCTCCGCCTCCTCTCCTCCTCTTCGGCTGAATGTGCATGCGCGTCAAGAGCCGCGAGCGCATTCAGCCAGTCTCATAGGAAAGCATTTACAATGCTTTCCTATGGATGCTGGCGTCTTCTCACTGTGATTTTCACAGTGAGAAGCACGCAAGCGCCTCTAGTGGCTGTCAATGAGACAGCCACTAGAGGCTGGATTAACCCAAATATAAACATAGCAGTTTCTCTGAACCTGCTATGTTTATAGAAAAAAGGGTTAACCCTAGCTGGACCAGGCACCCAGACCACTTCATTAAGCTGAAGTGGTCTGGGTGCCTATAGTGGTCCTTTAAATAGTAGTTAATTCTCTCCTCTTGTATTCATAATCGTAGGAATTGTAAAAAAAAAAACACTAGGGTTTGCTGAGCACAATTGTGGGCATTTAATGAGTAATTGATTACTGGCTTATAGAAGATACATTGATTCCTCTAGTCATTCTAGAATATAGACGAGGGAGAATGAGACTTTGTGGACTAGATTTCATTCTGCAAAGTGCAGGAGTGAACTTGATTTGGGAAATTAGGGTGTTAAATAGCTTCTCCGAGCACCATGGCCATTTCATAGATTTGAAGTGGTCATGGTGCCTGAAGTCTCTCTGTGCAGCATTTCACTTAGCTGCCAGATGTGTAACTTCAACTCCAGTAGCATCATTTATTTATATTTTCAAAAACATGCTATGGAAATGAGTAGGTGGGAGGACAACAAAATTAGAAACATCTTGACTCATATGAACCACACAGACTTAATTAGAGTCAAATTGCACAATAGATAAAGCTAATGTGAAAATTACAATCTCTGAATAAGTAATTCTGGCTAAAAGCCATGTATGTTGCAGAAAGAGACTTTAATACAAGTACATAAAAATGTTTGTGAACAAACTATCTCTGCCATGTATGTGAGGAGCAAAAGAGAAATATTGAGACATTTAAATGAATATTAAACTCAGAGCTCAAAAAGGTCCTACACTAGTAGAGAGGCATAAAAGTTACTCACCACTGAGAAACTGGAGAGCCATCACTGTGCGGTGAACTTCTACTCACCAGAGCTGAATTTTCACTTGCCAATGGCTAGTGGGTGAATAAATACAATAAATAAGGAAAGAAAAGAAAAGAAAAAAAAGAGGGGGGTGGAGCCAAACGTTACAAAACCTCTTAATCGGGGTTATCCCCAATATAAATGCACAGGGAAAGAAGAGATGGAAGATGCAACTAGGACAAGCTGTCAATGGAGTACAGTACAGTGAAAAATTATGTTAATTAAAACGTAACATTTAATCAGTAAGCTAAAAAGTACAACTTATGGACTAAAAAGAGCAAGATAAACCACACACAAAAATACAGATAGTATTATATAAAAATAAAATAAAAGACACACATAAAAATAAATGTAATGGCTAAAATAGCTCACAAGGAGGAGTATAGACTGGCACCTTAATGCATTCTCGTGAAAATACAAGATCAACAAAACATAGGTAAAAGGTGTCAGACCTCTGTATCTATGATAGTATGGTTTAGGGAATAGTACGCACCTTAATATTAGCAATCTAAAATGGGCAATTGTATACATAGTCCTACAAGGTATATTGTACAAAGATAATATAGGCTAGCCAGAGTTGAGTAATCATAATATCACTATATCACACTGGTACTTTGTCACAGCCATGGTGTATTTCTGTATATAAAGTGTAGAGTACAAAAGGGATATTGGGCGGACTGGGGCAGATTCATCGCAATGTCCCTGTCTCACAATGGTACTACGTTGCAGCAGTAGTATACTGTTATGGCTGCCATTAGGGTCTAATCATGAGCATACATTGAGTGGAGATTATCGATACTGCTATGTCCCCACATGTATAACCCTATGTACTATACATGAGCCATATACTATCCTTGATATTAGCGATATTATCGGATTAGTATAAGGCATTGTCCACCTACTCTGTGACCGTACAGGGTGAACCCAGGTATCACTAAATAAGTTGCTACAGTATTAAATCAGATATATGGTTACAGACAGTTAGTAACCTGGTCTCTGTGTGAGAATGATACTGTCAAAGTGTCATAAGATTTTTACACACTGCCATTCTTTATCCTTGATCTTTCTGGCATTCAAGGGTTAGGTAAAATGTTGCCAACTGATCTGCAACAGTGCCATATGACAACAGTATCCTTGAGTACTGCTACGATATTAAGTCAGATACAAGGTAGCAGACATCGTGACTGAATGCATGGTAAGGTAATTTCTCAATTGCTGTTAGCAGTCTGATCACTACGTAAAGAATAATACAGTTAAAATGTAATTACTTGACTTTTGCAACCTGTAAGAGTGGTAAAAAGGTAGAGTACAGGACAGGGGGGATGTACCAGGTATGAACTACCTCACCATATTGTGTCTCCTTCCTCCATCTCTTCTTTCCCTGTGAATAAATACATAATCCACATGGAGGCAGCTGGGATCTAAGCAGTATATGGTACTGACCTTTTGTGTAAGGATTCAAACCCTATGCCATATATGCAATATAAGCATCCAGTACTTAAAAGCAAAGCTGATTAGTGTACAATATGCTTTGTTACATATATGGGATGCATGGAGGTGTCAGCTCCAACTAAGTTTTAAGCCCCTCTATTTATTTTTCTTTGGGACAGTATGTCTCTAAACAGACTAATTTACATCTTAGATCTTATCTTTTTGTCAAAGCTAAGTAAATGTTAGTTTACTAGTATGTTTCCTTTTATCTAATGGAAAAGCGCATGCCTAATAGTCTTATTTATGTTGCTTTTGTTTATAGATCATTGGCTAAGTTAAATTAAATATAGATTTATGGTTAGTAATAGAGGTGAACTTAGATAGGTAGGTATGTGTGTTAGATGTTTGAGTAAAAATAATAATAATAATAATAATAATAATAATAATAATAATAATAAACTCCATTGTGCACGGCTTGTACTACTTATTCAAACCTCTAGGTCACATTCCAAATGCTCATAAAAAGACACAAATAGAATCTTGTTCCTATTGAATAATGGACTTCAATACAGCACTCTGCCTCTCTTTTTTCACTTGCTATCACCGATCTATTAAAGTGCATATACAAAAGCATATGCTATCACTCTGTGCAACTCAATATTGCTAAAAATGCCTTTCTCCAAACGTAAAAGTGTAAAGACTAGTATAGTTCCCACGGTTGCATGAATCATACTAATATAATAAAGGGAAGTGGGTCATCAGTATTCAGAATGCAATGTTAAATTAATTTAGAATGCAATGTGAAACTGCAACATGTAAGCTTGTGTTTCTGTTGTATGACAATAAGCTCATTCATTTGTGCTCTTTTATTGTTCTTTCTCTCTATTGACTATTCTACAGCAGCACTGTGCTGTAAAACATTTTGTAAAGCTTTTCCATTACTTCACATGCATTTTTCTACTGGAAAAAGTGTATTGTCATACAAGAGATTTTGTGAGTAATCCATGTTATTTGCACCAAAAAACAGCCTACACTAGGTGGAGGAGAACTTGGTTGCATTTCACATGGAAAACGCATCACATACAAAAAATTACTAAATGGTGAAAACCATGAAACAAATTTACACTCAATTTACAATTTAGCTCATGTTAACCATTATAATTTTATTTGACTGCTGAATGTGGGTGGTGTAGAGTTACATAGTTACAAAGTTACATAGTAATCTAAGTTGAAAAAAATTACTTACGTCCATTAAGTTCATCCTTGATACCCATTCTTTAAGGCTATTGACACAAATAAAAGAAAAAAAAAAACAATTGTAGCCATTTGTAGATATACCACAAAAAGGGAAAAATTCCTTCTCAACACCATAATAGCAATCAAATTTCTCCTTGGATCAACAGCCTGTCCACATAAATATCAATTAGATCCATAAATATACTATCTCTGGGAAAAAAACATCCACAATTTAAAAAATATAATATCTAAAGATTATAATTAACTATAGAATTCCATATGACATTGTTACAAACATTGCGATCTATGGTAAATTTAGGATGAGTTATCTTTCAAGAAATGTAGAGTTTAAATAACTTTATGCAGAAGGTTAGAATCTAATTGACATGTACACCAGTTTTTCAGTATTATTTTGTTCATTTCATTTTTTGTACACATGCAGGTGGCTATAAAGTATATTTCTTCTTATTATTTGTTTTTTATTCCTGTTTATTATATGATCATGCCTTTGCATATCTTTGCTCAAGGCTTGTTCCATCAAAGCTAATGATTATTAATTTATTAGGCATCTCATGCAACAATGTTTCAGATATAGTTGACTATGACACTATTCTCTTAGAGAATAGTGACTCTAATGTACATCAGAGAAACTGACTATAATGTACATTTATTTTTAAAAAGGTTGGATGTTCACTGGGGGAAACTGACCATAATGTTCATCTATTTTTAGACTGGTTGGATGTTCGCTGGGATATAGCAGCAGATGATTTTTTTTTTTACAATTACGTCTAGAAATGCAATACATGTAGGATCTATGTTCCGTGAAAGAAATCAATGGATCCAGGAAGGTAACACTATGTACATTAGTTATGAAGGTTAATATTGTATATGGGTCTAATCCACTGATTGTCTAGAACTGGACAAGGATACTGTTCAAATCTATACATATGTAATGCATAAAGTGTTTTCACATTAGAAATTGACTGAAGTCTTCTTATTTTGTAAACAAAAACTAGAAAACATACGTCAGATTACAGTTTACACACAAATAAATACAGTGACTAAATAAATAATAAAATGGTGTTGCTACAATCACCAGTGTTGGTTACCCAAACAACACAGCACAATCGTAAAACAGTAGAATAGATAGGTGAGAGCAAACACACAAGGAAAGCACAATACTACCACTTTCTACGTTGATAAATGGCAGTGTTCACTTTTCTGTAGAAAAACATAAAGTGCAATACATAGTGTAATTTGTAAATGACTGTTACAATATATAATATATGCTGGATAAACTCACATGGTGCGGAGCCTCTAAATAGCAGGCTCAGACTTTCAGGCTCATTATAAAGGAACCTCCAGATTGCTGGAACTGCTTTTTCCCAAGAAGTGATTTTCCAAGCTCTCAGTAGTGGAAAAATCCTATTTATTGGGCATACATATATTGCAGAAAAAAATCTAAAAGAGTATGCGGAATTATCTGACATGCAATCTCTACCTTCTAGAGAATTATTCAATTACTTTCGAGTTAAAAGCTTTTTGAAAGAATATGTATTAATTACCGAAGGTGATACGGGTATTCTGATTGAGAAGGTTCTTTCAATCGAATCTGCTAAAAATAAATACTCTCCAACAATGGAATTACTAAAAGATATAGATGGATTAGATATTCCTACAGCTTTTAAAAAATGGAAAAGAGATTTGGGTATGGAGATTCAATATAAACAATGGTGTCACGCTTACTCAAGAATAAAAAAATTCATACACTGTTTAAATATATTAGAAAATTTCATCAAAGTAAGCTATAGATGGTACATGGTCCCAAGTAGACTTAATAAAATTTCCCAGAGTAATCCCCCCAACTGCTGGAGATGCTTCCACATGGATGGCTCTATGATGCATATTTGGTGGAACTGTCCCAGAATAAGATCCTTGTGGGACCTCTCGTTCAAACTAATACGCAAGGTGGGAGACACTTGCCTGAGTAATAAACCTGAAATAGCATTATTACATTTGTATGGAACGAAATTAGACAAAAAAGTAGAGATTATGGTAATTCATTGCCTTTCGGCTACTAAATTATTGTTTGCTAAAGCTTGGAAACAAACATTAGTACCAAATGTGCAACAATTGAAAAACCAAATAATTTCACAAATTGAGATGGAAATGGGTGGGATCTCACCAAATTAGCATTTTAAAAATAAAACTAAGGATCTCTATCTGAGTCTTATCACTGATATTAAAAGAGCTTTAGTTAATTAAAAAAAGGGAAAAGAGAGGAAACATTTAAGAGAAGGATAAAGGAGGAGGGATGATCTGCCCGTAAAGAGTTAACTTGAGCGTATAAACTACCTTTTCTATATGTATGAGACATATGAGGAAACCCAAACCCCACATGAATGCATGGTATGAATGTTATAGACGTAAGTGTAACAGTGAGAGTGTAAGTGCAAGGGCAGGATGGGATACCAAGACCCAATAAGAATGATACAAGGCTGAGGCATTCTAGAGTCTTTTAGCGGACTAAAGGATAATAATTTTTGAGGATCTATTGCTGAACAAACGTAACTGTCTGACAGACTTAGCTTAGCCTGGAATATTATGGTAATACTGTACTGCGATATAGGGCCTAATAACTATTGGCTAAAACTGTTAAACCTCAGTAAAGATGTATGAGATGTATTCCACAACAACTGTTGTTTGTTTGTTTGTAAACGGTTCCATGGATGAACCAATACATGTCTATTTGTATTTAAAGTATTTAAAAAAAATTTTTCAATAAAAATTAAATAAAAAAAAAAACATATATTGCAGAAAAAATCAGCAAGTTAAAAATCAAAGATGATAAAGCACAACGCGTTTCGACTCTATGATGAGTCTTTTTCAAGTGCATATCTTCTGTCCGTCTGCATCTTCCTCTTATACCCGGATCTGGTGTTCTCCTGCTTTAATTCACGGTCTCTTCCAGGTTCGCAAGGTCAATTGACATCATTTCCGGAAGTCAACGGTATTACGTTGCGTCAATGCGTGCTGACGTCATTTTCCGAAACAGTGTCCGTTCATTAAATTAAGCGTACTATTAGGAGTTCAGATAACGTCCATTTTTATTTTTATTATTGGCAAATGACAGAAAAGAATCCCCTATATTGGGATTAGTAAGCTAAAGAGTCAAAATAAAAATTTAAACATTAAACATTTTACAATGTATGCTTAAAAACATACCATATATTAGATATTATCATAAGGAGTTAGCCATATTTAAATGACATCCAGAATTCATAATAAAGTGCAAAGAAGAAATTAAAAGAAAAATGGAAAGGATACTTTGGATCATAATTATTGAGTTATAACCTTTTGACTTTAAAAGGGAGGGGAAAAAAATCATCTTTTTTCTCCCTTTTAAATTCAAAAGGTTATAACTCAATAATTATAATATGTGGTATGTTTTTAAGCATAAATTGTAAAATGTTTAATGTTTAAATTAGTATTTTTACTTTTTAGATTACTAAACCCAATATAGGGGATTCTTTTCTGTCATTTGCCAATAATAAAAATGGACATTATCTGAACTCTTAATAGCGTTAGTACGCTTAATTTAATGAACGGACATGCTTAAAAACATACCATATATTATATATTATCATAAGGAGTTAGCCATATTTAAATGACATCCAGAATTCATAATAAAGTGCAAAGAAGAAATTTAAAGAGAAATGGAACGGATACTTTAGATCATATGTTTTTAGTTATAACCTTTTGAATTTAAAAGGGATGAAAATTTTTTTTTCTCCCTTTTGAATTCAAAAGGTTATAACTCAATAATTATAAAATATGGTATGTTTTTGCACTTAAATTGTAAAATATTGCTCTCTCTTCATGCTCCTCCTACCTCTCCCAGTGCTCTTTCAGTGTTTCTTTCTCTGGCTCTGCTTCTTCTCCCCAACTCCTCTCTGTTGGTGTCCCCCAAGGTTCAGTCCTTGGTCCCCTACTGTTCTCTATCTGCACTGCCTCCCTCGGTACTCATTAGCTCTTTTGGCTTCCAATATCAGTTCTATGCGGATGACACGCAGATCTATCTGTCCTCTCCTGATCTCTCCCCGTCCCTCTTGACTAGTGTCTCTGACTGCCTCTCTGCTATTTCTAACTGGATAGCTGCCCACTTCCTTAAACTCAACTTGATCAAAACATAAATTCTGGTCTTTCCTCCCTCAAGTGTTGCTACTCCTGTGTCTGTCTCCCTCCAAGTCAACAGTGCGACCATCAGCTCCACCATGCAGGCTCACTGCCTAGGTGTTCTCTTTGACTCCGGCCTCTTCTTCACACCTCATGGTCAGTCTATTGCCAAATCCTGTTGCTTCCATATCAAAAACATTGTGCGCATCCGACCCTACTTAACGCCAGATGCGACTAAGGTGCTGATCTATTCCACTGTCCTTTCTCGCTTTGACTACTTTAATACACTGCTCAGTGGTCTTATGTGCTCCCAACTTGCGCCGTTACAGTCCATAATGAATACGGCGGCAAGGCTCATCTTCCTTTCCGCCCGCACCTCCCACGCCTCACCCTTCTGTCAGTCCCTACATTGGCTTCCTGTAAGATATGGGGCTCAAATTAAAATTCTGGTTCTTGCTTTCAAATCTCTACATAATGCTGCTCCCACCTATCTATCCTCCCTAATACACAAATATTTTTACCGTCTAGGTCCTTACGCTCTGCTGAAGACTTACGCCTATCTTCTGTCCGTACTCCCACCTCTGATACTCGCCTTCAAGACATCTCGAGGACTGCACCGCTCCTGTGGAACTCACTTCCCTCCTCCGTTAGATGCTCACCCAATCTCCACTCCTTCAAAAAATCATTCAAAATCTACTTATTCATAAAAGCATATCAATTAAACTGTTAATAGCTCCCGACTGATTCCTCTTTTGCAACTGTCATTAGTCCAATACTATCCTTACCTTTTGTGACACTTCACCCCACTCCCTCTAGAATGTAAGCTCATTGAGCAGGGCCCTCAACCCCCCTGTTCCGTTGTGTCCAACTTGTCTGGTTACAAATACATGTTTGTTCGTCCATCCACTGTAAAGCGCTGCAGAATTTTTGGCGATATATTAATAACATAATAATAATAGTAACACAAAAAAATCTAAAGCCTCTACAACATCCCAAGGTGCACTGTTGACATTATCTGGAAGAACTTTGCTAACAATATTTCTATATAATTGTGAAATTATACAAATTGCAGCAATGAGCAGTGAGAAGAATGCATACTTTCTACGGCAGTTGATTCAAGGATCATACAGAAGAATTTGCATTTCGAGGATATTTTTCTACACAGATGAAAACGTAATATATACAACAGTCATATTAGTTGCCACTGTATGAGGAGGAACTTAACTGAGGTCAGTGTGTTTTCAATTATCTGTTTTTCATATATATATGTACTTAGAATCTGCAGGAATTCAAACAAATATATTATGTTGCCTTCAAACCATGTGTCTCTACATAATAGACAGATCAGCTGCTGTTCTGTTAAGTATATTGACACAAATATTATGAAGACATGATGTAAAATATTACTGTCAAAGTTCTTACTAGCCATACTTTTAACAATTGTCGCTGCCACCTGCAAAACTATGCTAGCCAGCATTAATATGGCATAAAGACTCACACAACATTCTGCTTCTGAGATATGCTGGCATTAGTTTCTAAAATACCCCTAACAACTTAAAGTAAGCTTAACTTGTATAAATACAATGCAGCATTACATGATTTTAGGAAACAGGACAAAATATTAACTTCACTCTCTACAGCATTTGTGAGCAGCATGAGTCTTTTTCAAATCATTTTTATTAAAATGTTCATCATCTTCAAATACAAGTAGATTAATATAAAAGGAAAAAAGCACTTCAAAAGATGGATATGGCTATTGTTAGATATCTGTACCTTATAAACATAAATGTTCTCTATACATCTAACATATACACTATTTATTGGATTTTTCATAGAGGCCTCTTTGTGAGTAATACATATTTTCATAAATGTCTGCTTTCTTCCATCAGGTGAATAATTTGTGAAAATGAGCAATAATGGTGTATTTTCAAAGGCGAGCTAGGAGGATGGTAGTAGCTGTCAATGTCTCTGAGATCAATATCTGGAAATTCTTTGACATGTTTAGAGGAAAAATTGAAAAAAAATTATCTGTGCAGTCAGAAATAATGTTATACCTTCTGTATAAATGAAAATACAAGATGATATATATATGTCAGTTGAGAGTATGAAACCCTAAAGTGTGGCATTGTTCTCTTACCAGGTCAACCCCCCCCAACATGAAAATAGTGAAGATTGTTGATAGATTGCATGCTATCGACCTGGAGTTATATACCACCTAATCTGTACTTTACAAAATTGTTCCATTTAGTTAACACATTTTGTTACCCTCTGTTAGGCGGCTACTAATCTAGTTTTTGTTAGCAAAACACTGCTGCAGGGTTAAAGCGGCATTATCATGCCGAACTTTCCTTTCCTCCATCGCTTCCTCTTCTCTCCGTCTTTTAGGATCTGTTCCTTATTTCTTTGTGTCTGCTCTAGTTTTCTTTAAAACATAAGACAATGTAGGGACTATTTTGTCTGATGTATTTTTCCTACGCTTGACCAGCTTTGACCCAGGGGAGGAGCAAAGTCCGCTCCATTTCCTGTGGTCAAAGCAATTTTCCCACAATTCTCACCTTCCTCCTGCTGCTTCATTCGGCGTTTGAATGCCAGCGAAACTACAACATTTCATCCTAACAGAATGAGAGCAGTTTGTCCATTCGTGTTAGGACAAAAGTCAGGACTTTTGTTCGGATCGGAATTTCATTGGAATGAATGAAACTCCGATCCTATTCGTGTCGCGAGTAGATAGCTCCCTAATTCCCACGGTATTAGGGAGCTATCTACTAAAAGGCTGAACGATCTAAATTGGTCTTTCAGCCAAATTTACAAGTTACAATGGGGGGGGGGGGTGGGCTATTGACTACCCCCCGCCCTCACCCATGAGCGGTGCGTGGGGGCAGCAAGGTAAAATTAGGGGGGGGGGTCAAACAATAATAGACAGGTAGCACCAAGAAAAATACTCCAAACACAATAGTATATAATAATAAGAACAATAAAATCAATATGAGCAATAAAAAACCCACAGGATATAAAAAGAGTGCACAATAAAACTTAAAAGAATAAAAAAATACCAAATGGTACCAGGGCCGGACTGGCCCACCGGGATACCGGGAAATTTCCCGGTGGGCCGCGGCTCCTGGGGGCTGCTCTGGCAATATGTGCCACCGGGTGGCCGGTCCGGTGGCACACACTTTGAGGGGGCCGGCCGGCAGGCGGCCGCATTGCACGCTGCAGCCTCACCGGTCCGGTGGCACACCTAATGCTGAGGGCTGAGGGAGGAGCATGTCTCTCTACCATGCTCCCTCGCGGTTCCCACAATCCCCAGCAGCATCCGTGCTGTGGGATTGTGGGAACCGCGAGGGAGCATGGTAGAGATATGCTCCCTCCCCCTTCAGCCCTCAGCATTAACAGTGCTGCCGGACCGGCGAGGCTGCAGCGTGCAATGCGGCCGGCCTCCTGACTCCTCTCAGGTGGGTGGGGGGGATGGAAGTGGGGGGGGGGATGGAAGTGGGGAGGGTGAAGAGAGAGACAGAGGTGGGGGGGATGAAGAGAGAGACAGAGGTGGGGGGGATGAAGAGAGAGACAGAGGTGGAGGGGATGAAGAGAGAGACAGAGGTGGGGGGGATGAAGAGAGAGACAGAGGGGGGGATGAAGAGAGAGACAGAGGGGGGATGAAGAGAGAGACAGATGGGGGGATGAAGAGAGAGACAGAGGGGGGATGAAGAGAGAGACAGAGGAGGGGGATGAAGAGAGAGACAGAGGAGGGGGATGAAGAGAGAGACAGAGGGGGGATGAAGAGAGAGACGGGGGGGGGGGTGAAGAGAGAGACAGAGGGGGGGTGAAGAGAGAGACAGAGGGGGGGTGAAGAGAGAGACAGAGGGGGGGTGAAGAGAGAGACAGGGGGGGTGAAGAGAGAGGGGGGTGAAGAGAGAGAGGGGGGTGAAGAGAGAGAGGGGGGTGAAGAGAGAGAGAGGGGGTGAAGAGAGAGAGAGGGGGGTGGAGAGAGAGAGACAGACAGAGGGGGGTGAAGAGAGAGAGACAGATGGGGGTGAAGAGAGAGAGACAGAGGGGGGTGAAGAGAGAGAGAGAGAGAGAGGGGGGTGAAGAGAGAGAGAGACAGAGGGGGGTGAAGAGAGAGAGAGACAGAGGGGGATGAAGAGAGAGACAGAGGGGGGGATGAAGAGAGAGACAGAGGGGGGAAGAGAGAGACAGAGGGGGGTGAAGAGAGAGACAGAGGGGGGGTGAAGAGAGAGATGGGGGGGTGAAGAGAGAGACAGAGGGGGGGTGAAGAGAGACAGGGGGGGGTGAATAGAGAGAGAGACAGAGGGGGGGTGAATAGAGAGAGAGACAGAGGGCGGGAGAGTGCCACAGGGAGAGGGGGGAGAGTGAGACACAAGGGGGGAGAGAGGGGCGAATAGAGAGAGACAGAGGGGGAGGGAGAGTGCCACAGGGAAAGGAGGGAGAAAGAGACAGATGGGGGAGAGTGAGACACACGGGGAGAAAGAGGGGTGAATAGAGAGAGACAGTGCCACAGGGAAAGGGGGGGGAAAGAGACAGAGAGGGGGAGAGTGAGACACAAGGGGAGAAAGAGGCGTAAATAGAGAGAGACAGAGGGGGAGGGAGAGTGCCACAGGGAAAGGAGGGAGAAAGAGACAGAGGGGGGAGAGTGAGACACACGGAGAGAAAGAGGGGTGAATAGAGAGAGACAGTGCCACAGGGAAAGGGGGGAGAAAGAGACAGAGGGGGGAGAGTGAGACACAAGGGGAGAAAGAGGCGGAAATAGAGAGAGACAGAGGGGGAGGGAGAGTGCCACAGGGAAAGGAGGGAGAAAGAGACAGAGGGGGGAGAGTGAGACACACGGGGAGAAAGAGGGGTGAATAGAGAGAGACAGTGCCACAGGGAAAGGGGGAGAGTGAGACACAAGGGGAGAAAGAGGGATGAATAGAGAGAGACAGAGGGGGAGGGAGAGTGCCACAGGGAAACTCTAGCCCTGGAGCTACGGGCTAGAGTTCACTCTCACCACTGCGACCACCAGGGATTCCTGGTGGTCCAAGTGGTGAGAGTGAACTCTAGCCCCATACAAACACTGCCCACACACACCATACACATTCACACACTGCCCCCCCCATACACACACACAGACCCCCATACACACATTCCCCTACACACACAGCCACCCATACACACATTGCCCCACGCACCCTACACACTGAACCTTTCACACATATTGCACCCCTCACACATTGCACCACTGCTCCTATACCCTACTACAGCCCCATATCCCAGCAGACCCCAGGTAAGTTGTCAAACTGTACTTAAACGGTTTGACTACTTACTCTGGGAGCGGGTCCCGGCACTCCTGGCACCATACCCACTACACAGAGCAGTAGTGGTTATTGTGCATGGATTACTTCTTTAAATAATCTATAGGTGCCCCTCCTGAGATCAGGCTCTGGATCCGCCACTGATTTATATTATATTATATTATATATATATATATATATATATATATATATATATATATATATATATATATATATATATATATATATATATATATATATAATTATGCCTATTATATTTACACATATATTAATGTACATTTATATATGCATAATACACTAAGAAATGTCATTGATATGTACAATATGTAATAAGCAGATATTGTCCCAGTCTTGTTGCTAGGTGCATAATCCAGCACAATAACATATTTAAAGTGAAGAGTGCACCCACAGGACCTCAAAATAAACAAGATAACGTCATTTTTTACAGTTGTGCCCAACATACATTCACCATTTCAGTCCCATTACCAAGCGTTCCTTAATATGTCATGGTAGTTGGACTGAAACATTGGTTATATGCAAAGGCACGTCTGCTTAAAATAAATCTGCACTCTTTTTTTTTAAGCCTATATGTGCTTTTTTTCACATTGGAGTAATAATTTTAATTTTAAGTTATCTTTTCTAACTCTGTATCTGCACACTATGCTGGCGCGACGCATTATGGGGCTGGTAAATAATTTTTTTCCAGGGCTGCTTTTAATTCCCAGTCCGGCCCTGAATGGTACGGCACAGTCTCACAGGTGGCAATAGATCTTCTAGTCCTGGTATGGGACTTTCTTGGTAGCTTCACTTAATAGCAGAATATGAAAAGGAAGCAAAAACAGAGGCAAACAAATAGTGCAATATGGTAGTACATGGTAGAACAAACGACACTTAGATAAGATGTCAACTCACATATGGTAGAGCTATAACCAGCTCTAGGTAAAACAGCATGCAGTGGTATACAATCCCCACTTGCAGGATATCCCTCTGGTTTTGGTACACAGTAGAATGTTGGTAAATCACAACTGGATAACGATGAGATAGATCATATGGAATGACAAATAAAGCAGGTATTTAGGTTTATTGGTTCCCCACTCACTATTTTTAGGGTAAGGGGGTTAGGCAGACTTTTATTTGAGGGGGTGACTAGGGGCTTGGGGACCCCTAGTGACCTTTGGGGGAGGGGGTAATTTCTATATTTAGCCCCCACCCGTTACCCATGGGTGGGGAGACAATAGGATCCCTTATTGTAACTTATTGCCCCACCCGCTGCTCATGGGTAGGGGGTGGACAATAGGTCCCCCCCCATTGTAACTTAATGGCCCCCACCCACTGCACATGAGTTGGGGGTGGACAAAAGGGCCCCCACCTGCTGATCATGGGTGGGGGGCAGGGGGGACGGGACCCTTTTCCCCACTATTAATCATTTTTATAGGTTCCCCACTAAGGGGCACTTTATTAAAGTAGTGGGCAGGGGTTTACAACAGTGAGCAGCCACTGGTATAGCGAGTAGGGGCATATTTATTACTAATACTAAGTAATATTTACTTAGTATTTGTAAATTTGGCTAAAAGACAAATTTAGGTATTTCAGCCTTTTAATGAATAGCTCCCTAATACCGTGGGAATTAGGGAGCTATCTACTCGCGGCACGAATAGAATCGGAGTTTCATTCATTCAAATTCCGATCCGAACAAAAGTCCCTAATTGTGTCCTAAAATGATTGGACAAACTGTTCTCATTCTGTTAGGATGAAATTCAGTAGTTTCGCTGGCGTTCCAATGCTGACTGAAGCAGCAGGAGGAAGGTGAAAATCGTGGGAAAATTGCTTTGACCACAGGAAATGGAGTGGACTTTGCTCCTCCCCTGGGTCAAAGCTGGTTAAGCATGGACAATAGATAGCCCCTATTTTAACTTAAAGACCCCCACTCTCCATGCATGGGTATGGGCCTGGGGGTTGACTATAGGTACCTCCCCTGTTGTATTTTAGGGTCCCCACCCACTGCGCATGGGTGGGGTCCGGGGAGGTTGGACAATAGGCCCCTCATTGTGACTTAAGGGTCTTCACCCACCGTACATGGGTGAGGGGCTAAAAGGTGGGCAATTGGACCCCCCCATTGTAACTTCAAGGCCCCTACCTGATGCGCATTGGTGAGGGCCAGGGAGTGGGGGTGGACAATAGGTTGCACCCCTATTGTAACTTTAGTGCCTCCACCCGCCATGCTTGGGTGGGGGCGAGGTGTGGACACTAGGTTCCCCTCATTGTAACTTAAGGATCCCCACCTGTCACGCTTGGGTAGGGGCCAAAGGATGGATAATAGGTCCCCCCTGTTTGATGATGATGTCATCACAGGGGGCCCGGTCAGCGCTGGGCGCTTTACCAGCGCGACCAGGCCCCCTCACAATCCACATCCATCGGGTGGCCCTGACAGCATGGGCCACCCGATGGACCCCTCCATATGCGGCCCCGGCGGTTTGCCGCGTGGGCCGGGGCCGCAAATTGTCACGGCGGTACCCAGTCGCAGGGGTACCGCCGGCTCGCACCCGGTCGTCAGGTCGTCAAAACCTGGAAATCCCTACCGCCCACCTGAAATCGTAAAACGCCCACTAGTGGGCGGTAGGGACCAGGTTGACGACCCATGATTTACATAGTACATAATATGTGTAGGATTTCAGTTTATGTTAAAAGTTACAGGTCACAAACTACAAGGTCTAAAATAAAATTTCAATGTGAAACAATTTTAGAAGTTGGTATGTTTGTCTTGGCAGTTTAATACCCATTACAGGAAAAAAAATTGCCACACAAAAGTATATATTTATATAAAGTAGACATCACAGGCTATTTACCTAAGGTTATTTTGACACTTTTTACGTAGCCATTTCACCGCCAATCTCTGCTAAATATTGGAGTAAAATTGTGTTTTTTTTTTCTCTATTTTGGCATATACACATATAACAAGGTTTTTGTAATGTGCATTTCGTAATCCCTGTACAGAACCCCATAATTGTGTTCAGCTACATCTGCTGAGTACAATGATACCCCCATTGTATACCTTTGCCCCTATTCTGTGAAGCTACAATGCCATATAGGAGACCATGCTATTTCAGTTTCTATAGATGGAATTTTCATAGATGGTCATATGTCTGATTTTGTGGCATTATAGCCATTTGACTGTTTAAATAACCCCACAAATGCCTTCTATTTGAGAAAGCAGACACTCCAGGGTTTCTTATTAGGCATATATTATACCTTAACTTGCCACCATTTTTTCACCAATTTATTTAAAATTTTGTGGTGAGAAATTTTTTTAAAATTTTTTTACATACATGTTGCGTTTTCGCTGGGTATTTCTTACATTTGATAAGTGCTACTGTAATAAATTACCACTAAGTATGCTCAGTTTCCTCTTCTGAGTAAAACAATATGCTCTAATGTATGACCTAGACACTATTTTGTGAAGTTACAGTGCTGTAAAAGAGACGTGACAAGTTCAGGTTTTTAAGTGTGAATTTACATGGAGGGTTTTAATGGGTCGGTATTTTTTTAAAAAATTATGTTAGCAGGCTGCTTTTTCCAACTGCCCCAAAAAGAACACACCCAAGGGTATTTCAAAAGGAAAATTTTGAACCTTAGTGTGATATCATTTTTCTGCTAGCTTGTATCAAGTGTAGTGGTAATAAGCATTTTCTTCTGACTTTTTGACACACAGTGAGTTTGTACTGTATATTTTGCAAACCTTATGTATGCTACGGCTTTATAATACTTTATATGTTGCTCAGCTATGTTGTCTGAGTACATCAATATCCCCGTATGTACCTTTGCCAGGTATATGTGGACGTTTAAGGGGCACATTTGAGACACAGCCATTGCAGTTTTTTTCAAACTTTGAATTTTTATGCTGTGTCGTTACCCCACTTTGGAGTTTTTTAGCAGGCTATATATTCCAACTACCCCATAAAGGTGTGCCATTTCTTAATACTTCCTGTCTTGCTCAGCTATGTAGTCTGAGCACAGCAATACATTTGAGAAACAGCTATTGAAGTTTTTTCAAACTTTAAATTTTTACGCTGTGTCCATACCCCACTTGGGAGTTTTTTTTGTAAGTTAATTATTCCAGCTACCCCATAAAGGCATACCATTTCTTAAAGAAGACACCCTACGGTATTTCAAAAGACGTATTTTGAACCTTAGCGTGAAATAATCTTTCCGCTAGCTTATATCAAGTGTACTGGTAATAAGCATTTTTTATGCCTTTTTGACACACAATGAGTTTGTAATATATATTTTGCAAACCTTATGTGTGCTACAGCAGTATAATACATCATATGTTGCTCCGCTATGTCATCTGAGTACAGCAATAACCCCATATGTACCTTTACCAGGTATATGACAACATTGAAGGGGCGCATTTGAGACACAGCCGTTTAAATTTGAATTTTTACGCTGGGTCCATGCCCCACTTTGGAAATTTTTTAATAGGTTGTGTTTTCCAATTACTTCACAAAGGCATACTATTTCCTAAAGAAGACACCCCAGGGTGTTTCAAAAGGCATATTTGAAACCTTAGCGTGGTATCATTTTTTTGCTAGCCTGTACCAAGTGTAGAGGTAATACGCATTTTCCCCCTTTTTTAAATTTTTTTTTCACTTTTTAAAAGTTTTTTTCACTTTTAAAACATTTTATTTAGCTTTTAACAACTTATTTTACTATTTTTACTAACAGTAAATCCCCAAATTTCCTGACTAACTTCTACTTCTACCCACCCTAGCTAAATAAATAAATATTTTACAAATATTTAAGTAACTAACTAAATAAGTTTAACCCCTGAGGATTAAAAAAAAATAAAAGTTAGCCCTCAGGGGTTTAAAAAAAAAAAATCAGATCACAGTGAAATACTGTGATCTGTATTTTGATCACTGCAGACAGTGATCAAAGGGCAGGGAAGGGGTTAAATTTTATATGAAAGAGGTGAGAGGTGAGGGGGGGGGGGTGGAATTTTCTAACTAACTGTTTTTTTTTTTTTACAGCCAGAGACAGATCAACACCGATCTGTCTCTCTGCAGTTGACAGCTCACACGGAGGTAGTGTTTCACTGCAGCATGTGTGATCGCTCTGACTCCCAGTGAGAGCAATCACATGGGCTGTGAAAGTAAAACTGCCCATGGTAGTGTGCTTCCGACATGGAGATACACTACAGGAACATTAACCCCACGATTGCCGCAATTGTGGCAATCTTGGGTTAATTTTCATTTTGGACGGAAAATTTTCGTCCAGTGTCCTTAAGGGGTTAAAGAAAACTAGAGCAGACAGGAAGAAATGAAGAACAGATCCAGAGAGAGGGAGAGAAGAGGAAGCGATTGAGGAAAGGTAAGTTTTGCATGACTGTGCCGTTTTAATTTATTTTCATTTATTTTTCCGATTTCATGATATATAAATGTTTTTGCTTTGACAACTGTGTTATTACTATATTGTAATTGTCAGTTGGAAGGCCCTTGCCCATTGGTGTATTCATATTTAAAATTTATAAAATAAAGATTAGGTTCTGCGCAAAGTCTCATACCCCGATATTAAACAGGGAGCCAGTTTGTATGTACATAACAAAGCCCAGTCTGGGAATAATTAGTTCCTTCAAGAGAATGAAGGAGCAAAGTTTGCTGTCCTTTAATGGTGACTAGATTTAAACCCAAAACTTTATATGTATGGAACTTAGAGGTATTATTCAGGAAAAAGAGGGATTGTGGCAGAGTTGTTTTCTTTTTCTTCAGTTTGTCCCATATAGAGAATGTAAGTTAAATCGATGGAAGATGATCAATCTGGGTAAAATTGTGTTGTGGACCCATGCAGTGGCGGTACTACCGCGGTCACAGGGTACGAAGCTGCGACCGGGCCTGTCACTCCGGGTGCCCAGTGCACTCCCGGTGCCATGTGTTGCGGCATAACTGCCAGGGCCGCACGTTAAGGGGCCCATCGGGTGGCCCATGCTATTGGGGCCACCCGATGGAAATAAATTTACAGGGGAGCTGGTCAGCGCTGCGGCACTTTAAAAGCGCGACCGCGCCTCGTTTGATGACATCAGAGCACAGGGATTAAGTGACTGCCCCGATCACGCGCGGGAGGAAGAGTGGGGAAAGAGAGTGGGAACTCTGACTACCATCAGCCTGAGCCACTGGACCCCAGGGAAAGTCACCTTCCTGCACCTAAAAGGTAGGAAACAGAAGGGTGACATTTTGCATGTGTGTGTCTCTGTGTGTCTGTGTATGTGTGTCTGTATGTATGTGTGTCTGTATGTATGTGTCTATGTGTGAGTGTGTGTGTGTCTGTATGTGTGTGTGTGTCTGTATCTATGTATGTAACTCTGTGTGTATGTGAGTGTCTGCATGTATGTGTGTTTGAACATATGTGTTTGTATATCTGTCTCTATGTCTGTATGTATGTGTGTGTGTTTATATGTCTGTATGTGCCTGTGTGTGTGTGTGTGTTTGTATGTCTGTGTGTATGTGTGTCTGTATGTATGTGTATTTATGTTTGTATCTATGTTTGTGTCTGTGACTGTGTGTGTATGTGTGTCTACATGTATGTGGGTCTGTATGTGTGTGTTTGCATGTGTATCTGTTTGTCTGCATGTGTGCGGGGTGTGCTGATGTGTGGGTGTGGGGACTTGTGGGAGGGGGGAATGTGTGGGGTGGGGGGTAGACATATGGGGGGCCCCAGGGCAATTTTCGCACCTGGCTAAAAGATCTAAATTGGTCCCCATGGTTTCTAGTTATGCCTCTGGACCCATGCATATTTGGAGTAGACATGTAAGATAAAATGTAGTGATTTGTAGGTATACCGCCTATAATTTCCTTTTTGACAATTCCAAGACATTAAAGGGAAGCTATACACACCAAAACAACTTTAACTTAATGTAATGTTGGTAAAGAATTATTAAAATAGAAAAGTGCCTAATTGGCCATGGACTTCTATTAATTTATCGATCGCTGGTTTCGTCTGTAACCTCTGCAGTACTGGGAAGCCCAATTGAACAACACACACACGATGCTGGTTCAAAATGACTATGTTTTAAAGCATAAAAATAATAACATTCTGTCACTTAATGAGGAAGCCTGGTCTAATACTATCCTTACCTTTGTATCACTTTGCCCCACTCCCTCTAGCATGTAAGCTCATTGAGCAGGACCCTCAACCCCTCTGTTCCTGTGTGTCCAACTTGTCTGGTTACAACTACATGTCTGTTTGTCCACCCACTGTAAAGCGCTGTGGAATTTGTTGGCACTATATAAATGATAACATAAAAATAATAATAATAGTTAAATCACTTTATTTCTGTAGTCCTAGGTGATGCAAAATCACCTTCAATATAAAGGTGTGCCTGAATACCATCAGAAGGGGAAAAAATGACAAAACAATTTGAGTAGGTAACACTCACTGTATGACATTTTGTAAGATTGTCTCCTGATATTTGACCCAAGATTATGTAGTCGATAGTGTGCATTGCTGATGGACTTCCAGCCAGTGGTGTCACTGGGGGGGGGGGGGGCAACCTGCTGGCCATGTGTTTAGATTATATTCCCTCGGACTGTAACATTCTGTGAATGCAGAAGAGAGGAGCTGGAACCGTGCTGGGGGCTGTCTGTGGCCGGAGGGAGCACTGACAGGCTCCCCAGCACAGGCCCCGCCCCCAAACGAAGCCCTCCCGCAAATAAGCCCCGCCCCCGCCATTAAGCAGCAGCCCTTGCTGCTGCTGCAAAGGCAAGAAGATGGCTGACCCCCAGCAACAGGTAGGCTTGATGTGCTCAGGTGTGTGTGTGTGTGTGTGTGTCTGCTAGTGAGGAAGCTTGTGTGTGTGTGTCTGTCTGTGTGTGTGTGTTTGTGTGTGTGTGTGCCTGCCTGCTAGTGAGGAAGCTTGTGTGTGTGTATATGGACTCAGCAGTATGTGTGTGTGCGTGTGTATATGGACTCAGCAATCTGTGTGTGTGTGCGTGTGTATATGGACTCAGCAGTCTGTGTGTGTGTGCATGTGTATATGGACTCAGCAGTCTGTGTGTGTGTGTGTGTATATAGACTCAGCAGTCTGTGTGTGTGTGTGCGTGTGTATATGGACTCAGCAGTCTGTGTGTGTGCGTGTGTAAGGACTCAGCAGTCTGTGTGTGTGTGTGTGTAAGGACTCAGCAATCTCTGTGTGTGTGCGTGTGTAAGGACTCAGCAATCTCTGTGTGTGTGTGTGTGTGTAAGGACTCAGCAATCTCTGTGTGTGTGCGTGTGTTAGGACTCAGCAATCTCTATGTGTGTGTGTGTGTGTATGGACTCAGCAGTATGTGGGTGTATGGACTCAGCAGTCTGTGTATGTGTGTGTGCGTGTGTAAGGACTCAGCAGTCTGTGTGTGTGCGTGTGTAAGGACTCAGCAATCTCTGTGTGTGTGCGTGTGTAAGGACTCAGCAATCTCTGTGTGTGTGTGTGTGTGTGTAAGGACTCAGCAATCTCTGTGTGTGTGCGTGTGTTAGGACTCAGCAATCTCTATGTGTGTGTGTGTGTGTGTATGGACTCAGCAGTATGTGGGTGTATGGACTCAGCAGTCTGTGTATGTGTGTGTGTGTGTGTGTATGGACTCAGCAGTGTGTATGTGTGTGTGGACTCAGCAGTCTGTGAGTGTGTGTGTGTGGACTCAGCAGTCTGTGTGTGTGTGTATGGACTCAGCAGTCTGTGTGTGTGTATGGACTCAGCAGTCTCTGTGTGTGTGCGTGTGTATATGGACTCAGCAGTCTGTGTGTGTGTGTGTGTGTGTGTGTGTGTATGTATATGGACTCAGCAGTCTGTGTGTGTGTGTGTGTATATGGACTCAAGTCTGTGTGTGTGCGTGTGTAAGGACTCAGCAATCTCTGTGTGTGTGCGTGTGTAAGGACTCAGCAATCTGTGTGTGTGTGTGTGTGTGTGTAAGGACTCAGCAATCTATGTGTGTGTGTGCGTGTGTTAGGATTCAGCAATCTCTGTGTGTGTGCGTGTGTAAGGACTCAGCAGTCTGTGTGTGTGTATGGACTCAGCAGTATGTGGGTGTATGGACTCAGCAGTCTGTGGGTGTATGGACTCAGCAGTCTGTGTATGTGTGTGTGTGTGTGTGTGTGGACTCAACAGTGTGTATGTGTGTGTGGACTCAGCAGTCTGTGAGTGTGTGTGTGTGGACTCAGCAGTCTGTGTGTGTGTGTGGACTCAGCAGTCTGTGTGTGTGTGTGTGTATGGACTCAGCAGTCTCTGTGTGTCTGTGTGTGTGTATGGACTCAGCAGTCTGTATGTCTGTGTGTACGTGTATAAATCAGCCTGTGTGCATTCAGTAGTCTGTGTGCATTCAGTAGTCTGTGTGCATTCAGAAATCTATGTGTGTTTGTGTGTGTGTGTGTATGTATTCAGTGTACTGTGTGTATGTACTCAGGGGCGGACTGACAGGTCGGGCAGATTGGTCATGGACCAAGGGTCAGTCAGGGGCCCGGCAGCACAGCCATGCTTCTGCTGTGGAGATCTCCACATCAGAAGTTATGCAAAAAAGAAGTGCTGTAAGAAGGTTGCAGGGGGCCCATAATGAGCCGAAGGGCCCCTGTAACCCATCAATCTGCTAATACACCCCCCCCCCATCATTCAGTGAGAAACCTGGCAGCACACCTCCTCTCACTGCCAGGTCTCCCCTCTCTCCCTGCTCAGAGCTCCGTGTGAGGATGGGAGGCGGGGCAGGAAGTGGCATCACTCCCTGCTTCCCTCTCACACGGAGTACACATACAGCGTGGATGGAGGGTGAGAAGAGGAGCCTGTCTGCCCCACTGCTGCTGGAGGAAGATGGAGGGAGGAAACCATCAAATTGTACAGGTAAGCAGCCCCATACACACACTGCCCCCCCACCACACATACACTGCCCCCCATATACACACACTGCCCACCCATATACATACACTGCCCACCCATATACACACACTGCCCACCCATATATATATACTGCCCCCCCATATACATACACTGCCCACACATATACATACACTGCCCCCCATATACACACACTGCCCACCCATATACATACACTGCCCCATATACATACACTGCCCACCCATATACATACACTGCCCCCCATATACACACACTGCCCACCCATATACATACACTGCCCACCCATATACATACACTGCCCACCCATATATATACACACTGCCCCCCCATATACACACACTGCCCCCCCACCACACATACACTGCCCATATACACACACTGCCATTAATACACTGTCCAATATATACACACATTTTTATATAAAGGAAATAAAGTTGTGGTGCCACTGCCCACCCATATATATATATATACTGCCCCCATATACATACACTGCCCACCCATATACATACACTGCCCCCCATATACACACACTGCCCACCCATATACATACACTGCCCCATATACATACACTGCCCACCCATATACATACACTGCCCCCATATACACACACTGCCCACCCATATACATACACTGCCCACCCATATACATACACTGCCCACCCATATATATATATATACACACGGCCCCCCATATACACACACTGCCCACCCATATACATACACTGCCCCCATATACATACACTGCCCACCCATATACATACACTGCCCCCATATACACACACTGCCCACCCATATACATACACTGCCCACCCATATACATACACTGCCCACCCATATATATATATATACACACTGCCCCCCATATACACACACTGCCCACCCATATACATACACTGCCCCCATATACATACACTGCCCACCTACATATATACACTGCCCCCCATATACACACACAGCCCACCAATATATATATATATATATATATATATATATACTGCCCCATATACATACACTGCCCGTCCATATACACACAGCCGCACACGTATTCAAACGCTGTGTGTCTGTGTATGTGTGTCTGTATGTATGTGTGTCTGTATGTATGTGTCTATGTGTGAGTGTGTGTGTGTGTCTGTATGTGTGTGTGTGTCTGTATCTATGTATGTGTCTCTGTGTGTATGTGAGTGTCTGCATGTATGTGTGTCTGAACATATGTGTTTGTATATCTGTCTCTATGTCTGTATGTATGTGTGTGTGTTTATATGTCTGTATGTGCCTGTGTGTGTGTGTGTGTTTGTATGTCTGTGTGTATGTGTGTCTGTATGTATGTGTATTTATGTTTGTATCTATGTTTGTGTCTGTGACTGTGTGTGTATGTGTGTCTACATGTATGTGGGTCTGTATGTTTGTGTTTGCATGTGTATCTGTTTGTCTGCATGTGTGCGGGGTGTGCTGATGTGTGGGTGTGGGGACTTGTGGGAGGGGGGAATGTGTGGGGTGGGGGGTAGACATATGGGGGGGCCCCAGGACAATTTTCACACCTGGCTAAAAGATCTAAATTGGTCCCCATGGTTTCTAGTTATGCCTCTGGACCCATGCATATTTGGAGTAGACATGTAAGATAAAATGTAGTGATTTGTAGGTATACCGCCTATAATTTCCTTTTTGACAATTCCAAGACATTAAAGGGAAGCTATACACACCAAAACAACTTTAACTTAATGTAATGTTGGTAAAGAATTATTAAAATAGAAAAGTGCCTAATTGGCCATGGACTTCTATTAATTTATCGATCGCTGGTTTCGTCTGCAACCTCTGCAGTACTGGGAAGCCCAATTGAACAACACACACACGATGCTGGTTCAAAATGACTATGTTTTAAAGCATAAAAATAATAACATTCTGTCACTTAATGAGGAAGCCTGGTCTAATACTATCCTTACCTTTGTATCACTTTGCCCCACTCCCTCTAGCATGTAAGCTCATTGAGCAGGACCCTCAACCCCTCTGTTCCTGTGTGTCCAACTTGTCTGGTTACAACTACATGTCTGTTCGTCCACCCACTGTAAAGCGCTGTGGAATTTGTTGGCACTATATAAATGATAACATAAAAATAATAATAATAGTTAAATCACTTTATTTCTGTAGTCCTAGGTGATGTAAAATCATCTTCAATATAAAGGTGTGCCTGAATACCATCAGAAGGGGAAAAAATGACAAAACAATTTGAGTAGGTAACACTCACTGTATGACATTTTGTAAGATTGTCTCCTGATATTTGACCCAAGATTATGTAGTCGATAGTGTGCATTGCTGATGGACTTCCAGCCAGGGGTGTCACTGGGGGGGGGGGGGGGCAACCTGCTGGCCATGTGTTTAGATTATATTCCCTCGGACTGTAACATTCTGTGACAGCCCGAGGGAATGCAGAAGAGAGGAGCTGGAACCGTGCTGGGGGCTGTCTGTGGCCGGAGGGAGCACTGACAGGCTCCCCAGCACAGGCCCCGCCCCCAAACGAAGCCCTCCTGCAAATAAGCCCCGCCCCCGCCATTAAGCAGCAGCCCTTGCTGCTGCTGCAAAGGCAAGAAGATGGCTGACCCCCAGCAACAGGTAGGCTTGATGTGCTCAGGTGTGTGTGTGTGTGTGTGTGTGTCTGCTAGTGAGGAAGCTTGTGTGTGTGTGTCTGTCTGTGTGTGTGTGTGTTTGTGTGTGTGTGTGCCTGCCTGCTAGTGAGGAAGCTTGTGTGTGTGTATATGGACTCAGCAGTATGTGTGTGTGCGTGTGTATATGGACTCAGCAATCTGTGTGTGTGTGCGTGTGTATATGGACTCAGCAGTATGTGTGTGTGTGCATGTGTATATGGACTCAGCAGTCTGTGTGTGTGTGTGTGTGTGTGTGTATATAGACTCAGCAGTCTGTGTGTGTGTGCGTGTGTATATGGACTCAGCAGTCTGTGTGTGTGCGTGTGTAAGGACTCAGCAGTCTGTGTGTGTGCGTGTGTAAGGACTCAGCAATCTCTGTGTGTGTGCGTGTGTAATGACTCAGCAATCTCTGTGTGTGTGTGTGTGTGTGTGTAAGGACTCAGCAATCTCTGTGTGTGTGCGTGTGTTAGGACTCAGCAATCTCTATGTGTGTGTGTGTGTGTATGGACTCAGCAGTATGTGGGTGTATGGACTCAGCAGTCTGTGTATGTGTGTGTGTGTGTGTGTATGGACTCAGCAGTGTGTATGTGTGTGTGGACTCAGCAGTCTGTGAGTGTGTGTATGGACTCAGCAGTCTGTGTGTGTGTATGGACTCAGCAGTCTCTGTGTGTGTGCGTGTGTGTATATGGACTCAGCAGTCTGTGTGTGTGTGTGTGTGTGTGTATATGGACTCAGCAGTCTGTGTGTGTGTGTGTGTATATGGACTCAAGTCTGTGTGTGTGCGTGTGTAAGGACTCAGCAATCTCTGTGTGTGTGCGTGTGTAAGGACTCAGCAATCTGTGTGTGTGTGTGTGTGTGTGTAAGGACTCAGCAATCTCTGTGTGTGTGTGCGTGTGTTAGGATTCAGCAATCTCTGTGTGTGTGCGTGTGTAAGGACTCAGCAGTCTGTGTGTGTGTATGGACTCAGCAGTATGTGGGTGTATGGACTCAGCAGTCTGTGGGTGTATGGACTCAGCAGTCTGTGGGTGTATGGACTCAGCAGTCTGTGTATGTGTGTGTGTGTGTGTGTGTGTGTGTGTGGACTCAACAGTGTGTATGTGTGTGTGGACTCAGCAGTCTGTGAGTGTGTGTGTGTGGACTCAGCAGTCTGTGTGTGTGTATGGACTCAGCAGTCTGTGTGTGTGTGTGTGTATGGACTCAGCAGTCTCTGTGTGTCTGTGTGTGTGTATGGACTCAGCAGTCTGTATGTCTGTGTGTACGTGTATAAATCAGCCTGTGTGCATTCAGTAGTCTGTGTGCATTCAGTAGTCTGTGTGCATTCAGAAATCTATGTGTGTTTGTGTGTGTGTGTGTGTATGTATTCAGTGTACTGTGTGTATGTACTCAGGGGCGGACTGACAGGTCGGGCAGATTGGTCATGGACCGAGGGTCAGTCAGGGGCCCGGCAGCACAGCCATGCTTCTGCTGTGGAGATCTCCACATCAGAAGTTATGCAAAAAAGAAGTGCTGTAAGAAGGTTGCAGGGGGCCCATAATGAGCCGAAGGGCCCCTGTAACCCATCAATCTGCTAATACACCCCCCCCCCATCATTCAGTG
Organism: Pelobates fuscus; assembly: GCF_036172605.1. Lineage (NCBI taxonomy): Eukaryota > Metazoa > Chordata > Amphibia > Anura > Pelobatidae > Pelobates > Pelobates fuscus. Next base: position 343,262,073 of record NC_086317.1, on the reverse strand, counting down.
AGAAACCTGGCAGCACACCTCCTCTCACTGCCAGGTCTCCCCTCTCTCCCTGCTCAGAGCTCCGTGTGAGGATGGGAGGCGGGGCAGGAAGTGGCATCACTCCCTGCTTCCCTCTCACACGGAGTACACATACAGCGTGGATGGAGGGTGAGAAGAGGAGCCTGTCTGCCCCACTGCTGCTGGAGGAAGATTGAGGGAGGAAACCATCAAATTGTACAGGTAAGCAGGCCCATACACACACTGCCCCCCCACCACACATACACTGCCCCCCATATACACACACTGCCCACCCATATACATACACTGCCCACCCATATACACACACTGCCCACCCATATATATATATACTGCCCCCCATATACATACACTGCCCACACATATACATACACTGCCCCCATATACACACACTGCCCACCCATATAAATACACTGCCCCATATACATACACTGCCCACCCATATACATACACTGCCCCCCATATACACACACTGCCCACCCATATACATACACTGCCCATCCATATACATACACTGCCCACCCATATATATACACACTGCCCCCCCATATACACACACTGCCCCCCCACCACACATACACTGCCCCCCCACCACACATACACTGCCCCATATACACACACTGTCCACCCATATACATACACTGCCCGCCCATATACACACACTGCCCACCCATATACACACACTGCCCACCCATATATATATACTGCCCCCATATACATACACTGCCCACCCATATACATACACTGCCCACCCATATACATACACTGCCCCCCATATACACACACTGCCCACCCATATACATACACTGCCCCCATATACATACACTGCCCACCCATATACATACACTGCCCCCATATACACACACTGCCCACCCATATAAATACACTGCCCACCCATATACATACACTGCCCACCCATATATATATATACACTCTGCCCCCGATATACACACACTGCCCACCCATATACATACACTGCCCCATATACATACACTGCCCACCTATATATATATACACTGCCCCCCATATACACACACAGCCCACCAATATATATATATATATATATATATATATATATATATACTGCCCCCATATACATACACTGCCCGTCCATATACATACACTGCCCACCCATATACATACACTGCCCCCCATATACACAAACTGTCCACCCATATACATACACTGCCCCCATATACATACACTGCCCACCCGTATACATACACTGCCCACCCATATACATACACTGCCCACCCATATATATACACTGCCCCCCATATACACACACTGCCCACCAATATACATACACTGCCCCATATACATACACTGCCCACCCATATACATACACTGCCCCATATACACACACTGCCCACCCATATACATACACTGCCCACCCATATACATACACTGCCCACCCATATATATATATACACTGTCCACCCATATACATACACTGCCCACCCATATACACACACTGCCCACCCATATACATACACTGCCCCATATACATACACTGCCCACCCATATACACACACTGCCCACCCATATACATACACTGCCCACATATATATATATATATATACACTGCCCACCTATATTCATACACTGCCCACCCATATACATACACTGCCCACCTATATATATCCACTGCCCACCCATATACATACACTGCCCACCTATATATATATAAACTGCCCACCAATATATACACTTCCCACCTATATATATACACTGCCCCCACACACACACACACATATTGCCCCACACACCCTACACATTCAGTCACTACACCCCCCCACCACACACTGAACCTTTCACACACTGCACCACTCACACACACCACTGCTCCTATGCCCTACTACATCCTCATGTCTCAGCAGACCCCAGGTAAGTTGTCAAACGGTTTGACTACTTACTTTAAAATTCTTTTTAACATTTACTTAGTCCTTAAAGGACCACTATAGGCACCCAGACCACTTCAGCTCAATGAAGTGGTCTGGGTGCCAGGTCCCTCTAGTTTTAACCCTGCAGCTGAAAACATAGCAGTTTCAGAGAAAACTGCTATGTTTCACTAAGGGTTCATCCAGCTTCTAGTGGCGGTCTCACTGACAGCCGCTAGAGGCGCTTCCGCGATTCTCACTGTGAAAATCACAGTGAGAAGACAAGCTGGGCGTCCATAGGAAAGCATTAAGTAATGCTTTTCTATGGGCGGTTTGAATACGTGTGCGGCTCTTGCCGCAAATGCGCATTCGGATCTGACATCAGCAGAGGGGGCCCGGGGCTGGAGAAAGGTAAGTGGCTGAAGGGGTTTTAACCCTGTGTAACGGCTACCCTAGTAGTGAGAGGGTACTAGCCGTTGGAGACGTCCTTTTTCCCGGCAAGCTGCTGTGCAGTAGAGGAGTTGCTTATTCCCATCCACGAGATCCAAGAGAAGAGTCAGGAATAGCTGTTAAAATAGCAAGGTGGTTATGCAGCAAATCCCCTTCCAAGAACGAGATGAGGCTACGTTTTGAAGGGTCAAGAAGAACTGAATTTTAATGACAGGATTTCTCCTTTTATGTGAGTCTGCCCATGCAAGGGAGAAATCCACATAATTAACACCCAATAAAACATAAGGTACATCCCACACATCTCCTCCCCTCAGATAAGCTTGTAACCCAATTAACAGAAACACATCTTTCCCCAAGTTCTGGGGGACCAACATATAAAAAAAATCAGCCCATTCGGTTCAGTGGTTCGGGAGATATGGGACTTTAAAGTTTTGACCGACCGCACAGGCAAAGTAGCCGAAAATAGTTCCACGGATTTTGGCCTTGCGGTCGGTCTTTGTTCGTGTGTTAAAAGTCCCAGAAAGGCTTGCCATCCATGCAAAATTCGACGTTCGCTAGTATCCCAATAGGCTATTAAGTCTTTCTACCGAACGGCAGGGTGTTCGGTAGTTTTGGCATGAAGTTCCGGTGTTATGGAGGTCTCAGCGGTGTTTGCCTACTCGAGTGTCCGATTTTAGTTCCAGACGCTTGACGGCAAAACACCGCTGTTCGGGAGTTAAGATGGCCGCGAACACATGTAAAAGTCCGAAATGGCGGCCACCCAGGAACTGAAACAACGCGTTCGTGCGTTTACCTTTGAAGCTGAATGTGCCGATCAGGGAGGTAAACAACCACTTAATGAAACAGCAGGGTGCTCCGGTGTTCGGTAGTTTGTATTCGTATAGGGAATACTTTAGAAGTCCCAAACTGCTGTATTGTAATATCCACACAAAAACAGGTAAGGATCTTCAATCTGTTACAAACCCCTTCAGCCCAGCGGGAGGGGGCCCTTGAGGGTGGGGGTGACATAATTATCCTATAGTGCCAGAAAAACGAGTTTTGTTTTTCTGGCACTATAGTGCTCCTTTAATATTTTGTCTCGAAGGGCCCTGGATCTAATTTTGTCCGGGGGCCCAGAAGGCTGTCAGTCCATCCCTGTATGTACTCAGCAGTCTATCAATAATTAAACATTTTATTCCTGTGAGTTGTTTTGTAGGAAGGGCCCCAGTGCACTGCTTTGCCCGGGGGCCTTTAACACTGTTAAGATGGTACTGCTTGTGTGTGTCAGTGAGCTTCTATTTAGTGAGCATGTGTGTGCCAGTGAGCTTGTCTTTAGTAAGCTTGTGTGTGTCCCTGAATTTCTTTGTAGTGAGCCTTGTGTTTATACAAAAGAGTTTGTCTGTAGTAAGCTTGTGTGTGAGTCAGAGAGTTTTGTCTGTCAGTAAGCCTATTTGCGCATGTCAGTGAGCTTGTGTGATTACTGTACAATATATACATATTGACTTGTGGCATACATTTTTTTCCAGGATTCTGGAAAAGAGTTTGGCTCTGCCAGCAAGTGTGCTTTACCGCTGAATCATCTGTGTGAGCTGCCGCACACTTTAACCCTGTTATACGTGCCTGGGAGCTGCTGTTGAAAGGTACTAGTAGTCTAGAGATTGGGACATGGGGTATATGCTCAGCTATCTGTATAATACTATGGTGCTGTTCTCTGTATAATACAGATCTGTGTGTGTATAATATCCCGGGATAGTCAGTGTTCCTGTATAGTGCTGCTCTCTGTCTTGGGATATAATACACAAACAGACCTGTATTATACAGAGAGCAGCACTATACAGAGAGCACTGACTGTCCTGGGATATTATAAACATAGCCATGTATTATACAGAGAGCAGCACTATACAGGGAGCACTAACTGTCCCAATTTATTATACACACAACCCTGTATTATACAGAGAGCACTGACTGTCCAGGGATATTATACACAGACAGTAATTGATAGCTGTGCTGCAAAATGTCCTTGGAAATTTCAAATCTTGGCAACTATGGCACTGTATCAAAGGAAATGTGTTTGGTTTGTTAATAATCCCTGGTGGAAAATAATGAACCCTCCCCCAGGGATTATAAAAAAAAACAAAAAAACAACACATTGTGTCGGGGGCGGGGCTTAACATGCAGCAGGGGCGGGATCAAACTGCGGCGAGGGCGGGGTTGAATGTGCCCCCCTACTTTTGTCCCTGGCCCACCATGTGCCCCCCCTAAAAATGAATCCTAGAGACGCCACTGCTTCCAACTGGCCAGCAAATTATAAAAATCTGGGAATGCTTTGTGCAATCTAAAATCAGTTCTTGAATTTATTCTCACATTGTCTAAGGCAGTCACACACACACTCTCAGACACATACACAGGTAGATAGTGCCAGACACATTTAGAAATACACACAACCAAATACACATTGTGAATGTATGTGTGTGAGTGTCAAAGTGAATATAAAGAAGGATTCCTATTTATGTGTTTACATATGTTTTATACATAACTTGCTTTTTTATATATATATTTGGTCTATCCTTTTTTATTTTATTTCATATATGGTTTTATACATTCTTTATAAAAAGTTTTATCTATTTTTCATATTTTGTAAAAGGCTCGATATAACAGTCATATACTATATAAATAATATGCATATATTTGTTTATATATAAATATTTTATTTATTAGATTTAATATATTTTTATTTATATGTTTTTCTTAATATAGTTTACACCAGTACATGACTGCTATGTTGCTGCCGCTAGGTTAACACAGAATAACCGATATGTAAGTAGAACTCGACGGATCACTACCTTATATCCCTGAGGAAGTCCAGAACAGGACAGAACGCATAGGACTTTACATCAACTTGTTGATATTATATACTTTTTATTTATGTTTGTTTTTATTTGCACCTGTGATCCTGGGACCTTTTCCTGCTACTTGTTGGAAACCTGGATACCACTTTGGTGTGGAGATATGCTGTTTGTCATCTGACATTTTGTAAGTACCACTTGTAATAATAACTTTGTTACTTTTATACAATCTGCATTATATTTTTTGGGGGGTTCAAGAAATGGTTCAAGAAATGTTTTATGTTAAGGAGTCTTCTTCCATATAGTCATCGTTCATATGTTTGGCCAAAAAAATGTAACTAAATTACTCTTATTTAAGTTAAAGAATGTATTTAACATTTTATTCAGGACAATACAAGTTTATAGGGACATTGATAGGACATTGATAATTAACACCACTACTACACTACTCTGTATATTTTTTTCTAGAAAAGGATATACAGCGCTATAAATAATAGAGTAAACCTTAATATGTAGAGCTTCTTGATCCAAGGAGAATTCTGATTGCCTTTTGAAGTCAAGAAGGATTTTTTTCCCCCCTAAGCAGCATTCACAATAGCTTAATTTGGGTTTTGTTTTGCCTTTTCTTTGGATCAAGAGTAGGAAGGATAGGTAGAAAAGTTTAACTTGCTAGGTTTATGTATTTTTTCAACCTAAATTACTATGTAAAAATGGAAATTTAGCTTTCTGACACTAAAGCTTAGCACAATATCATATAGTTTGAAATAATGTGGCCAAAACTGTAATGTTCTGAGCTGTTAATAATTCTGCAATTCAGCGGTCTATTCACTAAACAGGGAATTTTAATAGATTTTCTAAATCTAAGGCATAGTTGACATATTGCGGCAAAACTGCTAATTTGGCTTCAATATTACAATTCTCTTATAAATAATTTGCTATTCCCAGCTTAGTTAATAGACTTTACTGTTTCAAGGTTAGGTAAGGTAAGGGTCGTGCTCAAAGAGTCTACCTTGACGTGGTGGCGGTCTTAATATTTTTAGGCCAAACTATAGATGAAGAGATTCTTTTCTATTAAGAATGATCATATTTGAAACTAGACCTGGATAAAATAACTGTGCAAAGTAGGGGACATGGTTAAATGGGGGTAGGGGAGGTAGGAAAGGGAGGCTATATATCGATATATAGCTATTTTTAAGACCATCTAGATTATGCATCCTCCATATCATTATAATCATTTATTTGGTATGTGTATTTTTATTTTATTTTAATAAATTCACTTTTGTTTACTATGTATATATTTAGGGACAATTAAAATGATCTGGTTTATTAGGATTTACCATTTTTATAAGCCATACAAATTAATTTCTGCTCAAAATTAGTCGCTTACTGTATATGTTTGCTACCATAATATGTTTTGCTGTTTTTATGCCGTGTATTTTTTTATTTGAAGGGATCAGGTTACAGAGACTGTGAAATGTACATCCACAAAAATAATGCTGTCAAAATATGGCTAAGACACAGCATGACCTATATATAGTGATGTATGATGTTGATCTCATAAGAATGATATTCACTTGTGGGCAAAATTGGCTATACAGTTATTTGATTATCGTATTCTGTGAAAGGTCACGCTTTGTGTAATTGTGTATGTCTTTAATATTACGGACAAGGTAACTATTCAGTTCACATTTATACAATAATATAAGCGCCTGCAGATGAAAAAAAGAGAAAAAGTGGGATATAGGTATAATATTTTTTTTTTTTAAAAAGCAATGCATGTGTTTGTGAATTACGGTAGATGTTTTGAAGTCACAGGGGAGTAAAGAAGCTATATTTATTTATTTATTTATTTATAATTTGAGTATATATTTTCTAAAAGCATATTCCTTCAACATAGTTTGTAATATTATCTATGCCTAGGATCACATCTAATATGTGAGATGAATACCATATAGTTGATTTTACAGTAACAAGTTCAGATGTTTTAAAATGGTTTTATGCATTTAAATATTGAATATTAAATTATGTTTGGAAAATATGATGTCAGCAGAATCAATTAACTACTAATTTCTACACTAAACAAGTCAATGTCGATACATATTTTTATACACATGACAAATACCCAAGCTAAATATTTTCACAGTTAATATCACACAATATATTTTCCTTTGTTTTTGGTAGTAGGTTTTGGATATTTTAAAAGTAAACATAACATAGTCACACAATGCATTATTTAAGCACATAAAGACACAATAATGGTATAAGTACTCTGTGATTACAAAATCACATCGAAACTTGTGTGTGAACTATTTCATTCAGTGCATTTCTGCTATTCTTTGATAGTCATTATTGATTGTTTTGTGACTTATCATATATTCTTTATGGCAGTATATTGTGACTCACATGCACCTTGCATCATTTATTCTATATTTTCATACAAAGATATGAAAGCTTCTGGTGAATAAACAATCAGCAAGTAAAACATATAGAATGTGAATGCAAAGATAAAGGTGATAACTTAACAATATTCAGAGGAAGTGATTTATATGTTTTTAAGAAAAATGTGTAGTTGTATATGAAAAAGATAGCTTGTGCTATGAAAAAAACAATACTCTAAAGCATGTGCCTATTTCTATTTTACAGTCATGAACAATCTAAGGATTCTTAAAAAAATTACAGCTTTTTTCATATAAAATTTTACACAGGCTCCTAACTGTATATATTCAATCTTTATATACCTTGTGTACTTATGTATGTAAGATCTTTAAATATAGAAAAATATGATATTTTAAAAATTATACGAACTTCTAAAATAATCAGGGCCGGCGCTTCCTAAAAGGCGAACTAGGCAGCTGCCTAGGGCACCATATAGGAGGGGGCGCCCTGCGCCCCCATCGCAGACCCTTTAAATGCTGCAGCCGCCTGAGCGCTCTATAGAGAACGCTCAGGCAGCTGCCGCACTGCCTCACCTCCCCTTCCCTGTAGCGTGGCCGAGCTCCTCTCCTGTCCGCGACCCGCCCGGACTGATAGGAAGTGCACACTGAGTGTGCACTTCCTGTCAGTCCGGCCGGGTCGCGGACCGGAGAGGAGCTCGGCCACGCTACAGGGAGGGGAGGTGAGGAGAAGATTGCAGGGAGGGAAGGGGAGGGGGGAGGGAAGGTTGGAGGGAGGGAGAAGAATACAGGGAGGGAAGGGGAGGGGGGGAGAGAAGGTTGGAGGGAGGGGGGAGAGAAGATTAAAGGGAGGGGGGAAGAGAAGATGGGAGGGAGGGGGAGAGCAGATTAAAGGGAGGGAGGGGGAGAGCAGATTAAAGGGAGGGAGGGGGAGAGAATATTGGAGGGGAGGGGGAAGAGAAGATTACAGGGAAGGAGGGGGGGAGAAGATTACAGGGAAGGAGGGGGATAGAAGATTACAGGGAAGGAGGGGGAGAGAAGATTACAGGGAAGGAGGGGGGAGAGAAGATTACAGGGAAGGAGGGGAGAAGATTACAAGGAAGGATGGGGGAGAGAAGATTACAGGGAGGGAGGGGGAGAGAAGATTACAGGGAGGGAGGGGGAGAGAAGATTGGAGGGAGGGGGGAGAGAAGATTGGAGGGAGGGGGAGAGAAGATTGGAGGGAGGGGGAGAGAAGATTGGAGGGAGGGGGAGAGAAGATTACAGGGAGGGAGGGGGGGAGAGCAGATTAAAGTGGGGGAGAAGATTACAGGGAATGAGGGGGGAGAGAAGATTGGAGGGAGAGAGGAGAGAAGATTACAGGGAAGGAGGGGGGAGAGAAGATTGGAGGGGGAGAGAAGATTGGAGGGAGGGGGGAGAGAAGATTACAGGGAGTGGGAGAGAAGATTACAGGGAAGGAGGGGGAGAGAAGATTACAGGGAAGGAGGGGGAGAGAAGATTACAGGGAAGGAGGGGGGAGAGAAGATTACAGGGAAGGAGGGGAGAAGATTACAGGGAGGGGGAGAAGATTACAGGGAGGGAGGGGGTGGAGAAGATCGGAGGGAGGGGGAGAAGAAGAGAAGATTACAGGGAGGGAGGGAGGGGGAGATTACAGGGGGGGAGAAGAAGAGACGATTACTGGGAGGGGGGGAAGAGAAGATTACAGGGAGGGTAGGGGGAGAAGATTACAGGGGGGAGAAGAAGAGACGATTACAGGGGGGGAGAAGAAAAGAAGACCATTAACGGAGGTGGGTGGGAGAGCAAAGACCGCAAGGGGCAGGGGTGATCTCTAAGGGATGGAAGGGAGAGCTCTATAGGACAGGGGACATGACAGGGAGCTCTTTCACACTACGCACACACACACACACAATGCATCCCTATACACACAGAAACACAACATGCTTCCCTTACACACAGAGAAACACACAATGCATCCATTACACACACACACAATGCAACCCTTACACATAAAGACAATGCATCCTTTGCACATATACACAGAAACACACAATGTATCCCTTACACACACATGCAAACACACAATGCTTCTCTTACACACACACAGAAACACAATGCATCTCTTACACACACTTAACGCATCCCTTACATACACAGAAACACACTTTGCATCCCTTATGCATGCAAACACAGATTCACACAATGCATCCCTTACACACAACAAGAAACACACAATACATCCCTTGTACACAAACACACACGGCTTTCTATCCCTTACACAAAAACACACTGCTTCCACTACACACTACACACAACACACTGCATCACCTACACAAACTCGTATCCCTATACACTACATTCCATAAGCACACACATTAGATCATCTACAGTAACACATAATACATCCCCTACACACTTCACTCCCTGTGAGCGAACTCATGGGTGGAACATGTAGGTGGCCTTATGGGCATACTCACCGTCAGGCCCTGGGGCCCAGACCTTGAGCTGTGTAAGAGGCCCCAAAAAATGGAGCTGCTTCCCGTTCTTCCAGAACATTGAATTTTGTGACCACAGTTACAAACAGCCTCCAGAGATCCTGTTCTACACCAGACCACTGGAGCCAGACTGCAGCCAGAGCCCATCACCATCCTCATCTGATTGTAAGTAGGCAATCTAGTATATTATTAGTGACACTAATCTGTAATTGACCTCACATTAAAGGGACACTGTAGTCCTCAGAACCACTGCAGCTTAATAAAGTGGTTCTGGTGTCTATAGTTTGTTCTTGCAGGCTTTTAAATGTAAACACACACTGTGTGCAGCACTGGCATTAGTTCATATGGCAGATCACATGGGTGGGGCATTGCGATGTCACTGAGGGGGTGGGTGGGAGGGGGGGGGGCAAATCTTTATTTTGCCTAGGGCGGCAAAAAATCCTTGCACCGGCCCTGTGTATACCTAGTCAGTTACTGCAATTGTTACTCTGCAGCCTGCTTGCATTTGGGAGTTGTTCACTTGTTTCACCTGTTGAAAAGTTCTTTAGCAACTAACTGCTTTATTTTTCAGTGCTGTTTTACTATTAGTTGATAAAATAATTATTTAACATATATTGGACTAATAGTTTTAAAAACTCTATGTTGTTGTAGATTTCTGAACAAGGTTATTCACTAAAGTGAGAATTCATAGTGAACTCGATGCCAACTTCAAATGTAAGGTCAAAGTAGGCGTACACTTAGTGACACTGATTTAAGAATTCTTTATTTTACCAACACAAAATATTTTTCTGAGATTGTGTATTTCTACTCAAATACTTTTATTAAGTTTTAAAATATTTTAACAAATTCTAGCAATGATATATCAATAACAATAAAACAGTTATATATTTATTTTGTACTTATTACAATAAACAGGAAATTCAAATAGAAAAGGGGGGAAAACGTGAAGGGATATATATTGTTTTGCAAACATACAAGACATTTATAAAGAATTATATAATGTAATATATCACATTGGAAGCAATAATAAACAGACATTTTCAAACTTTTCTCCAATATTTGACCTCATATCGAGTACGATTTATTTCTCACAGAAAGAATTCACATTGTTTATTACATATTATATTTGTCCTTAACAGCTTTTTCCACCAATGATTTATTATGTATTATGGAGTATTTTAATAACTTGTTGAATGCAGCACACATTTTTTAAAATATACAGGGATTTCATTCATCACAATAAGCCAGTACAAGAAACATTCAGTAGAACATCATTGAATAGTTTGTTGTGTGCTTTGCCAATCTAGTACAACTGTGGGGCTGTTTTGTAGTTTGAACTGACAGTACATTTCATATCTATAGATGGACATCAGTCCCTTTAGGGGACAGTGTGCTGTTAGTTAACATATTGAAGAGGGCACAATAAATAAATAAAAAAACTCTTAGATTCTATAACCAAATATGTCCAAGATGCATTGAGCATAAGGTAAGGACATTAACTGCCAACTTTGGTTTTAATAGGAGCAATGACATTCCCATTTGAGACATAAATATATCTTGAGGTGACAGCTCTGCCATGTAGCAATGCACACACATTTCTGTTTTTTTCCCCCAAGTATCTATTTACTATTATTCTTATTGGTAGCTGTGCTAGTATTGTTATTTATGTATTTATTTTTGTGTTTTGTTAGTGATTTATAATTATAGCTTCCCACCAATACAGGAAATATAGGAATGTGAAATACTTTTAATGAGCTTTGTTTATGGATGATTTTTACTAATGTATACACTAGATTATTCACTATGAGTAACCAGTAGTGCAAAGTTCAAGGTTAATTAATTTAAATAAATATAGTGCCAATGCTTAATCATTCCCTGAAAAAAGAGAAGTAATTTTGCATATTCATGTTAGTATTTGCATTGCATTGTTATATATTTTGTGCTCCCATATTACCTCTTTATATTCACACATTGTTGTACATGTAAAATCTTTCTACATGATGCTGAGCTAATTTAAGATATGCATATTTGTAGTTTATTTACTAGGGGTCCATACATACTTGTATAAAAGTTTTCTTTAAGGGCATATCTCGTAATTATTCCTTCTCCTTTTTTACTTTATGTAAACATATTTTGTGTAAAATTTGCATATTCTCAAGTGTGAAGTTTAAACTTAAATTAAAAAAATTAAAACAAACATTTTGGTAAATATTTATTGGGTTATATGGAATATTAGGGTAAATGCCATTATTTAGGAATTTATGGTAAAGCCAGTCTCTCTTGAAGGAGTGAACCAAGATGGCCTGGTGGATGGCTGCTTGAAGTTCAATGTCTTCATATTAAAACCTGCAACATATATAATTGGAATCATCCTGACTCTATATGCATGGCTACCCCAGAGCTCCATTGCTCCTGTTTGTCCTGGAGCCCCTGCTTTATCTGTAAGGGGGTCCTCCAAGAGCTGGCATTAAAACTTCAAAATCTCCCTGCTTAGCCCTGCCCCCTGACTACCTCAAAATAGCATTAAGAGCTTTGTCCCAGCCCTATACTTCTGACTCAGAGCATGGCAGTCAGTCCACTACCTGATCCTAGTACCCTCTATTGTACCACATATAATTATACCCCCTCATATTCTGATATATATATATTGGAAGGCATAGCCTGAAGTTGTGGGAGGGGCTTATGGACTTTTAAAATGAACTCCCCCCTTCCCTACCCTACCGTAATTGGTTCGACGATCTGCTGCATTATAGACCGCCATTCCCACCAAAAATCACTGGTAGCTGACTCTCCAGTATCACAAGAAATGTGGTGTGAAGTTTGCCTCAGCTTTATAAGCTCCTTGCCAGCTCACTGTTCCTACGGTTCCAATTGCCGACTCGATAGCCAAGATTACTACTGCAGATAGATGGCAGTACCGGCACCCCCCAGTGACGTCATTTGGATCATCTTGTGGTGCAAACCATAAGCTTAAACATCTTGCCAAGGGTCTCCCGGCTGGCACAGGCACGGAGGCCACCTGTATGGCTCCTTCCACATGCCACATGCCAGTAGGTGGGGAGGGGGGCATGGTCACACGAACTCAGTCGCGAGGTGGTGCTATAACAGGCACGGAGACTCTATAGCAGTATTGTGCCTCTGTGTCCAAGGAGTTCAGACATGAACACCATCCTTCTCGGAGCAGCTTACAGCAAGATCCAACTCGGACTTGAAGTACAAATAAATTTATTTTTACAACTAAGTTAAAATGAATACAATAAAATGAATAAGTAAGTTAATGCAGTCCACTGTAGATTCCTATTCCGAGACACGTTTAACTCTGTATAAGGGCTTTATCAATTGGTGTATGTTGCTCCAAATCAGTCCAGTTTTAAATATGGTACTGTTGTGTTTCATTGGTGGTTCTCCGTAGGATTCAACCAATTAGGATCCGACATCCCGGCGGTGTGTTGTTCTCAGCTGTTTCCTATAATCACCATATGTCCGTGCCGGAAGTGACGTGTTCTATATAGACAACGTCATTTCCGGAGTAACATTCCCCATCGTATCTTCGGGCAAGTTCTGGATAATTGCCAGGAACTGGCATCACACATTGTATCGTGTGTGCCGTTCCCTTTATCACCCGGTGCGATCTTTCAAGATTGGGAAGTGTTTTAAATACCTTTTAAAACACTTGTTAAGTAGTTTCTCATTAGGTGTCCCCACATAACAAACAAAGAAGAAAGGAAAGAAAAAATGCAGATACAATATATTAGAGGGTCATTGACAGATAAATTAAATTCATATTAAATTTCTATAATCTAAAAAATATATACTTATGGTTAGAAAACTTTAATGGCCACATCTTCCAAATTATACTGTATTATGAGTTTTATAACTTTGGTATGTGTACTTTATCATACAAGGAAACTGTCACATATCCATCTGACACTTTTTCCTCACCTGATGCTCAGCGGCCGGAAGCTTGCAATCCTGACTGTCTCAGCATACAGTCTGGTGCTGGCCGCTGCACATTCACGGGCAGAAATAACCCCGCGCGCACGTGACCGCGGGTGCGCGCGTGCACGTGAACGCGCACACGTATAGCACACGCACATTATGGAGCCAAAATGCCGGTCTAACCAATGGGAAAGGGAGGATGGGTATAAAAACCTAGTCTGACCTCCACTCAGTGCCCTGTCGTGGTTTCCCTTGTGGTTGTCCGAGAGCGCGTTCCTGTTTATAGTTTTCTACATGTTTTTTGACTTTGGCTTTGTTTACTGACTTCTCTATATTCTGGTATCCTGACCCCTGGCTTTCCTCATCGCTACGTCCCTTTCTGTGTTCCCTGGCCTCGGCTAGTATTTTGACTATTCTATGTACGTTAAATCCGGCCATTCTAAGGACTGGTAATACGTTACTTATTTGTCATCTGTGCTATACAGTTCTACGTGATGGATTATACAGTAATCCTGGCAGAAACGGCTTAAGTTCTAAAAATAACTAAAATCACTTCACAAAGCATAAACATATACTTAAAATTATGGTTAACTTAACCTCCCATATCAAATATATCTTATGACAATGATGGTAATTCATACATATCATAATTCTCCAATGGTATTTTATTCATCCACTTATATAAATTAGATTATATGTCTCACACCCTGTTATGGTAAATTTTTCTTTTTAAAGTGACCATGCAGAATTATGTTGAAATACTTTAAAAAATGTCTTGGAGGTTTATAAATAGGTTGATAAAAATTGATTGTATGAAAATAGTTGTAAATAAGAATTTTACAAAAGGATTATAAAACATGACACATTTCAAAATCGTTATTTAGACCAAAAGGGGTCAAAGTGTTGAGATTAAATATCCACGTCATCTCTTGTTTTCCCATCTTTTTAATGGGGTCATCTCCTCTCCAATTCATATATACTATATTGATACCCAAAAATATCAATTGGGTGGGATCACTGTTATTCTGATGTTTAAAATGAGCCAAGAGACTGTGTTTTTCAAAACCATTTCGGATATTTCGGATATGTTCCTAAATCCGCATGTTTAGAGACCTAGTGGTCCTTCTCACATATCCTAATCCACAAGTACAAATGGTTAAATAAATTACTCTCTGGGAATAGCAAGTGATAAATTGCTTAATCTGAAAAACTTCTTCATCCTTCTGGGGAATAGAAAAGGATGTAACATGTCTTTTTTTTGAACCACTGTTTTTACAAGCCCAACAGGTGTCACATCCATAAAAACCAGTAGCTTGATTAAAATTATTGGGGTTCTTATATGGTTTTTCACCAAATTGTCTTTTAAATTTGGTATTCCTCTACAGGTAATGATTGGTTTATCAGGGAGCATACTTCTTAATTGTGCATCACTCTGTAAAATGGGCCAATATTTAAAAAAAAAAAATCCTTTTTAGTTGGTGACTGCGGCAATTAAAGTCACATATAAAGGCCAGTCTATTCCTTTCTACCAGATTAATGGGAGTATTATATTTTAATAAAGTGCCACAGTCTTTCAGAGTGACTTCATGATGAGTCTGGTTTAAAAGTTGACTTGAATATCCTTTTTGTTTAAAATCATTCATAATCTTATTTGATTGTAAATTAAAAACTTCATTGTCCATACAGTTTCGTTTGATCCTCAATGTAACTGTAACTGTTTACAGCAACCTTCTTAAAGTAGGTTTTGCTTTTAATAGTATTATCCTCTGCAAATCCAAAAAAATCACAGTATGCTGGCTACAGTTGCTTTCCAATTTAATGCCCCAATTATTGGTATTTAAAGTTGATAAAAAGTTAAAAAGTGAGGATTTGTCTCCTTTCCATATAGAGCGATAGAGCCCCTGGTTAGCATCCCAGTCACGCCTTGCGTACACATGTTCGTGTTCCCACGTTGACATAAACAAGTTAGCGTAACTGGGAGCAAACCTGGTGCCCATCGGCATCCCACATATTTTGAAGTAGTATTCATCTCCAAACCAATTATTGGTCATATCCGCTTGATAAGTTTCTGTTTGACAACAGGATACTAGTTTTCATTTCGGTTTAGGCCGCCCTCTTTAATAGAATACATCACAAGGCGGATCTTGTCAAGCACTCACCTTACCAGACTCCCAGGTGTGAGACTCCTGGCTAATTACAAGGTTACTGGCTGATAGGGAATTAGGTGGCCATTTAGGTTCACAGTTCAGGCACTCTTCGCCTTAGACTCAGTGGTCCTATGAGGCCAACACCCATCCTCCACGCAAGAGGTAATATGCCCCACAAGCCAAACCATAGCTAGCTGCCACGCTCATTGCATAGAAAGGGCCTCACTTGTCACATCCTTACTATCTTATGCTTTAATGGTCACCGAGAGGCCGACACCCCACCACAATGTTAGGTGGCAACATACCCATTGGGCAAATACTTAGGTAGAGCCTCTCAAGCCAACTGACAACCAAATAGGTCTCACCAACATCCCCGGTTCTAAACAGTATTATTACTATATTTCAGGATGTTTCAGGTTCCTGATGAAGGTGATGATATCTCAGTCCCCAGCAACCAGCACTCCGTCCAGGTCTGCTATCCCTACACAAAAGGACGACACCGGTAGCACGGCCTCCATCAGGTCTATCCACCACATCACAGCCAAGCTTTGCAAGTGCAGAATCCCTTTCCTAGCTACGGCCAGGAAAGCGGAGCTATTCAAGCTCATGCGGACCAACACAGACAATGCAGACGCAGGGGAGGGCACGAGTAGCACAAACGACTCCAACCTCCTTTTTGGAGCCTCCAAGGAATCTTCATAGGGAAAGTACCATCCCCACTTGAATTGGTACAATACTTATATACCTAGAGCCGGGACCCACAGGCTCAGGACCAGGTGAGCACCCCATTTATTCACCTATATTTGTGTTTCTCCACTGCCAAAATCTACACATTGGTCCATTCTCTTTTATGTTTTTGAGAATTTCTTCAAGCCAAGTAGAAGGGTGGTGCTACCATTATAAGCACACAAGCCGTAATACGGAGCCAGTGTTTTCTATATAGGCTCCTTAGAATGTGAGTGTACAAGTTCACTACGATATAACCACTATTGCTGCACTGCCACTTTATATACCATCTGCATATTGTATTCTTTTGTATTTTTTTAACATGTACTTGATACTGCACCATTGAACGGAAAAACGTTTGGTAAGCTGTATATGTGTTTGAGCACTCCACTTATAGGTGTAGGTCTTTTGTCACTTACACCGCACTATAATTGACATATTTGTTTAGTGGAATTGAGGATATTTCCACACAAGTGTATAGCGCTGCTTGTAAATTATTTTTCACCTCTTAAAGCATTTTTGTTACACTCATTCCTCTGTAAAAAGAGGTAACCTGTGATTCCAACCTCCACAATGATCGTTTCAACGATAGGCTAGAGAGGCTGGAAGTTCCCATTATGGCAACAGGGCCCCCCACGGCTGAACTGCCAACCACGCCCCAGTTACAACCAGGTGATAGTGTACCTGCTGCTTCAAGATCTCACGTTATCAACCCAGCCAACATGGTACCAGTGAACCTCAAAAAGGACATCCTGGAAGGTAAAGACGTTAATCTCGTCTCCCTTCTGATTGCCTCCCAGGATGTCGTTGAGAATCGCACATACGCATATGGGGATATCGCGGTGGTACTAAAATCTAGAGACCCTAGACTCAGCAAGAAGCTGTCAATTCCAGATTTTGTTATCACGTTTGGCATCTATAGGAATGTGTTATGTTCAGTACACCCACATAGAAGGGACCTGGAAAACAAATACTGTGGTACATCTTTTTATGACTACCACTGGTCAGTCACAGCGAGGGCATCTGCAGCTCTGGCCCAGTACAATGTCAGTACGGATTGGAATCAACTGGACACAGTCCTTTTCCTTAGACACTTTGCTGGGCTAAGGACCCCAGCTTGTGCAATTTGTGCTTATGCCGCACATTCGGCGAATTTCTGTACAGTTTCGCCTGACATCACCCCCAGTACGGCAATCTCTAGTGTGAAATAATTTGCTTTGATTCCAAGGTTCAAGCTTATAGGTGTCATATAGCCTATATTAAAATTGTCTAACTTGGACTCAGGAAATGCTTAATACTTAAAACGACACTTAAGACCATATATGTCTAGTTCCGGGAGTAGATAGCCCCCACCTGAGCTTTCTCTCCTAAACCAGTCTGTTATTTCTCTTTCTCGGAACTTATCTGTTATATGTACATCACTCCCTTCCTACTACTGTCCTATGAGTATTTGCACTTACTTTTTAATGTATAAGAACAAATACTGAAAAATAAATGACAGAGGCTTATTTTGATTACCAACAGGTGTCTGGTGTCTAATTCACACTTCTCCAAGTGCACTTGAAATAACTGTGACGAGACCAATCTCGCCACTGTGCATTGGAGGAGCCTGGTTGCCTGCCTGCTGCCTTTAGACTAAGGCCCCATGTTGAAATGCCTGATTTTACCCTGCAAAGACAGGTGCTTGCCCTGTTTGAGCGGTGTTACCCCAGATAGCTATGCCATGGAGCCCATTTGTATAATGAAAGACTATGGGAAAGACTTTGGCTCCATGGCAATTGAACTGTATGTGTGTGATCTGAGTGCCATTCAGTAATAATGAGCACTCAGATCTGAGCTATCTGGGGATATGTTGAATGTACCTGGTTTATGCCATGGCTGCACAGTTATATATTTTTATGCATTTTATTGTCTTTTGCTGCCATGTGTTCAATGGAGTTTTGCCTCTGTCCTTGGAGATAATTGGATTACTTCCCAATTATCACCAGGATAGAAGACTCTGTGGAACTGGTTTTGGGCAGAAAAGCCATGCTTCATTTGGTCACAAAGGACTACGATCTATCTTTTCAACCACTGGACCAATTTGTATGATTTTGACGTATGTTTGTATTTGGAGTATGCTGATTCTGAAAATGTGAATGTGATGCATACTTTTAAAGTTATGAATAATGTGGAAAAACGGTATTTCCCTGCCTGTGATAATTACATTACCCATTGTTTAAGGTAATTGTATCACAGGCAGAGGGAGGATTTTGTGTGGGAGTGTCTGAGTGTATTGTAAGTGTTTATTGGTTGTTTTCCAAAACCCTGTGGGTGGTACTAATGTGTATATAAGAACAATAAACCCACAGCTCTGTCTGATCACTGCTTGACCCTCAACACAGAGCTTTGTCTCATTCTTGGGGGGATTTACTGTATGCTGTTCCAGTTCGACTGCTAAGAGTGTAAACCTTTCGTATGGTTTTTCCTATTCGGCTGTTTACAGCATTCGTATGGTTCCGGTTCAGCTGTTTACGGCATTCACATGCTTCTCCGGTTCGGTGGATTGGTGTCTACAGTAGCTGCCTGTATATCTGGAAGGGAATATCTCCTAAACAGTTGTTAACCCCTTTTATGCCTGGGGTTCCGTTACAATAACAATTTGGACTTCCTTGAATAAACCAAAGATCACATTGGAACTATATCACTAGCACCGTAAGTTGATAAACAGGGCAAAGATAAACTAGGCTGCCCGATCGTATATCTTGGGAAGTCTCAGATTTGCAATAATTTTAATGAAGTTCATGTGGTTATAGTGCCTGTCGCATGTTTGCTCTCACTGTTTCAGGGCCCATACAAAATCCATGTGCCCTAATAAAATGAATCATAAATCGTATTTAAACTCTGTTAATGTTGGCATTCTAGCTAGTCTACTTTCCAGTCATCCTTTTAAAACACCTTGTAGATTTCTTGATAACCAGTTTTACCCAGGGTTTCCACACAGGTCTTATCCACATGCCAGCAGGGATATTAGAATGTAACAATCTTCATTCAGCCATGGCCGACACTGAGGCAGTAGAGGTGCAATCACAGCTAGAAGTTGACCAAGGGTTTTTACTTGGGCCTTTCACAGAGCTTCCTTTTTCCAACTGGAGAACTAGTTCCAATGGCTTGGAAAAACTCGAGTAAGCAGAGACTGATTATAGATCTCTCAGCACCACACTCCTCATTGGTCCCAATTCTAAACTCACTTATCCCCTCAGAAGAGTTCCTGCTACAGTACACTACAATTGACAATGCCAGAAACACAATCTTAATGGCTGGCATGGGGGCCTGGCTCAGCAAGACCGACATTGTCAACACCTTCATATTATTAACCTGCACACCATTAAATGGAGAGGTCTGTATTATTTTTTCACTAGGCTTACCTTCGGTCGAAAAGTAGTCCAAGAAATTTTGACACTTTCGCAGAAACCTTGTGTTGGCTCCTCCTGAATACGTGCTAGTATCATATCATCATCCACTATCTAGACGATTTTTGTATTCATTGAAAACAATTCCTCCCCCCTGTGCAGCCTGGATAAAGAAGTCAAGTTATTTAATACGCTAAGGGTACCAGTCTCACCTAAGAAAACAGAGGGCCCAGACACCATTATCAATTTCTTAGGGATACAACTGGATTCCACACCCATGGAAGCCAGCCTGCCTCAGGAGAAAATCACTAGCATCCTCCACAACATCAATCATTACACGAATTGTAGAGCCCCAAGCACCACTATTGGCTCCTGGAACCGGGAAGGATTGCAATCATTGCTAGGCTCCCTAAACTTCGCAATGAGTCATCCCACAGGGTACAGCATTCATCTCCAAACTTCTGAGCCTACTCCCCACATTCCCTGATGACCAAAGCTGTATCTCCCTTAATGCCCAAGCTACAGCAGATCTACTCATGTGGAACATATTTCTCTCAAACTGGAATGGAAGAAACATGTTTCTTCCGCAGGTATCCAAAAACTCCCCTGTCATTTGGATGGATGCAGCAGCTACCACAGGCTTTGCAGTCATATTTATCAATGAATGGCTCTTTTACTTGGTGTGCTGCCATGTCCCAGGAGTTTTAAACACTGCAGCTGATCGATTGTCTCGCTTTAAATTTCAGGTTTTCCGAAAGTCCCTACCCACAGCTTCACATCTGGCCACAGCTGCACCCCTGTTCCAACAACTAATCATGGACTAAACGAGTGGCTGCACCATAGCCAAACCTTAACAAAACTGTCCCTATCCACCAACACCCGTGCTGTCTATGATAGGGCATTTTCCTTATAGAGGAAATTTATGGCAGATCATCAACTTGATAGCATGTTTGAAATGGTGGCATTCATCACTTTTTGCCACCTCAAGTTAAGGTTATCCCACAATACAATAAAGTTATACCTTACAGGCATCCAGCACCATATGTACTCCACCTGCCCCAACAACTCTAGTTTCTTCTCATCATACCCTATCAGGACCATACTTAAGGGCATATCCAAGGCTAATGGTCCTACGCCACAAGAAAGGCTACCCATCAACAAGCTGTTCAAAGATATGTCAGATTTACTAGATTCAGCCCCTTTCCAACCCCATACTAACTCAGTCATAAAAACCGCCATGTACCTGTCTTTTAATGGCTTCCTGAGGCCACAGGAATTCACCATAAGTGGACAACATATCTCTGCCTCTGTGTCTCCTACCTAAGGAAGCATCTAGATCATTACATACTCACTCTACCTGTGACCAAAACAAGCCAACTGGATCAACCTGTCCACATTCTGTACTATCCCACGAACAATAACTGGTGCCCAGTGAATGTTTTCAATTCCTACCTTCTCACCGTACCAAATCTTGCCTCACTTCCGCTTCTGTCACTTCACAGGGCTATCCTCACTACATCCAAATTTATGTTATATGTCCGCTTATCATTAACAAGGCTAGCAATTATTCAGGACACTCATTTAGGATAGGTGCCGCATCCAAGGCATCGTGGACGTTCCAGTCCATATCAATAAATCGCTAAGTCACTGGAAGTCATCATCAGCATATACATACCGCAACTGGTACAAAGCATTTATAAAAATTTCATCTTAAAGTATTTACGTTGTATTATGTTCTTTTCTCAATAAATGTGTTGAAGCATGATATGTGTTCCTTTTTGACCACTATATTTACTGGCCTATAGCATACGTAGTTTTTGACACACCTCAACCGACTTTTTCATATCAAAGGTTTGATAACAGCAATCTTACTTTAATCATAACCAATGTAACCCCGAACACAATATATATATATATATATATATATATATATATATATATATATATATATATATATATATACAAAAAGAGAAGTCCTGCGCTTAAGCAGCAAGGACTACAACACACATCAGCCCCAATATATAGTAAAAACCAAAGAAAAGAAAAACGTTACCTGCGCTTTCTCCTTAATCCCTATGTATATTTAGACAAATGGAGGTCATTTAGTTGCTCCAATGGCCATTGGAGGGAATGCCCGCCTGCCAACGTCAAGGCAGACCCCCCTAAGAGGGTCCTAACACTGACCCTTCAGCCTGCTTCCTTGAGCTTCTGGCAAAGATATCTCTAATGAGACAGAAAGGGGTATTTTTTATATACACATCCCTATACTTATTAACCCTTAATAGGGAACACATGGGATGGGTAGCAGCATTGTAACCAGGCTGTGTGATACAAAGTAAATACAAATACAAAAAGAGAAGTCCTGCGCTTAAGCAGCAAGGACTACAACACACATCAGCCCCAATATATAGTAAAAACCCAAAAAAAAAGGAAAACGTTACCTGCGCTTTCTCCTTAATCCCTATGTATATTTAGACAAATGGAGGTCATTTAGTTGCTCCAATGGCCATTGGAGGGAATGCCCGCCTGCCAACGTCAAGGCAGACCCCCCTAAGCGGGTCCTAACACTGACCCTTCAGCCTGCTTCCTTGAGCTTCTGGCAAAGATATCTCTAATGAGACAGAAAGGGGTATTTTTTTATATACACCCCTATACTTATTAACCCTTAATAGGGAACACATGGGATGGGTAGCAGCATTGTAACCAGGCTGTGTGATACAAAGTAAATACAAATACAAAAAGAGAAGTCCTGCGCTTAAGCAGCAAGGACTACAACACACATCAGCCCCAATATATAGTAAAAACCCAAAAAAAAAGGAAAACGTTACCTGCGCTTTCTCCTTAATCCCTATGTATATTTAGACAAATGGAGGTCATTTAGTTGCTCCAATGGCCATTGGAGGGAATGCCCGCCTGCCAACGTCAAGGCAGACCCCCCTAAGCGGGTCCTAACACTGACCCTTCAGCCTGCTTCCTTGAGCTTCTGGCAAAGATATCTCTAATGAGACAGAAAGGGGTATTTTTTTATATACACCCCTATACTTATTAACCCTTAATAGGGAACACATGGGATGGGTAGCAGCATTGTAACCAGGCTGTGTGATACAAAGTAAATACAAATACAAAAAGAGAAGTCCTGCGCTTAAGCAGCAAGGACTACAACACACATCAGCCCCAATATATAGTAAAAACCAAAGAAAAGAAAAAAGTTACCTGCGCTTTCTCCTTAATCCCTATGTATATTTAGACAAATGGAGGTCATTTAGTTGCTCCAATTGCCATTGGAGGGAATGCCCGCCTGCCAACGTCACTGAAGCCACAGTAGTCCCAAAGTTACCCTACCCCTTGGTGTTGGGTCGTGATTTTCCCGGCTTTAGAACCTTGATGCCGAGGCACGTAACCCCCAAGCCATTGGAGTTGGCAAGTGACAGCCCTTGTAGTGCTTTCCCATATACTCACCCTGACTCCTTTGTTAAAGAAAGTAAGATACGAAAGTCAAAGAGAGGAAGGAGAAATAAATACAGGGGTACAAATCGGTTGTGTGAGGTCCTGATTAATGATCAAGATGAGATCCCAAGCACTAGTCCTGATGCCACACCTTCAGTAGAGAAAGATGTAGAACAGCAGACTGAACGCATGTGCAGTTGTTTAAATTTTGGAAGAGACCAAGCTAGAGAGACCTGTGTATTATTTGGGACACCCACCGTAGAGGTCCACACACTTGTACCAGAAGTAAAAATGTCTACTGACCTTACTCCTAAGCAGCAGAGTGAGGTCAGAGAGCTGCTATTAAGGAATGCAGACATATTATCTGCCACCCCAGGTAGGACTAAAGCAATAGTCCATGAGATTGTAACAGACGCTGGAATAATTGCAAAGTCAAAACCGTATAGAGTCCCAGAAGCAAAAAGGCAGGCAATAGCAGCTGAAGTTGCAAAAATGTTGAAATTAGGGGTTATTGAAGAGTACAATAGTCAGTGGTCAAGACCCATTGTTCTGGTACCAAACCTAGATGGCTTTGTAATTACTTCGGAAACTCAATGAGTGTACTAAATTTGATGCATATGCTTTACCTAGGGTAGACGAACTTGTCGATAAATTGGCCCCAGCTAGGTATCTGAGTTGCCTAGATCTTACAAAGGGTTATTGGCAGATTCCCCTGACTGAATCTGCTAAGGAAAAAACTGCTTTTTTGACCCCTGAGGGTCTTTATCAATATACGGTGTTGACATTTGGCTTACATAGGAGCCGCTGCAACATTCCAGAGGTTGATGAATAAGCTGTTGAGACCCCATTCCACTTATGCCTCTGTTTATTTAGATGATCTAGTCATCTACAGCCAGGATTGGGAAACCCACTTAGAAAAAGTTGAAGCTGTAATCGATACATTGAGGGTTGCAGGTCTTACTGTTAACCCTGCCAAATGTGTACTAGCATGTCCGGAAGTTAAGTACTTGGGGTATACTATAGGACGAGACATGGTCAAACCTCAAATCAATAAAATAGCTGCCATTGAAAAATGGCTGCGTCCCTTGAATAAAAAACCCTTTAGAACTTTTCTTGGTATTGTCGTATACTACAGGAGATTTATACCCCATTTTGCCACCTTAACTGAGTTGACAAGAGCAAGGGGACCGGAAATCGTTCCGTGGAGTCAGGAAGCCGAAATGGCATTTACGAATTTGAGGATTGCCCTATGCTGTCATCTGGTTTTGATGG
Organism: Pelobates fuscus; assembly: GCF_036172605.1. Lineage (NCBI taxonomy): Eukaryota > Metazoa > Chordata > Amphibia > Anura > Pelobatidae > Pelobates > Pelobates fuscus. Next base: position 343,237,095 of record NC_086317.1, on the reverse strand, counting down.
CCCCAAACTTTAATGAGCAATTCTTTCTACAGACTGATGCTTCAGAGGTGGGTCTTGGAGCAGTATTGTCACAGTATGTAGGGGGTGAGGAACATCGTAAACTGCTGCCTAGGGAACAGAAATACGCTGTGGTAGAGAGAGAATGACTGGCCATCAAGTGGGCTGTGGAGTCCTTGAAGTATTATTTGTTGGGTCGTTCATTTACTCTTGTGACGGGCCATGCTCCTTTACAATGGATGCAGAGGAACAAGGAAAAAATGCACAGGTCACCCGATGGTTCCTTTCCCTTCAGCCCTATAAAATTGTAGTGAAACATAGAGCCGGCCTCCTGCATGCTAATACAGATGCATTGTCTAGAGTGCATAGCCTCTATGTCACGTCCGCTCCACCCTGTTGTGTTCCGCTGGGGGTAAGGATATGTGGCAGTGTGAGGGAACACTGCTATATTAGCCCCAGAATGGCACTTTCAGTGTTCCCTGACTAGAGGGGGTTAAAAATCAAGTTGCTCTAGTAGATCAATTAGGGAGCTGCATAAACCCTATGCAGATGGAAATGAGTCTCTCCTGTGAAGAGCTGGGGCAGAGACAGAGAGACTGTGAGTCAAAAAGACTGCTGAAACTGTGTGGGAACAGAAAGGTATTTTGCAAGCTTTTATTTTTATTTGTTAAACTACTGGGGTCAGCTTAGCTGCCCAGTAGCATAGGAAGGGTACTCTATGTTAGTTAGTCTCCAGTGTGGAGTAGGTGTTTATTTTGTTTTTCATGTTTTGCTGTGGCTCAATTGGTCCTAAAAGTAAGAATAAAATACATGTCAAAATAATGGGAAAAATTTAAATTAAATAAATAGTACAAATATAAATATGAAGAAATAAAAAAAGAAGATAATATTGTTTTGGTGATATCACAAACAGAAATGTAATTGAATAAAGAATGATTTAGAAAAGAGTATAGTGATACAAAATGGGATAAATGTACTAGGATAAAAAATAAAAAAATAAGTGCTTTGATAGTATCACTATCAAAAATGAAAATTATTGAAATCTATATTAAGGCCACAGGGGGTAAGAGTGTCTAAGTTAAAAACCCATTTAATTTCTTGTTTACCAAATGATTTTAACATGTTTCCACCTCGCCAAGGAGGGACACGTTTTTCAACACTGCACAATTTCAACAAGCTTGGATCTTCATTAAAAAACGTTTTGATACAAAATGATTTCTGAACCTTGTTTGGATGTTCCTTACATGTTGAGCTATTCTGATATTAAATGTTCTTTTGGTTATTCCGGCACATGGACACACAAAAAAATGACATTTTTAGTATTACAAGTTATAGAACACTGTGTACGTTTTATGAGTTTGATGTGATTTAAATTGTATTATCTGATTATCAGCTTTATTGGTCTTTTTGCAAGCTATACAGATTCTACATTTATAAGGGATAATATCTCTGATTGTGTTGTTTTCTTTTAAAGTGTTCCAGAGCTTATGGATAATTTTTGGTTTACTAAATAAAGTAATGGAATAAAGTAGTTAATTTGCTAACTCCTTTGGAATTCATCTTGATCCTGTTTGGAGCCCGGATCCACAGATTCTTTGGTGGAGAAAAAAAACACCTAAGCGATTAGGATTGAGCAAAACCACACTTTAGCTCCCACACTTTAGCTATCTCTCCTCTTTTTTCTCTTTAGCTACATTTCCTCTTTCCTCTTTTATCACCACTATAGAAAGATCATCAGTGAGCACTATATGTTTTTATTTCTGTTTTTATATATAATACTACTCACCATCAAGTCTGGAAATTATCCTGAACCCCCTTAGCTGTAACTCTATTTCATGTATCAGTGCTTCATACAAGATATATTACACTATAGTTTGGTCCACTTTTCTGTCTCCACAAACTTCATCACTTCTGCAAACATAACTAACTCAAGAAGCACATCAAGGTGCTACTCTCTCTTCCTATTTTCTGTTCCTAACCATGAGTTAAGTCTTAGTATCAGACCTGATTACAATCCTGATCCTGAGTTAGCTTATACTGTATTAGAGGCTAACCTCTCCTATTCTAGTGCTTCCTTTTCTGTGTTAGAATTAGTTCTGACATTTCAAATTTCTATCCTTAGTTTTAGCCTGAGCACCATAGTTCTAGTTATACACCTTTCTACCTTTCACACTCTACATTTGGTAGGTTGCTGACTTACATCTTGCTGAGGATCCTTTCATATCCAGACACAGAAAGACAAACTTTACAGAAGAGAGCCCATGGTTCTAAGAGGGTGACCCAATCTGGAATCCTGTCTAGGACTCTTGATAATCTTAGTCCTGCTCTGAGGTACATTTATGTCTGACATGTTTTTTCCACATAATTTTAAACAGAAATGATCTACGGTATATTGCTAATGAGGTCTTTGGCTAAGAGGCCACTTCATATTACTAAAGTTGTTTTTATGCAAAGACTATTTTTTTCTGTGTATTGGGCTGCCTCTCTGGGCTCTCATTCACCCACTGGAATGCTGTCTTCTAGACGGGCAATATCAGTTTTGCACAATTATTGTGTCTGATGCCAGCACGGAGAGCACACAGCACACATAATAACCACAGACACTTTGGAAAGGCTGTCCATGGATGGATAAGTTACACACACACAGTGTTAACATTCCTTCTGCCCAATTTCAAGCAATTTACTTCTCTAACACCTGGATAAAGTAATAAATAAATCAGTTGTGGTTTTTGGCCTTTGATTGTCCCATAATATTGGGTCCAAGATGTTGCCTGCTTCTGATGGACTATAACTCCTTTCATGCTTAAAGTTCTTGGATGAGGCTAGTAGGAGTTAAAATATACCTTTGATGCATTGTGGCAAAAACGTGCTTAACAGTTCATAGATAGTATAACTCCAGTAAATCTAATCCATGGTTTGGCTGAGCGTTTAAGAATATTAGTCTACAATTATCTTAAAAAGAAAATCACAATGTTAATGGGCGTATACAAATTAAATTAAAAAGATTTAAATACAAATCTAAATCAATCCCTAATGCTCAATAAGACTGGACATGAAGTGCATATAAAGTGAAAATTTAAAGTAAATTCAAAGTGAATTCAAACGTAAGGCCTGAGTAGCTGACAGCCCAGCTGACTTTTTCCAATTCCCTTTTTTGGCTATTTTAACCTAAATTTGACTTTGAGCTACCTTTGCATTGTCTATTTACCCCAAGTGTTACCATTTAAGTTATTAAAATTATCTATAACACTCTTTCAGTAGATTTGTATTATGAATACTCACTGACAAGAATGATTAGGGTTGTACTTCCTATCTCTATGCTATAAGGAATAGGTTTGCTATTTTCTTACATAAGCTCTTTTTTGACCCAACAAATATCTAGCTGAACACAATGACAGGTATTTGTTATAATTATTAAAGGGACACTATAGTCACCTGAACAACTTTAGCTTAATAAAGCAGTTTTGGTGTATAGAACATGCCCCTGCAGCCTCACTGCTCAATCCTCTGCCATTTAGGAGTTAAATCCCTTTGTTTATGAACCCTAGTCACACCTCCCTGCATGTGACTTGCACAGCCTTCCATAAACACTTCCTGTAAAGAGAGCCCTATTTAGGCTTTCTTTATTGCAAGTTCTGTTTAATTAAGATGTTCTTATTCCCTGCTATGTTAATAGCTTGCTAGACCCTGCAAGAGCCTCCTGTATGTGATTAAAGTTCAATTTAGAGATTGAGATACAATTATTTAAGGTAAATTACATCTGTTTGAAAGTGAAACCAGTTTTTTTTTTTTTTTCATGCAGGCTCTGTCAATCATAGCCAGGGGAGGTGTGGCTAGGGCTGCAAAAACAGAAACAAAGTGATTTAACTCCTAAATGACAGTGAATTGAGCAGTGAAATTGCAGGGGAATGATCTATACACTAAAACTGCTTTATTTAGCTAAAGTAATTTAGGTGACTATAGTGTTCCTTTAATATCATTTTTAGAGGGCCAGCATGTTCCATTGTGCATTGTATTATTAATAAGGGAAGAAAAACAGAATGCAGCTGACAACTAAAATTAAGTTGATATAACCAGAGGTGAAGAGAACCCTATTGAAAAAAGCTTAGAAATGAGGGCCGCGATTTAATAAGCTTTCCAAATGATTCAACATTGTTAGGAAAACTTTCCCAATAATTTATCTACAGAAGTCACCATGGGAATTGTTGCAAATAAATCATTTTGAAGCTTATTAAATTGAAGCCAAAGAATGTTATAATGCTTCTCTTTAAACCTAAACAATATTTATTTATCTAATGAGACTATAATTCCATTGTTCCCATGTTTTGAACAAAATTAGCTTTCCCACTAAATAGTAGATCACAATTATAATACCCTATAATACAGGTACAGTGGAATCTTCTCTTCATAGCTGCAGCTATAATGCAACCATACATCCATGTAATCTGAACAGGACTTTTATAAACATATAGAGGGCATCTGATAATTTTTCCCACTTGGCACTGAGCATACTCTTTCACCATGGATGAATATATTTTAGTAATGATTAAATCACTAAACTCTGGGTTTTGTTCTTTCTCTGATTTGATTTGAAAGCTCCAGGAGGAATATAATTTAAGATCTCTCCTGGGAACACATATTTTAGGAGTAGGGGAGGGAGAAAGATACACACAGAGGGCCTTGGGGGAGAAAGAGACACACAAGAGGGGCTGGGTAGAGAAATAGACACACAAAGCAGCGGGAAGGGAGAAATAAACACACACAAGGGTCTGGGGGGAGAAAAAGACACACAGAGGAACTGGGGAGGGAGAAGGAGTAACACAGAGTGGCTGGGTGAGCATAGACAAGTTGCTGGGGTGAAGAGATATCCAACATGAGCATGAAAAGGGGGAGAAAGAGACACACAATAGGTGCTTAGGTGGAAGAAAGCAACACATACAAATTCTGGGGGAAGAAAGCAACACGCAGAGGGACTAGATGGGAAAAGGAGACACACATAGGGGCTGGGGAGGGATACATGGATGCACAGAGAGGCACATGGAGGGGAAGATAAAAAGAGAAACACAGAGGAGCAGCTGGGGCCGAGACAAGGTGCTGGGGAGGAAGACTTACATAGGGGCTGGGGAAGGAGATAAAGAAACACACAAAAGGGGCTGAGGAAGGGTGTAAAAAGAGACACAAATAAGGCTGCTAGGAAAGAGCCATACAAAGGAGCTAGGGATGGGGAAAAGAAAAATACAGATGTAAATTCAAAAGTAGGATTAAGAGACACACCGTTGAAGGGGGGCGGGTGTCTGCAAAATGTATATTTGCCTGTGTAGCCATAAATCAAAAAAAAAAAAAAAGAAAAGCAAAAGAGAGAGGAAAAAAAAAACACAAGGGGGGAGGGAAAGGTGTGGAACTATGAGCAAGTCCTATTGGGAAAATAACTCTAACCTAAATATGTGGGAAAATATACGGAAAAAACTGGACTTTCCCTTAAATAAGAATACCCTCTGTCAATAATTATGTGAACAACTGAGCTGCGTCCCACAACCACCTAAACAAATATTGAACTTTTTGTATAAAGATAACAACCAACCAATAAAGGTTACAAATATAATTTATTGATCCTTGTGTATATATAAAAGGCTATTCTTAATAGACTTTTATATATACAAGGATCAATAAATTATATTTCTATACTTTTTGTGGGTGGTTGTGGTATGCAGCCCAGTTGTTTACATATTTCTTGACAGAGGTTAGCCCTGTGTATAGTATTTTTTAGTGCACTCCTATATATTGAGGGGGGGGGGGGTTGTTTTACATGTATTTTGAGCTGGTTGGAGAAAATCACTTTATTTTGGCATTTTCACATTGTTATATGCTCTGCTTTTTTATCACATTTAATTAACAAAACAGCCTTTGCATGTGGAATTCTGTTTCTACTCTTTTAATGCATAGTGTGCCTTAGCTGTGCCAGTACTGAACTGGATCATGATACCACTCTCTGGAAATAGGTCATATGGCCAAAGGTAAATGGGCACCCACCTGACCATCATACCTCTATAAGTTTTCTGGACACCCCATTCCAAAACCATGAGTATTAACAAGGAGCTGGCCTTCCTTTTCAGGCTATAACCACTGTAAAACCTTGGAGAGGGGGTGACCATTTGAGGATCCTTAATAAGACAGAGATGAGATGGATCTTCGATTTGGAAACCCTTTCTCCTAATGGGTTAAACATTGAATTCGATATGTACAATTATATATAATCCTATGGGCTATTTTAATATATATATATATATATATATATATATATATATATTCATTAGTTTTTTAACAATATGGGTTTTTTATTTTATATATATATATATATATATATATATGTGTGTGTGTGTGTTCTTATAATAAATATTATATGTGTTTCTTTTCATTTTATCTATGTATAGACATGTTTTATGAACATTGCTGGATCACTTTCTGAGACTCTAAGCCGATATTTACAGCACTTATGCACTTGGACAGCACACATCACTTTTGGAACGCACGAGCGCGCTGACTGGCAGTGCGTGGAACGCATACAATCCGGAAGTATTTTTCATCACGCGAAACCGGAAGTAGATGGCCTGGGCTACGGCAACTCCGAGAGACCAAACAGGAATGAGAGACTGCACTGCCGATTGGCTATCAGGCATAGGGGGCGGGTTCCAAGTACCCGTTTCCTGTGCCAATTTGTGTATTTAATTGTGTATGAAGTTGTTTGACATCACTGCCCCTGAGGAAGATGAGTGAGTTCGTCGAAACACGTTGTGCTTTTTGTACTTACTTGAGAACGGTACTACTACAATTTTCATGTAATATTTTATATATACTTTTTAATAAATTTGAATACCTGCTTTTTAATTGGTGTGCCCTTTCTGTACCTCTTATTTTGAGGAGCAAGCTTCATACAATTGGAATACCCTCTGGATCATTCTTTACAAGTGTTACTAACTGTGCCAGTTTTTTAGAAATATACTCTCACAAATGTGAGTTGGACCATACAGATACCTTATAAACACTTATATTATATTTCAGTGTTACGCTATGAGTCTGTTCTTGTTTGACCTATTTATAGGTATTTTACCATCTACTCCCCTAATATCTGGGCTTACTACCGTCTGACCCTGCTAATATTTAGGGCATATACAGGGAGTGCAGAATTATTAGGCAAGTTGTATTTTTGAGGATTAATTTTATTATTGAACAACAACCATAATCTCAATGAACCCAAAAAACTCATTAATATCAAAGCTGAATATTTTTGGAAGTAGTTTTTAGTTTGTTTTTAGTTATAGCTATTTTAGGGGGATATCTGTGTGTGCAGGTGACTATTACTGTGCATAATTATTAGGCAACTTAACAAAAAACAAATATATACCCATTTCAATTATTTATTTTTACCAGTGAAACCAATATAACATCTCAACATTCACAAATATACATTTCTGACATTCAAAAACATAACAAAAACAAATCAGTGACCAATATAGCCACCTTACTTTGCAAGGACACTCAAAAGCCTGCCATCCATGGATTCTGTCAGTGTTTTGATCTGTTCACCATCAACACTGCGTGCAGCAGCAACCACAGCCTCCCAGACACTGTTCAGAGAGGTGTACTGTTTTCCCTCCTTGTAAATCTCACATTTGATGATGGACCACAGGTTCTCAATGGGGTTCAGATCAGGTGAACAAGGAGGCCATGTCATTAGATTTTCTTCTTTTATACCCTTTCTTGCCAGCCACGCTGTGGAGTACTTGGACGCGTGTGATGGAGCATTGTCCTGCATGAAAATCATGTTTTTCTTGAAGGATGCAGACTTCTTCCTGTACCACTGCTTGAAGAAGGTGTCTTCCAGAAACTGGCAGTAGGACTGGGAGTTGAGCTTGACTCCATCCTCAACCCGAAAAGGCCCCACAAGCTCATCTTTGATGATACCAGCCCAAACCAGTACTCCACCTCCACCTTGCTGGCGTCTGAGTCGGACTGGAGCTCTCTGCTCTTTACCAATCCATCCATCTGGCCCATCAAGACTCACTCTCATTTCATCAGTCCATAAAATCTTAGAAAAATCAGTCTTGAGATATTTCTTGGCCCAGTCTTGACGTTTCAGCTTGTGTGTCTTGTTCAGTGGTGGTCGTCTTTCAGCCTTTCTTACCTTGGCCATGTCTCTGAGTATTGCACACCTTGTGCTTTTGGGCACTCCAGTGATGTTGCAGCTCTGAAATATGGCCAAACTGGTGGCAAGTGGCATCTTGGCAGCTGCACGCTTGACTTTTCTCAGTTCATGGGCAGTTATTTTGCGCCTTGGTTTCTCCACACGCTTCTTGCGACCCTGTTGACTATTTTGAATGAAACGCTTGATTGTTCGATGATCACGCTTCAGAAGCTTTGCAATTGTAAGAGTGCTGCATCCCTCTGCAAGATATCTCACTATTTTTGACTTTTCTGAGCCTGTCAAGTCCTTCTTTTGACCCATTTTGCCAAAGGAAAGGAAGTTGCCTAATAATTATGCACACCTGATATAGGGTGTTGATGTCATTAGACCACACCCCTTCTCATTACAGAGATGCACATCACCTAATATGCTTAATTGGTAGTAGGCTTTCGAGCCTATACAGCTTGGAGAAAGACAACATGCATAAAGAGGATGATGTGGTCAAAATACTCATTTGCCTAATAATTCTGCACTCCCTGTATTGGTATAATTTTTATATTGGTAATATATATCCTCACTATGTATGAATTACATCTCACTTATGGTATTACTTATTTGCGCTGCACACTACTTTGTTGTTTGTATAACCGCTGAAGAAACAGACCTGGTGGGTCAGAAAAAGTAGGGCGCCCCCTAGTAGATTACCATATATATATATATATATATATATATATACAAAAATAAAACATAGCTTTTAATAGTTACTGTAATAAAATACTCATCTTCGTAGTAGGAAAATGAGGATAACAAAAGTGATTAAAAATAGGTATAGATAGGTGAAATAGTAGTTCCTGGGTGGGATATATAACCTTAAGTTATAACTTAAGAAAGATTAATGAAATCTTAGTCAAGAAGAAAGAAAATCCCACTACAGTGCTTGATCTGTTTCTGCATAGTAATAGTTGCTCATAATAATGCTTGCATCCTAAATAGAAAAAAAACAATGATAATAAGTGGCTATTAGCTCTCCCAACAAAAACCCCTAACAGTTACTTAAAGAATCTAATGGGGTAGGAAGTAGCAAAATAATTCTACATATCAGGGAGAGAAATCGTATACACTTGCAGAAAGCATGGAAGTCTATTACTAAGTTACTAGATTGCTAAACTAGTCAGGAATCAAAGCTAGAATGATACAATGTAGATTGTGCCTCTGCTGCTGTTATTAACAAAATCTCATATAGATGGGGTATGGGCACAAGGTGGGAAGATAGAAATAAAATTAGAGTCTCCCCCAATCAAATGAACAATACACCTGGTAACCCACAACCCCCAGTCAAACGAGATGCACTCCAGATCATCTGAGCAAGAGAATACTGACTAGCTGGCTAATAAAACTGGACCGGCTGGAACACAGGCACCTATCTAACCTCTCTACCTGCTACCTGACACGTGTTTCGGCGCTGCTAAACGCGCCTTCTTCTGAGGCTATACAGGCATCCTCTGGCATCAGGGGCTCCTCTATAACTCTATTACCTCGATAGAAAGAGGGGGCGTGTTCTGCATGTTCGCGCCAAAAACGGGACATGAACTCGCCACGCCCCCAATGACGTATCGTCATGTAATAGGTTAACACTTAGCTGTGTATGAGAGCACTCTTTAACCATCTGAGTGCCATTGCATTGGGACTAAAGAGCAAGTCATATCGCCAGTGCAACTAAGTAGATGGTCAAAGAGAGATTTTTAGTAAATATGTTTGATCATACCAATATTAACAAGAAATGGACACCTTAATCTCAGTAGGCATATGTTTGGTCATACCAATATTAACAAGAAATGGACACCTTAATCTTAGTAGGCATAGGATAAATCATTTCTGTGTCTAAAAAATAGTAGTATCTGGAATAGAGGCCAATTTAGAGCATAATCAAATATAGTAAATACCAATCAGTCGTATGTTGGACTTCCATCAATATATATAAAGTAGTCCTATTGAACAGGTTTACTGTATCATAACAATGAATATGTCTCTTAAAGGTCTGTAATATAATAAATTACGGTGGACAACCCCATTAGTTCCATATTGGGGTTGAAAAAGAAGCTGGTTTAACCCTTTCAGGCTATCCAATGAAACTCAAACTTCTGAATTTATCTTATACCCAGACACATAATCTAAGGGTGCATTTATTGTATGAAATTGTGTTTACTTGTCTAGGGTCCAGTGGTGTTGTGCTTTACACCAATCCAACCATTACTTGTCATTGTGCATATTCATGTGAGACTTGTGTACAGGTGCACTTTAAAACTCTGTAGTGAGTGCTGCAGATAATTTTTTCAATGGTCTACACACTTTATTAGTTGGTGCTCAACTAAGTAAGTCTCACACATCATGGCTAGGTGGTTGTTTGTAGACACTTGCACTTCACAATAGCAGCACTTACAGTATACTGGAACAGATCTAATAGTGCAGAAATTTCACAAACTGATACTGTCACACATAAATTCAAGTAGCTCTTCAGTGCAACCCATTGCACTGCCAGTGTTTGTCTATGGAGATTTCAAGGCTGGATTTTATTCAAATGTTTGTAATATGCGCAGCTGAGGCACCTGAATATAAATATCAGTGTCTTTAAATTATTTTGGCCATATAGTGTATCATTATTAGGAGATGCATAAATTTGCGTGGCATTCTCTGCACATAGCATCTGCTGCTTGAACTATTCATTAATAAATTCTTCAATATATATATATATATATATATCAATATATATGTATAGCTTAGTGGACTGACATTTGTAAATTCTTATTTTATTGATCGTCAAGCAGAATTCCACACAAGTAACACAGTGAAAATAGTAGGTATCTCAATGAGATGTTAAAAGTGTCTGATGAGAATCTGGAGCTCAGGAAATTACAAGGAAATGAAAAAATAGAAGAGATATAAGAACTCTCTTAGGACTAAAGGACTAGGGATGAATGAACTTAACACTCCAGGATTAGCTATGCTATATGGCAACCTGTCATCTCTTGCCACTCATGCAAATGATGAATTTCTGGTGCAGAACAAAAAAGATCAATTACATTTTATAGGTGCCCAACAAGAGCACAGAATACTTAACAATGAGCTAGAGAAGCCAATTACAAATACATTCAAAGCATAGAGATGACACTATTTATTAGTCAAAATGTAAAGTAAACAAATGTGTGCTCTGGCTCAAGACAAGGAATATTTCCATGTGTAAGCATGTTTCAACACAATGGACAGTGACCTTGTTATAACACAGGATATTAATGCAAGAATTATTTTCCCTTGTTAAAGTTAGATTGATATCAGGGAAATATATGTATGTTAAATAGATTTGTAAAATACTGGTGTTTTTGTTTTCTATAAAATCATGTTTAACAAATGTACCATATGTTTAATAATGTTCCTATGATAAAAACAAGGTTACTGAATACATTTAGTCTAAGAGTTCAGAAAATAGATACTAAACTGGTTCATGGATTACAGGATAAAACTTACAATGAAAGGTTAAAGGATCTTAACATGTATAGCTTGGAGGAAAGACGAAACAGGGGAATATGATAGAAACATTTAAATACATAAAGGGAATCAACACTGTAAAGGAGGAGACTATATTTAAAAGAAGAAAAACTACAACAACAAGAGGACATAATCTTAAATTAGAGGGGCAAAGGTTTTAAAAAAAATATCAGGCAGTATTACTTTACTGAGAGGGTAGTGGATGCATGGATTAGCATTCCAGCTGAGGTTGTAGAGGTTAACACAGTGAAGGAGTTTAAAGCATGCATGGGATAGGCATAAGGCTATCCTAGCTATAAGATAAGGCCAGGGACTAATGAAAGTATTTCTAAAATTGGGCAGACTAGATGGACCGAATGGTTCTTATCTGCCGTCACATTCTATGTTTCTAAGAAGACGGAAGCAAAATATATAGAAGTAAGTAGGATAAAGGTTGTTTAGGACAAGAAGGTTATTTTTTTCTTGATGGCATGCATGATATATATATATATTAATAACTCACTAGCTATTCAGAAAGGTCTGACTTGTATTGGAGAAAAATCACCTGTGGTGGAACCTACCGCCAATTTTGTATACTGTCACGATACCCAATGACCCAACACGCAGTGTATATATGATAATAGTTTAGGCAACGTTTGCCAGTCCTTAGAATGGCCGGGTTATACGCTGTTAGAAAAAGAATGTTCAAGGACAAGCGGAGTCAGAGAAGCCAGAAATCAGGGAAGCGAAAAAAACGATAGCCGAGTCACAGGAGAACAAAATGGAGAATAGTCAGAATAAAGCCGAGATCAAAATACCAGAAAAGACACAGAATATAACTAACTCTTGGGAACTGTAAACAGAAACCACAACAGGGCAATTATCCATTCCCTGAGTGTTCCTTTTATACCCTATGCCTTTAATTTATAGCCACTCCCCCAAAACATTTGAATTCAAATGTTTTGGTGGGCCGTGATGTCATCAGTTTCATGATGTTGGTGCATACGTGCCACGTCATAAAAAGGGGCGGAGCTATAGCGCCCGGCGTCGGAACCACTGGAGACATGAGAGGGACTGTGGGAAGGGTTCCTCTCCCCTTCCTGGATCTCCCCAGGCTGTGTCACAGCCTGGGCAGCATAAGGTAATGTGACATATACTTTGCCCCTGTTTGTGTGCTTTTACCTTTTTCCATTCGGGAGTTATTATATACCTGCAACTTAAGTTTGAAACCGCAAGGGAAGTAATTAATGAATGCTTCCCCTGACTGGCTGCCATTTTATATAACGGAATGTACGCGGTCGACAAAAGAATGCACGCTTGTCTCCCGAACGTGGGCAGCAGCACTTGGTCGTCGAGTGCCAGGAACTATTTTCATCTAGGCATTCGGAACCCTGGTAAAGATTAGACCGCTGCACAATCTATTTCCAGACCACCTAAAAGAACGACGTTCGGGAGATATGAACTACCGAACAGGGTGAGCATTCGTACCCTAAAACTAAGAAATTCCCTTGCATGGTGTACTCATAGGAACCCCCGAACAGAGACCGGCCAAGGCTAGTGCCTTGTGTCCTTCCGGTCAAAACTTTACCCCAGTGGCATTCCAGTGTCACCAAACTGATCTGAGTGATATTTGGATATGTTATACACTCAGCTCAGGGCTCTCCAAGGATATAACTTTTGTGGGGTTCCTAGTTATGGTAGGAGCACTTTTGGGGTACTCTATATTTTTTATGGATTTTCTGTACCTGAGAGATAATTGAATTATAGGTTTTTCTCACGCAATTATCTCTGTTTTATTGTATTGGAGACCCCATGTAGGGGTCTGTGCATAAAAGCCATGTGTGGGGTGGAATACCCAGAACTATGTTTCCTCTGATTACTGGGGGAATGGATGTCTGTATGCTTTAATGGTTCCATAGTGCCTGAAGGAAGGAATTAGCGGAGGTAACCAATCGGACTATCCATGGCCCACTACATCTGCAAATTAGATATTCACTAAAGGTGAATATGCTTAAAGAATAGCTAATTTGATAAAACAACTCAGGTGTCCACAAACCATAGATTTGGGCTTATGAAATTGAGCAAGGATGGATCTTTAATTATCAGCTGTCAGGTAACATGCTCCTGATTTCACATCTATACATTTTAAAAAAAGATTGTTGGATCATTAAGCTGCCACTAGGCAAGAACTAAAAATGAAGTAAAGTTAAAGCAACCAATCAATTAATAAAAAATATGTAGACACACTTCACTTTGACCTGTTCTGACTCTGACATGTGTTTGTGCGTATATTATTAATTGCATACTAGCAGATCAATGCTATAAATAGGTATTATTTTTTTTACAGCAGTCTTAGTGCCAATTGACTGCTCACAGATGGCTAACATTTTTAAGCCAGCTGTCAAGGAGAAATACTTATAAATAAATAAGCGTAAAAAAAAATAATAATTTAAAGGTTAGTTCAAGTGGTTTTAAAGGTCATCTTACAATAGCTTGTCTAAGTTGGATAAAATATTTTTCTAATATTTTTGGGAAAAGTGATATCTTAAGCACCTATCTTAAATAAACCTAATATAACTATTAACCTAATATGTAATTTTTCAACTTACCATACTTTAAACGTCAGTGGAAAAGTTGGGTCTTTGTCGAAAGAGTTAATATTTTTTGTATTTTGCAGTCATTTTAGGAATCCATATTTCAGAACATACCAGTGAATTCTTTACTAATACCTATGAATTGTAATTTAAATTACTTTGCTATACTTCTGTTCAATCTCACTTCCTTTATATTTGTCCTTTTGCTCTTATTATTCCGAATCTGCCAGAAGGACTGCATAATAATGAATTCAGATACATTAATAAAACAAACTTTCTTAATGAACAGTTGTTTTATTTATCATTGAAGCACAACATATTTTTTCCTACTTTTATGATACTTTGTTAAAACAAAAGCCAAGCTGTATTTTCTTTTTTTGTAATTAAGAAATAAAACTGACACTCCAGGCAGGCTATGAATTACTCAGTTATTTTATGCATTACTAATATAATGTGTAGAAAATATGCAAACATGAAATAAATTTCAAAAAAGTCAATCTAAAAAGATACATTTAAATGTATTGCAACTGCTGTAACCTTCAATCAAGGAATAGCAGGAGTTCTGCTCAGAGCAGAAAGAGGCTACCAATAAGGAGTATTTTTGATTAAATGGGTCTAAACTTACAGTATCCAAACTCAATGCCCAGCAAGTATTTGTGATTAAGGCTTAAATGTAGTTCAGCGCTGACAGCAATTCCATCCATCAGATAAAATAAATGGAACTGCTGAATAGGCTAAAACATCCATATCATGACTTCTAGAAACCTTTTGACAAATGAGTTCATAGTTTTGTAAAGCTGTAAACCATGAGAACCATATAACGTTATCATTATGCACAAGCTCTCTCAAATGGTTGAATGGTATACATCCACACAACATGCATACATTGCAATGCTGTATACTTGTACCAGCAGAGGAGGAAATATGCACAAAAATGGTCATGCTTACAGCGGAAATGATTTTTTTAAACTGTTTCAGATACAAGACAGGTACGGATTAAGCATACAATATTTTGATTCTCTGAGAACCCTTTAAATGTGGTTGAAATGTTTCAGTGATATTGAATGAATCTATAACAATGCTTAGCATCTTGAGTTGCAAAATATTATCCTCTACGCACATTCATTATTTCTTCAGTGTAATGCTTTTGGTTTCATCAGTATGAATAATTTTATACTAGAATGAATAAGAATGACCTAAAATGAATTATTCGCAAGTATAGCAATTGTAATATATAAAACAAAATGTGGAAAATCTACACAATTAAAGTAGGTAATATTATTTAATATTTTGATAATGCATTATTCTTAATTCCTCATCGTTATACTGTAGGCTTATCTCAGGATATAATGCTAATGATTTGGCATGGGCACTGGGGTCTGTGCATTAAACAGTAAATAGCAGTGTTTGACAGATTCAGGCATTGAGTGTAGTGGTGTTATGGAGTCAGGCTAAGGCATCGAGTGTGTGGAACCACCATCCTCCATGTCAAAGTTGTGCAAGACTGCAGCCAATGACAAAAAAGACAAGGTGAGGCCTGATAGAAAGCAGTTATTGTTGGGGGATTCCATCATAAGAGGTATGGAGCTGGACAATAGTGGCCTTGTGATATGTCTTCCTGGAGCACCTACTCACAGAGACAGGAGACGTATTTGTAATATTGTTAAGCTAGCAGAGCAGGAAGGGGAATTTGATGTACTTGTCCATCTAGGGACAAATGACTTGGCTTGCAATGAGGTTTTAGAGGTAAAGCACGTTTGTTGTGTTTTTGCCAATGATATAAGGCAGGTTGCTTCCACACTGTCATTTGCTGAAGTTCTGCCTGTGCATAACACTCAGAACGACAGGCAGATGCGTACACAGACTAGTGTCCCCTCAGAAAGCACTTAATATACAAACTTATAGTGCTCCTTGGGGATCTCAAAAAAGTAACTTATGGGATATAAGTTATTAAAAGAGCTTAGTGGTGTACTGGCAAAACCATTAACGGATTTATTTAACCAATCATTGCTAACAGGAGTAGTCACAGAAGATTGGAAGTTAGCAAATGTTGTGCCCATTCACAAGAAAGGTAGTAGGGAAGAGTCTGGCAACTATAGGTCAGTAAGCCTTACTTCAGTAATGGGGAAAGTGATGGAAACCATGTTAAAGGATATGATTGTTGAACATCTAAAATCACATGGATTTCAAGATCAGAGTCAACATGGTTTTACTTCAGGGAGAACATGCCAAACTGACCTTATTGATCCGTCTTCTTAATTGATTGGGTAACTAAAATAATAGATCAGGGTGGTGCAGTAGATATTGCTTATCTAGATTTCAGTAAAGCTTTTGACACTGTTGCACATAGAAGGCTTATCAATAAACATCAATCTTAAGTTTGGATTCCAATATTGTTGAATGGGTAAGGCAGTGGCTGAGTGACAGGCAACAGAGTGTTGTTGTCAATGGAGTATATTCAAAGCATGTTTGTTTGTTTTTTTTACCAGTGGGGTACCTCAGGGATCTGTACTTGGACCCATTCTCTTTAATATTTTTATTAGTGATATTGCAGACGGTCTTGATGGTAAGGTATGTCTTTTTGCTGATGATACTAAAATATGTAACAGGGTTGATGTTCCAGGAGGGATAAGCCAAATGGAAAATGATTTAGCTAAACTAGAAAATGGTAAGAGCTAAAATATAGATCAAAATATCAAGCAGAAAGTTATACCCATTTCTTATAATATGAGCAGTTTCATCCAATAGAGGTATTTTGACTTAAATAATGCTAGATGCTCCTTGGTGATGACACCTTATTGATTATAGTCATTGGTTTACATTGTCATTAAATTCACGTGTACATGGACTTAGATGTTATAAATTCAAGTAAACACATCGATATAGTGCAATTACAATAAAATAAGTATTTTCCTTATCCAAATTGTTCATTTCATAAATAGCATTGTTATAAGAATAGCATTTCTTCTTGTTACACCCAAGCATACCTGTTGCATTTTTCAAAATGAATCATATAAAAAAGACTTTACAATGCCTATCTCGAAGCCCTTGCAGTAAATGGGCAATACCATATATATCAGATAAAATTATTCTGGATACAATATCTCATTAATTAGGTGTGTTAACCGTCTTAATCATATCTTCCTAAGTGTCATAACATATAACCTGAAGTGCTACATCTAGCTCATATTACTTGGAGACAGATGTATGGTCTTAATTAAAACAAGATGGAGTGATCCAAAGACTGTGTCTGAAAGGATTACATTTTCTCATTGGACAAAAAAAAATCATAATCAAGAGTTGCAATATTAGACTTCATATTACATATAGCAAAATGTAAGTCAAACAATGATTTTCAGATGTATCGTGAAGTCGTAATATTAACCAGCAATGGATGGAAATTACAACCTCTATTGTTTACAAAACAGTTCTACATGAAACATGCTTTGAAAAAAATATGAAAAAGAGGATTGTTTTGCATGCGATTTGTACATAAAAGAACAACATTTTTAGAGCTTTAGATTTCAGATTTAAGTGTTACTTTGATGTTTCAGTTTGCATACTATCTACAAAGTAACAGGCATAGCAAATAACACAATTTTGATATAGTATTCTTTCGGATTACATGGTAAAATGTCCTTTATGTGGATTGTTCTAGGAATAATAATGCAGGCTGCTACATTTGTGAAGAATGACGTCTGCTCTTTGTTTATATTCCATTATTATCTACTGTTCTTGCTATCTAAGGCTGCCATCTGCTGCAGCACAGTGAAGTTACATGCTTATATTCAATATTAGCTGAATAGATATAAACGTTACTGCTTTATGAGCTTTATCCATTGTATTCCAACTTTTCAACAGATGTTTGAAGAAACTTTTAAAGAAAATAATTATGTTTTTTAACTTCCAAATGTGCTCAGTCCTGCCTCTAGGCTCACAATTTGGTGCTCAGTGAATACCGGTATAATACGTTATTTATTATTTTCAAGCTGCACTTTGCCCATTCAGTGTGAACCAGTTAACAATGTATGTGTGACAGATCACTGACAATCCCCCATGCCACCAAGGTGGGGCTATAATTAAATAAAACAATTTAAATCCCCTTGCTATGCACTCACCTATGCATAAATTCAATCTCTGGGAAAAGGAACTGGGAAACTGGAGAGAGGAGGGTGGGAAGACATATAAAAATATCCTGCCAAGTTACCCATTTGCATAACCCTACAAGAACAATCATTTAAGATATTATTTCATTGGTATGCCACACCAGTAAAATTATACCACATGGGAAAAAATGATTTGGATTTGTGTTGAAGGCTATGTGGACATAGGGGGTACATACCACCACATACCACCACGTGTGGAGGTCATGCTCTGAGACACCTATTTGGGAAGAAATATACAGTGTAGCTTCTTGCATATTCCATAGGCCTTGAATCCTTGGTTGTTCTTGATTTCTAGGCCCCCGATAACACAGGTTGAAGGATAAGACAAATGCAGTGGACTGTGTTATGCAAAAAATAAGGCAATTAATTAATGGACAAATTAGCAGCCCAATTGAGAAATTCAATATCTTCCTTTCAAAAGTTTGGTCACCATGGGAAGAATTGACTGAGACAAGCATAAGCTAATAGAATAGAACTTTGTATGGTCCTCTTCCCATTAGAAGCAGCAAATTCCCCCACTCCATTCTTCCTTATTACCCCTCTTTTTTATCATTGCAAAGTTTTATATATTATATCAATAAACTAAAAATGCTAATTGGCTGTGCACATTGTCTTTATACAGCGGATTTTTATTTTATTTTTTTCAGATGAACCACTTCTGTAACTAAAACAAATTTCCGGATGGCGGAATTTCATCTCTTCAGAATTAGGAAACAAATTATAAAACCAAAATATTGGTGTCCAATCGTATTGTAAATACAAAATATGCTTCATATAAATATGTATATATTTTGCAGTACACGTAAAGGGGCATTTTCTCACCATTATGTTCACAGATCAAGAAAAGTAATCAATAGAGGGGAAAATGAGGTAAAGAGAAGAGCAGTAAAATAATACTCTTTAAATATATTTATACATATGTATTAGATATATGCACAAGATGTAAAAATGTATAGATTTTTTTTTGCTGCTCTTCATTTTCCGCTCTACTGATCATGTCTTAATCTGTGAGTAAAATCATTTAGTGGCTGCCCCTATCTATCAATCATCTTTTTTCCATCAATCATCTCTTTTTTTTTTTTTTTTTTTTTTTTTTTTTTGGGGCGCCATAAAGGAACTCCAAACGACAAATCAAAAGAACATACTTATCCACTGAGCAAGTCACTTTTTTCTTTGACATTTTGGAAATAAGGAATTCTGATGATCACCCGATTGCCTCAAATTCAGATTAATATCAGTAAGTAACTAAGCAAATCTACAAGTCTTATAATAAGTATATTTGACAAATAAAATGCATGCATAAAGTTAGATTTATTTATTTGTTAACTTAATGCAGAAATGTTGCATTTTTATAAATTTTATATTTTGTCTTAGAAGCTTTCTAAATTATTCTGAAAAATATAGCATAAAAAGATAAAACCACTTTTAAAAGATAGAATATTTGAATGCGCCTTGGTTGTTCTCCATGTTACAGAGTGTTTTTTGTGTTGGTCGGGGGAGAGTGGGTAATTTATCCAATATCCACTCTATGTACTAATATAGATATCCACATTGTATATTGAGATGCCTACAATGTAAGAAACATTTTCCCAGGATTTCTTTTTTTGAGGTTTAAACATTAAACCATATCAATATACATGAATTGTATAATCTGTATAAATGTGGCATTGGGAGAAAATAATTTAGTGCTGTAGTTAAAGGGAATATGAATGCTTTGAACACATCTCACTGAGAACTCACCAACAACCAGAATGTGCATTATTTTAAAGTGCATAAATCTGTTCTATTAAATTTTATGTAGAAACAAGAGCTTTCAGCAACATGTATCTACATTATCTATGCTGGTAATGACTGAAATTTCCCCACGTTTTGTATTTTTCACTGTAATCATAGAAGAGTAGTTTCTGTCAAATAGCTTCAGCAGTGAGTACAAGGAATTGGACATTTGTTTATTTATAGGGTCACTAATGCCTTAATGAAAATGGATTATGTAAGAAAAATCTCACTGAGACATGTTCAAATATGTCTGTAAAATATGTGATGCATTTTACTACTGTGAATAGCCTTATATTTTATTGAAATCAGATGATGAGAAAGAAAACCACTTTTAATCAAAATTGCATCCTGATTGGCAGTTAAGGTATTCACTGAACAGTGAGATGTAATATGTTTCAAAATAGCTTGGAATATTTATGTTATATTCACTAATTACAAAATAATCTGTTGGCAGGCTATGGTAGAAATAGTTTCCATCTCAGATACTTTGACCCAAACAAAGCAGGTTAGCTATCAATTCACTATAATTTACTGTCAACCGAATAGACCTCTTAGTATTTTCAACCAAACGGAAACTATTGACAAATTAATAATATTATGGGCATGTGCCACAACTGCTGAAGATAGAATACATAACATGTAACCCTCTGTGTGATGTAAATGCAGACTATATGATTCAATAATAGTGGAAAAGAAAACAATGGAATGCCTAATATAGGATTTATACTGCATATTATTTATTAAATCTAAAGTGGAAGCTCATTGAAAATACCATGCACTTGTTTGTATTGAAACAGCAATCAATTAAAACAAGAAAATGTAACGAACAGCTATTATCATGTTTCTGTTTTATTTTTTCCCAAAAAAACAGTTAAATGGATTTTAAACAGAATACAAAAAGTTGATTGGAAATGATCAATTAACAAGTAAATCAGAATACTAAAAATGAAGGATTCATAAAGGACAGTGGATCCGGGCACTCATCAATTAAAATTGTTCCTGTGCAGACTTTATTTGATGACATTTCGGTTAAACCATTGGCCAATCGTGACAAAGGTCACATGGTATAAACAACACAACATCAGTTCAAATAAAGTTTCTGTCACCCTCTTAAAGTGCCTGGATCCACTTTTCTTGATGTATCTGGATTATTGCAAGGCTGGCCACATTGGGGTCATTTAAGCAGATAGGACTATTACATATTTACATAGCTGAAAAGAGGCTTGCGTCCATCAAGTTCAGCCTTCCTCACATTAGTTTTTTTGCTGTTGATCCAAAAGAAGGCAAAAAAATCCAGTTTGAAGCACAATTTTGCAACAAGCTAGGAAAAAAAATCCTTCTTGAACCCAGAATGGCGGTCAGATTTATCCTTGGATCAAGCAGTTATTACCCTACATTGAAAGATTATATCCTTGAATATTCTGTTTTTGCAAGTATGCATCTAGTAGCTGTTTGAACATCTGTATGGACTCTGATAAAACCACTTCTTCAGGCAGAGAATTCCACATCCTTATTGTTCTTACAGTAAAAAAACCTTTCCTTTGCCTTAGACAAAATCTTCTTTCTTCCAGTCTAAACGCATGGCCTCGTGTCCTATGTGAAGTCCGGTTTGTGAATAGATTTCCACACAATGGTTTGTATTGGCCCCGAATATATTTGTATAATGTTATCATATTCCCTCTCAGGCTATCTATTACAACATTGTAGTCTGAGTTGTAGACTTTTTTTTAATGCAAAATATAAAGGGGTATAGTCTGCTTCATGGGTGACCTAATACTACAAGGTCCAGAGCTCAACCTCCAAGCAATTATAGAGAACATTGAATATATATTACTCAATTAAAATGTTCCATGTGTTGTTCCCTACAGTCATCTGCTTTTAAAATGCTCTCTACTGTTATCGTTATGACTTCATCTTTAGCCCATGCAACAACATTTTTTTTCCGAGTGCAGGTCCTTATTTGAATACAAAATGTTAAGGGGCATAGTCTGCTGCAGGAGTGGCCTATTACTACAACAAGGTCTAGAGCTCCACCTCCAAACAATTGTAGAGAAAAATCTAGCAATTGAATATCTATTCATCAATTAAAATAGTTCCTGTGCTGTTCCCTACAGTCATCTGCTTTTAAAATGCTCTCTACTGTTATTTTTACGACTTTCATCTTTGGCCCCTGCATGTTCTCCTCCTGTTGTTCTATGCTTCCTTTTTGAAAATTGACAACCATATTACAAAATTTAGGGAAAAATAGAGGAAGTGTAAAAAATTATCCAACTTTTCTATAGTCACAGCTTATCTGCTTGTTTTGCATAACATTTGCAATTTGTGTTCACTGTTTGTGTTCACAATTTGTATTAACAATTTGTGTTTCCCTCTAGTCTACCTACACAGGAATTAGCACACAACAGTCCTTGTCCAATCAGGAATGTTTCCTATACTAGCAAAATAGATTTGATATTGAGTTGAGACCATACTGGTTAAAGCTGACTATATACATCATTTTGCATGTAGTGATTAACGAGACAGTTAGTCAAGAAGACCACCAACATTATTTGTAGTTTTAAACTTAATTTTGAATCCAGTGTTTTGCAGAGCCTTATATTGGAAAATCTTGTATTTAACAATAAAAATGGTTGGCAATTATATTTGTTTGAATAAACAGATCATAATAAATAAGTTGAGAATAGAAAACAACATTGAGTCAAAGAGCAGGATTTAGCACACAGTTACTAAAAGCTGACACTGAATTCATTAAAAAAATATATAGCATCACATGTAGTGGTAAAGGTAATAAGACATGTTTTGCACAGACAGCATATTCATTATTCACTCTCCATGATCAATCATAACCCTGTGACTGAGAAAGAAAACTGCATTGATCTCCAATATGTTGAAACTAGGTCAAGCAATAAAAGGTTAACGTTTGCACCATGTAACTATATTTTATTACCCTTTAATGAGACATTCAATTAAACATATAATAATGATAATAACAATTGTAATACTAATAATGTGACATTAGCAAATTGTCACACTTATAAACATAGTTGACTATTTTTTTTTTATTATATGACAGTAACAATATCAGAACTAGAGGATTATAACATGCAATAATAAAACTGAGATAATATAGCTGCAATCTTCACCATAGCATCTGTCTGACAAAGAAAAAAAATAACTGCAATTGAACAGCAGATTCTCTTGATTGGCTAGTTAGATTGCATGCTCCAACAGCTGATGAGTGTCTTCACAGACATTTACTGTTAGCCTTTTCAGGTTTATACGCAAAAGTAATTGCTCAGGTAAAGTATCATTAAGATACTTACAGATGATTGTAATATGTATACATGCTGGTACAGACACAATTGTAGAAAGCAAGACTTAGTTTGAATTTATCAGTAGAGTTTTATTATCAGTGATTGATGACCAGCATGACCAGTTGTGAAATAGAGGTCTCCACACTGGGTGTTTTCTACCCTACGGATGTCTATTAGCAATGTTGTTATGGTGATATCACTAATGACATAGGGTAAGGTGATATACACTGTAGAAGGGACCTGTTTTGTATAATTATATTCAACATCTGAAAAGGTCAGTGGCTGAACTGGAGAAAGTTTCTTATTATTTTCCAATTTGAGTAATTTGACCTAAATTTCGAAATTCAGTTCCACACAGTTCACTGCTTAGTGAATACACCTTTTACTTTTCTGTTACTGCGGCTGAAACATTTACATGACAGGGTGTCACAAATGTCATTTACACCCTATCACATAAAACAATATCACAAGTGCAGATGGCACATACAATGACTTTTAATTTACCTTTTCAGATCATTCTATGATTGGTCCTTCTACAAAATTAGTCCTAAATTTGGATGTTCACCTATTCTATAAGATGGGGGAACTCTCACATTCAGGATTAATCAAAAAACTGAAACAAGATTGTAGCAAATGAAAATGCAAATGGCAAAATCGGGGCTAAAATTGTCTAAATGTGGCTATTTTTCCTGATTAGCTGAATTTGGTTAAACTTTGCTATTTTACTGACTTACCTGACCCTCAACTTATTTGCTGGGATCTCATTAGTGAGGTGGGCATCCTCTACCGGTCTCACAATCTTCGCTGATTTACCCTGCTTGAGGACACTTCCCTAAGCAAGGCAAACAAACCTCCTCCATGATGCTTGATTGCCAGCATGCTGACATCTGAACTGAGTCATGCAGAAACAGTATACCGTGCACTCAAGTTCCACATGAATGCTTTGGCCTTCCACCAAGGAGGCGCCCCGTGTAAAGGATGGACACCGCTGAATCTACCAATGCAGTATTAAAAGAAGAAGAACACAGGCAGCACTCCAAAATAATGAAGGTAAGTTTTATGCGTGGGTTCACCACCTCACCAAAAAATAAGTGCGACATTTCGGCTCAGCAGAGGCTTAATCATGCGTGATTAAGGCTCTGCTGAGCTGAAATGTTGCACGTTGTGCAAAACATGTCTTCATTATCCTGGAGTGCTGCCTGTGTTCTTCTTTTGAATCTGAACTGAGTCATGTCAGTCACTCCATTCCTATACTCCATAGAATCTAAGCCGAAGAACTGACTGACAGGTGGGAGAAATATTTTTAAGTGGGTTTTTCTCCCAATCTATACACAAAACCGCTAGCACAATGTATAGATGGAATTTTATGCTCTTTAAAAATGGCAAACGTTATTTCGGGCACTACAGTTTCCCTTTAATGTGCTATATTTTCAGAGTACAGCAACTAACCCTATTTTGCACTTGTCCAAATTTGCACAGACTCAGGTTTGAAACATTCAAAATAATATTGGAATGCTTGTCTACAGCTTTCAAGAAATGTACCTGGGGTGTTCCTTTAGGGTACTCATCATTTTGTTCACATTCATTTGAGATTTAAATCACTCCTGCAGATGTATTCATTGATGCAGTAAATATTCTAGTCTTCTTTATACTAGCAAAGATTTGCTGGGACTTATATGCTTATAACATTTATTAGTGGATGTAGTATTAAACATGTAGTTAAAACAATATTTTATTTTCTATGAATGCAAAATTATTAATAGCTAAATCACAGTGGCAGCTTGGTGAAAGTATTATAGTTATGTTACTATCCATCTGAACACAGGCAGCTGCTGTTATTCTGCGATTCTCACAATGTGTGGTCAAGATCTAATTTAGCTGAGCTTGAAATGTAATGTATTGTCCCCTAATATGTAGTAAAGTATAACATACCCCCTATTGTATGTAATTTCTCTTTCAAATGACACATAACAGTTCTGTGATATTATAAAGGTTACATAACTGTTAGCTCTAATAATATCCTAAATGTAAAAAGTATAAAAGTACATTATGATATATATATATATATATATAACAATAACACTGATTAAATAATTTAGCGTTATCCTGTAAAGTAGCAATGAAATCATAATGACACTAAAGCAGTTAAATGCACAAAATGTATGCCGATTCAGATAGAAAATCTTCACTTTGAAATAGGGAATTCAATTCTAAGAAAAAAAAAAAAAAAAAGACCAAGTTACCAAGACCCATAACATTATTCAGCCTTATTTCAGGAAAATCTTGGCAACTCGAAGTCACATAGAAAAATGTTTCCATAGACATAGCATATCTGATCATTTTGCCTTACATCATGATACAAATCTTGCATTTCTGACTAAACAGTGGAATGTTAGAGTGCATATATCCCTTAGGAATGTAGATAAAATGTTACAGTTAAAAAAAGGAAATAGATTGAAGCAAGGGCTTTAAATATATATAGAATTTGCCAACATTTTTATAATTAACGTTTGTATCAGTTCTTCTCTTGTTATCAAAAAATGGTTTACAAACATATCATAGATCATTATAACCCCATTCACTAGCAACTACAAGTATGCACATGACAAGCAAATAATTACATTCTGATTTCATTAAGTGAAAGGTTTAAATTCAATAACATTAATTATATAAATTACATTATTAAGTAGTTGCATAAAATGCCATGTTAAAAACTGGCTGATTTATATAATGTAATTAATCAAAATATAACACAGAAAGATATATCAATAAAAGATATATCAATAAACTACTTTTCTCCCAATAAATATTTTATTGAACTTCATTGCATTTTTCAAAAATATGGTCGTACAACTCATTGCAAGTACAATTCTACCAATACAATTAACTTGTGGTTGTATACAATGCAATATGAAAATAAGGTCAAATGTAATGCAGGTAGAAAAGCAGAGTCCTCATCAGATCAGGATCAGATCAGGGTCCTCATCAAAATCAGATCAAAAGATCTAATTTTGGCACCATTTTCATGTTAGTCTGCTGTAATACTGAAAGAGAAATATCTCCTTCACTTGCATGATGATTTATGACCTTAATGCACCGTATTTGTAATCAGTTATACACCAGAGTGGAGGGGTACATGATTTTTAAATCAGGGTTCAGGGTTGAACTTAGGAAATGGCATAAGGTTGGTTTTAGGAGGGATTTGTCTCTCTTAGCGACATGTTATCCTATGGCTTATAATAGGGTACGATGATACGATGATGAAACCCAGAGCTACCTCTCCTCACCTGATCTTTCTCCCCATCTGCCGGATCGTGTTGCCAACTGCCTATCCTCTGTCTATGATTGGCTTTGTGATTCCTAAAACAAAACCGAACTCCTTTTCTTTACTCCTTCTGAGCCATTTGTTTTCTAATGGTGCTATCTCAGAGGTAAGTTGTCTTTGTGTGCTCTTTAAATCTGGTCTTTCCTTCAACCCATTCGTAAAATAAATTTTCAAAACCTGTTGCTTTTACCTTAAAAATCTTTCTTGTTTTCATCCTTTTCTTACTCATAATGACACCAAAATGCTTGTCCTTGTTCTCATTGTTCCCCCCCTTGATTTTTTTAACCCTCTGCTTATTGACCTAAATCGTGCACTGATTATAATTAATGTGCACCAGTGAAATGTTCAGTTCGTACAAATTTTTTTTTTCCGTCCACTTGAAAAAAAAAAAGCAAGGAGGGAGCCGGCAGCGCTACCAGCTCCCTCCTTGTGAAACCATTGCTACCCCCTCTGCATTAAAACCTATTGGGGTCACTATGACCCCCATATTAATAAAAGGGAGGGTAAATCCTCCTGCATGCCCCTACTCACAGCAATGCTGCGAGTAGGGGTTTGTCGCCTAAACAGAGAGCAGCCAGTGACTGCTTCCTGTCATTTAAAACTAAATATAAATCAGTATGGGGGTCACTATGACCCCCATATTGATAAAAGAGAGATTAAGTCCTCTCACATGCCCCTACTTGTGACATGCCGCGAGTAGGGGCATGTCGCCTAAACAAATTTAAAACTAGTGACTTGGCCGCTATTGCTGCCCAGTCACTAGTGCAATAAAGGGGGACATGGCACAGGTTAAATCCTCCTGCATGCCCCTACCTGTGCCAGGTCCCCCCGTGTAGTAGAGGCATGTCGCCTAAACGGATGGCAGCCAGTGGCTGCTCGCTGTAATTTAAAACTGGATAAAAAAATCAGTATCTTATATAGAAGTGATAGAGAGCTACAGTAAGGGTACTTGAAACCAAAAGTTATATCAAAAACTATACCAATGTTGCAATATGAAAAAGTAGCTATTTAGATCTAAATAGCCACTTTTTACATGTACTCAAACCGTACTCTTTACACTTCTATACAAGACACATTTATATCCAGTTTTAAATGACAGAGAGCAGCCATTGGTAAATGTGATATTGTAAGCCATATTGACTGGCTGTTCGCTGTCATTTAAAATTAAATATAAATCAGTATGGGGGTCACTATATTTTTATAGTGATCCCATATTCCTTTCTAAGACTACTTTTATTTAACTCAAATGCAATTTTTCTATCCTTGCTTGAAATATTTATTTATATCCACCTTATCAATTTTATAGTTTGTTGCTGCACTTTTTCTACTTCTGCAATATCTTTCTTTAAAACTAGTGCCCAAAGCTGCATTGTATATTCAAGGTGAGGTCTTAATATTGATTTATAAAATAGCTTACTAGTTTGTTATTGTTTTTTAAATCCAGATATACAATAATTAAATTTTGACAACTCAGAATTGGTATTCAAGAACAGCTGATATAGAATTGCCATTGGGCAAGGTAATATTGTAGCTGGTTTTGCATGTCGTCACAGTCATGGACACCATTTTCCTGCATTTTTGGCTGTTCAAATTGCCACCCTGAATGTTTTCCAGTACCAAATTCAGCTGAGCTAAACTGCACCATGAATTAAATTAAAATCTGCCAAAGTGGTTTGCAAAAAAGCTAATTTTTTTCATCTTGCACAATCTAATAATTTAATTTTTAGCACCTGAATTAATAACCCCTTTTTGTTATGCTTTATTTCTTTTATACAGAAAGACACAACAAAACTTAAAAAAACAAATTCACAGTAGACATATAGTGGCCTCTTCCCCTTCTCTGAAAGTCCCACATTCGTGATGTGACAATATCTCATATAGTTCGAAAGAAGTTCGCTTTGACAAAAAAATATATATAATTGTCCGGCGAGGCAGCTCCTTGTAAGGATTGATGCTCTAAAAACTGATCAATAGATTATCTTTTTATTTTGCTCATTCGGAGATTAATTTTATCCAGAGATCCCAATTCTGATTTGATTTCCTGGTAACATTTTGGTACCTATCTATTCCCTTTTCCATTTTCAGTTGAAAAAGAAGCTGATTTTTAACCTCATTCCAATTTGGCGGTATTACAGATTTCCATTTTCTTGCTATTGTGATCTTTACTGCCAACAAAACTTGTACTACTAAGTCATATTCCACTTTAGAAATTTTGGGAGATTTACATGTAGTAGATACATTTCAGGATTCAGTGTTAGTAAGATTAAACTAATATCTTGGATTTTTTCCTGTTTACCTGTCCCCAAAACTTAAAAATCATCTCGCACTTCCACCAGATATATAATTGGTCATCTTTATGTGACTCAGATCTCCAGTACCTGTCAGTATGGTCAGGCCACATCCTGTTGAGCCGAGGATACTAGATACATAAGGTTATTGTGCTTAAACTGTATCTCTGTTAAGTTCAAGTGCCTTACTGATTTGCACAGTTTCTGGAAGGCTCCTATTACGTATTTTTGGCTAATATTAACTTGTATATCTCTCTCCAATTTCTCAGCGGCCCTAGTCAAACTTATTTTTTTTCCCCATTCTTATTCCATGCATAAAGCTAACATACCATTTAACTCAGTCTTTCTTTGAATTGTTTGTATTTTTGTAATTATCTTTTTCGGTTCTGGGCATAAATGTTTCATAATACATCCTTTTAATCACAGATAGGTTAATGAAATTCTCCTTTCAGTTCCTGTGCTTCTTCAGAAATTTCTGTCAATGTTTTAATATGTTTGCCCTCAAGTAAATCAGTTATTGTCACTAGTCCACTTCTATACCATTTTCAGAGGTTTATATCTTTCATATTACTTGCTATATTTTCCAGGGAAGTGTTTGTTAAAACATTATTGCTTAGCTTCATATTCTTCCTAGGATTAGGTTGTTTTTAACTAAAGGTATTTTGGGGTCTTTAATTAAGCCCTTGATCTTTCTGATTTGTTAGGTCTTTTTCCACCTTGTACCAATTTTTTTTCTCTTGATTCCTTTTGTGTAATAAATGCATGCATCAGCATGTTTGCATTGTGATATTCTTGTATGTCTGGCATAGGAAGACCTCCTTGTGCTGGTTTTAATTTAAAACAATCTAGCTTTAGCCTGTTTTTTTTTTACTACGCCATACAAAATTCCTAAATGATGCCTTAATCAAAGAGAGACAGCTGCTTGGAACTGAGAGTGGTACAATACGGAAAAGATGGAGCCATTTCGGGAGAAGATATGATCTCAGAATATTTATTCCTCCCCAAAATGAGAATGCCAGCTTTCCCCAAACCTCTGAAAATTGTTCTAAAACCTTAGCCGTTTCTTCTAGGGAACTTTTGGAATCGTCCGCGTATGAATTTATTTTCAAATCACCAGGTTGTGCTAAAGCCTTTTATCTTTTTGTTTTCTCTGATCTGAGAGGCCAATGGTTCTAGTGACAAAATGTATTAAGCAAGATAAAGACACACAGAAAGGATAGAGAGTGAGAAAAAACCCTCTGCCACTCCGTGAGATTGTAGTGCAGCGCTATAAAATAAAGTAGACTCACCCTATTTGGGTTAGTTGGGTAGTTCAGCTAGGTCACATATATGTATAAGAGAAAAACAAAATAGAGACTGTATAGTGCAGAGTTGTTTTAACCAGTGGATAAAATTAACTGTAAAGTAACAAACTCACATGCTAATGAGCCTTTTTAGGGACAGGCTCTAAACTCTTCAGCAAGTATGTTTTAGGGTAACATACACCCCCCTCTTTGGATCTTCACTGAGGATGTGCTTCCAATATATATTTGGTAGAAAAAGGAGACACAAAGGGGTATACACTCTAAGTGAGATCTGTAAATGCAAAGCAAGGTTGTAAAAATTACAGACTGTGCTCACCTGACTCAGAGCCTTCCAAACTGGCTCTGAGTATATGGGTAATGCGTCAAATATAGGGTGACAGCTCCCTTTGGAACCTGGACAACAACGAAGACTGGATCCACTTGTTTGGTAAAAAATGCACAGAAAGTGCTTGTTTTAATAAAGATGAAAATAATCACAATTAAAATTCAAATTCAAATAAAAAGTGTGTAGATCCTCCGAAACGTGTTTCACCTATCCTGTAGGCTTTTTCAATCGGCATAGTGTTGCTTCCTGGTTCTGGTATTTACGTCGTCACTCATACACGCCCCTTTCAATTTCGGTCCTATTGAAATCTATCTATCTATCCCTTCCCCTTCACTGCTGTTCCGCTTTCAGTTAATGTCCTGGTTTCGTATGATATTTCCACTGAATGGGCGGGACTACATTGCCTAGGATGCACTGTGGCCGCAAAGCTCTATCATTTCTGGTCCGGCAGCAGCATCACTCCCATCACACTCGGCGATATAATGTTCAAAATATAGCGGAAATAGCCCAAATTCTGTACAATATCATTACATAACACGTACAGACAGAAGAAAGAAAGTTTTTACATATATCACAACAGGATAATACTTATATCAGAAAAAATATGACTCTATAACCCAAAAAAAAAAAACATATTTATTTACAGGGTCACTGGAACCATACATAAAAAAGAGAGAGAAACTTTTACACAGTGTGTTAAATGTAGTCACTTAAAAGCACCCCAGGGCAGACAGAGATGCGGTGGATCACAAAAAATGACACAATTCAAAGTCTGCATTCAGACCATGCGGGGCCAGAGTGTTCAAATCAAAAATCCACCGCATCTCTGCCTGTCCCAATTTTTTGATTATATCATCCCCCCTCCAATTTAAATGAACCCATTGGATGGCAAGAAAAGTTAAGTGTTGTGGGTTACAGGCATGGTGCTCCTTGAAGTGTGCTGAAACACTGTGTTGCATAAACCCTCTCTTGATATTACGAACATGTTCGTTTATTCTTATATATAATGATCGTTTGGTTCTTCCTACGTAATATAAGTTACATGTGCATTTGAGTAGGTATATGACTTGTTTAGTGTAGCAAGTAATCAGATTTTTTATAATATATTCCTTTCTACCTTGTGGATGTTCAAAAGTAGTCACATGTCTCTTAATGCTAATTGTCCGCCTGCATGCTATGCATAGTCCACATCCAAAAAAGCCATCTTTGTGCAAAAAAGTTTTGGGTTGGTTGTTATTTTTTATATGATTTTTAACTAACTTTGAGGCTAAACTTGGAGCTCCCCTGTATACCACTCTTGGTTGTTCCGGTAGCAGGTTGTATAATAGGGGATCAGCCCTCAAAAGTGGCCAGAATTTTTTAATAATTTGTTTCACCTGCCTACTTTTTGAGTTAAAATTACATATAAAGGGAATATTTTGACTCTCATTTTTATTTTTGACCTTATATTCCAAAAGTGGCAGTCTATCTTGGGACTTTACATCCTCAATTGTATTTTGTAGACTACTAGTATCGTACCCCTTTTCTACAAAGCGGCTCTTTAATTTTTCTGCTTGGGTATTATATGTTGTTATATCAGTACAGTTTCTTTGAATCCGAAGGAACTGAGACCTAGGGATATTCAAAAGCCAGGGTGAAAAGTGGCAGCTGTGTAAATCTATATAATTGTTGACGTCCACCAACTTAAAGTGGGTTTTGGTTTTTACAGTATTTTCCTCAATGTAAATATTCAAATCCAGAAAGTTTACATTGGTTTTACTGAAGTCTGCTGTTAAGTTGATCCCCCAGTTATTAAAATTCAAATATGCCAAAAAAAGCTGGAGGGTCTCTTCTGGGCCATCCCACACAAAGAAAATATCATCTATATAACGGCGGTAGGAAACGAGGTTTGCACACCAGTCTGCGTTATCTAAAATAAAAACATGCTCCCATAGAGCCATAAAAAGATTCGCATAACTGGGTGCAAACCTCGTTCCCATCGCCGTGCCGCAGATCTGTAAGTAGAACTCATTCGAGAACCAGAAGAAATTGTTGCATAGTATAAGGTGTATACCTTGGACAATAAAGTCTATCTGGTCCTGATGGTATAGTTCTGACTTCTCTAAATGGAACCTTACTGCTTCCTCTCCTTGACTGTGGGGAATGATTGTGTAAAGAGAGCTAACATCAGCCGTAACTAATATGTAGCTCTCCTTCCACGTCATATCTCGTAGGGTTTGGAGTATACTAATAGTGTCCTTCAGATGACTTGGAGTTTGTAGAACAAGAGGTTGAAGACAGTGGTCAATATATTCCGATAGTCTACTGGAAATCGAATTGATTCCAGAGACTATCGGACGACCTGGTGGAGCAGTGGGATGTTTATGAATCTTCGGGAGGTGGTACAGTACTGGGACCCTTGGGTGTAAAATATTCAAATATCTGTATTCTTGATCATTTAGGATCCCTTTGTCTCTACCTACCTCAAAAAAATTCCTAAATTTTGTTTCTATCTCTTGAGCTGGATTACTGGGAAGTCGGAGGTAGGTGGTTGTGTCACCTACCAACCTCATGCCCTCCTGGAGATATTTGTCTACGTCCATAACAACTATCCCCCCCTTATCCGCAGGTTTGATCATTATATTGTGATCTCTTTGTAACTCCTTTAAGGCTAGCCACTCTTTTTTGTTCAGATTCCTATTGATTGTTTTAATCTTAATATTGTTAATTTCTTGCATGACTGCCTTTTCAAAGCCTATCATTTCATCAGAGACAAAATTATGTGGAAAAAATACAGATCTCTCTCTGAGTGTTGTATGAACGAACTCAGATTGTGTAATTTCTTCATTGAGGTGTCTGTCATTTCTCAAAAAACATTTTTTCAAACACAGCTGTCTCTTAAATTTATTTAAATCCACATACATATCAAATTTGTCTAGTTCTTTAGTTGGAATGAACTTTAATCCCTTGTTCAACACTGAATCTTGGGCTTTAGTCAATATTTTACTGGACAAATTAAAAACTAATGATTTTGATGTGTCCAGTCCCTTTTTGCTCTTCTTAATTCTCTTTCCTCCTCTAGTTCCCCTTCCTCTACACTCCTCCTTCTTTTGTATGGGGAATCGGGGTACGGAGATCTCCTCCAAGTCAAGACAGCATTCTTGTGCTTGTCTTTGAGTCTCGTCTTGAAAAAAAAATTCTGGTTCCGTATTCAAAACATTGAACCTATTATGCATACTGGTTGAGTTTTGGGGGTTCTTACTGTTGTGATGAAAAATAGGGGATCTAGGTTTTTGATATTTCTCTTTATGTTCCAACCTTGTGGATCGTCGTGAATCCTGATGTGAAGTGGATGGATGTTCTATCCTTTCCCTTATTGGATTATCTGTATGTTGTAATTCATGGTGGGGGGGTAGGTGGGCATTCTGTTCTCTTTCTTATTGATGGTTTTCTTTTTCTGGATATATTTTGACGATATACTCCTTCGTTTTTGGGTAGTGTATTTCTATTATCCCTATATGGCTGTCTATAAGAGTTGCTAGTGTATTTATCCTTTGACACAGGGGGATATACATCCCTCATATTGTCTTGTTTGGGTTTTTGGTATGATCTGACTTGGTTGTGGTCAAAATCATATCTATCCCTTTTATACTTCCTCTTTTTAATTACCGTATATACTCGAGTATAAGCCGAGTTTTTCAGCCCATTTTTTGGGCTGAAAAACCCCAACTCGGCTTATACTCGAGTCAATAGTCTGTATTATGGCAATTTGCATTGCCATAATACAGACTGGGGGGAGAGGGGGGCTGGCAGAGCTGTAACTTACCTGTCCTGCAGCTCCTGTCAGCTCTCTCCTCCTCCGCCGGTCCGTTCAGCACCTCGGTCAGCTCCCAGTGTAAGTCTTGCGAGAGCCGCGGCTCTCGCGAGACTTACAGTGTAAGCTGACAGAAGAGCAGAACGGACGGCGCAGAGGAGGAGAGAGCTGACAGGAGCTGCAGGACAGGTAAGTTACAGCTCTGCCAGCCCCCCTCTCCCCCCCACTGAACTGCCACTGGACCACCAGGGAAGGAGAGCCCCCCTCCCTGCCATATATCAAGCAGGGAGGGGGGACGAAAAATAAATAAAAATATAAATAAAATAAGAAATAATAATAAAAAAATAATAATAAAAAAGGGGTATAAGGACCACTATGGGAGGGGGGGGTATAAGGACCACTATGGGAGGGAGGGGGGGTATAAGGACCACTATGG
The DNA here is from genome assembly GCF_036172605.1 of Pelobates fuscus. Classification (NCBI taxonomy): domain Eukaryota; kingdom Metazoa; phylum Chordata; class Amphibia; order Anura; family Pelobatidae; genus Pelobates; species Pelobates fuscus. The sequence continues at coordinate 343,202,073 of NC_086317.1, read as the reverse complement.
GAGGGAGGGGGGATAAGGACCACTATGGGAGGGAGGGGGGGGATAAGGACCACTATGGGAGGGAGGGGGGATAAGGACCACTATGGGAGGGAGGGGGGTATAAGGACCACTATGGGAGGGAGGGGGGTATAAGGACCACTATGGGAGGGAGGGGGGTATAAGGACCACTATGGGAGGGAGGGGGGTATAAGGACCACTATGGGAGGGAGGGGGGGATAAGGACCACTATGGGAGGGAGGGGGGGTATAAGGATCACTATGGGAGGGAGGGGGGGGATAAGGACCACTATGGGAGGGAGGGGGGGATAAGGACCACTATGGGAGGGAGAAGGGGGATAAGGACCACTATGGGAGGGAGGGGGGTATAAGGACCACTATGGGAGGGAGGGGGGGATAAGGACCACTATGGGAGGGAGGGGGGTATAAGGACCACTATGGGAGGGAGGGGGGGATAAGGACCACTATGGGAGGGAGGGGGGATAAGGACCACTAGGGGAGGGGAGGGTAAGGACCACTATGGGAGGGAGGGGGGGATAAGGACCACTAGGGGAGGGGGGTATAAGGACCACTATGGGAGGGAGGGGGGGGATAAGGACCACTATGGGAGGGAGGGGGGTATAAGGACCACTATGGGAGGGAGAAGGGGGATAAGGACCACTATGGGAGGGAGGGGGGGTATAAGGACCACTATGGGAGGGAGGGGGGATAAGGACCGCTATGGGAGGGAGGGGGGTATAAGGACCACTATGGGAGGGAGGGGGTATAAGGACCACTATGGGAGGGAGGGGGGATAAGGACCACTAGGGGAGGGGGGGGTATAAGGACCACTATGGGAGGGAGGGGGGATAAGGACCACTATGGGAGGGAGGGGGGTATAAGGACCACTATGGGAGGGAGGGGGGGTATAAGGACCACTATGGGAGGGAGGGGGGGTATAAGGACTGCTATGGGAGGGAGGGGGGTATAAGGACCACTATGGGAGGGAGGGGGGTATAAGGACCACTATGGGAGGGAGGGGGGGTATAAGGACCACTATGGGAGGGAGGGGGTGGGATAAGGACCACTATGGGAGGGAGGGGGTGGGATAAGGACCACTATGGGAGGGAGGGGGTGGGATAAGGACCACTATGGGAGGTAGGGGGGGTATATGGACCACTATGGGAGGGAGGGGGGGTATATGGACCACTATGGGAGGGAGAAGGGGGATAAGGACCACTATGAGAGGGAGGGGGTGGGATAAGGACCACTATGGGAGGGGAGGGGAGGGTAAGGACCACTAGGGGAGGGGAGGGTAAGGACCACTAGGGGAGGGGTGAGTCAGGACCACTAGGGGAGGGGTGAGTCAGGACCACTGGGGGGGGTGAAGGAACACGGGGGTGGGGAGGTAAGGACCACTGAGGGAGGAGGAGGGGAAGTCAGGACATATAAGGGGGGGGGGGGGCGGCAAAAAATGTTTTGCCTACGGCGGCAAATATCCTTGCACCGGCCCTGCACACACTGCATTCACACACTGCATTCATACACACACACACTGCACTCATACACACACGCTGCACTCATACACACACGCTGCACTCATACACACACGCTGCACTCATACACACACGCTGCACTCATACACACACACACATACGCACACACTGCATTCATTATACACACACTGTAAATAAATATTCAATTAATATTTTTTTTTTAGGATCTAATTTTATTTAGAAATTTACCAGTAGCTGCTGCATTTCCCACCCTAGTCTTATACTCGAGTCAATAAGTTTTCCCAGTTTTTTGGGATAAAATTAGGGGCCTCGGCTTATATTCGGGTCGGCTTATACTCGAGTATATACGGTACCCTAAAACATACTTGCTGAAGAGTTTACAGCCTGTCCCTAAAAAGGCTCATTAGCATGTGAGTTTGTTACTTTACAGTTAATTTTATCCACTGGTTAAAACAACTCTGCACTATACAGTCTCTATTTTGTTTTTATCTTATACATATATGTGACCTAGCTGAACTACCCAACTAACCCAAATAGGGTGAGTCTACTTTATTATATAGCGCTGCACTACAATCTCACGGAGTGGCAGAGGGTTTTTTCTCACTCTCTATCCTCTCTGTGTGTCTTTATCTTGCTTTCCCAAAATAGTGGGTGATATTTGGAGCACCCACAAAGTGTACAAGCTGCTACCACTGAATTATTAAAGTAATAAGCGCCTATAACTCACACATTTGTTTTCTCTGTATTACAAAATGTATAAAATTGGGGAGAGTGGACAGCACTGCCATTCGTAAGATAGAACCAGTCAGAGCTGAAGCTTCCCCCGAGTACTCTGGTTGACGGACCGATGTGCAGGGCCATATTGGCCTCCAGCATCCTCTCACATATGCCAAACATACTCAGGACCTCTCAGAGGAAACCCCACCCAGCCCTGCCAAATGCCTTTTTTTTGTAACAGCTCTTGAGGGACATCTCTCCTTTCGACTATCACATTAAATGTTTTAGTCAGGGGTTCTTTTATGTCATCTTTCAGTATTTTGTAAAACAAGTTGTTAAATCCATCTGGACCAGGTGGTTTCCACACCTTCAAACTTTCTATACCCCAGGCTATCTCCTTTTCTGATATCTTATTATTTAATATTTTAAGTTGTTATTCACTTAAATGGGGTAGTTTTATTTTATTCAAATAATCTTTTATTTGGGTTTGAGAGAGTTTGATTTGAAGATTATATAGTTGATAATAAAATTATTTGAAGGTAGTCCCTATTTTTTCCGGAGTCAGTAGTATCTCATTCCTTGACTTGATTAAGGTAATATTTTTCTTTGCCTTTATTTTTTTAAGTTTGTTATATATTGTTTTGTTAACTTTATTCCCCTGATTTTCTGTGATAGCTCCCTATCTGGGTTAAGTTTATTTTGTCTGGTTAACTCATCAAGTATAATGTATATATCTGCTTATCTGTATGGATTATTTCTCTTCTCCTTAATTCCCATTTTAATCAGTTCCCCTCTGATTACGCATTTGTATGCGCCCCATGTCATGGGGCAGAAACGTCTCTGTCCATATTTTCCTTAAAACAATTATCTGTTACATTTTTCAGTTGTTGTTTATATTCTTCTTTGCTTATTCTCCAATTAGTTCACCCTCTTTTTTGCTCTCTTTTAGTTCCAACACAACAGGATTGTGGTCTGGCAATATTAGCATTTTAATATCTTTTTTTTTTTTTTAATCAGCTTAGTAAGGTGCCTGTCTCTGAAAATTATATATATTCTTGAATAACTTAAATGGGATTTTGAGAAACTAGTCTAGCTCTTTGAAATGTCTAGCCCTCCACATATTCAGCAAAGCATTATCTCTTATGAGCGCTCTTAATCTTTTTGCATTATTTATCACATTCTTATCTTCTTTATGGTAAATACATGTTTATTAGAATCAGGCTACCTTGTTTTATTCTGTCGATCTTAAGTTGGGGTTTGGTTTTGCACATAAAGGTTGACAAAGGTATCTCTACCAATCCTACAAATCAAGATAACAAATCTGGCCTCTGTATCTCTTTCCTGATATAACACTTCAGGTGATAAGTTTCTAGAAAACAAAACTGCTACTCCTCTCTTTTTCTTGCTCTCCAAGGACGCACCGAAAATCAGTGGAAAATCTTTAGATATCATTCTTTGCTCTTTGCACCTTGTCCAGTGCGTCTCTTGGAGAGCACAGACCTGTATATTTGATTGCCTTAAGAAATTATATACCAGTGACCTTAATTAATACCCCGTTTTACATATCATAGTATCTTATCCAGATCATTATCTATAATTTTGCCAAAGTCCTTTTCATTTACTGTTATCTCTAACTCAATACAATTTAATAAATATGTTGCTTGTGGTTTCCTTAAAATGCATGTATCTGTATTGTTGGAATAATACACTTTGTCTATATACAATGCTTAGTGAAAATACCTATAGACAGAGCTATACACTTTCCTGTCTCAGAGTGTTGGTCTTATTTCCTGTTTTCTCTTTCTGCCATTCTAACTGCATAGTAACATGTCTATTTTATGAGTGCGTAGTAACTTTTATATTTCAGCTGTGTAAGTAAACTGAAACTATAATGAGTACTCCCCCATTACATCTGCAAGCTAGCTATAGCATAAGATATGTTGAGATAAGATTGATGAATTATGTTACATAGTGACATAGTTACATAGCTGAAAAGAGACTTGCGTCCATCAAGTTCAGCCTTCCTCACATTTGTTTTTTGCTGTTGATCCAAAAGAAGGCAAAAAAAACCAGTTTGAAGCACTTCCAATTTTGCAACAAGCTAGGAAAAAAAGGCCTTCTTGACCCCAGAATGGCAGTCAGATTTATCCTTAACTGGATCAAGCAGTTATTACCCTAGATTGAAAATGTTATTATTGGATGTTTATAAGACCACCCCTGTTTCCTCTTGAATATAACCTGTTACACAGCCGTGTAAATGTTAGAAGTCACCTTGAACCTTACATTGTCTTGTCTCATTCATTGGGGCTCCTCACCAGCTGGTATGGGGACAAGGAGAAATACAGAGAGTTCCAAATTGCTGAGAAGTCCATGGCATGAGAAAGGAAAATTCCTGACACAGGAAATCTTCATTTACATGCATTAAATCTCATCTGCCACTTGCCTGCCTAGTCTGCCAATTTGTCTTAGTTAGTTTTGCTTCATCAGCAAACACTGACAAATGACTTCCAATGCCCACTTCAAGATCATTTATAAACAGATTAAAGAGAAATAGACCCAAGACAGAACCCTGAGGCACTCCACTTACCAATTTTGTCCATTTGAAAATTGTTCCATATACAACTACTCTCTGCACTCTATCTTTAAGCCAGTGTTCTATCCAATAACTAGATTTGTAATTTAAACCAACTGATTTGAGATTTAATAGTAATAGTAAACTTTTGTGTGCAACTGTATCGAATGCATTAGTAAAATACAAGTAGATCACATCTATTGGAACTTCCCAAATCTAGATTTCTACTTGCTTCTTCATAAAACTAAATTAAGTTAGTTTGGTATGACCTGCCATCCATAAAACCATGTTGATTCCTACTAATGATATTGTTCAAAATGAATTCTTGAATATTATCTTTTCACAGTCCTTCAAATCATTTCCCAACCACAGAAAGAAAAGAATCCTGAAAGATTAAAATATGCCCCAATTCATTCGAAAGTGTATTCCACAGCAAACAGCGGATTTTCTCAGCGGCAAAGAGGAAAGTATGTTAATTGTACAAAATGAAAATACACACTAAAATCTTAATCAGTGAAGACATGTTCAATAGAGGGAATATGGATTCATATACATATCAACTGAGCAGGGCAATAATATTATTATTCATACATTTGCAGTTTTATTCATACATTCTCGCGAGGCAAATGCTATATGTCATTATAGAACCCTTCTGTCTAATTACCAGTATCAGTTAGATCAATCAGTTTTCTACGAAAAGAAATATAGAAGATAATTAAATCTCTACAGGTGACAGGAGCAAATGCTGCTTTGGGTGAACTGTAGAGAATAGTCATCTGAGATGGCAAGAGAAGGAGTAAATTGATTGTAAATTGAGCAATAACTATTCTAAACTTTTCAATTATATATTTACTTTTGTGTTTTGGCTTCGTGTTGTGTTGTATGTTCTGTCCAGGCTTGTGTCCTATATTCCTCCTTGCCACAGGTCTCTTTGTGTGTAAATTAATTGTATTAGAATGTAGATTAATCTTCAATGGAACTGCAGGGGATTATAAGTGTATACAGATTAAGCTTTAACTGATGTTATTAAATTTGACTAAGAGCTTCCAAAACTGGGGTTCTTTCACCAGCAGGATAAGCATGTTACACATAATATGTCATGACATATATTTTATTGTTTTCTCAGTTAAGTATATTGATCCTATTTTTTAATTCTGCAGCTTATTATAGTGTGGTTATTTTCAGCATTACTTTATTAATTTGTGCTTATCCATATATGTGCACGTGCATTCATGTAAGTGTGTGTGATGGAATGAAGCATCTATTTGGAGTATTTGTGATTGTAATAACTCCAATTTCATATCTCATATTACAATATACAGTCAACATTAATAACGGATTATTAAGTATAGTCCTTCATCAAAGAATGTTTTATAGACATTAAAATCTAAACATATGGGGTTACATTAAAACATAAGTAACACAATATGTGAGTATGTCATAGAAACTGTGAAACATGTAGAAAGATCACAGAGTATATTGTGTATATATGTAATGATGTTAATTGCAGACAGTAGAAATTGACTATTGATCATCTATAAATAGTTTCTTCTGTGTTTATGATTTAATTAATGTGTGGGTTTTAAGTCCTGATCTTTTTTATTCTGGTGTTCAGGTCTTATACTACGCACCATTAACTCCTGAGAATTTACATATCATCAATATCTGTCAGGCAACTTATCTTCATTCATCCATCACTCTCACTTTATCTTTACATACTGTTAATCACAATTATTATACAGGGGATGCACTTTGTCCACAGTGGGTGTACAGTAAGAAAACAATAAACAAACACCAATCTATACAATCAAAATAAAAGGCATACTAACCATTATGTATCATTTAATTGTACAAGGTATTTTCTCAGATAATAATAAAACATAATATATGTAATATTATTATTATATTTTATTATTTATATAGCGCCATCAGATTCCGTAGCACTGTACAATGGGTGGACTAACAGACCTGTAATTGTAACCAGACAACTGGACATACAGGAACAGAGGGGTGGAGGACCCTGCTCAATGAGCTTACATTCTAGAGGGAGTGGGGTATAGTGACACAAAGGGTAAAAGTAGGGGTACGAAGTAGGTTGTTAGAAAAGTATTCACCGAGGGCTTAGTAGGTAATTTTTGAAGCTTGCAGGAGAAAAGTCATGGGGATGGGGGATAAAAACCTGCAAACAGTTTAATTGATATGCTTTCTTGAAGAAGTGAGTTTTCAATGATTTTTTGAATGAGTGCAGACTGGGTGAAAGTCATACAGAGAAGGGAAGGGAGTTCCACAGAAGAAGTGCAGTCCTGGAGAAATCTTGGATGCGAGCATTAGAGGTGGACGTACGGACAGAAGATATACGTAGGTCTTTAGCAGAGCGTAGGGGCCTCGAAGGGACATACTTGTGTATTAGGGAGAATAGGTAGGTTGGAGCAGCATTATGTAGGTACTTGTAAGCAAACACCAGAATTTTAAATTGAGCCCTATATCTAACTGGATGCCAATGCAGGGACTGACAGAGCGGGGAGGCGTGGGAGGTGCAAGCAGACAGGAAAATAAGCCTCGCCGCGGCATTCATTATAGATTGCAGCGGTGCAAACTGGAAAGACCTAAGACGCTGAGAAGGGTATTGCAGTAGTTAAGGCGAGAGAGAACAAGAGCATGGACCAGCATCTTAGACGCATCAGAGTTAAATAGGGGCAGATACGCTCTATGTTTTTGAGATGGGAGTGACAGGATTTGGTGATTGATTGGACACGAGGGGTGAAGGAGAGGTTGGAGTAAAAAAGAACACCCAGGCAGCGAGCCTGCGAGGTAGAGGTGATTGTAGCGCCGTTGACTTGGAGGGAGACAGACACGGGAGTAATAACACTTGAGGGAGGAAAGACCAGAAGTTCGGTTTTGGACAGGTTGAGTTTAAGGAAGTGAGCAGTCATCCAGTTGGAAATTGCAGAGAGGCAGTCAGAAACACGAGTCAATATGGGCAGAGAGAGATCAGGAGAGAACAGGTAGATTTGCGTGTCATCTGCATAGAAATGATAACAGAAGCCAAAGGAGCTGACCAGTTTACCAAGGGAGGCAGTATAGATAGAGAACAGTAAGGGACCAAGGACAGAACCTTGGGGGATGCTGAGAGACAGTGGTTGGGTGGGAAGAGGCAGAGTCAGAGAAAGAAACATTGAAAGAGTGCTGGGAGAGGTAGGAGGAGCACTTGGAGAGAGCAGTATCCCGTAGACTAAAATTACGTAAAATGCGAAGAAGCTGTTGATTGTCATTTCGGAATTTCGGGACTTAGGAACTTCGGGACTTCTATTGCAGCCGTTTAGTAGATAACTCCCTAATTCCCACGGTATTAGGGCGTTATCTACCAAAAGGCTTAAAGACCTAAATTGGTCTTTCAGCCATATTTACTAATACTAAGTAAAAATTACTTAGTATTAGTAAATTTTGCCCCTACTCGCTATACCGCGAGTAGGGGCATGTCTAGTAAACAGTGAGCAGCTGCTCACTGTTAAAAAAAAAAAGGGTCCCCCCTCCCGAGCCCCTACCCGCTTTTAAACTAAAGGGGGGACCTATTGCCCCCCCCCCAGCCCCCACCCCTGAGTAGTGGGTGGGGGCCCTAAAGTAAAATGTTGGTGGGGGACCTATTGTACTGCCCCCACCCCTGAGTGGTGGGTGGGGGCCCTAAATTGGAATAAGGGGGGGACCTAATATCCTCCCCCCCTGTCCCCCACCCCTGAGCGGTGGGTGGGGGCCCTAAAACAAATGTCCCCCCAGGTGCCACATAATCATTAAAAGTCCCCATAAAAGATTTTGGTTCTTATCAGCTATTTCATTACTTGTTGTATCCATCTTATTAATCACTAATTTTGTGCAGTGCATTAGTGGTTTAGCTATACAACATATGGAGCTAGAGGGTAATAACATTTGAACATCTGCAGAGGAGCATAATATCAGACATATTTAGTCTGGAGCTCCTATGTGGTGTTCATGTCCCTGGTCAGTAGGAGTTGCAGTGCACAATAGGATGATGGCATGTTGCAGAAAACGTATGACTCTTAAATGGCAAAAACAATCACACAGTTTTATGCATGCATTTGATATTTTCGAGAAAAACTATCACCATTGCCCTTATGAAATCATGGGTGCCCAGCAAAGTGGGAGCATGTTTTGGCGTACCCACAAAGATTAACCTCTCACCTTCCACACATGGATGAAGTGAAGAGGAGGCAGCAAACAGCAGTTTTTGTTTTTTTTGTCAGGGATTAGATTAACACAATTATCTCACATTACAAAAGTCTAAGGGATGAATTCAGACATATTTACAAGAATGATTTCTAAGGATAAACATATTAAAATATTTAGCCTTAAAAAGCTTTAGATTCCTTGAAAAAGAAAGGGTAGAATGATGGTGATTATGCACAGGGATTATTTTATGCAATCGTCTTATAGGACATTAATTGATAAGAATAGATAAGGATGCTTGAAATTGAATTCCACAAAATAATATCAGAATGAACTAAAGAACCCTCTGGAGAAATGGTTTTATAGTGGCATCCTAAACAAAGAAGTTAAATACATATATAATCCATATAGTAAAAATGCTTTCATTTTACTTGAAAAAACTACTAGGCTATTAACAAATCACCAGGCCTGTCTCAATCTATGGATTCTGCTTTATAAACATTTTAAGATATGCTGTTACGATCGAAACGATAATGTATAAAAGATAAGCCCTCACAAGGCCATAGTAAGGAGATACCTATTAAAGCAAGGGGCCAGACAGAAAAAGGAATCCCAACAATTAATTGAATTGCTTATTACTCAAATAAGCAAATTAGAAACAAAACTCAAAAGATCAGTGTCAGATGAGACATGCACCTAGCCAACACATCTGATAACCCAGCTACACACAATCCTAAATATTTGAGTTGTCAGAACTGAAGCACACAAAAAAAGATATTTTACAAACCTGATAACAAGAGCGGTAAACTTTGTGTGAAGGCACTACAAAAGGCAATACTATTCATTGGTAGCTAAGACTAGTGGATGGTTCTCATACACAACTGCAGGAAGACATGCTATATCTATTTAGGGACTACTATTCCTCCCTATGCAACAGTAAAAAAACAAATGCAAATTGCAAACACTGCCATACATCAACATAAATAGACAACTCTCTCCACACTACCATAGACACAACTGTTAGAGACATCACTCTGAAAGAGTTATAGGATCCCCAGGATTGGATGGGCTAACCATTATTATTACTGACACTACATTTTCTGCCAACCTGTAATGCACTAATTGATGGAACAGAAGTGCACACACACGTTTATTCAGAATACAATATGCACTACTGGGCTAGACAAGAACCACAACAGGGTGATTTGGACTAGAAAGCTTGTGAAATATAAAGCCCATGACTACAAATAATTGGCTGGAGTCATAAAGGAGTGCCTAAAAGACTTGAATTCTGTGGGTAGGCAAACTCAGATTTTTTAGCAATTTGTTTAGTTCCACTGAATGATCATTAGGTATAATGCCATTAAGATGTTGGCACAAATGCTCATAAAGAGACTCCGCAGTGTGTGGTGTCTTTAACATTTTCAGAGCAGTGAGGGGGACCTCGGAATAGGTAAATAATACCCAGACAATGTAGCCTTTGTACTGGAGAGAGGTGAGGAATGGACCCATCAGAGTAATAAACCTTATACATAGTGTGACGGAGCGCCTCCCACCCGACTGGGTGCCTCTTCCAATCAATGCTTCCTAGTATCCCTGAGTACTTCCAAGCACTCCACCAGACACCATAGCCACCACAGACCCTTAGCCGTCATAGCTTGGCTGGGGTCTTGCCGTCCTCTACCCAACCTGAACCCATGTCAGGGATCCAGCTTCAAGTGGGTAGACCTCTCCTCCTCCAGAGAGTATAGCAGGATAGCTCTTGCAAGAGCTAGTGATATAGCTGGTATAGCTGTTCCCTACAAGCACGAGGCGAGGCTCTGTGTTGAGGGTGAAGTAGAACTGTTTACTGGCAGCCACAGCTGGTTTTATATGCAAGTCCCAATGCAAGGAGTTTTCCATAACATATTCCAGGGGCATTCCCCACTGGACCTGAGAGGGGACAGTAACAAAGTAAACACTGTAATTACATTGGCTCTCAGGTCCAGGACACTCCCACACAAAACAGGATAATCCCTCCCCTATGCCTGAGAGATAATTGAGTCAGGAACTGTACTAAACTCTATCTACAGGCACAGGAAACATGTATTTTACAATACCCCAAAAGTACCCCCAAAACACATGAACACACCACAAAAGTCATATCCCCTGTTAGCCCCGATCTTGGGGACCAACATATCCAAAAATCACTTAGATTGGTTCAGGGGTTCAGGATTTCCATGGAAGTCATAATTTGTCTAGTTTGGTAGTTTAAAAACGGAACAAACTACTAAACATAGCCAATAGTCTTACCCTGGAGCTTGTTCCCCTCATCCAGACGAACGATTCCACCTAACAGTGCCTTTGTGTAAAACCGAACGCAGGCGATGATGGAAGTCCACTGGTGTTCGGAAGTTTGTGTGTCAGATTTTAGTTCCAGGAACTCAACTACCAAATACCGCTGCCCTAGTTCATGTGAACAAGATGGCTTCCACCTCGTGGTTGTTCATGCATCTTATAATGCAACCCTTATTTTTCCCCCACTTTGGGTGTTAGTGGGGGCCTCATGTTTGAGTTCCGCTTAAGGCCTCACATATTCTAGAGCCGCCACTCATGCCAAATTATACAAATTTTTATAATATTTTGCAAACACGGTGCTAATCTTCTTAGGGTGAGTATTTTTATACCCTCACCATTTATCAAATGCTCAATTCTGGACTGAAGTCCTGTGGCATAACTTGGAAGCTAGTAATGAAGAAGTTTTATTGTCTTTAGCGTAAAAAGTGTGTTTTAATCTCTTTAGCATCAGGGCTGTGTGATTCAGCTGAATTGCATTTATTTTGGATTTGACATCAAGTGTTCCCTCAGCAAGAGATGAAGAAGGGTCAAATGTATTTGCTTGATTTAAATTATATAATTTAGTTTCTAAGTCTTTTAAGTGTTTTGATCTAGTTTTCTTCAAAAAAGAAGCTCGCTGAAGAAATTTACTTCTTTTTACTGATTTATAAGCATTCCATAATGAAGAAATGTCTACATTTGGGTCTGAAATTTCCCTTAAATAATTAATGAGCTTTGTTTTGGCAAGGGATTTATTTTCAAGATCAGTGACTAAATAATCACTTAATCTCCATTGCCTGTCTAAGTTGGACTGGAAGGATTCTTCTAGATATAACACTATGGGGGCATGGTTGGACCAGTCAACCTCTAGGATGTCTGAACAAATAATAAGAGGGATAACATTTACACCTGTCAAGAATCTATCAATCCAAGAATGCATATTGTATATAGGTGAGTGAAAGGTGTAGTCTATCTCTCCTTCATATTGTGACGAACCCTGCTGCATAGACCTGTATTGCTGGTTCGTCTGTTTGCCTTGGATTCGTGGATTTCCTGTCCGTATGCTCTTGTTCGTACGTTTCCCTAAGTACCGATTGAAAATACCGAACCATCGGCCACCCAGGAGAGGAGTGTGCGGCTCATTAACACCTTGACCACAATTAGAACGTTGTGGTTAACCGCAAACACCTCTCCATTCCATTCGTACGGGTGGTCGTTGTTCGTATGCCAAACACGAGGCGGCGGCCATTTTGGACACGAGGCGAATCAGCGGTGTTCGGTGCAAAACCTATGGATCTAAAAACGGACTCTTTATCTACCGAACACCGCTGGAGACGGCCGCCCCCTTCTATTCTCTTGGAGGCGTACGAACACCGGTCAGTTCGGGAGTTTCTCTCATTCGTATGGACTTACCCAGATAGCTGTCCCATGGAGTCATTCGTATACCGAAGGACTTATGAGAGACTTTGACTCCATGGCGATTGGACTGTGTACATCGGACCTGAGCGCTATTCGGTAGGAATATGCCCTCAGATCCAGGCTATCTGGGGATACGTTGCACGAACACTATACATTCGGTACTTCTGATTTTATGTATTTTATTGCATTTTTCGTATTTGATTTTAAAATGGCGATGGTCCCTATCCTCGGAGTTAATTAGGTTTCTCCCTAATTATCTCCGGGATAGGAAAGAATGACTTATGGGTAAAATGGGAAGGGCTTATGTTATAGCCACTGCGATTGGCTACTGTATAATATATTTTACAGTCTTCCACAAGGTCCCCTAGGGGAGTGTCTACCTTGTGGAGACCTGTATAAATACCGGGCAGGTAGCCCCCATTAAACACATTACTGCTTGACCTTCAAGACGGAGCTTTGTCTCGTTTGTGAAGGGATTTACTATTGGGACAGCGTTTTCGTTTATTTCTAGCTGTGGAAGGATTTCGGATGGATTGCTGATCGGGAGTTACCGCATTCGTATGCTCCATTCGGGAGTTTTATGATCGGTTGGACTGAAATTGCATTTCTGGAGAAAGGGGATTATCGACTAAACGGCGGCTTCATTCCCCTGGCGGTGAGTGTCGTAACACATATAAAATATGCCAACAATCAAAAAGGGCCCTGTGAAAAGCAACATTTGGAGAAAAGATTCACCAATTTTTAAGTATAAGTATTTTTGACGTCTCGATTTCAATCTCTAACTATGTCAATCTTGTGGTCAAACACAAAATTAGTGTCATTTGTTTTTTTAATCCAGAAATAAAGTTTTAATTTTAAGGAATGGTGAAAGATTAGTGTTGGTGGGAATGTCGAGCACATGAGGTTGGAGAGTGTATTTATTTCAGAGATAAGTCAATACTTCTCTTCCCAGAAGGGAGTATTGGTTTTTAAATTCTGTGAAAGGAATTAGTTGACCATTATATAAAAAGTTGTGTACATTGAGCATGTTGGATTGATGCCAATGTTTTAGATTAAGGTCAGGTGTGTATAGTTGTAATGTATTAAATGATGCTAAATATAGTTGAGAATATGGTTTGAGAAGTTTGAATACCCATAGTCTTCCGATCTTAAGGTAAAGCAAAAAGTTGTCAACATATTTTCCAATTTTGGGCATAGGCGCTCCGGGGACCACAACAACTGAGCTTCAGTATATGGAGTTAAATGTTCACTTTCTAAGTTGCACCATAAAGGAACCGTGGTTGACAATGGTTGCTAAGATAGATGCCACATGTTAACTGGAACTCCCACACCACCTGTCTTAGGAGCCCTTCTAATGATTTCCATAACTACTATTGGAGGATTTTTTGTTTCCAAATGTGGGTGTATAGAGAACGTTGTACATTTTGTAGAATCGATTTAGACAGTTGAATCAGGAGGGTCTGGAGTAAATATAAGGTCAGTGGCAATGCTCTCATCCTAATGAAGTTAAAATGACTGATAGTGATGTCGCAAACATAAAATTTTCCGTTCGCGAACGGCGAACGCGAACTTCCGCAAATGTTCGCGAACAGGCGATCCGGGCGAACCGCCATAGACTTCAATAGGCAGGCGAATTTTAAAACCCACAGGGACTCTTTCTGGCCACAATAGTGATGGAAAAGTTGCTTCAAGGGGACTAACACCTGGACTGTGGCATGCCGGAGGGGGATCCATGGCAAAACTCCCATGGAAAATTACATAGTTGATGCAGAGTCTGGTTTTAATCCATAAAGGGCATAAATCACCTAACATTCCTAAATTGTTTGGAATAACGTGCTTTAAAACATCAGGTATGATGTTGTATCGATCAGGTAGTGTAAGGGTTACGCCCGCTTCACAGTGACAGACCAAACACCCCGTTTAACGCACCGCAAACAACCGCAAACAGTCCATTTGCACAACCGCAAACTCCCCATTTGCACAAAGTTGGATACCAAGCTAGCCATGTCCCGTTCCTTGTCCTCACTGATGTCATTGAAGGTCTCTTCCTCCACCCAGCCACGTACAACACCAAGGGTCCCCGAAAGGTGACAACAAGCCCCCTGTATTTTTTTTTTTTAAATGTACACTACTGTTACACCAGATATTAGTTGCACTGGTGTGACACTGTGCCATGGCAGGCCCTGAAACACACACGTGTGAAGGAAACTGACTGCTATTATTTCACAGTCAAATTTCTAGTTTTTTTTTAAATGTACACTACTGTTACACCAGATATGACTTGCACTGGTGTGACACTATGCCCTGGCAGGCCCTGAAACGCACACGTGTGAAGGAAACTGACTGCTATTATATTACAGTCAAAAAAGTTATTTTTTTTTTAATTGCAAGCTATTGTGACACCAGATATGAGTGGTGGCACTGGGCAATTGGGCACAGTATACGCTGTGAGCCTGACACACACGCTGGCAGGCAGGCAACTGCAATTAGATTACACAGAAAAAAAAAAAAGCAGACTGATGTTCTAGCCCTAAAAAGGGCTTTTTGGGGTGCTGTCCTTACAGCAGAGATCACATGAGTCCTTCAGGACTGTAGTGGACACTGAATACACTAGCCTAGCTATCGATTTCCCTATTAAATCAGCAGCAGCTACACTGTCCCTCCTCTCACTAAGAATGCAGCTTCTGGGGGCGGGGCCTAGCTGTCATGGAGGAAAGACGCACTTCGTCAACAAGCGAATTTCACCCCAGAAGGGGATGACCCAGCAATGTTGCTCCTACCTGACCGACCTGACATGCTTAATAGCGGTCAACAACTCAACAGAGTCTTACTTACCTCCTCGTGGCAAGTGTGGCCGATCTCCCGATCCTGGGATTCCCAGGAGCAGCTACTTCCTGGCAGGAGCTCTGTTACCCCCCCCCCCCCCTTGGACCGGTGGGGGCTATCCCGGTCCACCCCTGAGAGGCTGTCTGGAGCTAATGGACGCACAGAGCACAGCCGCCCAGGCTGACATACTCATCTGTGACTCTCCCAATATGGCGGCAGCCGCGTGTCCTCCTGGTACCAGCAAAGCATGGCAGGATATTGAGTCTAAGCTAGACAGACCCTTTAATCAATTTTGGAACCAAGTAACAAGCAGGAAGGCCCAACCAGCTCCACCACAGCCCCAACAAGCTCCACCACAGCTAAGCAAAGCAGTCCCCATTAAAATCCACCAACGCAAAAGGCGTCGAAGACGGGACCAGATGCACAAACAGAAATGCAGAGCCTGCCCCACATCAAGCACTCGCCTCCACCTTAAGCCACCACAATCCAGCACCGGACGTGAAGCACCACCGGGACAGATCCGACCACCCGACAAAACAAGCTTCCACCACCTCAAGCCGCGAACCCGGCACTCAGCCAGAGACTTTCCTTTGTTGTTCCAGGCATCAGGGACTCCCAGGGTCTGCACCTGGCACCTAGAACGGATCGGATGAGCACAAGCAGTAAACAGCAGCCTGCCAAGCATGTCCCACTATTGCCGATCCTCCACACCATGCCTTTGATCACATGAACTGCTCTCTGCACATTAACTAATCGTAAAGTAACAAGCGTTTAACCCCTTAAGGACCAAACTTCTGGAATAAAAGGGAATCATGACATGTCACACATGTCATGTGTCCTTATGGGGTTAAACATGTCATTATTTAACCTCCTAAAGAGTTTATTGTCGTAGTTCCTTACATGCCTTTACCTTAACCGTTCATGTATTATGTTATTCACTAGTCTCATCTCATGGAGCGACTCACACTTGATTTATAACTAGTGGTGGAGCTGTTGATATAAATACACAGTTGATAACGTGGAAACTACACCCTAAACATGACAGCCATCTTTCACAACAATGTACTGCTATATACTCATACCCTCAGTGCAACTAGCCATGATATACGCCCGTTCAGCCTAGCATGCTCAAATATAACACACTTCTGTCTAAAAAAAAAATGCAGCTTCCGAATGAATCTAAAATGGATGCTGTCCAGGAGGTGGCAGGGTCTGAGAGGGAGGGTCTGCTGCCGATTGGCTGGAATGTGTCTGCTGACTGTGAGGTACAGGGTCAAAGTTTACTCAATGATGACGAATAGGGGGCGGACCGAACATCGCATATGTTCGCCATCCGTGGCGTACGCGAACAAGCTATGTTCGCCAGGAACTATTCACCTGCGAACTATTCGGGACATCTCTAGTCAGGATAGATGCCTCTGGAATGGGAGGTACGGGTTGAGATGGTACGGATACCAGTGTCTCAGGGGCCAAATAAGCATTTCTGGACAAAAGTGTCTGATGGGTCTGGGCAATCTGGTCCATACGGTGATCCTGTTCTTAAAATCTTGCCTCATAGGAGGCCATTTCCTGTCCTTACCCTGTGGGGCCCATGGTCCTATCATAATGTCATGATGTAATACCCCAACACGCAGAGTTTAGGATAGCAAGGGACAAGACTAGGATATAGCTTATTACCTGGACTTAGAATGGCCAGACTAAACGTCAGACAGAGATAAAGCGTAATCAGAAACGAGATGAGGTCATGGTAACAGAGAGACTACGAAAATGAGAACAAGCCAGAGTCAGGTAGATGGTAATCAGTCACACGGGCAAACAAGACAGGAAAGGGTTAAAGATAAATTCAGAGTCAAGAATAAAGCCATGGTCAATACCAAAATAAACAAAATAGATCAAGGAACGCACTAAAGGTTACTGACACAGAAACCACGATAGGACAAAGTGTATAGAGCTAGGGAAGTTTAAATATCCTTTAACATTTGATTGGCCCACGTCATGCCTACACCCCCAAAACGTTTGTGTGTGGGGGTGCTTGAATGACGTGGGCCAATGGGAGCCTGAATCAACTTTTGGCTCCCACTGCCCCTTTAAAAGTGAGCTCATGACTCGAGCCGTGCTCCTAGTGCCAGGTGGGCCACGTGACCTATCACTGCGGTCAGTGCACCCGGCTAAGTCAGAAGAGGAGATCAAGCCGCATGCGGCTCGTGTGGAGGCAGGAGTGATCCAGCCACTTGCGGCTCAAGCTTAGGAGCCAAGTCGGTCCCAGGATAAGGTAAATACAGCCACAACCACTTATCCCAATCACACACCTTTCCTAACGTCCTATCCCATTAAAAACATATTACCGCATATTTAATAAAACAGACACCCTACTTCATCCAGGTTACCGATCGATGGTTCGATATTCTGAGCCCTCTCTGATTTACTGTACACGACTATTCGATATTCCCACAAATTTTATATAGCATTTTATGTTTGTTTGAGACCACCTTAAAAATATTGGATATCGCTAAAAATCATGATCACTATATACTTTCTCTACAAACCTCTAAAACGAACCAAACTACTCATCCATCCGCTATACAACTTTATCCCACCTAGAACTAGTGCCCAGTTAAAATACTTGACTCTTACCCACACTCAGTCATGCCACACACATTTAACCACTACTCTCACTGAATCCCTCTGACTACGGCTAAGTTCATCTTCTACATCAGAACACTACTCCTAAGATTAAGTTGTATCCATGTCTCGGGTCTTTCATTTAGAATAGGGGCAGCTTCGGTCTCCTTCAACACTGACACTCCAGTGCATATTATTAAAAGATTGGGCAGATGGAAATCCTCAGTCTACAACCGATATATTCCTCATCCCACAACCGATATATTCCTTATCCCGAGAAAGAAATGAGGAAAGCTTTTAAAAGCTTGGCTTTGTAAATTTGATGCAATAAGTGTGTTTTTCTTTAATACCTTTTCACCCTCTTTGCATGAACCAGATTTACATATATTACTAATATGTTTCTGAACATATATATTATATTATTCACTCAATCACTCACTCTCTGGGCCGGCCTAAGACATCATGCTGCCTAGGTCCAACGATAAATGACTATGGGGGATAATGTATAATAAACACAGGTTACTGGCTATGGGAGGGATAGTGTATAATAAGCACAGGTTACTGGCTATGGGAGGATAATGTATAATAAACACAGGTTACTGGCTATGGGGGGATAATGTATAATAAACACAGGTTACTGGCTATGGGGGGATAATGTATAATAAACACAGGTTACTGGCTATGGGAGGGATACTGTATAATAAACACAGGTTACTGGCTATGGGAGGATAATGTATAATAAACACAGGTTACTGGCTATGGGGGGATAATGTATAATAAGCACAGGTTACTGGCTATGGGAGGGATAATGTATAATAAACACAGGTTACTGGCTATGGGGAATAATGTATAATAAACACAGGTTACTGGCTATGGGAGGATAATGTATAATAAACACAGGTTACTGGCTATGGGGGTGGGGTAATGTATAATAAACACAGGTTACTGGCTATGGGGGGATAATGTATAATAAACACAGGTTACTGGTTATGGAGGGATAATGTATAATAAACACAGGTTACTGGCTATGGGAGGATAATGTATAATAAACACAGGTTACTGGCTATGGGGGGGGATAATGTATAATAAACACAGGTTACTGGCTAACGGAGGGATAATGTATAATAAACACAGGTTACAGGCTATCAGGGGATAATGTATAATAAACACAGGTTACTGGCTATGGGAGGGATAATGTATAATAAACACAGGTTACTGGCTATGGGGGGGATAATGTATAATAAACACAGGTTACTGGCTATGGGGGGTAATGTATAATAAACACAGGTTACTGGCTATGGAGGGATAATGTATAATAAACACAGGTTACTGGCTATGGGAGGATAATGTATAATAAACACAGGTTACTGGCTATGGGGGGTAATGTATAATAAACACAGGTTACTGGCTATGGGGGGATAATGTATAATAAACACAGGTTACTGGCTATGGGAGGGATAATGTATAATAAACACAGGTTACTGGCTATGGAAGGGATAATGTATAATAAACACAGGTTACTGGCTATGGGGGGGATAATGTATAATAAACACAGGTTACTGGCTATGGAGGGATAATGTATAATAAACATAGGTTACTGGCTATGGGGGGATAATGTATAATAAACACAGGTTACTGGCTATGGGACGGATAATGTATAATAAACACAGGTTACTGGCTATGGAAGGGATAATGTATAATAAACACAGGTTACTGGCTATGGGGGGACAATGTATAATAAACACAGGTTACTGGCTATGGAGGGATAATGTATAATAAACACAGGTTACTGGCTATGGAAGGGATAATGTATAATAAACACAGGTTACTGGCTATGGGACGGATAATGTATAATAAACACAGGTTACTGGCTATGGGGGGTAATGTATAATAAACACAGGTCACTGGCTATGGGGGGACAATGTATAATAAACACAGGTTACTGGCTATGGGAGGGTTAATGTATAATAAACACAGGTTACTGGCTATGGGGGGATAATGTAAAATAAACACAGGTTACTGGCTATGGTGGGGGATAATGTATAATAAACACAGGTTACTGGCTATGGGGGGATAATGTATAATAAACACAGGTTACTGGCTATGGGAGGGATAATGTATAATAAACACAGGTTACTGGCTACGGAGGGTAATGTATAATAAACAGGTTACTGACTATGGGGGGATAATGTATAATAAACACAGGTTACTGGCTATGGAGGGATAAGGTATAATAAACACAGGTTACTGGCTATGGAAGGGATAATGTATAATAAACACAGGTTACTGGCTATAGGGGGAAAATGTATAATAAACACAGGTTACTGGCTATGGAGGGATAATGTATAATAAACACAGGTTACTGGCTATGGAAGGGATAATGTATAATAAACACAGGTTACTGGCTATGGGACGGATAATGTATAATAAACACAGGTTACTGGCTATGGGGGGTAATGTATAATAAACACAGGTCACTGGCTATGGGGGGACAATGTATAATAAACACAGGTTACTGGCTATGGGAGGGATAATGTATAATAAACACAGGTTACTGGCTATGGGAGGGTTAATGTATAATAAACACAGGTTACTGGCTATGGGGGGATAATGTAAAATAAACACAGGTTACTGGCTATGGTGGGGGATAATGTATAATAAACACAGGTTACTGGCTATGGGAGGGATAATGTATAATAAACACAGGTTACTGGCTACGGAGGGTAATGTATAATAAACAGGTTACTGACTATGGGGGGATAATGTATAATAAACACAGGTTACTGGCTATGGAGGGATAAGGTATAATAAACACAGGTTACTGGCTACGGAGGGTAATGTATAATAAACAGGTTACTGACTATGGGGGGATAATGTATAATAAACACAGGTTACTGGCTATGGAGGGATAAGGTATAATAAACACAGGTTACTGGCTACGGAGGGTAATGTATAATAAACAGGTTACTGACTATGGGGGGATAATGTATAATAAACACAGGTTACTGGCTATGGAGGGATAAGGTATAATAAACACAGGTTACTGGCTACGGAGGGTAATGTATAATAAACAGGTTACTGACTATGGGGGGATAATGTATAATAAACACAGGTTACTGGCTATGGAGGGATAAGGTATAATAAACACAGGTTACTGGCTATGGGAGGATAATGTATAATAAACACAGGTTACTGGCTATGGGGGATAATGTATAATAAACAAGGTTACTGGCTATGGGGGATAATGTATAATACACACAGGTTACTGGCTATGGAGGATAATGTATAATAAACACAAACACAAAAAAATACAAAAAAAAAAGAATGCAGCTTCAGAATTAATCTAAATTGTATGCTGTCTAGGAGGTGGGAGGGTCTGGGAGGGTTTGGGAGGGTCTGGGAGGGAGGGTCTGCTGCTGATTGGCTGGAATGTGTCTGCTGACTGTGAGGTACAGGGTCAAAGTTTACTCAATGATGACGAATAGGGGGCGGACCGAACATCGCATATGTTCGCCATCCGTGGCGAACGCGAACAAGCTATGTTCGCCAGGAACTATTCGCCAGCGAACCGTTCGGGACATCACTAATGACTGATATTAAAAGGACTGCTGAAAGGGATTTGGTTGGATCCATGAGTGTTAAAAAATGTGTAAACTGCAAACAGGGAGATTAGTTGTTCTCCATATTTGGATGGAACTCCAATGATCATGTTTTCTTTATTTTTGTGTCAATAGAGGTTCTAAAAGCCATAATAAAAATGAATGGTAAGAAGGGTAACCCTGTCTTGTATTGTCTTGTTCAGTATATTGAATGGTTCAGAAAGGAAATTTGAGCTAAAGATATATAGCATTCAAAAAGGATATGGGGAGACCAAATTTGTGGTAAACTGCTTTCATGTAGTGCAAATTTATTCTGTCAAATGCTACTAAAAGGCTTGTTATGTGTTGGCGTTTAATAATGTCTGATTGAGGGTGCATCTGGCATTGTTTGAGACTTGGCGACCTGGCACATATCCGGATGTTTGGCTGTTTTAATTAAAGTTAGGAAATAAAGGATTAGACAGTAGGAGGACCTCTATTTTACTGCTAGTTGTTATCCTATGACCTCCAGGACCTGATCCTCCCATAGTCTGTTTGTTTCAGTGGCACACAACCATTATTTTAATCTGATGCCAATTTTATAAGATGACCAAAGGCTTCATATTTGCTTAACCCCTTAAGGACACATGACGTTTGTGACACGTCATGATTCCCTTTTATTCCAGAAGTTTGGTCCTTAAGGGGTTAATGCTCTTTTTACTAGAACTCCACAGCAGCACATTAACACAGAGAGTAAACAACCAATCAGAAATAAGTAAAGTACAATAAAACTCCCTTCTACACAAACTACTTCCTCTTTCTTTGCTGCTCCACCTCTAGCACAGGTCAGAGTACCACTATCTCCTGCTCTTGTGGGTGACTGTGGGATTTACTATTGTATTTTCCATTATATTATATTTCTACTATATTATCTTTTATTATATTTTATATTGTATTAGGTTATATTGTATTTATATTATTACCTACTCACTCCTATTACTGTGGATTGTCTTTGGGAGTTTTGTTCTTTCTATTCAGTTTTCCCTGTCATTTAGCCTCCCTGTCTATTCCCCCTTCTTACAGACGGTCCACTTATTCTGTTTTTTCTCTGTCGTTTTTGCCTGGTTGGTTTTAGCTTGGGAGTTTCGGGAGGCTGACTATTGGGCTGCCTCCTCCGATCCCCCTGAGCTCCGGGACCGCGGAGTACGTCTTCGGCAGTCCCACGTGTTTTCACATGGCCTCTTAGGACCTCGCAATCCCACGCGATTCCCTTTGGCGGAACCTCACGCACTGCCGCCCCATCACGACGCCACCAAGCCTTTGCCGTGGCCCACGTGCGTTCGGACTGGAGGGAATCCCAGTGATTTTGCCTTCTGGCACCAGATTTTGTTATTAGGCCTGGATACAGCTTTGGTAGGCCCTACCATTCTAAGGCTTAGTTTGTGCATATTGACTCTATGAATTTATTATCTACATAGACCGGCCTGTTTAGAATCTGTGTTTACTATTGTAGACTAGCAAGAATGCTTGTGTACTGTTGATTCCCTGCATAGATCTAAGATCTGTTCTTTTATCTACCATTCAATCACTCCACTGTAGGATATATATTTACTATTTGGATTAAACCCCTATATGCACCTAATGGATTTCTACTCTGTATTGGGATAATACCCCACACACATTGGTCCTCTGCTCTGCTGTCTTAATACAGCGCCCGTGATTGGCCTGCTTTGGCTATGCCCTATTGATTGGCCTGCTTTGACTGTGCCCAATTCACCCGCCATTGGCCACAGGCCTAGGGGAATACTACTGGGTGAGCTCCAGTCTCCCTATACGGGTATATGTATGTATGTATGTATATATATACATATATATATATATATATATATATATATATATATATATATACACATATATATATATATATATATATATATATATATATATATATACATATATATATATACATATATATACAGGCAGTGCAGAATTATTAGGCAAATGAGTATTTTGACCACATCATCCTCTTTATGCATGTTGTCTTACTCCAAGCTGTATAGGCTCGAAAGCCTACTACCAATTAAGCATATTAGGTGATGTGCATCTATGTAATGAGAAGGGGTGTGGTCTAATGACATCAACACCCTATATCAGGTGTGCATAATTATTAGGCAACTTCCTTTCCTTTGGCAAAATGGGTCAAAAGAAGGACTTGACAGGCTCAGAAAAGTCAAAAATAGTGAGATATCTTGCAGAGGGATGCAGCACTCTTAAAATTGCAAAGCTTCTGAAGCGTGATCATCGAACAATCAAGCGTTTCATTCAAAATAGTCAACAGGGTCTCAAGACGCGTGTGGAGAAACCAAGGCGCAAAATAACTGCCCATGAACTGAGAAAAGTCAAGCGTGCAGCTGCCAAGATGCCACTTGCCACCAGCTGTAACATCACTGGAGTGCCCAAAAGCACAAGGTGTGCAATACTCAGAGACATGGCCAAGGTAAGAAAGGCTGAAAGACGACCACCACTGAACAAGACACACAAGCTGAAACGTCAAGACTGGGCCAAGAAATATCTCAAGACTGATTTTTCTAAGGTTTTATGGACTGATGAAATGAGAGTGAGTCTTGATGGGCCAGATGGATGGATTAGTAAAGGGCAGAGAGCTCCAGTCCGACTCAGACGCCAGCAAGGTGGAGGTGGAGTACTGGTTTGGGCTGGTATCATCAAAGATGAGCTTGTGGGGCCTTTTCGGGTTGAGGATGGTGTCAAGCTCAACTCCCAGTCCTACTGCCAGTTTCTGGAAGAAACCTTCAAGCAGTGGTACAGGAAGAAGTCTGCATCCTTCAAGAAAAACATGATTTTCATGCAGGACAATGCTCCATCACACGCGTCCAAGTACTCCACAGCGTGGCTGGCAAGAAAGGGTATAAAAGAAGAAAATCTAATGACATGGCCTCCTTGTTCACCTGATCTGAACCCCATTGAGAACCTGTGGTCCATCATCAAATGTGAGATTTACAAGGAGGGAAAACAGTACACCTCTCTGAACAGTGTCTGGGAGGCTGTGGTTGCTGCTGCACGCAATGTTGATGGTGAACAAATCAAAACACTGACAGAATCCATGGATGGCAGGCTTTTGAGTGTCCTTGCAAAGAAAGGTGGCTATATTGGTCACTGATTTGTTTTTGTTATGTTTTTGAATGTCAGAAATGTATATTTGTGAATGTTGAGATGTTATATTGGTTTCACTGGTAAAAATAAATAATTGAAATGGGTATATATTTGTTTTTTGTTAAGTTGCCTAATAATTATGCACAGTAATAGTCACCTGCACACACAGATATCCCCCTAAAATAGCTATAACTAAAAACAAACTAAAAACTACTTCCAAAAATATTCAGCTTTGATATTAATGAGTTTTTTGGGTTCATTGAGAACATGGTTGTTGTTCAATAATAAAATGAATCCTCAAAAATACAACTTGCCTAATAATTCTGCACTCCCTGTATATACATATATATATACATATATATATATATATATACATGTTAAGACACCTTTTGTCTTAGTAAGTAAGTCACTGTTTAGTCTACCTTCCCCTCTCACCGTATCAAGTCCTTGTTCGTATTCTGCACAATCCACGAACCATAACCAGGGGAAGGAGTAATCTCTCGAGTAACGATATCCACCAAACGGCATAAGTTCCCAATAATAGTCCTTGAGCGTAAAATAAGAATCCCCCCAAATAACGAGACTGAAGCTCCGTGTTGAGGGTCAAAACAAGATCTGAGGACTGGAACATCCAGCCTGCTTTTTATTAGAAAAAGGCACACACAAGGCACTCCCAGGGGGAGGATGAAAATAACCAATTATACACAGGGTAACACCCCCACCTCTCCTCCCCTCAGATAATCACATAACACAATTAAACTGTACAATAATTCACCCCAGTTATGGATGTACCCCAAAACCAGGGGGTACACCCTTGAGTCCAGCACCGCTTGAAAGATCTTGGTTAGGGGAACACTCTGTCCAAATCTCAGCCCATTCGGTTAAGGGGTTCGGGAGTTATGGACGATTGAAGTTTTGACCGACTGCACGGATCTTCTAGCCGAAAAGAGTTCCACAAGTTTCGGCCCTGCAGTCGGTCTCCGTTCGCCGGTTAAAATCACCCGAAATCTTTATCATCCACAACTGTCTCCGAGTTCGCTGGATTCCCCATAGCTGATTATACGTAACTACCGAATGGCTCGTCGTTCGGTTGTTCCAACACGAACTTCTGGGTGTATGGAGGTCTCAGCGGTGTTCGCCTGTTTGGGTATCCGTTTTTAGTTCCACGCGTTCACAGGCAAACACCGCTGTTCGTACACAAGATGGCCGCGAACACGTGCAACAGTCCCGAAATGGCGGCCACCCATATGTTAGACAGAGAGTTCGTACGGAACGAGGCGAACGGCTGGAAACAGGCTGGAACGGTAAAACATACTTTATAACATCCCAAATCAGTCCTTTATACGGATGGCCCAAAATAGCCGAATCCACAAGAGTACTGGACAGACGGATGGTTCCGTCACACGGCTCCCCCCTTGTGGAACACTCCGGCAGACCCGGCTTGACCCTGTGGCGGGTCAACTTGGGGATGTCCGGACTTACGAGGTGGTGGATATGTCGGTCTGTCGTGATAAGCCATCCGCATTTCCGTTCAGCTTACCGGGTCTGTAGCTAATAGTGAAATTGTACGGTTGTAATGCCAAGCTCCATCTCAGCAGTCTCCCATTGTCGCCTGAGACCCGGTTAAGCCAAACGAGGGGGTTATGGTCTGTTACAAGGGAAAATTCTTGCCCATACAAGTAGGGACTTAACTTTTTCAATGCCCAGACTAGGGCTAAACATTCTTTTTCGACTGCCGCATAACTCACTTCTCGGGGTAGTAATTTTCGGCTGAGGTATGCGACAGGATGCTCTCCTCCATCTTCCCCAACTTGGCTTAACACAGCCCCCAGTCCATACATGGAAGCATCTGTGTGAACGAGAAAGCGTTTGTTAGGGACTGGGGCAGCCAAGATAGGGGCATTCACGAGAGCTTGCTTCAGTGCCTGGAACGCAGCTTCACAAGCCGGGGACCACAGGACCTGCTTAGGCAAATTCTTTTTCGTCAGATCTGTCAGGGGCTTAGCAATAGAGCTGTAGTCAGGAACGGAACGTCGGTAGTACCCCGCTGTCCCTAAGAAGGCCAATACCTGGGTCTTAGTAGTGGGTGTGGGCCAGTTAGCCACCGCTTCTACTTTGGCGGGCTCTGGTCTCTGGTTCCCACATCCCACTCGGTGACCCAGGTACTGTACCTCTGCCATACCTACATGGCACTTTTCTGGCTTCAATGTCAGGCCAGCGGCCCGGATCTTATCCAGCACTACCCCTATGTGTACCAGGTGTTCCTCCCAGGACCCACTATAGATCGCTATGTCATCCAAGTATGCACATGCAAATTCTTGGAAGCCATCCAGGAGTCTATCCACCATCCGTTGGAACGTAGCCGGAGCATTCTTCATCCCAAACGGCATGACCCTAAATTGGTACAGGCCGAATGGGGTGACGAAGGCCGACTTGGGGATAGCATCCTCGGCCAGGGGAATCTGCCAGTAGCCCTTACATAGGTCTATGGTGGTCAGATAACGTCCCCTGGCAATACGATCCAATAATTCGTCTACCCGGGGCATCGGGTAGGCGTCAGTGGTAGTCCGCTCGTTGAGTCGCCTGTAGTCCACACAGAACCGGGTGGTCCCATCTTTCTTCGGTACTAGGACTACAGGCGAAGCCCAAGGGCTGTCAGAGGGTTCGATGACCCCAAGCTGGGTCATTTCCTGTATCTCCTTCCGCATTCCATCTCGGACTGCTTCAGGGATACGGTAGGGCGGCTGTCGTAAGGGGGTCTGTCCGGGGGTCTCTACCTTGTGTATAGCGAGGTGGGTGTAACCTGGCTCCTGGGAAAAAGTTGCTTGTTTTTCCCATAACAACTGTTTTGCTTGGATCTTTTCTGTGGGGTTTAACCTGTCTCCTAACTGTACGAGGGAGGTGAGGTCAGTCTGGGGGTCCCTTTCTAATAGATCAGGGAGAGACAAATTCTCCGGGTCATCTGCAGCTGGGGCACATACCGCTGCAATGTTCTCAGGTCGTTCTTGATATTCTTTCAGCATGTTCACATGAAAGGATCTCTGGACCCTTTCGTCGGAACAGCTGGCTATAAAATAGGTAGTATCGCAGATCTGCGCCACTATCCTGTACGGGCCTTGCCAAGAGGCTTGCATTTTGTTGGCCTTCACAGGTTTGAGCACTAATACTTTTTGCCCCACCTGGAAGGCTCGCTGTCGGGCACCCTGATCGTACCACCTCTTCTGTTTCCCCTGGGCCGCCTGGAGATTCTCCCTTACCATCAGGGACAGTTTCTCCATGCGGTCCCGAAGTTCCAGAACGTATGGCACTATGGGGGTCCCTTCTTGCTCGGTCTCCCCTTCCCAGTGTCCCCGGATGAGATCTAGGGGTCCGCGGACCCGTCTCCCATACAGTAACTCAAAAGGGGAGAACCCAGTAGATTCCTGGGGTACCTCCCGGTATGAAAACAGAAGGTGCGGCAAGAATCTCTCCCAGTCCCTGCAAGTGTCCGTAAAGGTCCTCAGCATCTGCTTGAGGGTACCGTTAAAACGCTCGCAGAGACCGTTAGTCTGTGGATGGTAAGGCGAGCTAAGCAAGGGTTTAATGCCACATACTTTCCACAGCTGCTGGGTGAGCACCGCAGTAAATTGGGTTCCCTGGTCGGAGAGGATCTCTTTAGGGAACCCAACCCGGGTAAAAACCCTCACCAGGGCATCAGCAACTGTCTCTACCTCTATGTTCGACAGCGCTACTGCCTCTGGATAGCGAGTGGCATAGTCCACTACAGTAAGGATATACTTCTTGCCTGATGGACTAGCCCTGGCCAGTGGACCCACAATGTCAACAGCTATGCGGGAAAAGGGCTCCCCTATAATAGGCATCGCTGATAGTTTAGCCTTAGGGTGGTCCCCCCGTTTTCCTACCCGTTGACATGTGTCACAAGTACTGCAATATATCCGTACAGCCTGGTTGAAGTTGGGCCAAAAGAAATTCTGGGAGATCCTATAGGCTGTGCGACGTGACCCTAGATGTCCTGCTAAAGGGACATCGTGCCCTATCCGCAGAAGCTCCTGCCGGTATTTCGCGGGTACTACCAGCTGGTGGTTCTGCGGAGGGGCTATCTTTTTCTGGGAAGGTTTCGGGATTCTGTATAGCCTGTCCCCCACCCACTTATACCGCTCTCCGTCTATCCCTTCTTCCCCAGCGTCTGCTCGGTCCCTGTACTTTTGTAAGGTAGGATCTGCCCGGGTTTCCCTCCCAAACTCCTCTGGGGAATCCCAACGTAAGGGGGTCTGAGCTAGGGTGTCAGTCGGGGAAAAGGGTCTTACCTGGGTCTCCTCGGCAGGTGGGCTGGTTCCAGAGGCACGGGTCTGAGAGCGAGTAGTCACTGGGTTAACGTCCAAGGGACCCATTGGAGCATAGGCCGAAACCAAAGGGGCCAAATCATTACCAAGAAGCACATCAGCGGGCAAGTCTTTCATAACCCCAACATCCACGTGTCTAGCGCCCACTCCCCAGTCCAGATGAACACGGGCAACAGGTAACCGGAATACGGCTCCCCCTGCTACCCTCACGGCTACTGTGTCTCCGGTGTGCTGGTGTTCTGAGACCAAGTTCTTTTGGAGCAGTGTCATGGTGGCTCCTGTGTCTCTAAGTCCATTTACCACTCGGCCATTTAGTTTCACAGTCTGCCGGTGTTGCTGGCGATTGTCCTGATGGGCGGCTTGCACCGGGTCGGCTTCGTGCAAGATACCCCAGAATTCCTCCTGTTCTACACAGTGAGCAGCAGGCTGTGGTGGTCGCTGATTCGGGTTGGCTGCTCTCCTCCAGGACTGAGCTTGGTTAGCTTGGTTCAGCGGACACTCCGGGCGTTTGTGTCCCAACTGTTTGCACAGAAAGCACCGGATGGGTTGGGAATAATCCCGGGCATTAAATTTAGATGGCTGTACATAATTATTGGACGGTGATACTACTGGACTGCGATGCACTGGGGGTTGGTAAGTTGTTGAAATCGGAGGGGCTGCTGGTCGGTATTCCACTCTGGTCGGAACTTTAACCACGGTACTGTCCAGTTTGCGAGCATCAGTATATTCGTCGGCCAACCGGGCCGCCTCGGGTAGGGTTGAGGGTTTTCTATCTCTGACCCACTCCCGAACCCCGGTAGGCAATTTCTCGAAACAGTGTTCCAGTAAGAATACCTGTAGTACCTCTTCCCCTGATACTGCTTGGCATCCAGCCATCCAGTGGGTTGCAGTACGGTGAACTCTGCAGGCCCATTCCATATACGAATCGCCACTTTGGTTGTTGGTTTCCCTGAAGCGCCGTCTGTAAACTTCTGGGGTCACCGCATACCTGGCTAGAAGCGCATCCTTCACTGCCCGGTAGCTGGTGATCTCCTCCTCTGGGATGGCCCGAAATGCATCACTAGCCCGGCCGGATAATTTCCCAGAGAGGATGGTGACCCATTGGTCTGTGGGTACTTGATGGAGGGCACACTGCCTTTCAAAATCGGCCAGAAACCCATCGATCTCTCCTTCATTTTCAATAAAGTTTTTGAATGCAGCAAATGGTACCTTTTTCCTTCCGGAATCGTTATTGGGTACCTCTGCTGCTGCAGCTCCCCTTCCTTGGAGTGCTTGGTGTGCTGTTACTGCAGCTTGCACACGTTCCACAATGTCTGCTGAGGGGTTGGGGCCAAAGTGTGCCAGCCTTATTTGCACTGCCCGGTTAAATTGTATCTCCTCGGGTGTTAAATCCAAACTGCTGGGCACATTAGCGTTCTCCGTTCCCTGTGTTGCATCCATTTCCCTTAGCAAAGCAATAATTTCTCGTTTCTTCAAATTGCTTGCTGATCGGCCTCGGCGTTCTATTATATCCTTAAGAGTAGCACGTCTTAACTGTTCATACTGCATTTCTTTCCTTCTGTGTTGTGGGATTCATCCCGTCGCTTGCCACCAATTGTTAAGACACCTTTTGTCTTAGTAAGTAAGTCACTGTTTAGTCTACCTTCCCCTCTCACCGTATCAAGTCCTTGTTCGTATTCTGCACAATCCACGAACCATAACCAGGGGAAGGAGTAATCTCTCGAGTAACGATATCCACCAAACGGCATAAGTTCCCAATAATAGTCCTTGAGCGTAAAATAAGAATCCCCCCCAATAACGAGACTGAAGCTCCGTGTTGAGGGTCAAAACAAGATCTGAGGACTGGAACATCCAGCCTGCTTTTTATTAGAAAAAGGCACACACAAGGCACTCCCAGGGGGAGGATGAAAATAACCAATTATACACAGGGTAACACCCCCACCTCTCCTCCCCTCAGATAATCACATAACACAATTAAACTGTACAATAATTCACCCCAGTTATGGATGTACCCCAAAACCAGGGGGTACACCCTTGAGTCCAGCACCGCTTGAAAGATCTTGGTTAGGGGAACACTCTGTCCAAATCTCAGCCCATTCGGTTAAGGGGTTCGGGAGTTATGGACGATTGAAGTTTTGACCGACTGCACGGATCTTCTAGCCGAAAAGAGTTCCACAAGTTTCGGCCCTGCAGTCGGTCTCCGTTCGCCGGTTAAAATCACCCGAAATCTTTATCATCCACAACTGTCTCCGAGTTCGCTGGATTCCCCATAGCTGATTATACGTAACTACCGAATGGCTCGTCGTTCGGTTGTTCCAACACGAACTTCTGGGTGTATGGAGGTCTCAGCGGTGTTCGCCTGTTTGGGTATCCGTTTTTAGTTCCACGCGTTCACAGGCAAACACCGCTGTTCGTACACAAGATGGCCGCGAACACGTGCAACAGTCCCGAAATGGCGGCCACCCATATGTTAGACAGAGAGTTCGTACGGAACGAGGCGAACGGCTGGATACAGGCTGGAACGGTAAAACATACTTTATAACATCCCAAATCAGTCCTTTATACGGATGGCCCAAAATAGCCGAATCCACAAGAGTACTGGACAGACGGATGGTTCCGTCACAATACATATATATATACATATACATATACATATACATATATATATATATATATATATATATATATATATATATAGGTACACAACTATTAACATACTACCGTTCTATCTGGGGTTGCCCCGACTGCTTAGTGGTGACAGCAGTCCTTTTTTTGTCCCTAGGTGTCACGCTACATTTAGGAGTTTACCCACTATGGACACTCTGATTATTGCGTCAGTGACCGCCTCTGTAGAAAAAGCTCTTGGGAGGGCCCTACCACAGGATTGGGGCACAACGGGGACCCCCCACATGGCTGAAGAGTCAGACTCGCCCAGGAGGGACCAGGCGAGAGCGCCCTCTGCGGCTTCACCCACTTGACAGAGACATCTCTCTGATGAAGAAGACTTCCTACCCCCTCCCACCCCTGTCTGTCGTGGATGAATGGCGAGCGGACCAGTCTCCCTGGGGATGGGTGGGGTGAGGATGAACTGGAAGATTCACCGTACCCCCGGGAGTCCAGTGGCTTTGCCACACAACCACTACCCACCTGGACTCAACGGGCAAACCCCTCTTCGACCCACGAACGATTCGAAACCCCAGGTCTCCTGAATGGTCCTTACCCAACCACCTAACACAAATCTTGCACTATTGGGTCCACAGACCTCTAGATTGGAAAGTGCAGAAGAGACTGAGGGCATAATGCCCCAGACCCACATTGCTGGACAAGGTCGCTGTGACCCCTCAGTTTGACTCCATGGTTTCTACCAACCTGACCCGCTCCAGGGGTGCAGTCTCCGTCTGGCACAGGATAAAGTGCTTGATATGTTGGAGTCGCTATCAAGAATCCTCACGCTCGTGGATGAAGCATTCTCGCAGGGTACCGCACTGGACCTGTTGGCTATAAGAGACTGGTCCTTGCGCTCCATCTGCCTGCTGGGCAACTCAAGCGTGGAACTCTCTACAGAGCGGAGAAAAGCAGTCCTTATGTGCATGGACGCTAAGTTGTCAAACAGGGGTCTAAGGAGCTGCCCCCCCTGGCCAAGGATCTGTTGTTTGGAGAGCCTTTTAGTAAAGAGCTCCATAAGCATGTGAACCTTTCTATAACACTGAACAAGGCCCAATCCTCGATGAGGAGAGTCTTCCGCACACACACCTCCCGTGCTTTCGGAAAACAGCGGGGTCATGTCAGCAGCCGCTTCTGGCAGTCTGGCCATCAAGGATCCCATGCACCATCGTTTTTCCTCAGCTACCATTCCAGGACCTTCACTGCCCATAGGTCAGACCGCGGTAGAGAGAGCTGAGCTCGCGGAAGAGCCAGGATGTCCACATCCACAGTTTCTCCAAATTTCCTATCCAATCTATTGCATGCTGGCAGGTGGTGTCACTGTCTCACAATTCTTAGGATTCGAAATAGACGCGACACAGTGCCTCCTACGCCTCCTCCTGTCCAAAATCACGGCCATTCGGAAGGAAAACCGGAGGATCCTACATCAGGATCAGATCCCACTCAGGATTCTGGAGTGAGTAGTGGGCCTCTTATCCGCATCAATCTATGCCATCTATCTGGGACTCCTTCATTACAGGACAATGCAACGCCTGAAAGCTTGCATCCTATGAAAAAGACCCTCCAATGCCCAATTTTTTTCCCCTCCCACTGGATGTCAGGGTCGAACTCCGCTGGTGGCTACTCCACATGTTGGCCTGGAACAGCAAAGCAATCTTTGGCCCAACTCCAGCTTCGTTCTGGAGTCAGACGCGAGCCTCTGGGGCTGGAGAGCAGCCTGTGCTACCACCTCCACGGGAGGCCCCTGGTCAGAAATGGAAGTGGAGTATCACATCAACTGTCTAGAACTGATCGCGGGCTTGTTTGCAATTCAGAGCCTTACGTGCCGCCTATCTGATTGCTGCATTCTCCTGAGGATGGACAATGTGTCGGCAGTGCAATATATCAACTGCCTGGGGGAGCCTGCTCACAGGCGCTTTTGGAGGTGACAAAGGAGACTTACAGATTCTGTTTCCAGTGCAACATCACTCTCTGGGCAGAGTATCTGCTGGGTGTGACGAACCTGATGGCGGATTGGTTTCCAGATATTGGAAGGACACCAGTGACTGGAAGCTGCATTACTTGATCTTTCTCGAAGTGGCACACCGGAGGGGACCATTCACAGTGGATCATTCCACCTCCAGAACAAACTTCCAGGTTTCAACATACTTCAGGTGGCTCCAGGACCCGACATGCATGGCGGTAGATGACTTTCTTCAGGCATGACTGTCGCAGAGAGCCTACGCGTTTCCTCCATTCAGGGTCCTGCTCCAGGTACGACGGTAACAAGTATCCTTAGTGTTACTGACTTCTCTTTGGCAAGACCAGGCTTGGTTTCCAGAATTGCTGGAGCGGTCATGTCGGGACCCGCTTCTCCTGGAATCCTCACCCGCTTGTGCTGGACAGCCACCTCTGCTTGTTGGCCTGGACTCTTTCTGGGGAACCTGGAATGTCAGTGAACTATCGCAGTCGACTAGAAACCTTCGGGTCTCCGACGTCCAGGCGTTCAACATCGACACGTTAAATTTTTCTCTGGAGGGGGTGACTTTCTCTGTGTCTAAACGTACCAAGTCAGACTCAACGGCTATTTTCTACCCGTATTTCCACGAGGCTCCAAAACTCTGCGTTGTGGATGCGCTATCCCGCTATGTGGTGATTACAACTCTGCTTCGTGATTTGCGATCCAGACAACTTTTAGTCTCTTATGTGCATCCACATAGACCCGTCTCTTCCACTACCTTGGCGCGTTGGATCAGATGATTGTTGTCGTTAGCCGGTGTTGACTCTTCCTTTGGGGCTCACTCTGTTAGAGGCGTGGTGGCATTGGGCACCCTGGTGCTTGACTCCCTTACGACATTCTTCCTTCTGCAGACTGGTCTCAAGAGGACACCTTGCAACAGTTTTTTTTTCAAGCCAGCGGAACATGCATCTTTTGCTTTTTTGGCTGAGCGTTGAAACAGCAAATAGGAAGCCTCCTGTTATGTTATAAAATTGTAGATGCTAGCTTTAGTGTACGTTTTATTAATGACAGGAGGCGGATATTTCCCACCCATTTTTATCCCCTACCCTTGTTTTGGTAATGTTGTCAAGAGTTATTTGGCTATACTAGGTAAGTATACAGCTCTTCAGATGTTTCTTAATTCCTGCCACTTGTTATCACACTGTTCTCTTATAGGTTAGGGTTGGGATCTCTGGGAGATTTATTGTACCTTACATTTTTCTGATTGGTTGTTTACTCTCTGTGTTAATGTGCTGCTGTGGAGTTCTAGTAAGATTAAGATTATAGGTACACTAAAGCTAGCTAATCTACAATGAATCTAGGTATAGAAACCCTGTGAGCATTAAATGTGTGCATAGCAAAAAAATTCAGTTCATCTGAATTGATTCATCCACAAAAAAAAATAACTTATTTGTTTGTATGGCATTTTGGTTTGTACAAATTTTGTTAATGTGATCATTTCAGAAAACACTACTTGGACAAACCAAAATAGCACAAGATATACCTATTAGTGTAAGGCAATACAAATATGGTTAAAACATTGTGTAGACTAATGATTTTGCTAAATAAAACAGTTTTGCAATGACAAATGTGCATTGTTATAATTATATTATTATATCTTTATTAAAAATATATTTTAATAATTGACACTGCAGTGAAATCTAACAAACTTGAGGTGATCCCAAAGCAGACTGAGACGAACTTAGAAAAGCTGGAGAAGATATAGGAAGAGAGTGCACACTTGCTGGTAAAGAAATAGTGGACTGATGCCTGTTATCTCTCCACTTGTAATTTCTCTGGCTCATAGTCAAGTTCCTCCAGGGCCAGAGTCTGCAGTGATGAACGTTATCTCTAATAGCACCAATAAACTAGACTGCTGATTTCTCCATTAGGGGCTAGAGGTACAAGGGGGTAACATTGTGAATGATCCACTGGTTATACTGATCCCTTGCTTCAACCATAAGACATTAAAGGTATAATGATTGAACTAGAAGGAGCTGCACCTCACTGTTTTCTCCTGTCCGTATTCCCAGACCACCAAGGGTATTTGTAGCTTGTTACTTTCCCCTGCTCAGCTTTGTTTGGTGTTCGTCCCTCGGCATCCAACTTCCAAACCGCTCTACCTAGAACGCCACAATCACGCGGCTACATACAGCTGTCCGCCACACTCAGCCTCATAAACCCGCCTCCTGATCCGTGAAAGCGTGCACCCGTCCTCATGTCATTACACCCGCTTAGTAGAATGTAGAATGGCCATAGGCTGGTCACAATAAAAGGCCACTCTAAAATGTGCAGTTTTATCACACAGCACAATGCAACAGATGTCGCAAGTATTGAGGGAGCATGCAATTGGCATGCTGAGTGCAGGAATGACCACCAGAGCTGTTGCCTGTGAATTGAATATTAATTTCTCTACCATAAGCCGTCTCCAAAGGTGTTTCAACCGCAGACCCCGTGTAACCATCTAATGAAACAAAGAAATCAGAAATTCAGTTGACGCATGCGCGATTTTCACGCGCATGCGCATTACAACCCGGAACTGTTTGACAAGCTCTCTGCACTCCACGCTGGATTTCTGCGTTCCACAGTGAAACGCATGTTTGTTCACATGTGTATCGGATTAAGAAGAGGTTGCTGATGGGTATAAAAACCCATAGAAGTGGATCCACAACTATCCCTGAAGAAGTCCGACATCCAAATAGGACGAAACGCGTTGGATAATTCTACTTCTACGTACTTATATTGTTTTTATTTATTTTTATTTGTATTTGAATGCTGTATCTTCTCCCTATCTCTGGACTGTGGATACTCGATTATCATCACCAGGAGTTCCATATATGTATGGAGAGATGCCTGTTTTATGCTGCTAATTTGTAAGTGCAATGAATAAATGTGAATTTATATATTTATAAACAAACTTCACTATATTGCATTTTTTACATCCACATATATCGGGTTGGAGGACTTCTTTGCTCATCACACTACCCCTGAGAGGGTGAAAGGCCTGAATATTCGTTCGTTTGTGAGTGTATTTCTATCTCACTTTAAACACTACTTGGATTAACTTTTTTACGCTATGAAAGTGCTTTCTATTCTTACACAGATTCCATTTGAGGATATCTGACCTATACCAGGTTGTCCTTTTGTATTTTGTTCACTATACATACTCTGGGTGGTTTCCACTTTTGTTTTTCCCGTGTAACCATCGTCTGAGACCAGCCACTCGGAAAGCTGTTGCAACAATTGGTTTGCACAACCAAAGAATTTCTGCACAAACTGTCAGAAACTGTCTCAGGTAAGCTCATCTGCATGCTTGTCATCCTCACTGACTGCAGTTCATCGTCGTAACCGACTTGAGTGGGCAAATGCTCACATTTGATGGCATCTGGTGCTTTGGAGAGGTGTTCTCTTCACTGATGAATCCCTGTTTTCACTGTACAGGACAGATGGAAGACAGCGTGTATGGCGTTGTGTGGGTGAGCGGTTTGCTGATGTCAATATTGTGGATCGAGTGGCCAATGGTGGTCGTGGGGTTATGGTATGGGTGGGCGTATTCTATGGACACAAAAACAAAGGTGCATTTTATTGATGGCTTTTTGAATGCACAGAGATACCGTGATGAGATCATGAGGCCCATCGCTGTGCCGTTCAACCACGACCATCACCTCATGTTGCAGCATGATAATGCACAGCCCCATGTTGCAAGGATCTGTACACAATTCCTGGAAGCTGAAACATCCCAGTTCTTGCATGGCCAGCATACTCAACAGACGTCACCCATTGAGCATTTTTGGGTTGCTCTGGTTAGGCATATATGACAGAGTGTTCCAGGTCCTGCCAATATCCAGCAACTTTGCACAGCCATTGAAAAGGAGTGGACCAACATTCCACAGGCCACAATCAACAACCTGATCAACTCTGTTTGATAAAGATGTGTTGCACTGGTTTTCAAACAACACTGGTAAGAATTATCAACTTGACAAAAACACTGATTAGGTTTACTAACAATGTGCATATACCACAACCTAAATAGTATGTTATCATATCAGGAATGTAATTGGAAGCTAGTGGATAAGCAAAATTATGTCAGATGCATCATCACTTCACACATGCACCACACACAAAATACATGTACACAATTAAAATGATGTGTTTGCATGTTTCCAGGGTAACAAATCTTAAGTCGAGAGGGAAGAACAGAGGCATGTTATGAATAAGTAACAACAACATATGTTTGCTAACTATATTGTGCGATGAAATGGCATCACTTTCATTTTGATATTATAAATATGCTGATTATCATGGAACATAAATGTGAAGTCTGAAATTAAACTTCGTCTTTGTGCCTGACATAAATTCTCAATAAAAATTTGAGAAATTAAATAACTTTTTCTTTCATAGCGATTCACCCTCAATGATCCCCAAAGATCATTAGGCAAGTAGTGGAAAATGGAAGCAAAATTTAATATAAGCAAGGGCAAATGTTGCATATATAGGACTTGTTCAAATTACATTTGTGACAATACAGCTTTAATATATTGTCCGTGGGTATTATTTTTTACATAACTTGCAGCACTAAACTGCTCCACTAACTGGTAGGACTCCTCTTTGGTAGCATATGCAGGATATACTGAGCTGATATCTGGTTACTATATACTATATTTACCTTCATTTATTGTGTGTTTTATTTTTATTTTTTCAGATGGAACATGAATTAACATACCCTGAGTAGTGTGCCTTTGTGGTGAAGGTATGTTATTATGTCACTACTTAAAATTAAAGGAGGTTGTTTTTTTCAGATCATAATGATCTATCAAATTACTCTGACAAATACAATTAAAATTGTATTGCAAAGAATTTGGTTACAAAACAAGTATGTAGGGAGACTGTAAAGAAGCTTAATTTTCTAAAAGTACTGAAGTATCTTCAGCATAGCTGCAGGCACTGTAACAAAGCTCTCTCTGCTAGTGAATTGATTTTCATTTGACATATTTTTTTCTATTTCTCTACTGAAATATATTAAGAGGGTTTTAACATTTAAGTCCATGAATGATCTTGGGCAAAGTACAAAAAAAAAATGTTTAAATTTCAGATACCAAGTCAAGTGGTAGCTCCACCACCCTCAAGCCTTCTGACTATTTTATTCTGCCATTATCTTATTCACATATTTAAAGTGTTTCAGCAGCTGTATGAATATCCAGGTATTCAGAAGTTTCAGGAAACATTAGTTATGCAGTCAGTTTTACCTTAATCAGAAATGCCATAAGGCATTTCCATAATTTGCCTCTGAAATCACAAGGGTAATTTCTGACATTTAGCCTTGTCAGAGCTGGGATTTAACACCTGTCCCAATAATTGGCTACAAACACAATAACATTCCCTTTACAACAAATGACTAGTTTTTAATACTTGGCTATTTCCTTGTCCATAAATTGTATTATCTACAATTTTATTTTATTCTTTCAGACTCATGAAAACACAGACCTTAGTGTAATTATTTGAAGAGGCAATATCATTAACATTAAAATGTGTATTGCTTGTGGCAGAATGGTTCTGAAGCACATATGAAGGAACACTATAGTCACCCAGACCACTTTGTTGAGATTATGTGGTCTAGGTGCAGTGGTCCTGTTATTTTAACCCTTTCTGGCAGCTATTAGAGGCTTTTCCTCCTCCTCCTCGTCCTCCTCGTCCTCCAAATTGGAGGAGCATGGTATTTGGCTGTGCCTGTTAAAAACCCAATTCTTCATAAAAGCGTATCAATTAAACTGTTAATAGCTCCCAACTAATTCCTCTTCTGCAACTGTCACTAGTCTAATACTATCCTTACCTTTTTGTGTCACTTTACCCCACTCCCTCTAGCATGTAAGCTCATTGAGCAGGGCCCTCAACCCCTCTGTTCCTGTGTGTCCAACTTGTCTGGTTACAACTACATGTCTGTCCGTCTGTAGCAGTACTTACCCTCTCCAGGGGCCGGCCGGGGTCCTCTCTTCTCGCCGCGCGCGGTCCTGCTCCTGCATGAGCCGCGCACGGCTCATCCAACGACGAGATCAGTCGGGCGGGCAGTGACCGCGAGAAGCGGTCACGTGTCCCGCCTGACACTAAGAGCGCGCCGCGCGTCTCGGGCGCGCTCTTAAAGGGACAGTGGGAGACAAAATTAGAATCAGTCTCCCATTGGCCCCTGTCATGCCACGTTCCCCATACACTCACGTTTTGGGGGCGTGGATATGACAGGGGCCAATCAAAGTGAACATTAGGGTATTTATACTCACCTGTTTCCTTTGCACCTTGCCCTATCGTGGTTTCTGTCCAGTTCCCTTTAGTGCTTGTATCGTTCAGTTGGTTTTTTGGTGCTTGACCTTGGCTTTGTTCCTGACTCCGCTCTCTCTTTATCCTTGCTTGTTTATCCGCTGGTTTGTCTTCTGTGTACCAGTCCTCGGCTTGTTCTACTTTACGCTGTCTCTCCGTTCCCTTGACCTCGGCTTGTTCTGGACTCTGTCTTTTCTTGTACTCGTCTAGTCCGGTCATTCTAAGGTCCGGTAAGACGAATCCTGGTTTCTTGTCTCTTGACTATCTGGACTATTCCTGCGTGTTGGGGTATATTACCGTGACATTACGATAGGGCCATGGACCCCGCAGGTTTAGGACAACAGATGGCCACTCATGAGGCTAGATTCGCAGAACAGGATCACCGTATGGATCAAATGGCTCAAGCCATCCAGACACTGTTATCCAGATCAGCTCCGGTACCTGTACCTGCGCCTCCTGTAACCCCTGTACCAGACACAGCTAATATGCCTAATGCTTCAGCACATCTAACCCCGCCACCTAGGTATGGAGGGGACGCTAAGACATGTAGGGGATTCCTTAATCAAGTGGAATTCCACTTTGAAATGTACCCACGTTCATTTCCCACTGATAGATCTAAGGTGGGTTTTCTTATGCACCAGCTTACGGATAAGGCACTTGAATGGGCAAATCTTATTTGGGAGGCTAATGGACCTATGGTACATGATTTCAATAGCTTCCTCACAGCGTTTCGTAGAACATTTGACACGACTAAATGGTCAAAAAATGCCGCCAGGGCATTAATGAGAATTAAGCAAGGATCTAAATCTGTAACCGATTATGCTATTCAGTTCCGTACCCTTGCCTCACAGGTAGATTGGACTAACAATGGGCTTACTACTGCGTTTATGGAAGGTCTGTCTGAAACTATGTTGGATGAGGTAGCAGCTAAGGACCTCCCTGTACCCCTAGAGGACCTTATTGACTATCTCATCGATATAGATAACAGGATCCGTGACAGGTTATATACCAGGTCCAGAAATAGACGCTTTGTCCCCGTTAACTCACCTAGAGCTGAGACTCCCGAGGGATCTAAAGGGTCAGAGGAGAAACCTATGCAGTTAGGGGTTGCCAAACTTACTGACGCTGAAAAACTTTATAGGAGAAAGGAGGGACTTTGTCTTTATTGTGGTAGGAGGGGCCATATGAGACAAGAATGTCCAGTGCGTACGGGAAACTATCGCACCTAAGACCGTATAGAGGACTGGCCTTGGGTGTGACATCAGAGTCCTCACATTTGCCTCTTAATAAATTGCTTCTCCCTGTTTCCCTGCACCTTGGTAGTAACTGCATAGCAGGGAATATACTAGCCCTGGTTGATTCCGGAGCGGCCGAAAACTTTATAGATTCCAGTTTTGTCAAGGAGAATAACATACCCACTAGAGAGAAGGAGACACCCTTGGCCGTAGAGGCCATAGATGGTAGACCATTATGCTCTCCAGTTATCGCACATGAAACTGTACCACTACATATGTCTACAGGGGTGTTACACTCTGAAACCATTCGGTTTCAGATCATTACTTCTCCTTCCTCTCACCTCGTGTTAGGGTATCCTTGGTTGCGTACTCATAATCCCACTATTGATTGGGAGTCAGGACAAATAGTTTCTTGGAGTGATGCTTGCCAAGAGTCTTGTATTGTTAAAATCACCCCTTTGAATTCTACTAATATTCCTCCTGTGCCTACGGTCATACCCCCTCAGTACTTGTCTCTTAAATCTGTTTTTGATAAAAGGGAGGCTGAAAAGTTGCCACCTCACAGGCCTTACGACTGTGCTATTAATTTACTACCTGGTACTATGCCTCCCAAAGGGAGAATATATCCTTTATCTCCTCAGGAGAATCTGGTTATGGAGGAATATATTAAGGAATCTTTAGAAAAGGGATTTATAAGAAGATCCTCTTCCCCGGCAGGGGCTGGTTTCTTCTTTGTATCTAAGAAAGATGGCGAATTAAGGCCTTGTATTGACTATAGGGGCCTAAATAAAATCACCGTCAAAAATGCGTACCCCATACCTTTGATCACGGAACTATTTGATAGGCTTAAACATGCCACGGTTTTTACTAAATTGGACCTTAGGGGTGCTTACAATCTCATACGTATCAAAAAGGATCACGAATGGAAGACCGCATTCAATACCAGGAGTGGTCACTACGAATATACTGTGATGCCCTTTGGCCTTTGTAACGCCCCAGCAGTTTTTCAAGAATTTATTAATGATGTCCTACGTCAATATATACATACATTCGTAATAGTATACTTGGACGACATATAAATTTATTCTACTGATTTACAGACTCATCACATGCATGTTAAATTAGTGTTGAGAACTCTTCTTGTTAACGGTCTCTATTGCAAACTCGAAAAATGTTCATTTGATCAATCAGAAGTCCAATTCTTGGGTTATATAATCTCTGCCAAGGGTTTTCGTATGGATCCCAAGAAACTTTCTGCCATTATGGAATGGCCTCTACCTCAGGGTTTGAAAGCCATTCAGCGTTTTCTGGGGTTCTCAAATTATTATCGGCGTTTTATTAAAGGGTTTTCTGCCATTGTAGCACCTATAACCAGAATGACCAAGAAGGATGGTAATACTCATGTCTGGAAACCAGAAGCACTTGAGGCCTTTGAATTCCTGAAGGCTTCGTTTGCCTCTGCCCCTATTTTACAGCATCCTGTCCCTTCACTACCCTTTATTCTTGAAGT
Source organism: Pelobates fuscus (assembly GCF_036172605.1). Lineage (NCBI taxonomy): Eukaryota > Metazoa > Chordata > Amphibia > Anura > Pelobatidae > Pelobates > Pelobates fuscus. The sequence goes on along the minus strand of NC_086317.1, from coordinate 343,159,139 downwards.
TGATGCTTCTGAGATTGGGGTAGGTGCTATCTTGTCTCAAAGAGATTCACCTGAAAAGCCGTTACACCCTTGTGGCTTCTTTTCCAGACAGATGTCCAAAGCAGAGAAGAATTATGATGTAGGCAATCGTGAACTCCTTGCTATCATTTTGGCGCTCAAGGAATGGAGACATCTACTAGAAGGTACTAGGGATCCCATCCTCATTTTAACGGATCACAAAAACCTCTCCTACCTTAGTGAAGCAAAAAGATTGTCTTCTACGCAGGCCAGGTGGTCTCTGTTTTTGTCTTGTTTTAATTACATAATCACATACAGACCAGGTGATCGTAATACTAAAGCTGACGCTCTGTCCAGACAATTCGAGACTACTGACAAACTAGAAATTGATGTTACCCCTGTCATTCCTCCCGACAGAATAATAGCTGCTACTGTTCTTTCTGTTTCTTCTTCCCTCTTACAAGCTATACAGGCTAAACAAAACATGGCTCCTGGGGAGAGGCCTGCTGATAAACTGTTCGTTGATATACCCGAGAGACGAGACATTATGTCATTATATCATGACACTAGAACTGCTGGACACCCTGGTATTTCTAAAACGTTCTCAGCAGTTTCTAGATATTTCTGGTGGGCTTCCTTACGGAAGGACGTCACCGATTACGTTAATGCCTGTACTACTTGTGCCAGTATGAAGTCCTCCCACAGAGTTCCTTGTGGGTTGTTGCATCCGTTGCCCATACCCGAGAGGCCGTGGTCCAATCTATCCATGGATTTTATTGTTGAATTACCTCCTTCGAATGGTAAAACTGTCATCCTGATGATTGTGGATCGTTTTTCTAAGATGGCTCATTTTGTGTCTCTTGTCAAATTGCCATCATCCAAGGAACTTGCCTCTATCTTTGCCAGGGAGGTGTTTCGGTTGCATGGTATTCCCACTTCGATCGTGTCCGATAGGGGTAGCCAGTTTATCTCCAGATTCTGGAAAACGTTTTGTTCAGAGATGGGTATCTCCCTCTCGTTTTCTTCTGCTTACCACCCCCAGTCTAATGGAGCTGCTGAACGTGCCAACCAATCTCTAGAGCAGTATCTTCGTTGTTTCGTGTCCCACCATCAGAACAATTGGGCTGACCTTCTTCCTTGGGCTGAGTTTGCTCGTAATAATGCTGCTCATGAATCATCCGGTAACAGCCCTTTTTACGTTGTTTATGGACGGCATCCCGTGGTTCTTCCAGCTGCATTCTCCTTACAGGGCATGCCAGCTCTGGATGAACATTTGGCTGTTTTACGTAATACTTGGGAGCAGGTTCAGTGTTCTTTGGTGGCTTCCGCTGCTCGCCAGAAGGTTCAGGCAGACAAGCATCGCAGGGCGGCTCCATCCTATGCTGTGGGGGACCGGGTTTGGCTTTCTACTCGCAATATTCGTCTACGTGTGCCTTCTATGAAGTTGGCTCCTCGTTTTATTGGTCCTTTTCGTATATTGCATGTGGTTAATCCTGTCTCGTATGCCTTGGATCTTCCTAGGAATCTACGCATTCCTAACGTGTTTCATACCTCCTTGTTGAAACCCCTCCTGTGCAACCGTTATACTCGGCATGTCCCTCCTCCCCCTCCGGTTTCTGTGGAGGGACATGAGGAATTTGAAGTGGCTGCTATACTTGACACTCGTTTTCTTCGGGGTCGCCTCCAATATCTGGTACATTGGAAGGGCTATGGGTCTGAGGAACGCAGTTGGATTTCCGCTGGCGCTGTTCACGCTCCTCGCCTTGTACGTTCTTTCCACGCTCGCTTTCCTGCCAGGCCTGCTCCTCCCCGCCCGGTGGGCGTGTCTTCAGGGGGGGTACTGTAGCAGTACTTACCCTCTCCAGGGGCCGGCCGGGGTCCTCTCTTCTCGCCGCGCGCGGTCCTGCTCCTGCACGAGCCGCGCGCGGCTCATCCAACGACGAGATCAGTCGGGCGGGCAGTGACCGCGAGAAGCGGTCACGTGTCCCGCCTGACACTAAGAGCGCGCCGCGCGTCTTGGACGCGCTCTTAAAGGGACAGTGGGAGACAAAATTAGAATCAGTCTCCCATTGGCCCCTGTCATGCCACGTTCCCCATACACTCACGTTTTGGGGGCGTGGATATGACAGGGGCCAATCAAAGTGAACATTAGGGTATTTATACTCACCTGTTTCCTTTGCACCTTGCCCTATCGTGGTTTCTGTCCAGTTCCCTTTAGTGCTTGTATCGTTCAGTTGGTTTTTTGGTGCTTGACCTTGGCTTTGTTCCTGACTCCGCTCTCTCTTTATCCTTGCTTGTTTATCCGCTGGTTTTTCTTCTGTGTACCAGTCCTCGGCTTGTTCTACTTTACGCTGTCTCTCCGTTCCCTTGACCTCGGCTTGTTCTGGACTCTGTCTTTTCTTGTACTCGTCTAGTCCGGCCATTCTAAGGTCCGGTAAGACGAATCCTGGTTTCTTGTCTCTTGACTATCTGGACTATTCCTGCGTGTTGGGGTATATTACCGTGACACCGTCCACCCATTGTAAAGCGCTGCGGAATCTGACAGCGCTCTATAAATATCATAATAATAATAATAATAATAATTCATTGCTCCTCTATGAGACGCAATGGCTTTGAAGAGATTGTGTGTGATATCAGCATGACATCACCAGAGTGGAGGTGTTGGTAAGGAAGTGAGTAGAGTTGAGCGGACACCTGGATGTTCAGGTCCGGCGAGTTCGGCCGAACTTTGAAAAAAAGTCCGGGTTCGGGCTCGAACTTGAACCCAAACTTGACCCCGAACCCGAACCCCATTGAAGTCAATAGGGACCCAAACTTTTGGCCACAAAAATGCCTCTAAAAAACTCCTGGATAGGGCTAGAGAGCTGCAAAAGGAAGTAAAATGGGGGTGAGAGTAGGACAAGTGCCCTGCAAACAAATGTGGATAGGAAAATCACTTAAAATAACACAAAAATTAAAAATACAGCTATGCCATAAAATAGCACTAGATGGAATCTTTGATTTTAGCTTTGGAAGAACATAAAGCAAAATCTAAAGCATGGCTGTCAGAAGGATCACCAGAATTATCCATTTGAGAGAGGGTTGGAGTGCAGGATTTTCTCTTTCATTGTTCAAATTGAGCTCTACTCCTGATGCATGGAGAAAAGGCCTTCACAAGCCTCTGCTAATGTGTACCTAGTTTATACTAAGTGACCCATAGGTTGAGGAGGCGGTGACCGTGGCGGTGGAGGAGGAGAATGAGGTAGCCAACACTGTCATTTATGGTTTTTTTTTATTGTGGTAGCCCACAAAATATTGGGACATACAACAAAATAAACATTTGCGGCCTGCGGTGCATTTCTTGCAGTCCTGATGCATGGAGAAATGCTCAACTCCTGATGCATGGAGAAAAGGCCTTCACAAGCCTCTGGTATTGTGTACATAGTTTATACTAAGTGACCCATAGGTTGAGGAGGCGGTGACCGTGGCGGTGGAGGAGGAGAATGAGGTAGCCAACACTGTTATGTATGTTTTTTTTTTTAATTGTGGTAGCCCACAAAATATTGGGACATTCAACAAAAGAAACATTTGCGGCCTGCAGTGCATTTCTTGCAGTCCTGATGCATGGAGAAATGCTCAACTCCTGATGCATGGAGAAAAGGCCTTCACAAGCCTCTGCTAATGTGTACCTAGTTGGGACATATAAAAAAAGACAACTCTGTTCCGCAGAGTAGCTGTTGACATTATAGTTGCGCATGCAATTTGTTGACCACATGAAAGGAAGGCAGCAGGCGTGCAAATAACCCACTCCCGACGCGGGAAGCTAGTGACGACAAATAACAATACAGGACTCTTTAGAGGCCCTGTAATTGTAATGAGTCCACTTGAAATCCTTTAACTCTGATCAATTGGAGGGAAGTCTGGTGCAGAGCCACTGACCTGTGCGTGCTGCAGCTGAAATTCTACTATCGCCTGCTGCTGCTCGCACAGTCTCATGAGGCGGTGAGCGGGAAGGCTGAAGTTATGCTGCAGCGCAGACAGACAAGCAGCAGCAGGGTGACAACGCCAAAAGCGTGCACAGCCGCTACAGTGAATGTCACATCCTATTAAATAAGATAAAAAGAGTGCATCTACACCTTCTACTAGAAAAGGTGCAGGGAGCACTGAGGTCAGGAAGGTGGTTCCAGATCCACCAAAGGGCTTGTACCCGAAAGAGGTTATAAAATTAAAGAAAATTATTTGAAACTCAAAAAAATGGGAATCAAAAACTGGTTTTATAATGTATTACAAAGAACTCAGCAGTATAAATATGACCCCTGACCCAACCATCAGCACTGGATGTACATAATTGGGGGGAGGCAATAAATCCCCAATATTGGCATACAGGGATACAATATCAAATTATACTCTCTAATTGATGTCTCCCAGGGAATTAAAACAAAAAAAGTTTATTATAGTTAATATAAGATAACATGGAGACAACAAAACTTGGAGCTAAGAAAAAAGAGTAAGCCTATATATATAGTATACCAAATAATAGGAAAGAAAGGAGTCTATGGGTGCCAAACACCACTCTACCAGGTCTGGCTATGATAAATCCCCAGGTCAAATTGGGTGGATGAATATGATGCCGATCAATATACAGGTATATAGGGGGTTAATTTAAAGCAAGAAAAACGTGAATGTCTCAATGACAGTATATCCACCCTATAACTAATATTTTAGACACGTTGGTGATCATAGGTTAAGCTATTTCTCCTGAGCATCGATATGAGAAGAACTCCCACTAATGAGGATAATATAGCAGTTCTATGCTGCCCCATTTATGGAGGAAAGGGTAGCAGGCGACAATTGCCTAAATGTGTATCTGCAGCGTATACGGAGATTCATACACCGGGGTGTAACCCCTATCACTCCCGAGATAGACACCTTCAAGGGTGTTCTATTCTATCCCTATAGGGAGAACTGAAGTAGCAGGCAAAGGTTATCTGTGGCATAGATGAAAGTCCAGTAGAATTAGAAATATATACCCTGCAACTCCTAAAAAACACCTTCAAGGGTGTTCTATGCTGTCCCTATCGACCGGAAAGAAAAAGCAAGTAGAGACAGCTAGCTGGCTATAAGAAAGACTCCTTCAGTGCTGATAGTTAAAGTAAATTTAAATCAAACAAATAGTGCTACCATAGTGACAAACTGTGCCAAAATAAATTAAAACAAAGCTGGAACCCGACGCGCGTTTCGGTGCGTCTAATGCACCTTCGTCAGGGGTTAAACGATACCTGGTCCCGCCAGTGGCTTTTAAATCTTTAACTGCCAATCGGAGTCCTCCGATCCAGCCCACTGATTCTCCTCTGGTGTGTATGGGGCGTGGGGTAGGTTGAAGCCCGGAAGTGGAACCCGGTCCAACCACTATTCAGGTGGGCGGTGACATTTCGTCATCCGTCCGTCCCCACGTGGGACAAGTCAACAGGAGGGGAGGGGGTTGGAGGAGGGGAGGAAGAGAAATGCTCCTCCCTCACTCTCAATTGTCCCGATAGAGGGACATACTTTGCGCATGAAAAAGTGCCGTTTAATCGGCTAAGTATAAACAATTAATAAATAAAAAATAATAATAATAAATGCAAAGTACGAGTTATTTCTTGGGAATTATTGCACAGTGAAAATAGCAAGGACACTGGGTCCTTGCAGATAATAGATTGGTATTAACCCTCCATTATGTTACATTTAAATGTAGCTTAGAAGTTCTACATTTATAAACCGATTCAAATAGAAAGGGGGAGGGGAGATGGAGATACAGCTCATCTTCATTTATTTTTATTTTTATAATTCCAATGTACATATTGCTTAACATCATAAGGTACATAGTTCGAAAAGTGTACATACTTCAAATGTACATATTTCTAAGCATCATATGGTGCTTAGATATCATCAACTGTACACAGGAAAATCCATATGAATATATCTTTTTATCTTGTTCCAATCATGATCTTACTATAGTGTGCAAAGAAAGGCATATAGCATATCGATGTGCCGTTGTCTCAAAGGAAACATATCTCGCTGTAATTCAAAAAAAGCACTTATCGAACTATGTACCTTATGATGTTAAGCAATATGTACATTGGAATTATAAAAATAAAAATAAATGAAGATGAGCTGTATCTCCATCTCCCCTCCCCCTTTCTATTTGAATCGGTTTATAAATGTAGAACTTCTAAGCTACATTTAAATGTAACATAATGGAGGGTTAATACCAATCTATTATCTGCAAGGACCCAGTGTCCTTGCTATTTTCACTGTGCAATAATTCCCAAGAAATAACTCGTACTTTGCATTTATTATTATTATTTTTTATTTATTAATTGTTTATACTTAGCCGATTAAACGGCACTTTTTCATGCGCAAAGTATGTCCCTCTATCGGGACAATTGAGAGTGAGGGAGGAGCATTTCTCTTCCTCCCCTCCTCCAACCCCCTCCCCTCCTGTTGACTTGTCCCACGTGGGGACGGACGGATGACGAAATGTCACCGCCCACCTGAATAGTGGTTGGACCGGGTTCCACTTCCGGGCTTCAACCTACCCCACGCCCCATACACACCAGAGGAGAATCAGTGGGCTGGATCGGAGGACTCCGATTGGCAGTTAAAGATTTAAAAGCCACTGGCGGGACCAGGTATCGTTTAACCCCTGACGAAGGTGCATTAGACGCACCGAAACGCGCGTCGGGTTCCAGCTTTGTTTTAATTTATTTTGGCACAGTTTGTCACTATGGTAGCACTATTTGTTTGATTTAAATTTACTTTAACTATCAGCACTGAAGGAGTCTTTCTTATAGCCAGCTAGCTGTCTCTACTTGCTTTTTCTTTCCGGTCGATAGGGACAGCATAGAACGCCCTTGAAGGTGTTTTTTAGGAGTTGCAGGGTATATATTTCTAATTCTACTGGACTTTCATCTATGCCACAGATAACCTTTGCCTGCTACTTCAGTTCTCCCTATAGGGATAGAATAGAACACCCTTGAAGGTGTCTATCTCGGGAGTGATAGGGGTTACACCCCGGTGTATGAATCTCCGTATACGCTGCAGATACACATTTAGGCAATTGTCGCCTGCTACCCTTTCCTCCATAATAGGGGCAGCATAGAACTGCTATATTATCCTCATTAGTGGGAGTTCTTCTCATATCGATGCTCAGGAGAAATAGCTTAACCTATGATCACCAACGTGTCTAAAATATTAGTTATAGGGTGGATATACTGTCATTGAGACATTCACGTTTTTCTTGCTTTAAATTAACCCCCTATATACCTGTATATTGATCGGCATCATATTCATCCACCCAATTTGACCTGGGGATTTATCATAGCCAGACCTGGTAGAGTGGTGTTTGGCACCCATAGACTCCTTTCTTTCCTATTATTTGGTATACTATATATATAGGCTTACTCTTTTTTCTTAGCTCCAAGTTTTGTTGTCTCCATGTTATCTTATATTAACTATAATAAACTTTTTTTGTTTTAATTCCCTGGGAGACATCAATTAGAGAGTATAATTTGATATTGTATCCCTGTATGCCAATATTGGGGATTTATTGCCTCCCCCCAATTATGTACATCCAGTGCTGATGGTTGGGTCAGGGGTCATATTTATACTGCTGAGTTCTTTGTAATACATTATAAAACCAGTTTTTGATTCCCATTTTTTTGAGTTTCAAATAATTTTCTTTAATTTTAATGTCACATCCTATTCCAAGTTACGGATCAGTCTGGTGATGGCTTCTGGTATCATGTACTCTTTTTACCGAAGCTGCATCAGGGTCCTGGTATGCGGCCGCACAAACGCTGGTGCTCAACACCAGGTGGCGTGCGGTTACCCTGCACCAGACCCTGCTAATCCATTCCACACTGTGACTCCTAACTTCAACATCAGGCATACTGGGTCCCGGTCGTCCGACCGCCGCCCAGACAGTGTCTGGGTCCTGGTCACTGGACTGCCCACCTCACTGTGAAACCACGAATGGATTGTTAAATCTGGTACGAACTCGAACTTTGCAGTTCGGGTTCGCTCAACTCTATTATGGATCCTTTGATCGCTACATGTATTACTAGGATAACTGGTAATTCTCGAGCTAATACATGCCGACGAGCGCTAGGGGACGGACGCTCCGCTTTTGCACCCTGCTCCCTCTTATGCGGTGCTGGTGCCTCTGTGTGACCAGTGCCTCTTCCTCCAAACTGCACTCGTCACTCGCATGACCTTGATTCCATGTGGGGTCTAGGACCTCATTATCCTCCACATCATCTTCCACCCACTCCTAAACCCTGCCCACCTTGCCGGTATGCAAACTGCAGAAAGCCACAGCAGTTGGCACCTGTGTTTTTCCAACATGTAAAGTCTGCAAAGGACATATGGAAATTGTTTTAGAATTTCCTACAGGCAACAGTTTTCCCTATAAACTGTCCTCTCAGTTTGATTTGTGAGGGTATTGCCCCAGAATTATAATATTGTTGAAGTACCTCTTAGCTATTGATCACTTGTTTAAATATAGCAGCTTGTTATCTGTTAGTTTCGAGTGTAGAAAATATCACTGTTTTCTATAACTTAGATCTGTGTAAAAAGTATTGTAGGTGTGAAACAATATTAACAAGTGACCGATGTAGTAAATTTGAATCAAAGTTACGCTTCGATTTGACTCTCAGATATGAAATGAACACCCCAAATATACTATTTAGCACCAAAAAAACAAAAACAAAAAAAGTGACTAATTGACTTTTTAAAACTCCAATGTAAGCAGCATATTAGCAGCAAAACAATTAGAATGTTTACAACTGCGCAGTAAGCACACTATTTGACGCTTATATTTGACTCTCAGATATGAAGTGCACCGCACGCCGCAAATGTACTATTTAGAAGATTAGCAGCAAAACAATTAGAATGTTTACAACTGCGTAGTAAGCACACTATTAGACGCTTCTATTTGACTCTCAGATTTGAAGTGCACCCCACTAAAATACTATTTAGCAGTTTAGGACCCAAAAAAATTTAAGTTTTAAAACTACAATGTGACAGCAGTATTTGACGATTCTATTTGTCTCTCAGATATGAAGTGCACCCCACTAATGTACTACCCCACTAATGTACTATTTAGCACCAAAAAAAAATTACCTTTTAAAACTCTGATGTAAGTGCACCCCACCCCACTAATGTACTAGTTTGCAGAATTCTTTCCTAAGCTGTACCTATCAGCGGCAGCATCCTCTCCCTACACTAATAAGACCGCATGAGCGTGCAGCGCTACGTGAGTCCAGCTTATATGTAGAGACTGGGTCACATGCGGCACTGGCCAATCACAGCCATGCCTACTAATGGCTGTGATGGCTTCAAAGGGCACACGAGTCAAACGCTTGTTGATTGGCTGCCCTGCAGCCTTTGAAAACGCGCCATTAAATCGCCGAACACCGAACTCCAACCTGAAAATACAGTGTTTGGGTCCGGGGTACAAAAAAACCTAATGTTCGGTATGAACCCGAACTTTACAGTTCGGGTTCGCTCAACTCTAGAACATTTTTTTAACCCCTTCACTTTCTTATTGAAAAAATAGCGTAGAACTTATTTGAAGCAAGGAATGCAAAGCTAGCACATACACATAACAGGAATTTGGAACATAAATTGCTTTGCAGACAAACTGAAAATGGAAATTGTGTACATTTGCACAGTTTTCATGTTTCATCCTTTATGAAACAAACATTGGGAAATGAAATGCTTTAGATAGTATACAATGTTCTTTATCTTGCAATATCTCACACAGCTTCTGAAATGTTAGCATAAATGTAAACATGCATTTTTTTTCTCTTATACAATAGGTGTAACATAAATAGATAAATTAAATTGCTCAAATCCATTGCTTATAGGTATTTTAAAGACCCTGAAAGCATTACTACAAGTGCAGGTAACTAAATATTGCTACAGAATGCAAAAATGATGTCTGCATTTGAGCATAATGCCCACATACAGTAAATACAGTTAAATCATATATTTCTAAAATAAAGGTGCTTAAAATTGCTTTTGTGATACTTATAAATTAAAATGTTCATACTTGATTTTGGTATTGAAGGGGTTAATGCCAAAAGGAGTGGGCAGAATGGACTATAGGTTCCCTTTAACAATGTATGTATGTGTTTGGGCCAGTAAAAAGTCAGAACCGGGTAATGGTTGCAGAACTATAGTGGATGTAATGTAACAGATGTAGATGTCCCGAACAGTTCGCCGGGAACTGTTCGCCGGCGAACATAGCTTGTTCGCGTTCGCCACGGCGGGCGAACATATGCGATGTTCGGTCCTCCCCCTATTCGTCATGGAGGTGGGAGGGTCTGGGAGGGAGGGTCTGCTGCTGATTGGCTGGAATATGTCTGCTGACTGTGAGGTACAGGGTCAAAGTTTACTCAATGATGACGAATAGGGGGCGGACCGAACATCGCATATGTTCGCCCGCCATGGCGACCGCGAACAAGCTATGTTCGCCGGCGAACAGTTTCCGGCGAACTGTTCGGGACATCTCTAAATGTAATATAATATAATATTTCAGTAATGTAATATAAAGTGCAATGGTAGTAGATGTGGAAAGAAAGCCAGTAGATTGTCAGAGATCCTGGCTTATTGAAATCAGTGCTATTCATAGACTGAAATCATGTAAGACACAAGCAAATATGTTAGATGAGTTAATTTGATAGATATACAAATGATAATTGATCTTTAACACTGCATGACAGATTACTTACTAGTGCAGTCATGAAAGATAGATTTACCTAATCCTCTTTCATGAACTTAATAAAAGAACTTGAATTAGTGATCAAAAATGTCTATGTCCTATGGTACAGGATTCTCCCTCCATTCTCAGTGGAGTACTTGTAGATAAATGGAATTGATCAACTTGTTTAAGCTGTATGCTTGTTTTACCTTGAGATCAGTGCAGTTGTTTGATGTTAGAAATAAGTCCTAAGTACTGCCCACTACTAGTATTTGCATTATAATTAGCTGATGTTGTATAATTGGAAAATGCCTCAAACTTTTTTCGTTTTTTTCTGATGTGAAAGGCTGAATGTGATGGACACAAGTTTTTTTCCGCCTATAATACTATGTAACTATGAGTATGCATACATCAGATTTAAAGGTTGCCAAAGTACTTTTGTTCCTAATACAGTGACCTCAGCCCATAACAGAGGGTCAAGGAAGCCTAAAGCACAGGTCCTTAGTTCCTTTACTCCAGGATACTTGTGGCCAGGGGTTTTCATGCCACAGGTTTTGTTTGTGAAGAGAAAAAAAAGTGTGCAACTGTATACAAGTTTGAATTCCTAAGCTTAATTGAACAACTTTAGAATTTATAACCATATGTTTCTAGTTTAAATTGTATCTGCAATAAAATCAGGTGACATGTTGTAAGTTCAGAGTTAGATTCCGTTAAACAATATATTTATAAATACTTATTGTATATGAAGAAGAACTTATTGTATATGAAGAAGTTTTTTCTTGCCATTAGAGAGTTAGCACATCTTTTAGACTTGCATCAGTGTGACCTAATTTATAGACTCCCTTCTCTGCCCATATCGGTCTTACTAATTAGCATCTTGTTTATCTTGCCTTTTGTCCTCAAAACAGTACTCATGAAGTCATAGTGACTGAATGGAGGACACCTGTTTTAAGAAATACTCTTTAACATTAATACACTGGTTTACTAATGAAAATGTCAAAACATTTTGTTAATGTATAAACTGTATCAGGCACACCTCGACATAGACTGTAGCACACATACTCTCTACTAAGGTTTCAATACCATTACAAGAATAGAAACAACTTTATAGTGTTATTGTGATGGACCGCCTGGCACCCTGACTGAGCGCCTCTGCCAATCGCTGCTTCCCAGTAGCCTGGAGTACTATAAGCACCGCACTGGACACCATAAGCACCGTAACCCCTAAGCCGCTGCAGCTTGGCTGGGGTCTTGCTGTCCTCCACCCACCCTGGACCCAACTTCAGGTTCCAGCTTCCAGTGGATGGATCACTCCTACTCCAGAGAGTCTAGCAGGTATAGCTGTGTAGCTCTTACAAGAGCTAGAGATTGTAGCCAGTATAGCAATCCGAAGCAGGTATAGCTGGTATAGCTGTTACCTACAATCCCGAGACGAGGCTGCGTGTTGAGGTGAAGTGAAACGATTTTAACGGGACCACACTTGGCCTTTTATGACAGTCCCCATGAAATAGGCACTCCCCCCTGGACCTGAGAGTAAACCACAGTAGAAACAAATACACAATCACATTGACTCTTAGATCCAGGACACTCCCATACAAACTAGGTCAATCCCTCCTCTGTACCTGGGAGATAATTTAGTCAAGTACTGTATTAACTCAATTATCTCCAGACACAAAAATACACATTTTTATAAAAACATAAAATACATACAATGTAGTAGGTGGATCAAACTTCTGAGTAAATCTGTAAAATATATAAAATAATATATTGTAATATGTCAATACAATTGTATAAATAGAGATGAGCTAAATCTCAACATATGGCTCTCATGGATGGCGCTGTGGGACTTTTTAGGATGTCTCTCTCCTATTCCCAGATCACCTGTTGGTTGCTCCGGCTGAGTACAAATCCAGGTTCTACAACTTGAATTGGATCTTTTAGGAGAAAACTTTATTGCTCCCCAATGTGGAGTAAAATTAGTAAAAATAAGTGCAGATAAAAACGAAATAAAAATGCTATTTCAATATCAATATGACTTAAAGTCAGTCCTGCCAGTTGGCAAATAAGTGTCCAAAGTGTCCGAAACGTGTTTCGCCCCGTACCAGGGGCTTTTTCAATCGTTATATGGGCTTCGTTCTCTGTTTGGCATCTTCTTAATCTCCCTGTAACTTTTACTTCCGGGTTCCGGCTATCGCACGTGTGGAACGCAACGTGCGTTCCAACGCTAGCGGCATGCGTTCCACTTCCGGATGGCGTAGTCTGTCGGCTGACGTCACTGGAACGCATGTCGAGCATGTCGTGCGTTCCATTTCAGAATTAGTGTGTATTAACATACAGGAAAATATTATTCTCTACAAATGTGTGTCTTGAGTATATAGTATTCAACATTTCCTTATTAGAGTATCAGATATTGTTGTTTATTTCCCCTTTATTTTAATATTCTTCTCAAATTCTATTTAGGCTCATCTTGATATTAAAATTTCTTTATAAGATAATAAAAGGAGGGGAAAAATCATTCACTGACATACTATATTTAAAGTGCTAAAATTGTGCAAAGGGTGATGATGGCCCTTAACCCCTTAACAACGTTACGACGTTCTATGCCGTCACGCTTTAAGTGGGCTTTAAAGCCGTTGTGACGGCATAGAACGCTGTAACGGCTTTGAGCCCTGGAGCGCCCGGTATACTTACCTTACCGGCGCTCCGCTTCGGGAGGACTGCCTCACAGTCCAGGCAGCCCCCCACGGCAAATCAGGCCCCCGGGGGCCATGTGATCGCTCTCAAAGAGCGATCACATGGCCCCCTATAGCTGGCTGTGGATCTGCCAGCAGGGGGACTGTCTAAAATATCAGACAGTCCCCCTGCTGGTGGGAGAGTAAAAAAAAAAAAAATATTAAACATGTTTAAAAATAAAATAAATATATTTATATATATATAATATATGTATATATATTATATATCAGATGTCCCGCACTCAATTTTCCGGTCTTGTGCTTGCCTCGGTGCTGCCTCAGCCGTTAATATAAACAAATAGAAAGGAGTGCACTCGAGAGGACTTCTTAAAAAAAATCAATTCAGTTTATTTTGCAAATGTGCAAACATTCAAAGACGATCAAGTCAACGTTTCAGTCCTCGAAGGACTTTTATCAAGACAGTGAATAGCGGGAAAAATAGTGATTTAAATACGATAAAGCAGAGTTTTGATTGGAGAGTGAACTATACGAAAAAGAGGTTGTGACGTAATCAGTGCTATGTCAGAGGTCAGAGAGCGTTATCCCAGATAGAGATTAACCCTGTAGAGTGTGAACAGTAAATAGAATATAGAAAAAATGGATTGCCGAGATATGGAGATTCCACATACTCGAACATCTTTAAAATACAAGGATAATATATAGAAAAAGGAGGATAAGGGTGCCACCCAGCATACAGATCTTATTAGAGATCTAAGGAGTAAATACACATATAAAGCAACATAATTAAATGGTAACAGTTAGGGTAGCAAACCAGTCCTACAAAAAGAATTCAAAGACCTAGAGAGATACAGTCCTCGATATCAAGTAACATATATGCAGTATCAAAAAAGCTTGAGTTACATAATCTATAAACACAAAGAAAAAGTTACTATGTTGTCCTGCAAACGATGAGACTGTTTAAACCAACAAAAATTTAACACATCATTATCTTTTCGGAATAAAGCAATTCAAAGGATTAATCTCATTTAGTCCCCCTGGAGACAATGTCCCCAGTGTAAAGATCCAAAAGGCTTCTCTCTGGAGAAGCAATGTGTCTCTATCACCCCCCCCCCTCACAGGGGTCGGAACATGTTCAATGCCCATAAATTTCAAAGTTGGTAGTGTATGTCCCATCTCAAGGAAGTGTTTGGCTATAGGAGTAGATGCAGTGCCGCTCGAGAGTGCTATTCTGATGGTTGACCTGTGTCCTCTCATTCGTTCCCTTAAGTCATTAGACGTTTTCCCAATGTACATAAGGCCACAGGGGCATGTAATCCGATAAACGACATGTGTTGTGATACAGGTAATCCGTTGTCGTATCTTATATTCTTTGCCAGAATGAGGGTGAAAAAAAGCTTTTCCTGGCGTCATATTGTTACAAGCTGTGCATTTTAAGCAACGAAAGCAGCCAGGATTCTGTTGTATAAATCGACCCGAGGTTTGTATATCCGTGTGAACCAAATAATCCCTTAAATTCTTATTACTCCTATAGCTTATCATAGGACTTTGTTGAAATATCACTGGTAATGTTTTGTCTTTTCTGAGTACTTCCCAATTGTTCCGTAACTTTTCAGATATATCCCTAGATTGTGAGTGATAAGTTTGGGGAAAAATCAATCTTGTCTGTGTATTCTTTGCCGTGGGTCCATCTGTATATATCTGCAATGCCTTTGAGTATGCCCTTTCCAGTATATATCTTGAGTATCCTCTTTGGGTGAATTTTTCAAACATCTCTTGTACCTGTGTAGCAGCCTTTATGGAGTCCGAATTGTTCCTCAGTACCCTAACAAACTGAGAAACCGGGAGGGATTTAATTAGATTGGGAGGATGATGACTGGTGGCATGTAGTAACGTGTTGCGATCAGTCTTCTTCGCAAACAAAGTGTAGCCCAATTTGTAATTTTCAATGAAAATCCGAAGATCCAAAAAGTCCATCTGTTTATTGTCAATTTGATATGTTAGTCTAACAGGTGAGTCAAGCTGATTAAGTGACTGTAACATATCAAGTAATGTTTGTTCTTCCCCAGACCAGATAATGAAGATGTCGTCGATATATCTGAAATACTTCAAAATATATTGGCCATATTCTTGCAGGATATATCGCTGTTCATATATATGCATATATGCATTCGCATACATAGGTGCCATAGGGGCACCCATAGAAGTCCCAGAGATTTGAATATAGAATGACTTCTCAAATCTGAAATAGTTTAACCCCTTAAGGACCAAACTTCTGGAATAAAAGGGAATCATGACGTGTCAGACACGTCATGTGTCCTTAAGGGGTTAATGTGAGACATAATTCCAGTAGTTCAAGGATGTATTCAATAGGAGGCTCAATTTTCTCCTGATGTTGTGATAGTACTTGTTGCATGGCGAATATTCCCTCTTCGTGGGGAATGATGGTATACAGACTGCTTACATCAATAGCCGCCAAAAAGACCCCTTGTGGAGGGAGATCGATGGATCCCAAAGTAGTTATAACCTGTGCAGAGTCCTTCACATAAGTAGGTAATGACATTATCGGTTTCTTGAATTTGGTGTCTAACCATTTTCCAAGGGGTTCCAAAAGGCCGCCAATTGCAGACACAATTGGTCGGCCTGGTGGCTGCTTCAAGTTTTTATGGACCTTCGGCAATGTATAAATAATCGGACACCTCAGGTGGGTTTCAAATAAATATTCAAACTCAGCAGTAGTGAGGAAGCCTGATTCCAAGCCCCTCTGAAGTGTCTGTTGAATGACCTTACTGAATTAATTAACTGGGTCTACGAGGGTGTACTCATAGACCCTCATATCCGATAATTGTTTAAGAATTTCTGCCCTGTAGTCTTCATATTGTAGAATGACTAATGCACCACCCTTATCCGCTGGCCGTATAATAATTGACATGTCATTAGCCAAACTTTGTAGAGCCTCTCTTTCGCTTTTGGAAATATTAGATCTGGACTGCCTTTTGTTCATCAGTACTTCAGTAGTATCAGTCTTGAGGATTTGAGAAAAAGTTTTTTAAGTGTGGCATTAGAAGTAATGGGGTCAAACGAGCTTCGCAGCTTGAACCGTTCAATTCCCTCCTCTTTGGTTTGTTGTTGCTGATTAGAATTTTTTAAGTAGTCTACTAAACAGAGTTTTCTATTGAACTTGAACTGATCGATTTCCCATTGGAATTTGTGAATTCTGGAAGTAGGGACAAATGAGAGACCTTTCTTTAGTAACATAATTTCTGTGTCAGTGAGAGCTCTGCCCGATAAATTAATAATAGGATCTTCTAACGTCTCCGTGGTGGTCGTCCTCTGTGTCCAGTGCCTCTTCCCTTTCTGCCCCCTCCGATTGTAGTGTTGATGTTTGGAGGGTGCTCTATGCCGGAGTGACCCCCACTGATTGATTCTCTCACCAGACCAAGTCCTGGTTCTAAAAAAGATGAATCACTTTGTTCAGAATGAATCACTTTGTTCAAAACGCCCTCTGACCTCTGACATAGCACTGATTACGTCACAACCTCTTTTTCGTATAGTTCACTCTCCAATCAAAACTCTGCTTTATCGTATTTAAATCACTTTGTTCAGATGAATCACTTTGTTCAGAATGAATCACTTTGTTCAAAACGCTCTCTGACCTCTGACATAGCACTGATTACGTCACAACCTCTTTTTCGTATAGTTCACTCTCCAATCAAAACTCTGCTTTATCGTATTTAAATCACTATTTTTCCCGCTATTCACTGTCTTGATAAAAGTCCTTCGAGGACTGAAACGTCGACTTGATCGTCTTTGAATGTTTGCACGTTTGCAAAATAAACTGAATTGATTTTTTTTAAGAAGTCCTCTCGAGTGCACTCCTTTCTATTTGTTTAAATAGATAAATACATATAATTACATAAAAGATTACATTAGTATACACGTAGAATTTAAATACCTATAAATGCATATATATAAAAATTATACGTGTATGTTTAAGTCATCTTTTAACATAATTAGGTGATTTGATTAATTAAAATTTGATTGACATACCTGACAACACAGGGAGAAAGTGCTGAGAATTTAATTCGCAAGCACTATATTTGACCCTGTAACTCTCCAAGACAACATAAAACCTGTACATGGGGGGTACTGTTTTACTCGGGAGACTTCGCTGAACTCAAATATTAGTGTTTTAAATTGGTAAATTGTATTACAACGATGATATTTTAAGTAAAAGTGACGTTTTTTGCTTTTTTTACAAACGAACGGCACTTTTATGGACTATATTATTGTTGTAATATGTTTTACTGTTTTAAAACACTAATATTTGTGTTTAGTGAAGTCTCCCGAGAATAACAGTACCCCCCATGTACAGGTTTCATGGTGTTTTGGAAAGTTAGAGAGTCACATATAAGGCTTGCATTTCATTTTTTTGACATTGAAATTTGCCAGATTGGTTATATTGCCTTTGAGAGCGTATGGTAGCCCAGGAATGAGAATTACCCCCATGATGGCATACCATTTGCAAAAGTAGACAACCCAAGGTATTGCAAGTGGGGTATGTCCAGTCTTTCTTAGTAGCCACTTAGTCACAAACACTGGCCAAATATTCGTTTTTTTTGCTTTTTTAACACAAAAACAAATATAAACGCTAACTTTGGCCAGTGTTTGTGACTAAGTGGCTACTAAAAAAGACTAAACATACCCCACTTTCAATACCTTTGGTTGTCTACTTTTTCAAATGGTATGCCATTATGGGGGTAATTCTCATTGCTGGGCTACCACACCGTCTCAAAGGTAACATTACCAATCTGGCAAATTTCTATTTGAACCCTGTAACTTTCCAAAACACCATAAAACCTGGTAATGGGGGATACTGTTGTACTCGTGAGACATCGCTGATTACAAATATGTGCATTTTTGTGCAGTAAAACCTAACAGTATTATGACATTCACAGCTAAAATGTCAGACGGAAATACAAATTTAAAAAAAAATCTTATTTTCTCACATTTTTTTTACATTTTATTCATAATGAATTATGTTCCATATATGAATAGTTAATGATAAATTAAAGCCCTGTTTATCCTGAACAAAATTATATATAATAAGTGTGGGTGCATATAATATGAAAGAGGGGAACTACGGGTGAACAGACATATAGCGCAAATTCCAGTTTTTGTTTACGTTTTGTTTTGATCAGAACGTGCACTATTGACTCCGTCCTGAAGGGGTTAATGATAACAGTCTATTGCAGTATTTACTTATCTTACACGTACATTGCTCTGGTGTATCATAAGGTACTTATAGTTTTAGAGTGTTAAAAAGAAAAGATAATGACTGTCTATTGTAATATTTGATTCTTATCACACTGATATCTTATAAGTAAAGTGCTCTGGTGGGCCAATAAGTGCTTTTTGTTCTTGAGGATAACAGTTTCTTAGAGTATTAAAAATAAAAAAATAAAAAGAGAAAATTAGATATTTAAAAGGCTGTTAATAATATTAGCACTTTAAATATAGTATGTCAGTGAATGATTTTTTTCCCCTCCTTTTATTATCTTATAAAGAAATTTTAATATCAAGATGAGCCTAAATAGAATTTGAGAAAAATATTAAAATAAAGGAAAAAAAAACAATATCTGATACTCTAATAAGGAAATGTTGAATACTATATACTCAAGACACACATTTGTAGAGAATAATATTTTCCTGTATATTAATACACACTAATTCCGAAATGGAACGCACGACACGCTCGACATGCGTTCCAGTGACGTCCGCCGACAGAGATGATGCCATCCGGAAGTGGAACGCATGCCGCTAGCGTTGGAACGCACGTTGCGTTCCACACGTGCGATAGCCGGAACCCGGAAGTAAAAGTTACAGGGAGATTAAGAAGATGCCAAACAGAGAACGAAGCCCATATACCGATTGAAAAAGCCCCTGGTACGGGGCGAAACACGTTTCGGACACTTTGGACACTTATTTGCCAACTGGCAGGACTGACTTTAAGTCATATTGATATTGAAATAGCATTTTTATTTTGTTTTTATCTGCACTTATTTTTACTAATTTTACTCCACATTGGGGAGCAATAAAGTTTTCTCCTAAAAGATCCAATTCAAGTTGTGGAACCTGGATTTGTACTCAGCCGGAGCAACCAAAAGGTGATCTGGGAATAGGAGAGAGACATCCTAAAAAGTCCCACAGCGCCATCCATGAGAGCCATATGTTGAGATTTAGCTCTAGGCTTGTGAGTACCTGACTCTCATATCTATTTATACAATTGTATTGACATATTACACTATATTATTTTATATATTTTACAGATTTACTCAGAAGTTTGATCCACCTACTACATTGTATGTATTTTATGTTTGTATCTCTTTGAGTGGTGTAAGGGGTTTCCACTCAGGTGGTCTGTGGCATTTATTGCTACCACACTTAGTCCCACTCCGTTTGTATATATACTTGTGTTTCACTTACATTTTTATAAAACCCCATAAAAACCTTTTAAAACATACAAAACCCCCACAAAAGTTACATCACCTGATAGACCCAATCTGGGTGAACAACATATCCAAAAATCACCCAGATCGGTTCAGGGGTTCAGAAATTCCCTGGAAATCATAGTTTTGGCCGACCGTATGCATGGTCCCATGCAGAAAACAGTTCCATAGAATCATGGCTAAGTGCCGCTGCGAGTGACCGGGAACCGCAAAGTTTTCATGCCAAAAATAGTTCCAGTGCTTTCGCGGCTTAGTCCTCCTGTAGTCTATTCGTGGTTTTGGTCCATGCGAATGGCCGCCAGTGAGCTAGCGTTTGGTTTTATGGAAAGTGCCGAACCAGGGGGAATAAAATATGGGTCTTTATTGCCGCTGACCTGGCCATAGTCTTTTGGCAGGAGGCTGGCAAGTAGGCCCCTCCAAAAGCCTGCAGCAATGTTTGTTTCGCTACAGTTATTATACATCATCACGCCCATTTTATTCAATTGCAGCTATAAAACAAGTACTCTGCAACAAATTGAAACTGGATATTTTTTTACAACTGCACTTATACATAATAAGGTGTTTTTTTTTTTTTTTGCTACTTTCACTGGTAGAAAGTGATGATTCAAACAAAAGTGATATTTAATTTTTGTTGAGTAGACAGAGTCGTGTTCCTCAGGAACATTGGACCAGAAATTGCAGGATTTAAAACTCAGAAAAATCTATCACCTAACAATAATGCTGGTTTTCCAACAACTTAAATATTAAAGAAAATTTATATTAAAATCAATACATAATTATCTTAAACTAACTCAGTAAATCTTCCATCTGTGCACTGTGAATTTTAAATTGGAATTTTACTAACAACCGCTAGTTGTACCCAAGGTTCTATCTACACACCTTGAATCTTGGCTGTCAAGCACTGTTGCAAAAAAATGTATAAAAGTATACAAGAAGAGTGTGTAAAGGCGCTTCTTATGGATAAAATACTGATAATAGAAGTGAGGTCCCCAAAACCTAATTATGTAACAAAGTGCTTCCCCAAAGAAACATAAAGTGACATATATATATATATATATATATATATATATATATATATAACAAATATTTACAAATTCTGGCACTCTTCCCAAAAAAAAATAAACACTTAGAGAGAATCAGACCAAGGTGCTTCACAGTGCTGAATATGTAAAACAACGAAAAAATGAGAGCACTCACTGGTTTTGCAAAAGCTGTGTATTCAAGTTCTAGGCAAACGAATCAACGTTTCGACCGTCAAGCGGTCTTTATCAAGAAGCCAAATCATTACAAACATAGACAATATATAGCATGTGTACAAATAAACTTACCCTATCACCGTGTAAAACCCATTAACCCGACCTGCCCCTTTGACCGGCGCCAAAAACCGCTGACGTGCGTGATGACGTCATGTCATGTGATCGTGATACTACCAATTGCTTAGTTACGGGCACACCATGTGACCTGCAATCATGTGATCGCAACCCAAGACAGTTGCTAAGAAACGCCTAAATAACCTGGACTATAGTGCACAGTAAATCGGAGGGAAAGAAAAATATAATAAAAATAGAAATAAAAACATGCATGGAGGATATACTTATTGTTCAAGTGGCTGGATTGAATGCTCTAATGTATATGGGAATCTCACATGTGGGCATCAGAATGGCAATGTTAAAGGAACCAAAGAGAGCTAAAAAATGTACTATACTGTGAAAAACGTGAATGTGGTAAATAAGTGAATAAATAAATAGATAAAAAGACATGGACAAAAAATAAATATAAATAAAAATAAAAATAAAAATAAAAATAAAAATAAAAATAAATAAATTTTTTATATATATAACAAGATATCAGTGTACATAGAGTCATCAGTATTAAAGTGTATGGTATAAAAACACAGAAAATACAACCATGCACTAGAATCCACTGGGATATCACAGAATACCTGAAACAAAATTAAAACAACATAGTGTGTACTGTATAAAAATATAAATGTGGGATATAAAAATAGGACTACCACTCACATGGCCCAGAGCCATCCCAGGTTCTGTATTGCAGGCTCAAGGGTGCCAATACTGGCTACAGGGTCCACATTAATTGTGTTTCTCTGCAAAGTGGGCGGAAACACTATGCTTCGTATACCCCCTATGGATGTTGACAATGTGTTCCGCTACTTTTTTTTTTTTAAAGCCCTTGTGGTCATACCAATATATTCTAGACCACAAGGGCACCAGAGGAGGTATATTACATTAGTAGAATGGCATGTGAGGGCCTAATTAGTATCAAAATTCATGTGTGTAGAATAAGAGGTAATTTTTTTTAAATTTTTTTTTTATTGTTCTTTTACAAGCTACACAAGATTTGCAAGGATAAAAACAGTTATCTAAACCAAAATACTCTTTTTCTTTTTTGTGTCCTTAAGAATACTAGTGGTTAAATGCGGTTTTAAATTATTCGCTCCTCTATATATTATATGTGATTTTTCACCTACAAGATCTCTTAAGTTAGAGTCAATTTTGAGGAAATTACAGTATCTATTTATTATATGTTTTATTTGTTTGGCATCTTCACTGAAGTTTAAAATCAATGGAATTGGTTGATTTTCCTCCTTATTTTTATTATGTCCTTTTTTATCACTCCTTACTTAGAATTAAATTCCAATCCAGGAGCTTGATATTGGTAATGCATTCATTCATTTTATATAGGTCATAGTTCCTCTCCATCAATCTCTTTTTTTAGAATTGAGGCTTGTTCGTCAAATATCTTTGTGTCGCTACAGTTCCTTTAAAGAAGCAGGAACTGTCCCTTCGGAATGTTTTTCAGTCATGGGTCATAATGGCAGCTTAATGTATCAATATAGCCATTGACATCAACCTTCTTGAAGAAAGTCTTAGTTTTAATACAGTTAATATATATACAGGTGCAAGAAAAAGTATGTGAACCCTTTGGAATGATATGGATTTCTGCACAAATTGGTCATAAAATGTGATCTGATCATCATCTAAGTCACAACAATAGACAATCACAGTCTGCTTAAACTAATAACACACAAAGAATGAAATGTTGCCATGTTTTTATTGAACACACCATGTAAACATTCACAGTGCAGGTGGAAAAAGTATGTGAACCCCTAGACTAATGACATCTCCAAGAGCTAATTGGAGTGAAATGTCAGCCAACTGGAGTCCAATCAATGAGATGAGATTGGAGGTGTTGGTTACAGCTGCCCTGCCCTATAAAAAAACACACACCAGTTCTGGGTTTGCTTTTCACAAGAAGCATTGCCTGATGTGAATGATGCCTCGCACAAAAGAGCACTCAGAAGACCTACGATTAAGAATTGTTGACTTGCATAAAACTGGAAAGGGTTATAAAAGTATCTCCAAAAGCCTTGCTGTTCATCAGTCCACGGTAAGACAAATTGTCTATAAATGGAGAAAGTTCAGCACTGCTGCTACTCTTCCTAGGAGTGGCCGTCCTGTAAAGATGACTGCAAGAGCACAGCGCAGACTGCTCAATGAGGTGAAGAAGAAACCTAGAGTGTCAGCTAAAGACTTACAAAAGTCACTGGCAAATGCTAAAATCCCTGTTAGCGAATCTACAATACGTAAAACACTAAACAAGAATGGATTTCGTGGGAGGATACCACAGAGGAAGCCACTGCTGTCCAAACAAAACATTGCTGCATGTTTACAGTTTGCACAAGAGCACCTGGATGTTCCACAGCAGTACTGGCTAAATATTCTGTGGATAGATGAAACCAAAGTTGAGTTGTTTGGAAGAAACACACAACACTATGTGTGGCGAAAAAGAGGCACAGCACACCAACATCAAAACCTCATCCCAACTGTGAAGTATGGTGGTGGGGGCATCATGGTTTGGGGCTGCTTTGCTGCGTCAGGGCCTGGATGGATTGCTATCATCGAAGGAAAAATGAATTCCCAAGTTTATCAAGACATTTTGCAGGAGAACTTAAGGCCATCTGTCTATCAGCTGAAGCTCAACAGACGATGAGTGTTGCAACAGGACAATGACCCAAAGCATAGAAGTAAATCAACAACAGAATGGCTTAAACAGAAGAAAATAGGCCTTCTGAAGTGGCCTATTTAGAGTCCTGACCTCAACCCGATTGAGATGCTGTGGCATGACCTCAAGAAAGCGATTCACACCAGACATCCCAAGAATATTGCTGAACTGAAACAGTTCTGTAAAGAGGAATGGTCAACAATTACTCCTGACCA
Organism: Pelobates fuscus; assembly: GCF_036172605.1. NCBI lineage: Eukaryota > Metazoa > Chordata > Amphibia > Anura > Pelobatidae > Pelobates > Pelobates fuscus. Next base: position 343,134,982 of record NC_086317.1, on the reverse strand, counting down.
TTGCGCACATCTGATCTGCAACTACAGGAAACGTTTGGTAGAAGTTATTGCTGCCAAAGGAGGTTCAACCAGTTATTAAATCCAAGGGTTCACATACTTTTTCCACCTGCACTGTGAATGTTTAGATGGTGTGTTCAATAAAAATATGGCAACATTTCATTCTTTGTGTGTTATTAGTTTAAGCAGACTGTGATTGTCTATTGTTGTGACTTAGATGATGATCAGATCACATTTTATGACCAATTTGTGCAGAAATCCATATCATTCCAAAGGGTTCACATACTTTTTCTTGCAACTGTATATATATATATGTATATGTGTATGTATGTATGTATGTATGTGTGTGTGTGTGTGTGTGTGTATATATATATAAATATATACAAAAAACAAAATAATTCCTGCACTCATGCTAATGCATCCCTCAGTGACCGGGTGCCAGCCAAAAATAGCTAGTTTATCCATCTGTCTATCAGCTGAAGCTCAACAGACGATGGGTGTTGCAACAGGACTATGACCCAAAGCAAAGCATATGTGTGTGTGTATATATATATATATATATATATATATATATATATAGTTAGGTCAAGAAAGTTGATATCAGATATAATTGGACTATAAGGACATTACACTTGTTAGCCGTTTTGCACAATGACACTAAGAACGAATGCGACTGATTATCCTCATGAAATTGCCACCTCCTTAGTAATTGAAATAGACTCTGCATTCCCGCCATCAACGCTGCGTTCCAACCACGCGTTGTTACGGTGACGTCAGTAGAAATGACGCCAGGAACCCGGATACATCATCATAGATGTGGAATTACAGGAAGATTGGACACAGATGCACAGCACATTAACCCCTTAAGACCGCAGGGAGTTCTATGCCGTCCTTATTTATATGGCTCTAAACGCCGCAGGGCGGCATAGAACGCCCTGCGATCTTTTCTACTTACCCGGTCGCCGGCGATCCCACGCCGGCGATCGCAGTATGGGGACTTACCTGGGAGCCCAGGGAGTCCCCCTCTGTCCTCCTCGGCCCCCCTGGGCCATGTGATCGCGAGGTCCTTGCGAGGACCCCGCGATCACATGGACGGCATAGCCGTCCATGTCAATGCCAGCAGGGGGAGTGCCTGGAATGACAGGTACTCCCCTTGCTGCCTGAAAAATAAAATAAAATAAGTTAAATTAGTGTAAAAATAAATAATATATACTTAGATCATATATTTATTTATTATATATATGATCTAAGTATATATATATATATATATATATATATATATATGTATACACATACACATAAATATACATACACTGTCTACGTGTATTTTAATATTAATATATACATAATTATATATATATATTAATATCAAAATACACGTACAAAATATTGATTAAATATATACATAATTTTCATTATATATATATATATTTATATATAACAAAAAATAAATAAATACGTTAAAAAATAAAATAAAAAAATAATAAAAAATAAATAGATAAAAAATATATATGCATGCGTAATTTCGTTCTAACTGTATTTTAAAATTAATATATATATATATATTGATATCAAAATACATGAACGAAATAGAACGAAATAATATATATATATCTATATACATAAGTATATACGTATATATCACTATATATATATACCTATATATAAATAATAAAAAAACAATATTATATACATATATATATATATACACACACATATATATAATAATTCTATGTATATATATATATATATGTAATAATTTTACATAATTAGGTAATTTTATTAATTACAATTTGCAGGACCTGCCTGACAACCCAGGCCCAAAGTTTAGGGAATTTAATTTTCTAGCACTATATTTAACCCTGTAACTTTCCAAGACACCATAAAACCTGTACATGGGGGGTACTGTTTTACTCGGAAGACTTCGGTGAACACAAATATTAGTGTTTCAAAACAGTAAAATATATTACAACGACGATATCGTCAGTGACAGTGAAATTTTTTGCATTTTTCACACACAAATGGCACTTACACTGACGATATAATTGTTGTGATACATTTTACTGTTTTGAAACACTAATATTTGTGTTCAGCGAAGTCTCCTGTGTATAACAGTACCCCTCATGTACAGGTTTTATGGTGTTTTTAAAAGTTACAGAGTCAAATATAAGGCTTGCGTTTCAGTTTTTTCACATAAAAAATTGCCAGGTTGCCTTTGAGACCGTATGGTAGCCCAGGAATGAAAATTACCCCCATGATGGCATACCATTTGCAATAGTAGACAACCCAGGGTATTGCAAATAGGGTATGTTTAGTTTTTTTAGTAGCCACTTAGTCACAAACACTGGCCAGAATTTGCGTTCAAATTAGTTTTTTGCATTTTCAAATATTAACACTAATTTTGGCAAGTGTTTGTGACCAAGTGGCTACTAAAAAAGACTGGACATACTCCATTTGCAATACTTTGGGTTGTCTACTTTTGCAAATGGTGTGCCATCATGGGGGTAATTCTTATTCCTGGGCTACCATATGGTCTCAAAGGCAACGTAACCAATCTGGCGAATTTCAATGTGAAAAAACTGAAATATGTAACACGCTATATTTGACCCTGTAACTTCCCAAAACACCATAAAACCTGTACGTATGGGGTACTGTTTTACATGTGAGTCATCGCTGAATACAAATATGTGTATTGTATTGCAGTAAAAGCAAACAGTATTTTGACATTCACAGTTAAAATGTCACGTAGAACTAAAAAATGTTTACAAAATTCTTATTTTCTCCCATTTTTTTACATTTTTTTCATATTAAATTATGTTCCATACCTAAATATTTTATATTAAATTAAATCCCTGTTTCCCCTGAATAAAATGATATATAATAAGTGTTGGTGCATTTATTATGAAAGAAGTGAATTACGGTTGGACAGGCATATAGCGCAAATGCCAGGTTTTGTTTACGTTTTGTTTTGATCACAACTTGTACATTTGGCTGCGGTCTTAAGGGGTTAAGAGATTAAAGTTTTTATTTTGCCAAGCATCTGATGTCCAGTCTCCTGTTTTGATAACGTGGGACCTGTAGCCAGTATTGGCAACCTTGAGCCTGCAATACAGAGCCTGGGACAGCTCTGGGCCAAGTGAGTGGTAGTCCTATTTTTATATCCCACATTTTATATTTTTATATACAGTACACACTATGTTTTAATTTTGTTTTAGGTATTCTAGTGGATTCTAGTGATATGGTTGTATTTTCTGTGTTTTCATACCATACACTTTAATACTGAGGTACACTGATATCTTGTTATTCATAAAAAAATATTTATAGTAAATCTCACTCAGAATAAAAATTATAAAAAAATAAAAATAAAAACTGCCATAAGTTAATACATCTCACATTAAAAAATTAAAGTACCATCAATATAGATATTTGACTACCAATTCCACGAAAGGCAAAATTATGTAAATGGCTAGCAATGTTTTTTTTTTACCTTGACCTGTGATATATGTAAATAGAAAAGCATGACATACAGGGGATAATGAATTGGAAATATAAAAGAATCTTCAGTGTAGAGGACTACAGTACATGAAATGTGAGCAATGGACAAAAAGTATATATCAAATTATTTATTTATGAAAATTATGCATTATGACACATTCACGTGGGCAGAGAAAGGCATATCTCTAAATACCATTGTACCTAGATAAATCAATAGATGGAATAAAGGAAATGAAAACAATAAGCCAATAAAGAAGATGCATCTTAGGATTCAAATATCTAGATGATGCAATTCATATGTTTTGACTTCATTTATCATTTTATTACAGTAAAGAGAGCCCGCAGGAGCCAATGAGTAACAAATGTAAACTGCATAGATATCTTATTCAAAAATGTAACAATGCAGAATGTCAAACTTGATTACTGAAAAATTGAAACTAGTAGGAACGTGAAGATATTAAAAGATTGATACAAGAAAACAGACATCAAAATCTATATATGCTTAGTTTCCAGACCAAGAGTTAGAAATGCACCAATTTACATAGAAAAATACATACAAATCAGATGGACATGATATTACTAAGTAAATCAGACGGATATGTATGCGATAAATAAATCAGATGGATATGTAAGTTGTTCCAGGCATGGTATTCAACAGTGCGTATAAAGATATTTCATTATGCTATCTAGATGGTACAACATACAAAGGTGGATGTCAAGGCCACTTTACCCGGGTCATTTGCATATATCTGGTGGCAATGTTTTTGAATCATTCCATACTGAACTATACCCATTTATATATAAAATTTCCTTGAGTTTTAAGTTATTGACAGCAATAAAATTCCTTATCACTGCAAAGTGGAAGCAGGCATCACATATACACATACTGAATAGGTGCAAATTAGTTAGATTGCTATGGAAGAAATAAAATGGTCTTATAAACTGCAATACCACAACATCAGAAGGCTTGGTACCCATTGGTAGAATTCCTGCACATGGACAGGACTACTTTCAATGTATAGGTGACTTTGTTTAGTGTGTGCAAGGGTTCAAAATAACTTCTGCACTACACCAAAAAAAATTATAAAAAGCCTGAACCTATTCTGATATAAAAAATACCAACAGCAGGACAATTGGAGAGTCCTAGGTTACCCCAGCCAAATTAGATTCTAAACCTCAAAATCACTCATGTCTCTTTTTTAATGTGATTTGTTAATGTGATTCTTATACCAGGCAAGATACATCTTAATAAAACATATATTTTGAACATAATTAGGTACTGTGCCCACTTTTAAAAAGAAAAGACCTTTCAAATGCATTACATTATGCAAACAGATGAAATAAAAAGAGATAAATTAACAGGGTTTTTTTTTTTTTGCCTTTTGGATCAACAGCAAAAAACAGGTGTGAGGAAGGCTGAACTTGATGGACGCAAGTCTCTTTTCAGCTATCTAACTATGTAACTATGCAGGGGTCAAGTCCTGGGGAAAAAAGTGTGGGAACTCCCGCCCCTCCCCCCCCCCCCAAAAAAAACCCAAAACACTTGTATGCATATATAAACGCGTGCACACACATACACTCACAGACGCACACATACTCAGACACTCACACAGTGGTGTATTTCAATTTTGTGCTGCCATAGGCATGACTATACCTGAGCACCCCCCTAACCTAAATTTACCACCCCTTCCTGGCAAGGGCGCACCGCTTCCTGATTAAGAACCCACCCCTTCCTCTTAAGACTCCACCTTTTCCTGCTCCTTTTAAAGAAATACTATAGTGCCAGGAAAACAAAGCTGTTTTCCTGGCACTATAATTCCCTATAGTGCCCCCGTCCCCCACTCAACACTGAAGGGGTTAAAATCCTATGGGTAATTAGCAGATGCTGGATGTCCTCATGCACATGGTGGGGACGTCCAGCATCAGTTAGGCGACTTTTGGTCACCTAACCACCCGAAAGTCCCTCTAGTGGCTGTCTGGTAGACAGCCAGTAGAGGTGGAGTTACCCCTCAAGGTAATTATTGCAGTTTCTGAGAAACCGCAATAATTACACTTGCAGGTTTAAGGGGACTGGGACACTGCACCCAGACCACTTCAATGAGCTGAAGTTGTCTGGGTGCCTATAGTGTCCCTTTAAGCACACTCTCTGACAGACACCCACACTGGCAGATACACACTGACAGTAACACACACACTCAATGACAAACACGCAGACGTCACTGATTTGACACGCACACATTCACTGACACACACTAATTCATTGACAGACACACACAAACACACTGACAGACACACACTAATAGTCACACACACACTAAATGACAGACTCTCACTGATTTGACAGACACTTACAAACATACACTAAGAGAAGCACATACACTCATACACACACGTACATACGCTAACAGACGTAAGTACACTCATACACACACACTGACACAAACATACACTAACAGACATAAACTAACAGCCATACACTAACAGACACACATGCACACTAACAGACACACACACACATACACTAACAGACATACACACACATACATACTAACAGACATACACGCACATACACTAACAGACATAAACACATACACTAACAGACACACACAGACATACACACACAGACATAAACACATACACTAACAGACACACACATACACTAACAGACATACACACACACACTAGCAGACATAAACACATACACTAACAGACACACACACAGACATAAACACATACACCAACAGACACACACACACACTAACAGACATAAACACATACACTAACAGACATAAACACAGACACACACAGACATAAACACATACACTAACAGACACACACATACACTAACAGACACACACTAACAGACATAAACACATACACTAACAGACACACACAGACATACACTAACAGACACACACAGACATACACTAACAGACACACATATATACAAATAATTAATATTATTAATATTGCCCACCCACCCTCCCTACCTTTTAGGAAACCTGTCAAGGGGGCCACCTGATTGCTCCTCTCTCCCCCCCGGCGGGCGGCTCTCTCCCCCCCGGCGGGCAGCTCTCTCCCGGTCACACACGGCGAGGGAGCTGTGTCCTCTCTGCTCCCTCTCGCCGCGTGGGTTGTCTGCTGATACAGGGAGCCGGAATATGACGTCATATTCCGGCTCCCTGCATCAGAAAACGGCACGCGGCGAGTGGGAGCAGAGAGGACACAGCTCCCTCGCCGTGTGTGACCGTGAGAGAGCCACCCGCCGGGGGGAGAGAGGAGCAATCAGGTGGCCCCCCCATGACAGGGGGAATACAGGGCTTTGGGGGCGGCATTTTTTGCCGCCCCCTGAGTGCCTGCAGGGGGAACGGCGTTCCTGCTGTGAAAAAAGTGCAGGAACGCCGTTCCCATGCGTTCCTGCAGGACTCGAGCCCTGTAACTATGTAACTATGTAACAGGAAAACTACTGTCCTAGAGAGGTTTCAGAGAAAAACCTATACTATTTGCATAATAGACTAATCCCACCCATAAGGGCAGTTCAGATCCAGAATGCTGGCAAGTCTTCTCTGCCCAAGAGATACAGTAACCACAGACAATGTATTTGGCATTCTATGGGCCTCATCGGAGAGATGTAGCTGAAACCTCTCTAGGCACAGTAAACACAGAGTCCACATCTGGATTATCTTTTTACATCAGGAAGAGCCAAGGTAAATGCATTGCAACAAAATCAGAGAATATGAAAATGGGGAAAAGTTCAGAGAAGCCTTAATAGCTTGCCTTCAGGTCTCAAAAACATGTCTTCTCATTTGTGTCATTAGAGATGGAAACTACAACATTTGCATATTAGTCTGATCCCACCCATAAGGGCAGTCCAGATCTGATATGCTAGCAAGTTTCCTTAACACAAAACATAAAGCAACCAGCCTTTTTTGAGCCTAGTCAGTGAGTTGTAGCTGATACCCCCATAGGCAAAGTGAGTGGAGGGTCCTAGTCTGAATTTCAACAAAAATAGAAAATTGGAGAAGTACAGCATTGCCCCACATGTGAAATTATAGGGTCAAGTTACAGACATGCCAATTTAGGTGCCAAAAACAGATTCTGGAAGCAAATCAGATAAATAAAAAAGGCATAAAAATAGGCCAATAGGTTTTCTGCAAAATATTTACATAATATTAATATTATTATTGCCATTTATATAGCGCCAACAGATTCCGTAGTGCTTTACAATATTATGAGAGGGGGATGCAACTATAAATAGGACAATTACAAGAAAACTATAGGTTGAAGATTTTCCTGCCATTTGATTCACAGATCAAGTGAGAACAAGTAACCAATAGAGGGGAAAAACAGGAGCAGTATGCAATCTATATTTATATATTAATTTTATCTATTACATATTTAATATATAATATATAAATATATATTTGTGAAGAACAGTGATTAAAAATCAACATTTAGTGACTGCCCCTTAGCCATCAATCATCTGACCTGGGCAGAATTCAGAATCATGAATCAAAATACCATGCTTGGCCATTGTTCTTGGTTGGTTCGTGATTCGCAAAAGTTTGTTCAGTTCAGATATTCGACTAATCACCGAATCAGAGCTAATGCAGACAATTTGCAGGTTAGGACTAAATTGATCTCTAAGTCTATTGAATTAATGTTAATAAGTAATACATGGATAAAATTATTGAATGGTACTTAAAGTTAGTCTAAGTGAACCTTCACTGATGATAGTTTATAAAATGTGGCTTACCTGTTGTAAGGATTAAAGCCATTTTAGAACAGTTTAACTTCTTACTTGAGGTTCGCTGGTCATCACTTACCATCTGCACTACTTCCTATGGATAGCTGATCTAGCCCAGTGGTGCAGGGCATAGTTATCAACTAATGTTAGCTCCCAAGTGAGAGCTTACAACTCATTGATGGTTGTAGTGGAGGCAAGGAAAGATGCCCAGATGATCCCAGGTAAGTCAAACTATCTGTGACTTACCCAGTTGACAGACCCAGTTGTCACAGTGATATAAAAAGTGTTGTTTACCATGTATATCAAGCAATGAATGTGCTGTGAAGGAAAAGCCACTCATTCAAAATAAATGTGAACTGAGACATTCATTTTCTAAAATATGACCTTTATTCATAAAGGTAAAATGTAATTTGAAGCGAGCACAGAGAGCAGAAAGGAAAGGTTTGTCTTTCAAAGTTGGCATCAATCAGTTGTTAGCTATAGGCTAGCAAACACGGCAAGAATCAACATATACCTATATATAGATAATCGAAAACAAAAAAAAATGCAATTAGATATAAATGTATAAAGAATATTGCTAATTTCTTAGCGAGTGTTCACCGTGTGTATTGCCTTATAATCTAAATATCGTATTTTTGTAAAGCAAATTTTAAAAATGAATTTTCTTTCTGTATACATTAAAACAGTTTCTTGATAATTTCTTTAAGTAAACATGTGGCGCTTCTTATACACTTTTATCTGCATGCTGTGCACGTAATCGAGTAAAGCACATATTGTGAATTGCAATTCACATAGGAGGTCATTCCATTTGACTTTCCCAGGACATAAAATTCATATATTTACTATACAGAAACATGCCCAGAGCATTTACATTTAGTGCTATCACATTCATATTTTACTATCCAACCATGTAATAACATCTTCTCATGTCATCTTCAAACCAACTGGGGATAGTTTATTAGAAAGAGTATACACTTTTTTTTAATAAAGCAAATGTTATCCTTGATTTAAATTTTCAAAATTTTAACCCCTTAAGGACTGAGCCAAATGTACACGTTGTGATCAAAACAAAACGTAAACAAAATCTGGAATTTGGCTATATGTCTGTTCAACGGTAATTCACCTCTTTTATATTAAGTGCACCCACACTTATTATATATCATTTTATTCAGGGGAAACAGAGCTTTTATTTAACATCAAATATTTAGCTATGAAACATAATTTAATATGAATAAAATATAAAAAAATGGGAGAAAATAAGACAACATTTTTGTTAGTCCTACGTGACATATTAACTGTGAATGTCATAATGCTGTTTGCTTTTACTGCAATAAAATACACATATTTGTATTCAGCTATGTCTTACATGTAAAAGAGTACCCCCTATGTAAATTGGGAAGTTACAGTGTCAAATATAGCATGTTACATTTTTCAGTTATTTCACATTAAAATTCGCCAGATTGGTTACGTTGCCTTTGAGACCGTATGGTAGCCCAGGAATGAGAATTACCCCCATGGTGGCATACCATTTGCAATAGTAGACAACCCAACGTATTGCAAATAGGGTAAGTCCAGTGTTTTTTAGTAGCCACTTGGTCACAAACACTGGCCAAAGTTAATCTTAATATTGGTTTGTGTGTGAAAGATGCCCCATTTGCAATCTGCAAATGTTTCAAATGGAATGAGGTAAAAATTTGATTCTTTGTTAAACTGATTTGCATATGCCCACCCAGAATCCTTTGCAGTAGTAACATCACTGCAGATTTGTGATTTCTGTGGGAAAAGCAAGTATTATGGCTTGACTGGTGTGCAGATTTTTGTTTAACATTGTATATAATTTTTTTAAATAATTTTTATTTATATATGGTTTTATATATATATATATATTTTTTTATTATTATTTTTTAACTGTTGATCTTGAGGAAAGTCCCGTGTAGTGGACTGAAACGTCGATCATTTTAAATATGCTTTAATACAATTTGGTTTTTTTATCTGGTCCGTGAGTGCTGCTAACTCTTTGGATTTCTTATATATATATATATATATATATATATATATATATATATATATATATATATATATATATATAGTGATATATACGTATATACTTATGTATATAAATATATATATATTATTTTGTTCTACCAGTTTTTTGATATCAGTATTTATATATTAATATCAAAATACAGTTAGAACAAAATTACACATATATATTTTTATATATTTTTTAACGTATTTGCATATTTATTTATTTTATATTGTATATAAATATATATAAATATAATTATATATATATATATATATATATATTTAATCAATATCATGTGTATTTTGTGTATTTTGTGTATATCATGTGTATTTTGATATTAATATATATACCGTATTTATCGGCGTATAACACGCACTTTTTCTCCCTGAAAATAGGGGGGAAATGATCCATAGTATTCTCACCCCCCTTTGTATAGTATTCTCCCCCCCTCATAGTATTCTCCCCCCTCCCATAGTGTTCCCCCCCTCATCCCATAGTGTCCCCCCTTTCCATAGTATTCTCCCCCCATAGTATTCTCCCCCCCCTCCCATAGTATTCTCCCCCCCCACATAGTATTCTCCACCCCCTCCCATAGTGTCCCCCCTCCCCTTGTCCCATAGTGCACTTTCCCTTGTCCCATATTTACTTACCTGTCTTGAAGCGTGGGCCGGTGTTCAGCGCGCACCGCGGTACTGGAACTTCAATTTCAGGTTCCGGTTTCCGGCGGGACTGAAAGGAAGTGTGCACACTTCCTTTCAGTCCCGCCGGAAACCGGAACCTGAAATTGAAGTTCCTGTACCACGGTGCGCGCTGTGAAGCTGGCCCACGCTTTAAGACAGGTAAGTAATTATGGGACAAGGGAAAGTGCACTATGGGACAAGGGGAGGGGGGACACTATGGGAGGGGGTGGAGAATACTATGTGGGGGGGAGAATACTATGGGAGGGGGGGGAGAATACTATGGGGGGGAGAATACTATGGGATGAGGGGGGAACACTATGGGAGGGGGGAGAATACTATGAGGGGGGGAGAATACTATACAAAGGGGGGTGAGAATACTATGGAAGGGGGGGACACTATGGGATGAGGGGGGAACGCTATGGGATGAGGGGGGGAACACTATGGGAGGGGGTGGAGAATACTATGGGAGGGGGGGAGAATACTAAGGAAAGGGGGGGAGAATACTATGGAAAGGGGGGGAACACTATGGGATGAGGGGGGAATACTATGGGATGAGGGGGGGAATACTATGGGAGGGGGGGAAATTTCCTGGAATTTCCTTCTTAAAATGAGGTGCGTGTTATACGCCGGTGCGTGTTATACGCCGATAAATACGGTATATATATATATATATATATATATATATATATATATATAAAAATATTAAAATGTACTTAGACAGTGTATATGTATGTATGTGTATATATATATACTTAGATCATATATATAATAAATATATCTGATATTTATTAATATCTGATCTAAGTATATATAATTTTATTTTAAACTGTTTTAACCTTTTTTTTTTTTAACATTTTACAGGCAGCAGGGGGGAGTACCTGTCATTCCAGGCACTCCCCCTGCTGGCACTGCTGTGGACGGCTATGCTGTCCATGTAATCGTGAGGTTGTCATGTGATCGCGAGGTAAGCTGATTGAGCAGGGCCCTCCACCGATCTGTTCCTGTATGTCCAGTTGTCTGGTTACAGTTACATGTCTGTTGTCCACCCATTGTACAGTGCTATAGAATCTGATGGTAAATAATTATTGTAAATAATAAAATAATAAAGGACCGTGCTAATAAATTCAACATAGTGATACTACTAGTAGTAGAAAAAGTACCCTGTCTGTAAAACCTGTGTCACACTAAGTGATATACGCATAGCTCAGGCACCACACGGGCACTAAACCTCAAAGCCCCATGTTCTAATCCTAACAAGATATTCAGTTTTTAATGGATCACTAATTATTATTATTACTGGCATTCATAAAGTGCCAACATATTCTGCAGTGCTGTAGTCCATTAGTACTGTAGTGTACTAATCAATCTTAATTTTACCTTAAAAGAATTATAATCATTAAGCAGAAATATACTATAATATATAAAATATACAGTGGAAAGCAACCACCAAACAGCATACTAGCTGCAGTTAATGAAGCATTGTCCACAATCCCACCCTGTACCATCACAGAAATAAACAGGCTCATATATGCAACAGCTATATTGGTCCTCCAGCCAGTGGCGTACATACCGGGATCGCGGCTGCAACCGGGCCCGGCCCACCCACCCACCAGGGGGCCCAGCCGCCCTGCGACCCAGGTATGTACTCACTGGGCCAGCCTCTTCTCCTGGGGGGCCCAGGAGCCTGCCACCTCAGGGCCCACCGAGGCTGGCCCTGCTGTCACCCAGCTGGCGGGCGCGCGAGGGAGCACTTTCCCTGGCTGAGTGCTTCCTCTTCAGCTCCCTCGCGCACTGAGTGTGTTTGTGTGCATCTGTTAGTGTGTGTCTGTCTGTCAGTGAGTGTGCATGTATGTTTGTGACTGAGTGTGTGTCTGTCAGTAAATGTGTGCGTCTGAGATTCATGAGAGAGTGTGTGTGTCTTAAGCACTTACCTTTCTCCAGCGCCAGACTCCCTTGGCGCTGGGGATCTCTCCGCCCGATCCGCCTCTCAGCTCCGAATGCGCATGCGTGGCAAGAGCCACGCGCGCATTCAAACCGCCCATAGGAAAGCATTACTCAATGCTTTCCTATGAACGTTCAGCGTCTTCTCACTGTGATTTTCACAGTGAGAATCGCGGAAGCTCCTCTAGCAGCTGTCAATGAGATTTCTCTGAAACTGCTATGTTTTCAGCTGCAGGGTTAAAACTAGAGAGACCTGGCACCCAGACCACTTCATTGAGCTGATGTGATCTGGGTGTCTGTAGTGGTCCTTTAATGTGTTTATGCATACACGGGCATACATACCGTGAGCGCAGGGGTCGCAGCCCTGCGACCAGGTGCCCGCTGCCATGTGTTGCGGCCCCAGCCCGCGCAGAGGAAGCCCACTGATCAGTTTTCACACCGGGGCCCCATGGGTTGTGTGTATGCCACTGCTTCCAGCTACTTGAATACAAGATCAGGCTCAAAGAGAAGCAATAAAGGAAGGTGTTCTGTGTATAAAAGGCGCTTAGTGAGTTGACAGAATAACTTAAGGTGGGTGCACAGCAGCTCTACACAAGTGTAAATACCCCCAAAATTACACACCATTAGTATGGTGAACAAATGACCCAGGTGGAACAAACCACCAAAAGAGCACAACAATTAGTAAACAAGTATATAAGTAAACAATTCCCTAAGGGGAAAAAAATATATATATATACAATAGTATATCAAGTCCAACAGGGTGGTATAAAAGAGAATGTGGACCGCACTCACATGGTACAGAGCCACATATGGATAGGCTCTGTTCAATATGGATAGGCACATATCCACATATGGATAGGCTCTGACCTTGCGCAGAGGTATATTAGGTAATACCTTCTCTGAATCCTTGATCAGCTTATCCTCAAAGAGTGGGAAGACAAGAAAGAAGAAACAAGAACTTCTGGTGCAGAATTTAAGAATCACTGCCGTGAACAAATATGCAATAACAAGTGATTGCTCACCTTTTTGGGAGCCAATTTTACTAGGCTCTCTGTATATTAATATATGTGCTTATATTAATATATGTATATTAATATATGTGCCCTTGAATAATGTGAACAGAAAACAGAGGACCTCTGGATACAAAGATCACTAAAAAATACACTTTATTAAAACAACAAACATTAAAATATATCTGATGAATGCTAGTGATACCAGTCCACAGCTGTAGGTGGTCCTCCTCCGAGATGCGTTTCGCCTGCCGGCTTAATCGATCAGGAAATCCATTTTCTGTTCAGTTCCAATATTTAAATGCTTGAATCCTCTTCTGATTGGTCTACATGTTCCTCCAATGGCCAATCACCATGCTCATTCCTGGGGTTATGTATTCACCAGCTGGATCCACTAAGGTAATCCCCCGAAACCAGAAGTGACATTGTGGACCAGACACAGCATCACTTCTGGTCCATTCGTCTGCAGCATTCCATTACCTGTAGTTCTGTTGCGACCATTATAAGTGTGGGCAAACCCCTTATCAGTCGGTTGTAATGCTGTATATCTAGTTCTGGCAAATAGACTCCCAGGTTAATTTGGGTGGTGTCATTCACCCGAAGGCTAATAATCCAGTGGTCAATACTCATGTCATTAGAAGTGCAGGAATAAGGAGAAAAAAGAAAAGAATATTTTGAATCGGAATTCAAATACAGTTCAGTACACAATATTCTATTTAAAAAAACAAGCATTAATGATAAAATAACTGAACATTAACCCCTAGTTGACCACATAATATATAGATAGACAGATAACATTTCCTAAATAGTTAACTAGAGATACACAACCTATGTGTGAATAGTATAGCAAGTAAAATTAAAAGGGATACGATCTATAGCAGCATAATATATGGTAATATTGGCTTATGTGTTAACCCCTAGTTAGCCACTTAATATAAAAATTGACAGGTAATAGCTACTGAGTAAGTGGCCTCAATGCCATATATATATATATATATATATATATATATATATATATATATATATATATATATATATAGATACTCCTAGAGCCTTCTTAAAAAAATGTGTAAAATTGTTAGAACCAGCTAAAAATTATCTGTTTAACAGACCACAAGTTAAAAATTAGAAAAAACACTAAAATGCCCAACACAAAAGCTATATTATTGTTAAAAAAAAAAGAATAATTAAAAAACATTTTTAAGAAGTGACAAAGTTCAAAATCATTATTTAAACCATTTGGTTGAAGTGTGTTTAAATTGAAAATCCACTTAATTTCCGATTGTCCTATTTTTTGATGATGTCGTCGCCTCTCCAATTAAAATTAACCTTTTGAATACCCATAAAGATTATATAGCTTGGGTCGCTATTGTGTTTTATTTTAAAATGTAGAGATAGACTTTGTTTGATGAAGCCATTTTTAATGTGACAAAACCCCTGTATTATGAGTGCCCTGCCTTTTCTATTTCATCTGCTGTTCGTGTAGTTAGCCCTATTTCGTTCTTTCATAAAAAAACGAACACACTACCGAACAGCCAGACCACCCGCACTGGGAGTGTGCAGCTCATTAATCGTCCAGAAGCTGTGGTTAACCACAGCTATTTGTCAAATGACTGGGTAGTCGCCATTCGTTGGAACGAACATGTGGCGGCGGCCATTTTAAACTGACGAACGTCCAGCAGTTTTTGGTCATCGACCACGTGGAACTATTTTTGGCCACAATTTCACACGAACACCGCTGGGACTATCTAACTTCCACCTCATTCGTTTCTAATTATACAAATGCCATGCCCCCAGGTAGCTCAATCCATGGAGCTAATGCTGGACATATTTCAAACGAACAGTCAGAGAACAGACTCTTTAGCTCCATGGCGATTTGACTGTGTTCGTGGGATCTGAGCGCTGTTCGACTATATTGAGCACTCAGACCCAAGCTATTTGGGAATATGTCGAATGATGGGGTTCCATATGGGAAAAGCAAAGTTATATATTTTAATTTATTTTTGTTACGTTTGTAAAATAGAAATATTTTCTCTACCTGGAGATAGTTAAGTTTGCTCAGGCCACTTAACCCAATTATCTCCAGGCTAGAGAGGAGGGATTTCACTGTTCATGTGGGAGCGTGTTATATTTTACTGTAAACTGATTGGTCACTGTATTTTGTGTTCCTGTCCTCCACAAGGTCCCTGTGGGAGTAACATTTGCTGCAGGACCTGCATAAAAGGCCGAGCTGTGGCCATCAATAAGCCAGATTGTTTTACCCCTTCATGAAGTCTTGGCTCATGTTTGGGGGATTTGGAACAATATTTCACAACACCTTTGTATTAACTTGGATTTTGGGAGACGCTGCACGCATATACTCAGCTGGAGTGTAAGATATTCGTAACATTTACTATTACGGATATGTTCCTGAATTCGAACTTGTAGTGGCCGAGTGGTATGGCCTATATAGGATAAGTTACATGTATATGTGATCATATAGATCACATGTTTTGAATGACAAGTGATAATTTTGTTGATTTTAAAATTCCTATTGTCATTTAATGGATGTGCAAATTCTTTTATATCTCTTTTTGTACTTTTTGTACCCCTACAGGCTCCGCACATCTCACGTCCATAAAAGCCTTTAGATTCTTTGAATGGATTTTGTGTATTCTTTTTAGTTAAAAGACGATTCTGTGTAAGACTACACTTCAAGTTGGGGACACCCCTATAAATCACTTTAGGCTTCTCTGGTAAAATTAAATTAAGAGTTTTGTCACTTTTTAAAATCGGCCAGTATTTAGAAATAATTTTCCTTAATTGTTTACTTTGGCAATTAAAATCACAAATAAAAGCTATCGAAGTCCCATCTACATTCTGTTTTGTTTCCTTATAGCTTATTAAAGTATTTCTATCCTGGACTTCAACTTCCTGGAAAGCTTTTTTCAAAAGTGCATCTTCATACCCCTTTTCACTAAAGTCCTCTATAATTTTCTGTGCTTGTTCATAAAATTTAGTGTTGTCAGTACAGTTTCTTTTTATTCTCATGAGCTGTGTCTTAGGGGCATTTAAAAGCCAAGGCCAATAGTGGCAACTATTGCCTTGGATATAACTATTAACATCGACCTTTTTGAAATAAGTGCTGATCTTGATGTTATGATTTTCTATATATATGTTTAGGTCTAAAAAGCTGACCAAACTATTGCTAAAGGTGCTGGTCAATCTAATGCCCCAGTCATTATCCTCAAGGTGTGCTAAAAAGGCTGTGAGAGATGATTCATCTCCCTTCCAGATGAAAAAAATATCATCTATTTAGCGGCGATAGGTCACCAGATTCGCATACCACCAGTGCTGTTCAAAAATATGTCTCTGTTCCCATAGTGACAAACAGGTTGGCGTAACTGGGTGCGAATCTGGTGCCCATCGCCGTACTGCAGACCTGAAGGTAAAAAGTGCCATGATGCCAAAAATAATTATTGGTCACAATCCAGAAAATTTCTTCTGATAAAAAGTCTATTTGAGTTTGTGGAAATGTTTCAGAAGTCTCTAAAAAATGCCTAGTTACTTTGCATACTTTATAGTGAAAGATGATCGTATAAAGCGAACTAACATCAGCCGTAACTAAAAAATAATCTTCCTCCCATTTGATGTCTTTTAAAATCTGTAGAATATTTAGAGTGTCTTTTAAATAGCTTGGGCAGTTTTGAACTACCGGTTGCAAGTATTTATCGATATATTGTGATAGCCTACTGGATATAGATCCTATGCCTGAAACTATTGAACATCCTGGGGGTTTATCTATATTCTTATGGATTTTTGGGAGGTAGTAAAACATAGGAATTTTTGGGTATTGTACATTTAAAAATTCAAATTCTTTTTTGTTTAAAATGCATGTCAATTTTCCCTTATCGATCAGTTGATTGTAACTATCTTTAATTTTGATGGTTGGATCTTTTGATAATACCTGATATGTTAAAACATCTCCCAATAGTCTAGTGGATTCTTCTAGATAGTCACTCTCTTCCAAGAGAAACAATGCCCACCACGGAGACTACGACTGGAAGCCAAGATAAAGACAACACGGAAGGAAGTTAGTAAACAGGATCAACTTAACAGAGGTGGAAAGATCAAAGATAGATCCTGGCTGCTCCAGACGTACAAGGATATGCCCATAACAGGTATCAGGGCTCGAATCCTGCAGGAACACGTGGGAACGGCGTTCCTGCACTTTTTTTAACGCTGTTCCTGCAGGCACTCAAATGCACCCCAAATGCCCCTCGTGTTCCCCCTATCATGGGGGGGGGGGCCCAAGAGGTGGCCTGTTGGCCACCTGATGGACCCCCCGGCGGGCGCCTGATTCTGGGTTTGCTGATGCCGGTAGCTGGAATAGGACGTCATATTCCGGCTCCTGGCATCAGAAGACAGCCCGCACAGCAAGAGGGAGCAGCCCGCATCTTATATGGAGACAGGTACCCACCCCACTGAACCCCAGGGACAGGTCCACGCCAGCTCTCCAGGTAGGGAGGCTGGGTGGACATTTTTTAATTAAAAAAAATCATTTGTGAGTGTGTGTGTGGGTCTGTGAGTGTGTGTGTATGTGCCTGATTATGTGTGTGTCTGTGAGTGTATGTGTGCGTCTGTGAGTGTGTCTGAGTGTGTGTGTGTCTGAGTGTGTGTGTGTGTGTCTGTGGGTCTGTGAGTGTGTGTGTATGTGCCTGATTATGTGTGTGTCTGTGAGTGTATGTGTGCGTCTGTGAGTGTGTCTGAGTGTGTGTGTGTCTGAGTGTGTGTGTCTGTGTGTGTATGTGTGTGTGTGGGTCTGTGAGTGTGTGTGTATGTGCCTGATTATGTGTGTGTCTGTGAGTGTATGTGTGCGTCTGTGAGTGTGTCTGAGTGTGTGTGTGTCTGAGTGTGTGTGTCTGTGTGTGTCTGTGTGTGTGTGAATGTGAGTGTGTTTCTGTGAGTGTATGTGCATATGTGTGTGTGTCTGAGTGTGTGTGTGTCTGAGTATGTGTGTGTGCACCTGTCAGTGTGTTTGTGTGTACGTGTGTATGTATATATATATATATATATATATATATATATATATATATATATATATATATATATTATATACACACACACACACACACACACACACACGAGTGTATATTATTATTATTATTATTTTTTAGGGGGAGTAATCTTGGGTGAGTTCCTACACTTTATTCCCCAGGACTTGACCCCTGCCAGGTATGTTTTGTATGTAAGAGTCATTGTTTTTTGTATAAAGCAATGTATTCATTTCACTAGTTTAAAGGAGGACTATAGGGTCAGGAAGGGTTAAAACCACCCTCTAGCCACCCTGGTCCCCTCATGCCTCCCTAAGTATAGTAACTCTTACTTGTATTCACGTCTACAGCTGCATGCTTTGTGCCTGTTTCCTTTAGACCTGCCCACTGCCTGCTGACATCAGCAGAAGTGGTAGCCTGATCCAATCACAATGCTTCCCCATAGGATTGGCTGAGACTAACAAAGCGGCAGATCAGGGGCAGAGCCAGCACAATTCAAACACAACCCTGGCCAATCCACATCTCCTCATAGAGATGAATTGAATCAATGAATCTCTATGAGGAAAGTTCAGTGTCTGCATGCAGAGACACTGAATGTTTGAATGCATTTTAGGCAGCCATGACCCAGGAAGGATCACTAACAGACATTTGAGGAGTGGCCAGTGAAGTTATCACTAGGCTGTAATGTAAACACTGCATATTCTCTGAAAATACAGTGTTTACAGCAAAAATCCTAAAGGTAATGATTCAACTCACCAGAACAAATTCAACAAGCCGTAGTTGATCTGATGACTAGTGTCCCTTTAATAAAAGTGTTGGTGTACATACAACATTTATAATCAATAAATTAAAGCAAATTCATTGAACTGACCAGCAAAGTTGGGATTGAACTTCCCAGGATGTTTAATACTGTGTTTACTTAACCCTTTTATTTAATAAATATATGTTTTTTAAATAGTATAAATAAAATTAAATTAAATGTACACATCTTTCTCTCACAACTAGGAACCTCCATCTTAGTTTCCTGTCAATCATTGTTATAAGCTCTCAACTTAGTTATCAGCATAGAGAATGCATATAAAGAAGAGGGTACATAAAACAATATTTAAATTTCTTTATTTGTGTTTGCAATGTTTACCCTGGCTTTGCCTTGCCTAACTATGTTATGTAGTAATTTGCTACATGTATTTAAAAAAAAACAACAAAAAACAGAGCATCACATGAAAGAAAGGTTAACACAAGTCACAGATGATTTTCATTATTTTATTCAATGGTATAAAAACAAGAGATGTGACAGTTTCCCTTTAAATGTGAAGTATTTTATGACATTGTTACCAAATGCACAGTACATGGCAATATATGATAATTCTAAATTGAAAAGCAAGTAATAAAATGGTCACACAATTGATAGCACCACACAATGATGACTATTAGAGCATAACGATTATTTAAAGACACAGATGATACACTATAAAGCATGTGATTCTACATAAATTACAGGAATCCTCATTCAAAGAAAACTGTAACAGGAATTAACAAGCATAAATAAATGTGTGCAAATGTCAAGAATCCCGAAGGAGCTTCATTAATTCCAATACATATTATTGATAAAATGAATGACTTTTTTAAACAGAATCAGCAGCAAACTGATTTTTCATTATTATTAATCAAACTGACTATACGATGCATGGAAAAACTAAATATAGTTTAAGCAGAAAATAAGAATGATATTTAACTACTAGTATTTTATGTTTAGGAAAACAGCTCATATTAAGGAAGTTAATAGTAAGATTTAAACAAAAGGCATTATAATGAGATAAAGTGTAATATTTACAATGACAGCTACACAGTATAGAACTGGCTATAAAATAAAGGCATACTAGACTAAACATTTGTAAATACAAAGTCAAATATTGCAACAAAAGCAGAGACTATGAGAACACTGGGAATGGGCAAAAGCTTAGAGAAAGTCAGTAACTTGCCCTTCAGTCAGTCCCCGCTTAGGTCTTCAGTTCTCAAAATATTTTTTGCACATTACAAATTTTAATGTATTTGCATGTTATATATTCACAAATGGCTCACAGACATAGTAGTAAAATAGGACTTATCTTTACTTCAGCACACACACATAATGACATAACTCAAGAGACATTAACACAACAGAACAAGTGCATAACTTTACTATGCTGCCGTCTACTGGAAGGTGGACTGCATAACACCCCAATACATAACACAAAGGGAATCTATATCATTTGCATATCAGTCTAATCCCACACATAAGGGCAAAATGCTGGCAAATCCTCTCTGCACAAGAGATATTGCAATACTGTAAGATCATTTTGGCCTTTTCAGAGCCTTGTCAGCAAGGTGTAGCTGATACTCCTCTAAGAGCAGTGAGCAATGGGTCCACATCTGGATTACCCTTTAACCTTAGGGAGAGCTCAAGCAAATATATTGCAACAGTTTCTCTTTAGAACAGCTAAAGAGAAACTCAGTAGCTTGCCCTTTGGTAAGCCCCGCTCAGATCTCAAAAATGTTTTTTGCTCACTGTTGTTATTACAAATACTAATCCCACACATAAAGGCAGTCTAGAACTGAAATGCTGGCACTTAACCCAGATTAAAGTGTTTGAATTCTTATGGCCTCGTTAGCAAGGTGTAGCAGATACCTCTCTATGCACAGTGAGCATGAAGTCCACGTCTGGATTACCTCGATATTCTCAGTATATTCTTGCATCTTGTGTTTTTTTTTTGCTCTCTCTAAGCTTAAAGGGTAATCTTTGCACACAGTGCCTAGAGGTGTCTTGGCTATACCTCAGTGATGAGGAAAATGATCATCTGGGGCTGCTGTGTCTCTTGTGCAGAGAGAGCCAGTCTTTTAGGTTTGATCAATCTGATATGTAAATAGCCTAGATTCTCTTTATAATGGTATGAGATGATTTAAAACCATATTGAGATCTGAGTGGGGACCCACCAATGGCCAAGCTACTAGAGCTGTTGTCTGTTCTCGTGTGGCTGTGACAGGTGAGGCCCTAACTATAAATCCGATAGGTGGGTGAATGCGAGGCTCTAACTATTATTTGGGCCGATGGGTAAAATCTCCTGGGACCAGCTATTATAATTATATCTAAGGCCAGCACCTGACCCTGAACAGCCAGTTCACTTACCCTGGACGTGGGCTTGACAAAGGGAAGATATGAACATGATTGTGAAACGTACCAAGCCAACCACAAATTGTGATTCCTTAAAACAAAAGATTCCCTATGAGACCTAAAACATAAAAATAAAAACACCTAAGTACTGTATTGTGGGAGTTTCTTAATAATAGTGCTGACAGATTATTCTTTGTGACAGAGACCCGAGCATGCTAGGAAATATAGAATTGCCGTGGGTAGTAGTAGAGGGAAATAAAAGGAGGAATAAAAGGAGGAAGTTGAACAAAAAGTATCTGTGACTAAGCCCAAGAACAACAGAACAGTGGACATAGAATAAGATCGTATACTATCAGATAGTGAGAATTTAGATAAGATCGTATAATGGATTGGTCAAGTAATGCCGTGGTCTAATGAGGCAAGGCGGGAATGAAGCCCCCGTTCCCTGCTACCCCTTTTTATGGACGTAGCGTGGCCGTGTTGAGGCATATTGTAGAGAGAGAAACTTGAATTTTAAGTATCTTGCTGGAAAGCAGGAGCAATTAAATGAACAGGCAATATAGGCCTAGAAGATAGTTGACCCTCGGGGTATCTGAAATTAAGGTATAGCATGTAAGCCAACAATTGTATTACTGCTTAATTGATGACTATTGCACCCTCCATCCTTAACTCTTGTTTAGTTAAACATTTGTTTTGTTCATGTTAGTTCTTGCACTCTAAGCCATGTTAATATATGATGTTCCTTATTTATGACTTTTACCTATCTGATCTCTGCCATTCCCTTAGATCCTTAAATTTAAATTCCCTTTCATCTGCTTTTTCCTTGATTTTTTTTTAACACCTCAATGATTCCCCACCCACAATCTGTCTTATCTAGCCCTAGATTCTCTCTTTATAGACTGGGCCCAATGCAGCATTGTAACAGCTACACCCAGGACTCACAGCACCCAACCCTGCAGGATTTGCCCTAAGCAGAGGTAGCATTTCTGGATGATCATTTCCCACCCTCCCCATGGTACTCATTACATTTATAGATAGCTCAAATTACCTGAATTTCCTGACAAACCAATCATGTCCACCAAGCCCTCCACACCTAAAATACCTTAACTCACAACACCTGTGAAGGAATACCCCTTCACCATTCGGCTATTTGCACTCCCTGCTATTAACTTCTCTCAGTTATTCGTTTCCTTTTTATGGTCATTCGTTAACTTGTTCGTTTTACTGAACAGAGACCACCCTGGGACTAATTAGAACATGGAACACTGTGTAGCAATACGAAAACCGCAGACTAATTGAATGCTCCTAGGTGGCCGACATTTCGTGCATACGAATACACGAGGTGAGAACAATGGTTGGTGGCCATCTTGTAAACCGAACGCGGCCAGCGGGACTTGGTCCTCGAGTGCCTGGAACTATTTTCAGCAACGCACTTGCACGAACCCTGGTCTAGGTGGAAGTCCCCTATGTTCTATGTCCCAGCACTGTAGACGAACGGCGTTCAGGAGTTTGAAACAGAAGAACGCAAGGAACATTCTGCATGAACCATCTCTATTTTACCTATTGCGGTTTTCGTATGAATCTCCGCAAACGGAGACCAGCTCTTGCTACAAAACCTCTGGAACAGTTTCTCGCATTAACCCTCGTGGCAGACCGGTCAACTTTCAACCACAGTGCCATTCGCTAACTACCGAATGGATTTGGCTGAAATTTTTATATATTTCTCCCACAGAGATCAGCTAACCAGGGATATGATTTGTGGGTTTTTATGCAGTTTTGGGGTATTTCTGAAAATCTGGAAAATGTTAACTTTTTCTGACCAGAAGATAATTGAGTTTAGTATGTTCTCAAAACTCAATTATCTCGCTGGCTTAGAGGAGGAGTTATGTACTGTATAAATTGAATGCCTGTTTTCCCATTAACCCAGTCTTGTGACAGCATTAAGCTTTGGCTCATGTGTGGGTTATTATGCGACACCAGCGATATTGGAACCTTTGGATTATTGGGGTTATTATTTTATGGAATAAGGGAATGCAAGACGGTGATAGCTATTTAGACCGTCACAATACCTTTTAAAACTTTACCTTTCTAACCTCCCCTACAATTCTCACAGCTCAATTATACATATCTTAAAAACACAGCACCTATTCTCCTACTAATGTTCTCACTTCTATGTTTTTGCTTTCTCTCTCACTTCCCTCATTATTAAAATCTCTCCATCCTTTTACTTACCTTTTCCTGCTGACGCCATCTTCATTGCTCCCTTTTGCTTCCCTCATCTCTGTATTCAACACATGCACTTTACTCATATTTATCCAGCCTTTCTACACAAACCCCTCTTAAATCCCCTAAATACAAGCTCTCATCCTAAACATTTAAATCTTGCTCCCACTTTCTCTTCCTTTCCATTCTACTGCAGCTGGTGATATCTCTCCAAACCCTGGTCCCTCCTCTATTAAGTCACCAGGTCCCAACACCAGAAACCACAACAATCTAATATCCGTTCCATGTAACTCTCACTATAATTCCTCCTTTTAAGCTGCCCTCTGGAATGCACGCTTTGTGTGCAGCACTATTAAATCTACTTCCATCCGTGACCTATTTATCTCACACTCCCTAAAACTACTTGCACTAACAGAAACATGGCTCTCTCCCTCTGATACTGCTAACCCTGCCTCACTATCCTTTGGTAATCTTCACTTTACCCACAACCCAAGACAAGCTGAGAGTAAAGGTGGTGGTGTAGGGTTTCTGCTTTCACCTTACTGCTCCTTTAAAACTCTGCCCATCCCCCCTTCCCTCTCTTTTCCATCATTTGAAATTCATTCAATTTGC
This sequence comes from Pelobates fuscus, assembly GCF_036172605.1. Taxonomy (NCBI): domain Eukaryota; kingdom Metazoa; phylum Chordata; class Amphibia; order Anura; family Pelobatidae; genus Pelobates; species Pelobates fuscus. The sequence goes on along the minus strand of NC_086317.1, from coordinate 343,110,064 downwards.
CTTTTCAAACCCTTATCCTCCTGGTTCCCCCTCCTATTCCTTGACCACTTTGCTTCCTGGCTACTCTACTTCCTCTCTTCTAATATTCCATCCCTAATTCTTGGGGACTTCAATATTCCCATTAACCCACCTTTGACCTCAGCAGCCTCTAAACTACTTTCAATTACTTCCTCCGCGGGCTATCGCAGTGGGCTTATTCTCCTACCCATGTAGCTGGCAATACCCTCAACCTAATTTTCTCTAATGCATATCTAATATCTTCAACACTCCATTTCCCCTCTCTGATCACCACCTCTTATAATTTGCTCTCCAGAACCCTCTCACCCAACAACCTCATCCCAACCCCCCTCAACTCAGGAGGAACCTTAATGCTATTGACCTCCAGCAGCTGTCAGCTGATATTGATTCACAACTGCTATCGATCCCTTCTCTCTCCTGTCTCTCACTGGCCATCTCCATATAGAACACTAACCTTATCTCGGCTTTGAATGCTGCAGCCCCGCTCTAAACATGCACATCAAGGAGGACACACCCCCAACCGTAGCATACCAAATAAACACACTATCTGCAAAGTTGCTCCGGTTGTGCTGAACACTCCTGGAGGAAGTCTAAAAAAATCATGCGTCCGATACGAAAAATCATGCGTTCTTTTGTATTACATTCACTGTTCATGGTCCATTAGTGTAATAGCTACCTTTTCGTATACCTTGCTAATTCTTTCCTATTTCATGCTTGTCATGCTTAGTCTTGTTACATTCGTGCATTTCAGTTTTGTATGGAAGGGATATTGTTAGATTATAATTTCGGCAATTACAATAATTGTGTGTAATCTAGAGGATTGTCATTTGGGAGTTTTCCCCTAAATATTTCAATTACAAGTTTGGGTATTAGGCACAATTAGAATGTAAACAGACAGTGTGTAGGCGCTTCTCAATTTAGATTAAAAAAACCTTACTGTAGCTACAACAGTTAGTAGGTAGTGTGACTGATATAATTGTGCTTCCCAAAAAACACTAAACAAAGAAACCAAACAATATATACACTATATCAGTATACACAACAAACCCAGTGAGAGTAAAAATATAAATAATACTACCATATGGAGTACAATAAGAGGATACCTAAAATAGGAATGCTAACTCCTCCCACAAATACAGGTATGAGGCCTTTAAACACACATATATATATACGCGCCTATACTGGTATATATACGCGCCTATACTGGTCCCAGCTGCCTGTATAGTCAAGAAGTAAAGATGGAGCCCAGTTGCCTGTACAGTGAAGATTGGGCACAGCAAATGCCATCTTCAGTTTCTGTAAGCTCCTCTTTCCAACTCTGAGTCCCCGGCCATCAGAGCATTGCTGCAGGTTACCATGACAATGCTCCATGCTACACTCCCCTTTCTTGTCTTCTTTTTATTAAGAGTACCCTGGTATTGCTACATCCCAGTCATTTTTCTCATTATACTATGTCTCAGTAACAGCCACTAAATCTAAATCAATATTCTCATTTGCCATTATTGCCACAAGTTCATGGTTCTTAGTCTCTAAACTGCAAGCATTTGTAGACATGATTAAGCTTATCATGTTTTAACACAATTGCTATAGGCACTTTCTGTCCTTGTTTTGGAGGGCAATTGGATTGATGTCTTATCACCCTTTTGCACACCCCAAATACTAGCTCTGGGTAGTTGCTGAGAAGTAGGGAGTAGATACATTGTAGAAGTGACAGTGATCAGACAGTGATATCCATTAAAAATACACCTGAATTTGTACATGCCTTACAAATACACACTTCATACATTATTTGCTCAAATACTCTAATGCATTCACACATAATGATATTCATAAAAATACACCCTGGAATTCACACAAACGCTCACTAACTTGCCTAATAAACAAACCCCTGCATTCACACACACTCACTGATTAACCCTACAAGTGTGTGGGGGTGGGGGGTGCTGTGTAAGTGTGTGGGGGGTGCTGTGTAAGTGTGTGGGGAGGTGCTGTGTGTGTGTGTATGAGGGGTAATGTGTGTGTGAGAGGGGTGATGTGTGGGGGTAGGGGTGCTGTGGGGGTAGGGGTACTTCTGGGGGGTAGGGGAACTGCTGGGGGGTAGGGGTACTGTGTGGGGGGTAGGGGTGCATGTTGGGGGTAGGGGTGCATGTTGGAGGGTAGGGGTACTGCTGTCGGGTAGGGGTACTGCTGGCGGGTAGGGGTACTGCTGGGGGGGTAGGGGTACTGTTGTGGGGGGTAGGGGTACTGCTGTGGGGTGTAGGGGTACTGCTGTGGGGGGTAGGGGTACTTCTGTGGGGGGGAGGGGTACTGCTGGGGGGAGGGGTACTGCTGGGGGGTAGGGGTACTGCTAGGGGGTAGGGGTACTGCTGGAGGGTAGGGGTACTGCTGGGGGGTAGGGGTACTTCTGGGGGGTTGGGGTACTGCTGGGGGTAGGGGTACTGCTGGTGGGATAGGTGTGCTGGGGGGTAGGGGTACTGCTGTGGGGGGAAGGGGTACTGCTGGGGGGTAGGGGTACTGTGTATGGGGGTTAGGGGTAATGCTGGGGGGAAGGGGTACGGCTGGGGTGGTAGGGGTACTGCTGGGGGGATAGGGGTACTGCTGGGGGGATAGGGTACTGCTGGGGGGATAGGGGTACTGCTGGTGGGATAGGGGTGCTGGGGGTAGGGGTACTGCTGTGGGGGGAAGGGGTACTGCTGGGGGGTAGGGGTACTGTGTATGGTGGGGTAGGGGTAATGCTGGGGGGAAGGGGTACGGCTGGGGTGGTAGGGGTACTGCTGGGGGATAGGGGTACTGCTGGGGGGATAGGGGTACTGCTGGGGGGATAGGGGTACTGTTGTGGGGGTAGGGGTACTTCTGGGGCGAAAGGGTACTTCTGGGGGGGTAGGGGTACTGTTGTGGGGGTAGGGGTACTTCTGGGGGTAGGGTTACTGCTGGGGGATAGGGGTGCTGGGGGGTAGGGGTACTGTTGTGGGGGGTATGGGTACTGCTGTGGGGAAGTAGGGGTACTGCTGGGGGGAAGTAGGGGTACTGCTGGGGGGATAGGGGTACTGCTGGGGGGATAGGGGTACTGCTGGGGGATAGGGGTACTGCTGTGGGATAAGGGTGCTGGGGGGTAGGGGTACTGTTGTGGGGCAAGGGGTACTGCTGGGGGCAAGGGGTACTGTTGGGGGTGGTAGGGGTACTTCTGGGGGGTAGGGGTACTGTTGAGGGGGTAGGGGTACTGCTGTGGGGGAGTAGGGGTACTGCTGTGGGGGGAAGGGGTACTGCTGGGGGATAGGGGTGTTTTGGGGGTAGGGGTACTGTTGTGGGGGGTAGGGGTGCTGTGTGTCAGTAACCCCCTCACTCCTTCTTACCTTTAATGAGGTAGGGGGGGCGGCACAGCCATCCCTGGTGGTCCGGTGGTGGTAAGCACTGCAGGGGGAGGGATCTGTGAATCAGCTCCCCTGTCGTCCTGCGCAATGCGTAGAGGATAACACAGTAAAGGAGTTTAAGCATGCGTGGGATAGGCATAAGGCTATCTTAACTATAAGATAAGGCCAGGGACTAATGAAAGAATTTAGAAAATTGGGCAGACTAGATGGGCCGAATGGTTCTTATCTGCTGTCACATTCTATGTTTCTATGTTTCTATGTTTCCAAAATGTTAAATTCTTTGTTAAATTCTTTGCCCTAATTCTCCAATATAGATTGCATAACAGCTACAGAGTTTATTAACAAAACCATTACTTAGCAAACTGAATCACAGGGGGAAGTGGCCTGACTTCATGTGAGCGGACGCATTTCAGAAGAGCTCCCGATAGCTGACTCAAATAAAGCCAAAAAAACTACGGAATCCACACAAATGGGCAACAAAAAGAAATCTACAGCTGCACTAGACCCCTCCGAACAAGGGGCGAACAAAAAAGCTGGGGATCTTGATAGATACTTGCGAGAAAAGGTGAGGGTACTCATGGCAGACTCGGAAGACAGCATCCACACTACGCAACTCCCCACCACACAGACCGACATCTTCTGAACACAAAAATGTCAGACATAAGAGAAATACTCAGATAACATAGCAGCCATGTTGGCCCGGTTGGAGGCATCCGTCCAAGATCAGATTTCCTCCCTGGCCGCAGAGTTACAACAAGTCAGCAACAGAGTAGGAGACCTGGAAGAAGACAGAGAACAAATATTAGAACGGTCCATGTCACCTATAGATACATTTATTTCCTGGTTCTTTCATCATGTCACACACCAATAGAAGAATATGAATAATATTGTTTTACCATTGTTAAACTGTTTATATCTGTTTCTTATAACCAGTTATAGTGGTAAAGTTGAAATTCTACAGCACACCAGCATACAGACCTGCTCTCCACACCACCTGCAGTAGACAACACATAACTTAGGGATACAGTCACAGTACACCTACAGCAGGAATGGGCACACTCAACATACTATCATATAATGTACAGGGCCTTAATACACCGGAAAAATGCCATATCGCGTTCAGGGAATTTATCAGACTGGGGGCAGATGTGATCTTTGTCCAAGGACGCCACAACCCTTAGACACCCTAAGTTCTCTCACATCTATTACAATAAACTAAACTAAAAAAAAAAAAATAAACTAAATCTAATTCACTAAAAGCAAATCGAGGGGAGCAGCAATTCTAATAGGGGCTAAAATACCCATCACCTACACAAAACACATAGTAGATGACTCCAGAAGATTCGTTATACTCCAAGGTCATGGAGTACTTCTAAACCTAGAACAAAGACCCGATGAGATGGACACAAAGTTAACACACAATATGAAAAATGTGGAAGATTTGGATCTGGGATCATCGTAACAATATTAGAATATGGGGTCTACCAGAATCTCAAGACTCCACAGAAAACCTCAATGCAATCCTACAATTTCTATTCAACAACATATTACACAGACCCACGGACACCCCAATTATGCTAGACAGGGCTCACAGAGCGCTTAGGCCCAGAGACCTGGCACCAGACGCCCCACGCGATGTGATTTGCAGGGTACACTATTACGCAGAAAAATAATTGATAATGAGAAGCGCCAAATATATTTCAATAATCCTATTCAATAACGCTAAACTACAACTCCTGCCCGATCTATAATGGATGACACTAAGAGGCAGGAGAGCTCTACGACCAGTGACACTAGCGCCTCAACAAAAGGGCATCAAGTAACGATGGGGATTCCCATTCTCCCTTTTTGCCTCTCATCAAGGGCATCAAAGACTTTATTAAACAATTGGGACTGCTAAGCATGGAGATAATGGACAGATATGATGTCACCGAGACAGTCCAACAACCAACACTGCAGCAAGGTCCTCACTGAAAACAACCAGAGGGAAGGAAGAGGGAACAATGGAAAACTCCACCACATTTCCCCTACACCAAACCCAAGAGATCACCTCAGGGACTTTTAGGGAACTCAATAAGGACTTAACAAATAGGGAATTCTCCTTTAAGGCGACAGAGTCTCGAGAGAAATGGAGGAGGTGGCAAGTATTATAACACGCATACAACTGTTTCACTAGATGTATACATTGAATATAATGATGTATATATTACCTACCATAGAAAGCATATAGTTCAACTATTAAAATAACCTCGGAATTGTTAAATATAACAGTTGAGCCTAGCGAGGCCATAAGCTACCACACGAGTAATACCATCTAAATCGCATCAAGGGCGGGAAAAACAAACTCACACCCTCCCTCCCTCACTCCCTCACTCCACTAAGGAACTTTAAGTAGCACACCACAGCATCTCTATGCTACCCTGCATCTCTATGTCATACTAAAGGAGAGGGGAAACCCTAGGAGAAATAGCAAAGCCTGAGTATTACTTTTCTTTCTAATACTCAATGACAAAACTCAGATATTGGGTGCTCAGCATGGAAGCTAAACCCACATCACCGAGCCACTGAGCACATTACTATATTCCATCCCGCACCAGGGCACAAAAAACCCATGCGATTAACCCCTCACACCCCCCCCCCCCCCACACAGTAACTATCATTGAGACCGACTAGACCCAGAGCAGTATTCCTATATGTTAGAGCAGTTTCCCCATATCTCATCCTGGTCCAGCTCTAAATAGCTGGTTATACACAGGGTTTAATACCGACTCCAAAATAGCTGATGGAAAACCAAGATCAGAGTAATTCAAAGAGTCAAAATTAAAACGGTCCATGTCACCTATAGATACATTTATTTCCTGGTTCTTTCATCATGTCACACACCAATAGAAGAATACGAATAATATTGTTTTACCATTGTTAAACTGTTTATATCTGTTTCTTATAACCAGTTATAGTGGTAAAGTTGAAATTCTACAGCACACCAGCATACAGACCTGCTCTCCACACCACCTGCAGTAGACAACACATAACTTAGGGATACAGAGTCACAATACACCTACAGCAGGAATGGGCACACTCAACATACTATCATATAATGTACAGGGCCTTAATACACCAGAAAAATGCCATATCGCGTTCAGGGAATTTATCAGACTGGGGGCAGATGTGATCTTTGTCCAAGGACGCCACAACCCTTAGACACCCTAAGTTCTCTCACATCTATTACAATAAACTAAACTAAAAAAAATTAAATAAACTAAATCTAATTCACTAAAAGCAAATCGAGGGGAGCAGCAATTCTAATAGGGGCTAAAATACCCATCACCTACACAAAACACATAGTAGATGACTCCAGAAGATTCGTTATACTCCAATGTCATTTAGGGGCTTCCCCTGTGACATTGGTAGCTTTATACCTCCCAAACAAACACCAATGTGGTACCTTCTGAAAAATCTTGGACATCATACAAAATAACAGTTGGAACCCTCATAATAGGAGGGGATTTTAACATAACTGTTGACGCCAGTAATGACAGTACAATTAAAAACCCCACACACCAAGCCATGGACAGACACCAACTAAAACACCTGATGCATGCCAACCAATTGGTGGACTGCTGGAGAGCACATTACCCAATAACAAAAGAGTATACATACTTCTCAGTCCCCAATCAATCATACTCGAGAATAGATTACTTCCTGACTACACAAAGAGACCTCTCTCAGGTGAGGGAGGACTCTATTCGACCCATAACCTGTCTGATCATGCACCCAACCCTCCAAACCTTAAGCCAAAGGCCAGTGGACACTGAGCCCCAACCTCCTGCACTCAGACCAGATTAAAGACTCTAACCGTAACACGTTAACACACTACTTGTCAGAAAACAAGACACCAGACACCACCCACTATATACAATGGGAAGCATATAAGGCTGTAGTCAGAGTAGAACTAATTAAATGGGGAGCACATATCAAAAAAGAAAGAACCCAGAAAATCTCCAGACTGGAAGAAGAAATACAACAGACACAAGAGGCCCATAAACACAACTTCTCAGACACCATATCGCAACCTCTTATCCCTGAGATCTTAATTACACTCCTTACTACAAGACAAAACCGAGAAAACAATTATATTATGCCCAGGGAAATAGGTGTGGCAGGCTCCTAGCACAAGCCTTGAAACACAAACAAACACTAACATACATCCCCAAGAATAGGAATTCTGACAACACCTTAGTTCAAACAACAGAAGATATAGCAGAAGCCTTCTGAGAGTATTACGACTCCTTATACAGCCTACTAGAGATACCACCCAACCAAGATGATATCAAATCATACCTAACAGATAAATTTGATAAAACATTGCCTCCCTCGGCATCCAGATACTTAGAGGAACCATTCTCCCTAGACAAACTAAAACTAGCCATAAAAACTGCACCACACAACAAAAGCCCAGGCCCAGATGGCCTCTCGGCTACATACTATAAATCTTTCCAAAGCAAACGACCCACTTCCTGGAAGCCTTAAAAACTCAATCTCACCAACACATACCATACCAAAATCTAACCTAGAGACAACAATTGCATTAATCCCGAGACCAGGGAAAGACCTGGAGAAATGCTCGAGCTACCAATATCTCTTATAAATGTGGACGTCAAGATCTTCACTAAAATGTTGGCGACCAGATTAAGACCTGTTCCACCCTGATCAGGCCGGCTTCATCCCAGCAAGAGAGACTAAAGAAAATACGTCCAATATTATGAACCTTATACATATAGCGTCACAATCAAACACACTAATCCTCTTGCTGGCGATTGATGCGGAAAAATCATTTGACAGGGTGGATTGGACATTTCTGATGGGCACATTGGAAGCTCTAGGTATCTAAGTCCTTCCCCATCACCAACGGTACACGAGAGAGGTGCCCCTTGTCACTCCTGTTATTCATACTGGCACTAGAACCCCACCTGCAGTAGGTTCACTAATGGGAAGCATAAAAGGCATACACATACAGAATTGAGAATACAAAGTATCAGCATTCGCAGATGATCTTTTGTTCACAATAGAACACCCCAAGAGAAGCCTACCGCAACTGATGGACACATTAGGGACACACAATAAACTATCAAATTTTAAAATCAATACAGACAAATGTGAGATACTAAATCTCAACATTTTTAACACACAAGAAAATTATCTCAAAAAGGCATACCCCTTTCAATGGGCTACACACTTGATAAAATTGTCACATGTTCATCCTCACCTCATAGTGTCTGTGATGGTAACTGCCTTCCTGGCATTGATGGAGGTGCCACTCAGCGGCCCTGCGCCGGTGTATCTGACTCCTGTGGCATGTTGATGGACGCCCGCCACTGCAGATCCACGCCATTTTAAAGCCCCACATCCGTCCACGGTATTGACGACATCAACGCGCGTGTGTCGTCACACAAAGGATATGCATGCACGTTCTAGGGTCAAAGGCCGATTACAGCCAATTGGATCTAAAGGAGACTTATTTAAACAAATTTTTACTTTTCCTCATTGCCCTGTCATGGTTCCCCTTATCTGAGAGTGCGTTCCTGATCGTGTGTTTCTGGCTTTGGCTTTGTTTTGACTTCCCTGACTTCTGGTATTCTTGATTATTGGCTTTCCCTTATCGCTGTGTCCCATTCTGTGTCCCTGACCTCGGCTAGTATATTGACTATTCTTTGGTACGTTAAGTCCGGCCATTCTAAGGTCCAGTTAGACATTACCCTTAGTCTTAGGTGTGACACATTTCTGTGTGCTGGATCAACTTTAATCCTGACAAAAATACCTAGAAGTGAACATTACCAAATCGACTAAGACCTTATACTCCAAGAACTTCCCAGGCTTGCTAGCTTCTATTCAGAATGACCTAGATATATGGGACAACCCTCACTTCAGTTGGATGGGATGTATTAACATTATCACCATGAATGTCCTACTATGACTCCTATATCTCTTATACCACGAGTGTCAAACACAAGGCCCGCGGGCCGAATCCGGCCCGCCAGACCTCGTCATGTGGCCGTGTAGCCGCCGCCGGCCGCCAGCCTCAGGGCCGGACTGGCCCACCGGCAGGGGCGGACTGACCGGTCGGGCACTTCGGACATGGTCCGAGGGCCCGGACGAGAGGGGGGCCCTCCACCAGGGGGCCCGGTGGCACACTCTGAGTGGGCCGGCCGCCCCTTTAAATGCTGAAGCCGCCTGAGCCCTCTCTTAAGAGCCTCAGGCGGCTGCAGCTTCTCACCTCCCCTCCCCTGTAGCGTGGCCGAGCTGCTCTTGGGTCCGCGGTGCCCGGCCAGAGTGATAGGAAGGTGCACCTTCCTGTCAGTCCGGCCGGGTACAGGAAACAGAAACTCCTGTTCCGCGTGTAACAGGAGTTTCTGTTTCCTGTACCCGGCCGGACTGACAGGAAGGTGCACACTCAGTGTGCACCTTCCTATCACTCCGGCTGGGCACCGTGGACCGGAGAGCAGCTCGGCCACGCTACAGGGGAAGGGGTAAGAAAAGAGAGGGAGGGGGGGTAAGAAAAGAGAGGGGGTAAGAAAAGAGAGGGAGGGGGGTAAGAAAAGAGAGGGAGGGGGTGTAAGAAAAGAGAGGGGGGGTAAGAAGAGAGAGGGAGGGAGGGGGGGTAAGAAGAGAGAGGGAGGGAGGGGGGGTAAGAAGAGAGAGGGGGTAAGAAAAGAGAGGGAGGGGGGGGTAAGAAAAGAGAGGGGGGTAAGAAGAGAAAGGGGGGGGTAAGAAGAGAGAGGGAGGGGGGGTAAGAAAAGAGAGGGGGGTAAGAAGAGAAAGGGGGGGGTAAGAAAAGAGAGGGAGGGGGGTAAGAAGAGAAAGGGAGGGGATAAGAAGAGAAAGGGAGGGGGGTAAGAAGAGAAAGGGAGGGGGTAAGAAGAGAAAGGGGGGATTAAGAAGAGAAAGGGAGGGGGGTAAGAAGAGAGGGAGGGGGGTAAGAAGAGAGAGGGAGGGGGGTAAGAAGAGAGAGGGAGGGAGGGGGGTAAGAAGAGAGAGGGAGGGGGTAAGCAAAGAGAGGGAGGGGGGTAAGAAAAGAGAGGGGGTAAGAAGAGAAAGGGAGGGGGTAAGAAGAGAGAGGGAGGGGGTAAGAAGAGAAAGGGAGGGGGTAAGAAGAGAGAGGTAGGGAGGGGGGGTAAGAAAAGAGAGGGAGGGGGGGTAAGAAAAGAGAGGGGGGTAGCATGTGACCTGGCAGTCAGGCAGAGCAGGGCAGCCCACACGGGTCTTCCGATGTCTTGCTTCCTGTGTGTAAAGTGCTGTCAGGCAGGGAGTCCTGTGAGAGAGCTGTGTCAGGATCGGGACAGGGATCCAACACGCAAAGTACAAACAGGTACAGGGTACGTATACCGGTCCTTAGAATGGCCGGGCTAACGTACAGAGAGTATAGAGAATGGTCAGAGACAAGCCGAGGTCGAGGGAACGAGAAGACAGGTAAGCGAGGAACAAGCCGGGTCAAGGATAACGGAGGTAAACAGAGTAAGGAAACAAGCCGGGTCGAAACCAAAAGGATAACTGAGAAACACCAGAGCACTGTGTGACTAGACAGGCTAGAACCACGACAGGGCAATGAGCAACAGGGCGAAGTATGTTTAAATACCCTGGCTAGAGAGGATAGACACGCCTCCGACGAAACCTGATTAGTCTGTCTCGGACTGAGTGACAGGTCGTTCCGGATTGGCGTGATGACGTCGGCCTCCGGGCACCATGCTACAAAAGGAAGAGACTCCCTCGCGGCCGGCGTTTGTGTGACCGGGTCGACCGCGAGGAACAGAGGAAACATGGCGTCCGGACGGATGAACGTCTAAGTCTCTACCTGTCTCGGAGGTAGAGACTTCAGGTACCCTGACAGTACCCCCCCCCTCAGATACGCCCACCGGGCGGAAAGAACCGGGACGAGATGGAAAGCGAGAGTGATACGCCCTGCGGAGACGAGGAGCATGAACATCCTCCTGAGGTACCCAACTCCTCTCCTCAGGACCGTATCCCTTCCAATCGACCAGATATTGTACTTTCCCCCGGGAGATACGAGAATCAATAATAGAGTTAACCTCATACTCCTCCTGACCCTCCACCTGAACAGGACAAGGAGGGGCTGTTGTGGAGGAGAACCTGTTACAAATAAGAGGTTTCAGCAACGACACATGAAACGAGTTAGGGATGCGTAAGGTATCAGGAAGAGCTAGACGATACGCAACTGGATTGATACGAGACAACACCCTGTAAGGTCCAATATAACGGGGAGCGAACTTCATGGAGGGCACCTTTAAACGGATGTTCCACGTGCTCAACCATACCCTATCACCCGGAACAAAGAGCGGAGCCGCCCTTCTACGTTTATCAGCATGTTTCTTAACCAGCATAGAATTGTGCGTAAGGATTTGCCGAGTTTGATCCCACAACTTCCTCAAATTAGCAACATGAACATCAACCGACGGCACCCCCTGGGAAGGAGAAGCCGAAGGAAGAATAGACGGGTGAAAGCCATAATTCATGAAGAAGGGGCTTGAATGAGTAGAATCGCAAACGAGATTGTTGTGTGCAAACTCTGCCCAAGGAATCAAACCGACCCAATCATCCTGGTGTTCGGAAACAAAACATCGCAAATATTGTTCAATTTTCTGGTTGGTACGTTCAGCAGCTCCATTAGACTGAGGGTGATAGGCAGAAGAAAAGTTCAATTTGATACCAAGTTGCGAACAGAAGGACCTCCAAAAACGGGAAATAAATTGGGAACCTCTGTCAGACACAATTTGAGAGGGTATCCCATGTAGGCGAAAAATCTCCCTAGCGAATATCTCGGTCAATTCGGGAGAAGATGGAAGTTTAGGCAGAGGAATGAAGTGTGCCATCTTAGTGAATCTGTCAACCACGGTGAGGATAACAGTCTGTTTTTTAGAGATAGGTAGATCGACAATAAAGTCCATGGCCAAGCAGGACCACGGCTTCTCTGGAACTTCTAAGGGGTGCAGGAATCCACAAGGAAGCGTATGAGGTTGTTTGGTCTTAGTACAAACCTCACATGCAGCGATGAAATCTTTAGTATCCCTACGTAAAGCAGGCCACCAGAAATCCTTAGAGATCAACGCAAAAGTCTTGCGAATACCAGGATGTCCCGCCATCTTGCTGTTATGGAAACACTGCAACAGTTCCAGTTGAAGAGCAGGAGGAACGAAATGTCGACCCACAGGAGTCTGTCTAGGTGCTAAATGTTGTAGCTTAACGATCTCGGCCAGTAACGGAGAATGAATCCTGAGATTCGTATTAGCAACAATATTGCATTTCGGAACTATAGAGGAAAGGACCGGCTCAGGTACAGTAGAAGGTTCATACTGGCGAGATAAGGCATCGGCTTTAGAATTTTTTGAACCAGGTCTATAAGTCAGCACATAGTTGAAGTGAGTCAGGAATAAGGACCAACGAGCCTGCCTAGAGGACAGGCGCTTAGCCTCCCCAATGTAGGACAAGTTCTTGTGGTCCGTCAGGATAGTAATAGGGTGTAAGGTTCCCTCTAATAAATGTCTCCATTCCTTTAAGGCTTTAATGACTGCTAAGAGTTCTCTGTCGCCGATGTCATATCTGCTCTCAGGGCCCGAAAGTTTCTTAGAAAAAAAACCACATGGGTGCAATGGTTTATCTACCCCCAATCTTTGTGACAGAACCGCCCCTACTCCTGTCTCAGAGGCATCGACCTCGAGCAGGAACGGTAAGGTCGTATCCGGATGGACTAGTATTGGAGCAGAAGCAAAAAGTTCTTTGAGACTCTTGAAAGCAGCTAGAGCATCAGTAGACCATGTCTTAGTATCCGCCCCTTGTTTGGTCATATTGGTGATGGGCGCAATAATAGACGAGTAGCCCTTAATGAAGCGTCTATAATAATTAGAGAAGCCAATAAATCTCTGAATAGCTTTGAGTCCCTGAGGCAATGGCCAATCTAAAATAGACTGGAGTTTGTCAGGATCCATCTTAAAGCCCTCCCCAGAAATCACGTATCCAAGAAAGTCTATCTGGGTCTGGTCAAAACTGCATTTCTCAAGTTTACAGTACAAACCATGTTGTAAAAGTTTGTGTAATACCTGTCTGACTTGTCGATGGTGGGTCTCAATCTCTTTAGAGTGTATGAGTATGTCATCCAGGTAGACAATAACACAATCATGTTGAAATTCCCTAAGAACTTCGTTAATCAAATCTTGGAAAACTGCAGGTGCGTTACAGAGACCAAAAGGCATGACCGTATACTCATAATGACCATAGCGGGTATTAAACGCTGTCTTCCACTCATGGCCTTGCTGAATTCTCACCAAGTTGTACGCCCCTCTGAGGTCCAACTTGGTGAAAATCTTAGAGCCCTTTAACCGATCAAAGAGTTCTGTAATCAAGGGGATAGGATAGGCATTCCTGATGGTTATTTTATTCAACCCTCGATAATCGATACAAGGTCTGAGTGACCCATCCTTCTTCTTAACAAAAAAGAACCCAGCCCCGGCAGGAGATGAGGATCTCCTGATAAATCCCTTGTCTAAATTCTCCTGAATATACTCCTCTAAAACAGCATTCTCTTTAGTGGATAGAGGGTATACATTGCCCCTAGGAGGCATGGTACCAGGTAATAGGTTAATTTTACAATCAAAGGACCTGTGTGGAGGTAGAGTATCAGCGTTCTTTTTATCGAATACTGCCTTTAAGTCCATGTACAAAGGAGGTATCTGTCTCTCTTTAGGCTGGGTAGTAGTGTCAGGTGTGTAAATTACAGCCAAAGGGGATACCTTCTGTAAACACCTCTCCTGACAACCCTGACCCCACGAGAGTATCTCCCCTAACTCCCAATCGATAGTAGGGTTATGTCTCTTTAACCATGGATACCCCAGGACTATGGGAACGGAAGGGGACGAAATAAGCATAAGAGATATACTCTCCTCGTGTAAGATACCAACAGACAGGCTCATGGATATAGTCTCACGAGTAATAACAGGCTCGAGTAGTGGTCTACCATCAATGGCCTCAACGGCCAAGGGGGTCTCTCTTAACTGGGAAGGAATAGTGTGCTTAGTGGCAAAGGCTTGATCGATAAAATTCTCAGCAGCGCCGGAATCTATCAATGCCACGGTCTTAAGTACTTCCTTCTTCCATGTTAAAGAAACTGGTAGTAAAAGCCTGTGATTTTTGTAATTATGCGTAGAGGACAAAATAGAAACACCCAAGGCCTGTCCTCTAGAGAAACTTAGGTGCGGGCGTTTCCCGAGCGAACAGGACAATTCAGGCGTAAATGACCTCTGACTCCACAATACATACACAATCCCTCCCTTCTCCTGTACAGTCTCTCCTCTTCTGAGAGATGAGTATTGCCTATCTGCATAGGTTCAGGAATTAGTGAGGTATTGGACTCAGGACTTAGAAATGCAGGTGCTAATTTAAAGGCAGGTCTTAGGTTCCTCTCTCGAGTGTTCTGTCTTTCTCTTATACGTTCATCAATACGAGAAATGAACGAAATTAAGTCCTCTAAATTCTCTGGTAGCTCCCTAGTAGCAATTTCGTCAAGGATAACATCTGATAACCCGTTCAAGAATACATCCATATAAGCCTGTTCATTCCACTTAACTTCTGACGCCAGAGACCTGAACTCTAGTGCATAATCCACTAATGTTCGGTTCTCCTGTCTCAGGCGCAACAGTAATCTGGCTGCATTGACCTTTCTACCAGGGGGGTCAAAAGTTCTTCTAAAAGCAGCTACAAAGGCAGTATAATTGTATACCAACGGGTTATCGTTCTCCCATAATGGGTTAGCCCATCTCAGAGCTTTCTCAATGAGTAAGGTGATAATAAACCCAACCTTTGCCCTATCGGTAGGATAGGAGCGAGGTTGCAATTCAAAGTGAATGCTGATCTGGTTTAAAAAACCACGACACTTCTCAGGTGACCCACCATAACGTACAGGTGGAGTAACACGGGAAGAGGCACCTACAGTAGCTACCTCAAGGCCTGAACCTACAGAGGAAATAGGAGTAGGACGCGTCTCCTCTGGAGGATTATTAGCACGAGACAACAATGCCTGTAGTGCTAAGGCCATTTGGTCCATTCTGTGTTCCATGGCGTCAAACCTGGAATCAGAGGAACCAACCTGACTGTTTGTACCTGCAGGATCCATTGGCCCTGTCGTAATGTCAGGATCGGGACAGGGATCCAACACGCAAAGTACAAACAGGTACAGGGTACGTATACCGGTCCTTAGAATGGCCGGGCTAACGTACAGAGAGTATAGAGAATGGTCAGAGACAAGCCGAGGTCGAGGGAACGAGAAGACAGGTAAGCGAGGAACAAGCCGGGTCAAGGATAACGGAGGTAAACAGAGTAAGGAAACAAGCCGGGTCGAAACCAAAAGGATAACTGAGAAACACCAGAGCACTGTGTGACTAGACAGGCTAGAACCACGACAGGGCAATGAGCAACAGGGCGAAGTATGTTTAAATACCCTGGCTAGAGAGGATAGACACGCCTCCGACGAAACCTGATTAGTCTGTCTCGGACTGAGTGACAGGTCGTTCCGGATTGGCGTGATGACGTCGGCCTCCGGGCACCATGCTACAAAAGGAAGAGACTCCCTCGCGGCCGGCGTTTGTGTGACCGGGTCGACCGCGAGGAACAGAGGAAACATGGCGTCCGGACGGATGAACGTCTAAGTCTCTACCTGTCTCGGAGGTAGAGACTTCAGGTACCCTGACAAGCTGGAGGGAAGCTGCTGGGAAGGAGCAAGGTAGGCTCAGTGAGCAGAGGCACCCAGGCATTTCATTTTAATTGTACTGATTCTTAGAGTGTTTATATTTGAGGGTGTAGTTGTGAGTGTGTTTGGTGTGTATTTTTGAAGTGTGTGTGTCAGTATGGATCAGTGTGTGTCAGTATGGATCAGTGTGTGTGTCAGTATGGATCAATGTGTGTCAGTATGGATCAATGTGTGTGTGTGTCAGTATGGATCAATGTGTGTCAGTATGGATCAATGTGTGTCAGTATGGATCAGTGTGTGTCAGTATGGATCAGTGTGTGTGTCAGTATGGATCAATGTGTGTCAGTATGGATCAGTGTGTGTCAGTATGGATCAGTGTGTGTCAGTATGGATCAGTGTGTGTCAGTATGGATCAGTGTGTGTCAGTATGGATCAGTGTGTGTCAGTATGGATCAGTGTGTGTCAGTATGGATCAATGTGTGTGTGTGTGTCTCAGTATGAATATCTACTTGCCATTATTCTGACTATGTTTCTGCTTTCAGAGCTAGTTATTACTTACATTATTACAAAAAACAGTAATAATTGAATGCAGTGACAATAATTTATGATAATAAAGAGTGGACACGTACTCCTACAGATACAACCGGCCCTTTGAGGGTGACCAGACTGCTGATGCGGCCCCCGATGAATTTGAGTTTGACACCCCTGTCTTATACACTCTACCAATCTCAATTCCACTCAATTTTTTTCAAAATGTAAGATCCATACTAACGAAATTTATATGGACAAATAAAAGACCTCGCATTGCATACAATATTCCAACAAAACCCAAAAAGGAAGGAGGATTAGGTTGCCCAAATATACTCCTGTATCACCAGGCGATACACCTAGGGAGAATCATTGAATGGTCAAATTACAAACACCCAGAAGATTGGGTTAGCATTGAACAAACACAAATAGACATACACTGCCCCAGGTAATGGAGGAACCCCAGATACACCCACCACATCTACTACTATTAAAGTTTGGAAATGGGTATGCCATCTCCCAGAGACAGCACCAACTCCATCACCCAAATACCCGATATCTCACAACTCATTATTCCCCGTAGGAAACAAGGGACTCCTGCTGAAAACACACTCTCTGCCAAATAACACTCACTAGGGCTATTAACTTGGCAGCCCAGAGAGGAAACCAAATTCGAAAAAATGTGTACGAACCCCAACAACAAAATAATAACCTCCCAATGCTACCCCTATTACAATCCCAAACAAACAATTGCCTAACCTACTTCACAAAAGCTGGGCGATAATGGTTCACACAACAATTAGAGAACCAAGACCGGGTGAATATATTTACCAAATCAATGACATCACACTGTAGTGTTCCATTGCAGGAAACAAATTACAAATGTATCTCCCATTGGTATACAACCCTAGTTGAGGCACATAGATTCAGTCCAAAATCCCACAGATTTGTTGGAGATGCGAAAAAGAGACAGACACATACCAACATTTCTGGTGGCCGTGCCCAAAAATAGTGGACTTTTGGAGGGAGGTAACAAGAATTTCAGAACAACTAAGCAAAATCCAATTACTCTTTAACCCCGATTACCCTTTAACTACCACATAAACACAACAGCAAAATCAGTGGTGGCAGGTAACTGGAAATCCAACACCAGACCATCTAGGAGAGAATGATACCAAAAGATAGACAATATCCACAAACTGGAAGAGCTAAGCATGACAGCTTTGGGTAGACAACACGTTTATCTTCACAAGGAGACCTTGGGAGCAGTACCTGAAAGGAATTGGTTGCCCAATTAGGAAGAAAAGAGTATATCAGATTCAAAAGAATAACTCTGGCTAGATAATAAGCCCAGAAGTAGGTAATCCCAGATGACACATATACACCGGATGACCCCATAACCTATTGAGGATGGAGAGTATACGGCGTAGGCACGGTACCAGTACAAACATCTTGTTTAGAATTTCATACCGGTAAAATATATCTCAAGTAGATTGACTAGACAGAGTTATATAATTCAAATATACACAAGGTGGAATATCTTACATCGTTTCTGAACGCTTAAGTCTTTAAGGAGTGTAATCCTATAATTAGGGAAAAGGAAAACAAACACTAGCGCAATATTGTCTGAATGGAAAAGTTGGAGTGGATTAAAATATGTATTTACACTCACAAATAAAGAGCCAGTAAATTCTCGGCTCAAGATATCAGCGTGGTGGGATTTTGTAGCGTCCCACTCCCTCTTCTGTATGCTGTATTAATTTCAGATCATTGATAGTAGTCACCAATCCAATGATTCATAGAAGTGCTTTATTTGCCAAAAAGTGTATAAAGGTTAAAAAAAAACCTATAAATTCAAGAATAATGCCGTTGAAACAAAGAAAAAAGGAAAAAAAAGCAGAAACATATATTGTATACATGTATTTTCAAAGCAATTAGTATAGAAGGATTCAAACCCATGTCTATAGAGTTAGTTCTTATTCTCAATGGTTCCTACCCAGTGAGTAATTTAGCAATTTTAAGATGTATTATATAATCTCTCCAGAACCTAGTGATATTATGTACAGAACATGAATTTAAAATAAATAAATTATTAAGTCCCCTAAAGGTATAAATATTATTAAAAATTACAAACTTCAAAGACTGAATTCAAACCATACGGAATTAATGTATGAAAGTTAAATATAAATCTCATTTTTTCTCTCCCTATTTTTTTCACATAATCAACTCCTCTCCAATCTTTCTTCACTTCTTTTATTGCACAGAATAATAGGCCTTCTGGGTTTTGCTTATGCATTAATTTAAAGTGCAGAGAGACGCTATCTGTCTCTATCCCATTTTTTATGTTCCTGACGTGTTTAGCAATACGGACCTTCAGTGGTCTAATAGTCCTACCTACTTACAGTAAATTGCATGAACATTTCAATATGTATATCACTCCTCTGGAATGACATGTCAGATGGTCTTTTATAATATTAGTTTTTTTGGTAATATCCCCTATGTCCACTAGATGTCTGCATGGTAGGCATAGGCCACATATATAGGAAGTGGACGCAATCATGATAGGACACAAGGATGCGTTCCAAGTGACCAGGGTGGGGCGCTGTGTATTTTTCACACAGGGCACCTAAAGGCCTGAGGCCGGCCCTGACAACTATTACACTGAACTAAGTGTACCATTATAATGAGGTGAAGAATTGAGATCAAAACAAAACTTACTTTATTTCTTTACACCTCATGTATACCTCAGACTACCAGAGTATCTCCAGAATTTCTCCAAGTTCCCTTCGTAACAGCACTAAGTAGCAGCAGCCAAGCTAAATTAGCCAAGTTGCTCCCATTACACACGCTGCATCCACTACACACACCGCATCCACTTTACACACTAAATCCACTATACCAGGCATAGGCAACCTTCGGGACTAAAGATGTTTTTGACTACACCTCCCATGAAGCTTTGCCAGCACTATGGGTGTCAGAGCATTATGGGGGATGTAGTCCAAAACATCTGGAGTGCCGAAGGTTGCCTATCCCTGCACTATACACAAACACTCTACATCCACTATAAACACACATTGCATTCACTACACACACCACTTCACACACATTGTATCTACTATACATGCACACCACATCCACACACACTTTCTGCAGCTACTACACACACACACACACACACACATTGCATCTGAGCTAGATGACAATGAGCTGGCGGTGCCAAATATAAGCTCCACCCTGGTTGCTAAATTCTGTACGTAAGCCCCTGTCAAGTCATTAAGATTATCTTTCATTGGTTGATCTCCTAGCATGTTTGTTGGTGGAATAAAACAATTTCTTCATGTTTAGATTCTAATAAATAGTATCAGTGTTAGAGCACTCAGTGCAAATGTTGAGAGAATGTTTTTGTACAAAGTAGTTGTTATACTTTGTTTTAGAAAAGTTATAAGCTATGACCTCTCATGTACTATGTAACACAGAATAAGGTATTTACTACACAGCATGCACATATGGTATATAAGAAGATACATGTGTCCACTTAAACTAAGAATCAGAAGCATCCTTATCACATTGAGAGCAAAAATATGAAACACAGCGTGGAAAGAGAGAAAGGTGTTTCAATTTCTGCAAAAGAAAAATGTAATGTCCTACTGTGCAAATGTATGGTGTTCCAGAGTATACATTTAGGGACCACATCGACAAATTGAAAGATTTTAAAATAAGATTTTTTTTTACATTACAATATTTGTGTCTCTGTCACTGGAATAACACATGTTTTAAAAATCACCCCCTAGAAATTGTAATATGTTAATACATTACCAGCCTTCTGCTGGTTTCTTCTTTGTCTCTCGTACCAACAAATTGTAGCGTTTATTATCTACTCCTTTTTTATTCGTTTTCTATATTTTGCCATTTTTCTTGTTTTTGTTTGGTTATTACATGCTTCTAATATTTTCAAGATTATGTTTGTTGCCTCAACAAATTTAAAGGCACAAAAGCCAAGGGAGAATTGAAAGACAAAGATTTTAGCAAGCAATTTATGTGCCTAGACATAAGAGGTTAGGCATAGGGTTTATTTTCTACTCCTTTTTTTATTCGTTTTCTATATTTTGCTATTTTCCTTGTTTTTGTTTGGTTATTACATGCTTCTAATATTTTCAAGATTATGTTTGTTGCCTCATTATGTTAATGGTGATATAAATAAGGCAAGCATAACGTGTGAGGCTTAGGAAGAGGAGTAATGCCTATGTATTTCAGAAATTTAAAGGCACAAAAGCCAAGGGAGAATTGAAAGACAAAGATCTTAGCAAGCAATTTATGTGCCAAGACATAAGAGTCCATCACCAATGTGAGAAAATGTGAAAACAATAATACATTATTGACAAATATATACAGATATATATATATAAAAAAAACATACAAAATACAGAATCGAGCGCACTCGCTTATCCACTAAACAATGATTTTGAAATCTTACAGATTGTAATAGTTTTATTTAAACACACCTCAACTAGGCAAAACATAATGGGGGTTTAGTTACATTATATGATCATATATTGCATAAGCCTGCCACAATGTAAATGTACCCCATTCTTGGCAGGTCCTACTCTAGCAGCCTAAAGCTTGCTCTTATGAGATTAATCCACTTACTTGGGAAATACTTCCTTACTTGGACTCTCTGCAAGTCAAGGTTAAATACGGTCCTGGAATGAGGCACCTGTGACAGGGAGGGGTGGAAAATCAAGGAGTTGGCCTGGACTCCCAAATATATAAATGAAACCAAGAGGGCTTTTTAAATCATTCAGATTGTAATAGTTTTATTTAAAACACCTCACCTAGAGTAGGACCTGCCAAGAATGGGGTACATTAACGTTGTGGCAAGCTATGCAATACATGATCATATAATGTAACTAAACCCCCATTATTTTTTGCCTAGGTGAGGTGTTTTTAAATAAAACTATTAAAATCTGTAAGATTTAAAATTTGTTTAGTGAATAAGCGAGTGCACTAGATTACTAGATTATGTATTTTGTATATTTTGGCCCCAGCAGCACCCTATAATGTATGCATGCTCAGGTTAGTGCAGTCCTCTTGGTTTCATATATATATATATATATATATATATATATATATAGATCCCCAGCACTCACATTTAAAGTATATCACTGCCGGGCGCAAGACTGAGGCACCAATAGATAGACAATCTAGTGAGGGAGGCTGCTCTCCGGACTTAAAACTTCAGTTTATTATTATTGATTAAAAATAACGACCAACGTTTCAGTCCCCACTCGGGACCTTCTTCAGGGTCAGATACAACAAGACAATTGTCTTGTCTCAGCATGCTTTCCTTTTACACGGTTTCACCTAAAAAAATCACCACGTTTACAGTTAACATCACGCAATTTAATTTTAGAAGGTTTTGTCCCCCTTCTTTTCACACATTATATCTCTCAGCAGTTTTCTCTCTTATACGTTACTTAGCTCTATGTCATTATTTTAGGCTCCTCATGATTTTAGGCTTATCAAGTATACAAGATTGTCAACCTGGTATCCTGTCATACAGTATCAGGTATTGTTATCTTACTTGTTGTGTATTATCATGTCCTCAAGGCCTCAGCCTTCAGCCTTCCCTAGTTACATTCTCCCCACCCCCGTTGTGTATCTAGGAGTTTGTCTCCACATATGGACCAACGTTCAGGTCCCCCACAATGCACCTATACATATGTTTTCTGCACCAAGTAAATGACTGTTCATTGTATTATCTGCTGTTCCCACTTAAGTTAATTAGCTCTGTGTCATAATTTCAGGCTCCTTGTATTACCACGCATACAAATACGGATTGTCAACCTGGTATCCTGTCATTCAGTACCAGGTATTGTAATCTTACGCGCTACGATGACCTCATCTCCTCAAGGCCTAACTCAGCCTTCTCTTGTTACATTTCCCCAATATGTAACTAGGGGCTTATTTATCTTTATGTATGGACCAATGTTCAGGTCCCTCACCATGCACGTATCCAAACGTTATCTTTACTTAGTATATGACTATTCATTGCACTACATGTTTTTTCCACTCTCACGAACCCTGTACATACTAATTACATGCTCAAAGCCCACCAGCATCTATCTTACCCTTAGGATACTCCAGCTGGACCAGTACTACTCATAAGTCCTCACTACTTTATCCACAAAGCATTTCATCATTCGCTAGCCTGAAGTTAAATCCTTAAGCTTAGTATCCACATGATTATGTTCACCAGTCAAGAGACAAGCCCCACCAGGGCTAGAGAACAGGCTAATAGGGTCAGGTGCGGGGCTTAGAAACCCACAATATATCGGTCGCGTGAGGCCTTCACCCCACCTCACCACGGAGAGTATGCCCAACGGCCGAAATCATAGTTAGTCGCCTGTCATCAAAAGATCAACATCCCACCACTACATCTAGTGGCCAAGAACCCCCACGGTCCAAATCATAGATAGAGCCTCTCACCACCACTTGGCATTAGCAGGGCCTCACCCTTCACATTCTTTAGTTAATTATTTCGCCTCGGCACTAGTCAGCAAGCCAGTTCTATGAAGGTCTTAACCCCTTAAGGACCAAACTTCTGGAATAAAAGGGAATCATGACATGTCACACATGTCGTGTCCTTAAGGGGTTAATCTTCCCTCCCCCACTCTACTAATCGATGTTCCTATTTACAGGATGTTACAAGAATTAATCCCTATTGATGACCTGCCCATACAAGATTTACCCAGCACTCCAGCCTGGCCCTGGCCCCCAGAAGTATCCCTCACCCCGTCTACCCCCAGGTCCCTGAGATCATGGACCATACCGAAACTGTCAGCAGAACTAAGGCATAGGGGCATCCCTTTCCCAGTCACAGCCAGAATGGTCGAGCTCTACAGACTGCTGACAGCTCAGTCCAGCAATCCAAGGCCTGGCACAAGCTCTCAAGGGCTGCACATCAGCTTCTCAGACTCAACTCAAGAAACCTTGGCAGCTATCCTGGCTAACCTTCAGACTCTGAACCAAAGGCTGTCTGAGGTGTAAACAGCCACCGCTACTCCAGGTGACCTGCCAGGCCATTCAGGTCCTCCCCTGGTAATCCCTAACCTGCTGAGTAGAACCCCACCCCCGCCCACCCCATGTTTCCCCAGCTCACTCTGTCCCAGCATCCATTAAAAAAGACATACAGTTTCCATCCTAATTGCCTCACAGGATATTCTGGAGAACAGAGACAATAACTATGAAGATATTTCAGTGGTGTTAAAAACCAGAGACCCTCGTCTCAACAAAAAATTGTCCATCCCTCAATTTGTCATTGCATTTGGGATTTATTGAGACGTCATCTGCTCTGTGTACCCGCATAGAAGGGAAGAACTGGACTTATACATGCATAAGGTGGTTGACTTAGGCATCAAATACGGAGGTTCCTCATTTTACGACTATCATAAGTCAGTATCGGCCAAGGCAGCAACTCATCTGGCCCAGTTTAACATCCAGATAGACTGGTGCCAGATGGACACGGAGTTGTTCTGCCGACACTTTGCCGGCTTGAGGCCCCCGTCCTGTGCAGCATGTAGTTCAACTTCTCATTCCACCGATTTGTGCCCCTGAGAGGCAGATCCCTCCTCTTCCCACCACACCTTCAGCTCCAACAGAAGGCAAGAAAGCAGTCAGAGGGACAAACTGGGCAGACCCATTGTGTTTCTGGGCAAGGAGCAGGTGTGCAACAATTTCAATGCCGGCGCCTGCAGCTACAGCACATGCAGGCTGTTGCACATCTGCTCCATTTGCTTCAGAGCTCACACTAAGACTATGTGCCCAGCCAGGCTTTCCCCCAAGAAATGACTAGCCGAGGTTAACATAGACGCTTTGGCCTACTACCTCCGCTCTCACCCCGCCATTCACTTAGTGGATTTTTTGGTTTCAGGGTTCTCACAGGGTTTTCACATGGGTCTCATTGCCATCCCCTCAGACACCTTAGAATGCCCTAATCTGTTGTCCTCCTCCAATGACCCTCCTACAGTGTACCACCTCCTAGCCACAGAAACCCAGGCAGGTTTCATGATTGGTCCATTTTCAGAACCCCCCTTCTCTTCCTGGCATACAAACCCCATTGGGGTAGCTGTAAACAAGTATACCAATAAAAAAACGCCTGATAATCGATCTTTCTGCTCCTCATTCTTCACACACCCCTAACATTAACACACTCATACCCGCTGAAGAGTTTTCACTACAGTATGCCAAGATTTTCAATGCCATGCAAGCCATCATAATAGCAGGCAGTTGAGCATGGCTGAGTAGAATGGATATCTCTAATGCTTTTAAACTCCTACCTATTCACCCGTCACTATGGCACTCACATGGTGTAAACTGGAGGGGCAAATACTATTTTACCACACAACTCACTTTTGGTTCTAGGTCAGCCCTAAACTATTTGACATCTTCGCAGAAATATTCTGCTGGCTGCTCCTGAACATGGTGTCCAGGTGTCCATCAGTTATCCACTATTTAGATTATTTTTTGTTGATAGAAATAGGCTCCTATGCACCTAGCAGCATTAACAGCACCACAGCCCCTGGGGGTTCCCCTGTCCCTAGACAAAACACTGGGGCCCACCACCAAACTAGTCTTTTTGGGTATTTCACTGGACACAGTTTCCTTCCAAGCTAGCCTCCCACAAGAGAAATTGGCCCGCATTAGAAAGGAAGTTGATCTGTTCCTTCAGAGTGATACCTGGACTAGGAAATGACTCTTTCTTGGGGTTCCTTAATGTTGCTATGCAGATCATTCCACAGGGTAGATCATTTGTCTCAAGGCTGCTATGTCTCCTACACGGGTTACCCGACACAGGTACTATTACCATAAACTCACCAGCCAAGGCAGACTTGCTCATGTGGAGCAATTTCATGTTGGAGTGGAATGGAGTCTCCCTGTTCATTTCCCCACTATTCGACCAATCTCCAATAATTCACACAGACGCAGCAGCACACACCGGGTTTGCCACAATATTTGGCAACCACTGGTTTGGGGACAACTCGCCCATGAAGAAGGCTGCCTTGCTGGCCTTTAGAGAAACACTTGCCTTATTTGAGATTTAACCCATCGTGGCAGCTGCCCATACCTGGGGTCATCTCTGGACTGGTAAGGCAGTTAAATGCTACTCTGACAACTCAGTAGCTTGCAAGATCATTAATAAAGGATGATCCTCCTCATTAACCATCATGAGGTTGGCCTGCAAGCTGACATGGTTAGCTGAAACCGCACAGTTTCACCTAGTCTGTGAACACATCCCAGGCAACTGTAACACAGCTGCTGACGCTCTTTCCCGCTCTCGTTTTCAGGTATTCTTCCAGTCGCACCCTACTGCCCACAACCTACCATTCAGGATACCATCACTCCACGAACTAATCATAGACTGACTGAACTGCTATGTCACTCACAATCACTCACGCACCACGCACTCTCAAACAACACCACTACCACTTATGCCAGGGCACTGACCATTTTCCACAAGTTTGCAGATGAATTCCAAGTACATGGTAATTTCTCTATTGACAATGGTGGCTTTTGCCTCCTTCTGCCACTTACATCTTAAATTATCACACAACACCATTAAGCTATATCTCACAGGGGTTCAACATTACGTTATCACCACCTTTCCCAATCACCCTCCTTTTCTATCCTCTTACCTAATCAAGAATATCCTTAAAGGTATTAATAAAACGATCGCCCCCCCCCCCCCTACAACTAGCAGAATGCCTATTGATGGTCCCATATTCAGACAACTTAGCGACCTCTTAGATGCCTCCCCTTTTGATTCCCAGACTAATTCATTTATTAAAGTTGCTATATTTATAACCTTCTATGGCTTTCTCAGTCCTAGAGAATTCACTGTCATACGCCAGTCAGATGCCAACTTAAGTCCTAAACATTCTCACCTGACTAAAGTCAATGACCACTACATCCTTTCGTTGCAAACATCCAAAACAAATCACACCAATCAACCTACTACCATTCCTCTCTTCACTACCGGACATGCCTAGTGCCCAGTTAAAGTACTAGATACGTTCCTAAGTTTTCACCACAGTCACTTATCTAACTCTCCACTACTACTACTCCACAATCACCCACTCACCACATCCAAGTTCACGTTTCACATCAGAACTCTGCTACTAAGGTTAGACTACAACCCTGCTTGCTTCTCTGGTCACTCCTTCTGGATAGGAGCAGCTTTATCGGCATCTAGCTCTAACACGCCAGTCCACATCATTAAGAGACTGGGTCATTGGAAATCCTCCATTTACAATATCTATAACCCACGACCGGAGAAAGAACTAAGACAAGCATTCAAATGATTAGCCTTATAAGAAGCAATAAAGTGTGTTTTTTGCATCATCCTATTTGCCCTCTTTTATTACAGGCCTACTCGTTCGTTGGTTTCGGCACACCTCAGCCAACACTGCATCATCTAACATATTCCATAACCAATTAAATTCTGAGCACACGTTAAAGGGCCATTAGGCCTGTATTTGTGGGAGGAGTTATGTCCCCTATTTAAACCCTGAGCCCCTACTCACCTCTGCCATTCACGCTTATTGACCCCACCCACCTTCACCCTACCCTTCTCGTATTACATTATCATCACCTTAGTATGCCCCCTTTTATTACAGGCCTACTCGTTTGTTGGTTTTGGCACACCTCAGTCAACACTGCATCATCTAACATATTCCATAACCAATTAAATTCTGAGCACAAATATATATATATATATATATATATATATATATATATATATATATATATATAAAAATATCAATGATATATAAATGATATGTATATCAAAAGTACCCTAAACAAGAATCTCTATGAACTTTAAATCTTAAGAAGATTATATGGAGCATAAATAGTAGGATATACAGTAAAATTTAAATCAAGTTGCAGGAAAAAAACTCAAGATTTGATCTGTGGTTGTATTTTACCATGTATGTTTGATCCCGTGTATAAGCTGACTGAAGCTTATATATAGCATTACAAAATTGAAGATTATGCTAGCTTTAGTGTACTAATAATCTTAATTTTAATAAAGACAGGAGGTGAGTATTTTGCATATCTCTCTTTACTAAAACTCCATAGCAGTAAAGAAAGTGATAATAAGAACCAATCAAAAAACAGTAGGAGGTATAGTATTCCCAGTGAACAGGCTCCTCCCCCTCTTTCAACTAGCGACATCGCAGACGGGCAAAGTTCAAACAATGTTGAGTTGAAACCAGTCTTGGGTCTGTAACAGGAGAATAAATCCAAGTGTCTTAGGACAATCCATGTGGAGAGTAGGGGAAACTTGGGAGAATCAATCCAAACCAATTAGGATAAACTTGGGATAATCCACATAGCGATAGTTGGAGGTCTACGTTGATTTACGCTGAAACGAGAGTGTGGAATAGGTTAGGTACTAGTCGAAAGACTTTGAAAGCATGGGAGTCATTCGTACAGTATATTTATGTAAGATTATAGTATTAAATAGCAATATACTGGTAATACATACTCTTCTCTCTAAAGAACAACAGGGTATAATAGTATCCACAGAATACGTAGAACAGTCGAATGATGAAGGTAGAGCAGAGACTAGTTCCCTATAGAAGGATAGGAGATTAGAAGAAGGAACAGTATTTGAAGACCGAAAGGGTGGGTATGGGTGGGAAAATACTCGCCTCCTGTCTTTATTAAAATTAAGATTATTAGTACACTAAAGCTAGCATAATCTTCAATTTTATTACATGACAGGAGGCTTCGTATTTTGCATTTTTAACACTGATGTAAAAAGGAAAAAGCCGTGCAGGAGTTCGGTCTAAAGTAAGAAGGTCCGGAAAGTGGATTTGCGGGACCAGTCAGCCGTGTGTAGGACATCTGATAGTGAAGCTCCGGCTGTGAAGGCCGAAGAAGCAGCCGCGCCTCTCACCGAATGAGCCCCGAAAGTGGCGTCCACGCCTACCAGTGACAAGATCCAGCATACCCATCTAGCGAGAGTGGTAGAGGAAACTGGATTGTGAGGTTTGACATAGGAAATCAGAAGTTGACCGGAGGGAGTCGGGCGGAGAGAGGCGGTAGCCGTCATGTAGCTGCGTAAGGCTGCGACCACGCATAATTGAGGCTCCGTGACGAAAAAGGGATAAAAAATAGTGGTAGAGTTAGATTTGGTGCGTCGGGAGACATGGAATGTTACCCCTTCAGGATCTATTGAAAAGGCATTGGCTTCGAAGGCTCTAACGTCGGATACCCGACGAAAGGAAACTAGGCAGAGTAACACCGTCATTTTGGCTGACAGTTGGCGGAGTGAGAGTCTGTCGTTAGGCGGCCATTCTCTTAAGAAGTTGAGGACGAGGTCCACATCCCATAGGTGAGTGTATTTGGGGGCCGGAGGACGTTTGAGTCGCATGGCCCTCAGTAGTCTACATACCATAGGATCCTTACCCACCGGAATCCCCTGGATAGGGATATGGGCCGCTGAGATCGCTGATCGAACTACGTTAATAGTTCTATAAGATTTCCCTGTTGCAAAAAGCGACGCCAGGAAGTTCCGGATGGTGGGAATAGGTGCCGTAAGTGGATCGAGGTCCCATTCCAAGCACCAAGAGGACCAGGAGGCCCAAGCAGAGAGGTAGCACAGTCTCGTCCCCGGTGCCCACGACTACCATAAGAGGTCCCTAGCAGTCTGCGATAGTTCGCTGACTCACCAGGTGCCCCGGAAAGAGTCCAAGCCACCAGGGAGAGTCTCTCTTCCATTATTAGCGGGTGGGGGTTCCCCTTCGGATCCATGAGGAGAGTCGGATGGGACGGCAGTAAGAGCGGGTCTGCGTAGGATAGTATTAGAATTTCCGGGAACCACGGTTGACTCTGCCATAGGGGAGTAATCAGGAGCAGAGAGATCTGGTGTGTCTTCAGATAGTGGAGAGTCCTCGCTATCATGGCGAATGGGGGAAATGCGTAGGCGCCGAAGGGCGGCCAGACCTGGAGGAAAGCGTCCACTGCTCTGCATTCTGGATCTGGGAGCCAGCTGAAGAAGTCTGGTGTTTGTCTGTTGTTGCGTGATGCGAAGAGGTCTAGATTGAAGGGTCCTCTCCTTCTCGAGAGGGCATTGAATATCTCTGGATCCAGCATCCAATCACTGCCGTCTCTCCAATGGCGAGAGAACCAGTCGGCTGTTAAATTAGTCTCGAGGGAAATGTTGCGTGGGAGACAGAAGTCAAACACCTCTTTCATGAGTTCGGATAGGAGTCGTGAGCGGGCTCCGCCTAAGCGGTTGATATAGCGGACGGCCGAGATGTTGTCCATCCTGAGGAGAATGCAACAATTTGATTTGTCCTTTGCCAGACTGCGTATGGTGAAGGA
Organism: Pelobates fuscus; assembly: GCF_036172605.1. Taxonomy (NCBI): domain Eukaryota; kingdom Metazoa; phylum Chordata; class Amphibia; order Anura; family Pelobatidae; genus Pelobates; species Pelobates fuscus. Next base: position 343,080,007 of record NC_086317.1, on the reverse strand, counting down.
GCCTGCCAGTAGTTCGAGGCAGTTGATATGTAGGTTGAGTTCCTGTGGAGTCCAGGTTCCCCCTGTCGATACACCATCGCTCGTGGCGCCCCAACCCCAAAGGCTGGCGTCCAATTCCAGCACGAAATCTGGGGTTTCGCCGAAGATAGCTCGGCCGTTCCAGGCCTGCATGCTGTCCAGCCACCATTGAAGTTCCTCCCTGACCTCTGCCGTCATCGGTACAGGTTGATCGTAAGTGGGGTTTCGGCGGAGGAAGGATGCCTTGAGGCGTTGCATCGCCCTGTAGTGGAGTGGACCCGGAAAGATGGCCTGGATGGATGCCGAGAGGAGGCCCACAATACGAGCTAGATTGCGTAGGGGAACTGATTGGCATCGGATCGTCTTGCGGATTTCCTTCCGAATCGCTGTGATCTTGGTTGTCGGCAGATGGAGCGTGCTGGAGACGATTTCGAAGCCCAAGAACTGTATGGTTTGGGACGGAGTTGTAGCCGATTTCTGATGGTTTATCGTAAACCCTAGGGATTCTAGGAGTTCCACGGCAAAACGTGTGTGTAGTCTGAGTCTTGCTTTGACGGAGCAGAAGATTAGGAGGTCGTCCAGGTATATAATGCAGCGAATTCCTCTTGCGCGCAGATGAGTAACTACCGGCTTCAACAGTTTGGGGAAACACCATGGGGCCGAACTGAGGCCGAAAGGGAGGCAAGTGAATTGCCATGGTTGGTCGTTCCACATGAAGCGGAGGAAATGTCTGCTGTCGATATGAACCGGTACTGAAAGGTAGGCGTCTTTGAGGTCCAATCTTGTGAACCAATCGCCGTCTTGTAGGAGGTCCCGTAATAGGTGAATTCCCTCCATTTTAAAGTGGCGGTAGACCACGTGGGCATTGAGTGTATGTAGGTTTCTGACCAGTCAGAGGTCTCCTGTCTTCTTTTTCACTAAGAAAATGTTGCTGAAGAATCCTCCGGAGTCTGTGGTGGGCTCTATCGCCCCCTTGTTGTAGAGTTCCCGAAGTTCGGCTTGGATGAGTTTGGAGTCCTCTGTCGAACGGTTGGTCGGTCGTGGTGGGAACTCTTGGTGGGGTGTGCTGACGAAATCTATGATGTATCCCTGTACTGTCTGGAGTATCCAAGCGTCTGACGAAATGGTCGTCCAGTTCTGAAAGAAAAGAGAGAGACGGCCTGCATGCAAGATGGTCATAGGTAGATGATAGCTTACCTGGTGTGAAGCGGGATCTGCCATGTCCTCGGGTACTGCGTCCCCTGTCCGAACCTCTTGAGAAGGTGAAAGGTTGGCGGTATCCCGTTTCTGGGTAGAAGGGTTGCGGTCTTGAGGATCGGGGGCCTGATGGCCAGAAACGGCTGGCAGCACGGCCCCTGTGGCGGCCAGCCCGTCCAAAAACACCCCTAGTGGGGTATTGTCTGAAGACCCTCCTCATTTAGGTTTGGGCTTTACTTAATGAGGTAAAGACATTGACGTGGCAATTCAATTCCTTTAGGAAAGGGTCTCCAAATAACTTGCCCTGTGCCAGAGGTCCGAGTTCTTTGGTGCCCAAATCCACCAACTTCTCGTCTATGCGGAGAAGTGCTGCCTTATGCCTCTCAGATGAGAGGGCCACATTTGCGTTTCCGAGGAAACAAAAACCGCGTTGAGCCCATTCGCGGATATCGTGAGCTCATTCCCTGACCATATCGGCATCGAATTGGTCTGCCCGTTGGAAAGCATCGTCTGCCAGGTACATGATGTGTGAGAGGGGTCCGGAGGTATCTAGAAGCTTGTCTTGGACTCCTTTGAATCCCGTCTCCACCCCGCGGCGGGGGTTGTGACCACCTCTACTCATGAAAGTAGTGATTACTTGGACAAATTCAGGTGTCATGGCTACTTGATCTGGTAGGGAAGGGTGGGGGCATTCCGACCTCAGTCGGTTGCGAACTACCTTGTCCATAGTGGTTTACGCATCCATAAGTGCATAAACTTAGCCAGGTGTTCCGGAGGTGTCCAGTCTGTCGAGCGGGGGTGTCTGATGTAACGTGGGTCAAAGAGTGTCTGGCCCATGGGGTCCAGAATAGCCTCGTCCTGTGGCAGGGTGTTTACTAGCCTGGGTGTCGTCTTTAGACTGGGTTTCAGAGTCCTCAGACTCAGTGTCTTGGCGTGTGTGGCGTGGCTTGGAGCGTTCCGGTTGAATGGCCATCATGTGGGATAGGGCCTTTTCCATAGACGCGGCTACTGCTGCATTAACCATGGACTGAAAATCCACTGGAGTAGGTTGTGAGTCTTCCATAATGTTTGGCAAGGACTTGGCACTGGTAAGAGGTCAGTAAGGCAGGGTTCAATGGTAGGAGAGTACCCTACGGTAGTTATGGTACCAGCAGTACCAGATATAACCCCAGCAGGGTAATATTGGGTTTTAAGTCTGGGCAGCACCCAGTATACAGAGGTTACAATAGCAGAGCTCTGATAGGCAGTCTGGGCAGCACCCAGTATACAGAGATTACAATAGTAGAGCTCTGATAGGCAGCCTGGGCAGCACCAAGTATACAGAGGTTACAACAGTAGAGCTCTGATAGGCAGCACCTTTATGGGGCTTCACCCCAGGGAGCACAGGGTATTGAGCCCTATAGTGCACATATACCAAAGGAGTAACAGAGACTTTCTGTGGGGACCCCTGCCTGGATGAGAGCAATGTGAGTTGATAGCAATCTAAAATAGTAAGGGAATATGAGTGACCAACTGGATGTGGCAACAGGCGGATTAACATAAACCTATGCAGAAAAAGAAATGAATACAAATGCTTACCTGGAGATTCAGAGCAGGTGCAGATCTCAGCAACCGAGTGGGTATGAGGCTCCAAGATAGCGGCCGCGGGTCTCGCGATTCGCGAGATCCAAGATGGCCGCCGTCACACTGAAAGTGTGGGAAAGTAGATCCGGCCATCGGCCGGAGCGTTAAAACGCGCGGTTAGGCGGCCGGGAGTGGAAAGGGCTCTGCAGGCAAGGATTCCCTAGTGGAAGGGGGAATAAAAAATGGCGAAAACGCCCGGAGTAAAACGGAAACCGGGAGGAATAAGTAGGGTCCCCAGAGTAAAAGGGCCAAAGGTAGATAAAGGAGCCCCAATCAAAATTAGAAAGAATCAGAAAATGAGGTAAGAACAGTTAGGTAATAAGGTTTAAGCAGTGCTATACAGTAAATAACAAGGAATATAGGTTATAACAAAGTCAAATAAACCAAATAATTAATAAATATGAGGAGCTCAATAATCTGATCTGTCTGCTGATGGAGCAGTAAAGAAAGAGGGGGTGGAGCCTGTTCACTGGGAATACTATACCTCCTACTGTTTTTTGATTGGTTCTTATTATCACTTTCTTTACTGCTATGGAGTTTTAGTAAAGAGAGATATGCAAAATACAAAGCCTCCTGTCATGTAATAAAATTGTATATTTTTCACAATATTAAATCATTGATGAAAACAATACAATGTTGTAATAGTTTGATATTTGTGACATATTGATGTATATTTTTATATACACTATATTGTTTGATATTTTAATATTTTTAAAAACTCAATTAAAAAAAATTGAAATGATTTGGAAAGCTTATCCAACTTTATTAAAATCAAGACCATAATGTTTTACAGTGTTGCCTAAAGTTGCTGTTTTTGTTTATTTTTGCCATATTCTTTTAAAACCTTGTTCTCTGAAGGATAAGACTGATTTTTAAACAGATTATTTCTGCTTAATGATATGTCTGCTGTCTACATAGTTCTACATTGATAAGTTATTTCAAATGTAAAGTCTCTCAATTAATTATTATTGCATAAGAATGGATAAGAATCATATAATATAGGTTTGATCCCACAGACACAAGTAAATATGACCTATTTATTTCTTCATATGCAACTGTGCATTTCTAGCATTTACATATAGAACAATATCCATTTTACTTTAGATTCTGTGGTACTGATTTCGCACTACAAGGATTTTAGACTTTGCAAACAATTTGAGATGCTCTGCTCAGTATTAATAACACGCATCCTTTTCCCAGTTGATTTCCCTTGGTGATACTGATCCAACATAATTACTTGCTGAAAACCATGTGTTTATGTCAAAAATGTATTATAATTTTCCTTGAAAGAAGTTGGATTGAATGCTTAGATTGCAAATTAATTGGGTGATTTGCATGTTTATAACTTGAGCTGTTCCAGTTCAGAATAAGTAACATGTTGTCATTCTTATATTGTCTGCAAGTTCAACAGAATTTCTGCACCAGGGCACTTAACTTTAGCATTTGCTATTTGTACAATATTAACTTTTTCATAAATGATGAATCAGAGGATTTCTCTACTATATCATCATATGTAGAGGGATCTCATTTCAATGAAACATAAATTCATTGACTACTACGATTGCTACCACACATAAATGTTACCATATAATACATCCAACTTCCCATACTACCAAATATATAGCTATATCCTGGTTTTATAGAGGGCAGCAAGATTGCACTTTTTTTCTTTCATGTATGCTTTAGCCCCTTAAGGTCAGCAGGCGTGCTATGCCGTCCTTGGGGACCCAGCTCTAAATGCCGGCGGGCAGCATATCACATCCCTGCCATCCTATTCACTTACCCGGTCGCAGGCGATCGCGGTGGGGGGACTCACCTGACATCCCAGGGAGTCCCCCTGCTGCCGTTCCGGCCCTCCTGGGCCATGTGATCTGTCTAAGTGTATTTTAATATAAATATCTAATTATATATATATATATATATATATATATATAAACTGCAAATGTCCCGCACTCAATGTACCGGTCTTGTACTTGCCTCGGTGCTGCCTCAGCCTTCAATATATACCAGTGGAAAGAGTGCACTCGAGAGGTCTTCATATAAAAATATAAACAATTTATTGTGCCAAAATTCAAAGACATACAAGTCGACGTTTCAGTCCCCGTAGGACTTTTTTCAAGACAATGAAAGGCGGGAAAAGTAGTGATTAAAATATACCATACGTGTAATCTGATTGGAGAGTGGGATGTGTGAAAGAGAGGCTATATTGACGTGAATGCAATGCCAAAGTATAAGAGAGGAGTTAACCCCTTAAGTGCCTACTGGTAGGGCCGGTCAGTGAGTGTGATTACGGCCGAGTGGTGAATAATCTGCTCTCGCAAACATATTAAAATACAAGGATATGAGAAATGCTAAGAGGTATCGAAGCCACCGAGAAGTGCCTGTGTATATTGAGTTTCTATTTAGACATATAAGCAAACTTATTAATTAAACTTTAGAAAAAGTATAAAAAGTGTAAATTGAGGTGGCTACATTCCTATATTGGAGTTCCAAGAGCAAAGCGGTTACAGATCTGCTTATAGATACATTGGTATACAGATGTCAGGACCAATATTATACAGCCACTTATGTATGCACAATGAATACTGTGCTAAAACACAAACTAGCATCTGCTTGGTCTATGTAGTATTGCGAGAACTCCCCTTAACAAATATATACATTAACGATAGTCCCGTAAATAGCCACGAATCTAAACTTCTATGTGACACCTTATATACATATATACAAACTGCTTCTATATACACATGTACTAGAACCTATCACGTCCTTATCTTTTCGGGATGAAACAATTCAATGGGTTGATCTCGTTAAGTCCCCCCGGGGATAATGTCCCCAGTGTGAAGATCCAAAAAGCTTCTCTTTGAAGAAGCAAAACATCTCTGTCACCCCCCCCTCAACGGAACCGGAACATGTTCAATGCCCATAAATTTCAATGTTGGCAATGTATGCCCCATTTCAAGGAAATGTTTGGCTATGGGAGTGGTTGCAATCCCGCTGGATAATGCTGTCCTGATTGTGGATCTATGTCCCCTCATACGTTCCCTGAGGTCATTGGACGTTTTCCCGATATACATGAGTCCGCAAGGGCAGATAATACGGTAAACTACGTGTGTAGTGGTACACGTGATCCTTTGTCGTATCTTGTATTCTTTACCTGAGCGAGGGTGGTAGAATGCTTTGCCTGGAGTCATATTGTTGCAGGCTGTGCACTTTAAGCAACAGTAACAGCCTGGGTTTTGTTGAACAGACCGATGCGCTGTTTGTATATCAGTATGGACCAGGTAATCTCTCAGGTTCCTGTTCCTCCTATAGCTGATCATAGGGGTATTCTGGAATGTCCCCGGTAGTGTCTTGTCTTTTTTAAGTACCTCCCAGTTGTGCCGTATCATTTGGGACATTTCACCCGATTGTGAGTGAAATGTTTGACGGAAAATCATTCTAGTTTGATTGTTCTTGGTTTTAGGGCCATCAGTATAGATTTGAAGTGCTTTCGAATATGCACCCTCCAATATATGTCTTGGATATCCACGTTGAGTACATTTTTCAAACATTTCTTGCACCTGGATTGCAGCTTTCATGGAGTCAGAGTTGTTCCTCAATACCCTCACAAATTGGGATACCGGTAAAGATTTAATGAGATTACGGGGATGGTGGCTACTAGCATGTAGTAACGTATTGCGGTCAGTTTCCTTCGCAAATAGAGTATACCCCAGTTTGTTGTTTTCTATAAAGATACGGAGATCTAAAAAATCAATTTGTTTGTTGTTGATTTGATAGGTAAGTCTTACTGGTGAGTCCAACTGATTCAATGACTGTATCATGTCGTGTAGGCTTTGTTCCTCGCCTGACCAAATGATGAACACATCATCGATATATCTCAGGTACTTCAAGATATGCTGACCATATTTCTGGAGAATGTGTATTTGTTCGTATCCATGCATGTATGCATTAGCATACATGGGTGCCATAGGGGCACCCATCGATGTCCCTGAGATTTGAATATAGAATGATTTCTCAAATCTAAAATAATTCAATGTAAGACATAGTTCCAATAACTCAAGTATATATTCAATCGGGGGCTCTATGCGCTCTTGGTACTGTACTAATACTTGGCGCATCGCCTGAATTCCCTCCTCATGGGGAATTATGGTGTATAAGCTGCTTACATCAATGGCTGCTAGAAAAACCCCTTGTGGGGGGAGTTCAATTGAGCTCAAAGCTGTTATGACTTGCGCAGAGTCCTTAACATAGGTGGGTAATGACATTACCGTTTTTTTAAATTTAGTATCTAACCATTTTCCAATGGGTTCTAATAACCCCCCGATTGCCGATACAATCGGTCGTCCTGGTGGGCGCTCCAGGTTTTTGTGAACCTTTGGCACTGTGTATATAATCGGGCACCGAGGGTGGGTTTCAAATAGATACTCATATTCCGTGGTAGTAAGAAAACCTGCGTCCAGGCCCCTCTGTAATGTCTGCTGTATAACTTTACTGAATTCATGAGTGGGGTCTATTTCCGTGTATTCATAGACCCTAGTGTCCATAAGTTGTTTGAGGATTTCTGCTCCATAGTCGTCGTATTGTTGGACGACTATGGCACCCCCCTTGTCGGCTGGACGTATGATGATGGTCATGTCATTAGCCAAGCTGTGTAAGGCTTCTCTTTCAGATTTAGACAAATGTGAACGGCGTTGGTTTCGAGTGGTTGTAACCTTCATTGTATCAAATTTTAGCATCTGTATAAACGTTTTTAATGTAGGATTTAAGGTAATGGGGTCAAAGGTACTGCGCATTTTGAATTTTTCAATATTCTCTTTCATTTGATGTTGCTGATTGGAGTTTTAGAAATGGTCTGCTAAACAGAGTTTTCTATTAAATTGAAATTGCTCAATTTCCCATTTGAATTTGTTGATGTTAGCAGTCGGAACAAATGAAAGTCCTTTCTTTAAAAGCATGATTTCTGTTGTAGTAAGGATTCTAGTCGACAGATTAATAATGGGATTAATTAACGTCTCCGTGGTGGTCGTCCCCTGTGTCCAGTGCCTTTTCCCTTTCTGACCCCTCCTGGTATAGTTTTGATGTTTGGAGGGAGCTCTGTGCCAAGGTGACCCCCACTTGTCGTTTCTCTCACCAGGCCAAGTCCTGGTTCTAAAAAAGACGAATTGTATGTTTCTGAAGTGTTAGAATAAGCTCCCTCCCTTTGTGGGTCCTTGTATTCAGAATCAGATGCCGACTCACCGGAGGTAAAATCGACAGTAGATGCAATGGGTTTTCTAATTCTAGGCTTGTAGGTTCTGTATGCAGGTCTGGTGTTGTCTCCCGATAGCCACCTGTATTCTCTGTGTTCTGAGTAATCTGCTTGCACCTTAGCAAGTTTTTCTCTCTTGAATCTGACCAGGTCGTTTTTATATTGTTTCAAGTCCTCGGTCAGTCTCTGAATCAATATATCACAATTGGGTGCTGTTATAGTTGTAGAGTGCAATACTTCATAGTCTGAGATTTTAAGTTTAGGGTAACCTGCGTCCAGGCCCCTCTGTAATGTCTGCTGTATAACTTTACTGAATTCATGAGTGGGGTCTATTTCCGTGTATTCATAGACCCTAGTGTCCATAAGTTGTTTGAGGATTTCTGCTCTATAGTCGTCGTAAAAGATAAGGACGTGATAGGTTCTAGTACATGTGTATATAGAAGCAGTTTGTATATATGTATATAAGGTGTCACATAGAAGTTTAGATTCGTGGCTATTTACGGGACTATCGTTAATGTATATATTTGTTAAGGGGAGTTCTCGCAATACTACATAGACCAAGCAGATGCTAGTTTGTGTTTTAGCACAGTATTCATTGTGCATACATAAGTGGCTGTATAATATTGGTCCTGACATCTGTATACCAATGTATCTATAAGCAGATCTGTAACCGCTTTGCTCTTGGAACTCCAATATAGGAATGTAGCCACATCAATTTATACTTTTTATACTTTTTCTAAAGTTTAATTAATAAGTTTGCTTATATGTCTAAATAGAAACTCAATATACACAGGCACTTCTCGGTGGCTTCGATACCTCTTAGCATTTCTCATATCCTTGTATTTTAATATGTTTGCGAGAGCAGATTATTCACCACTCGGCCGTAATCACACTCACTTACCGGCCCTACCAGTAGGCACTTAAGGGGTTAACTCCTCTCTTATACTTTGGCATTGCATTCACGTCAATATAGCCTCTCTTTCACACATCCCACTCTCCAATCAGATTACACGTATGGTATATTTAAATCACTACTTTTCCCGCCTTTCATTGTCTTGAAAAAAGTCCTACGGGGACTGAAACGTCGACTTATATGTCTTTGAATTTTGGCACAATAAATTGTTTATATTTTTATATGAAGACCTCTCGAGTGCACTCTTTCCACTGGTATATATATATATATATATATATATATATATATATATATAATATCAAAATAAACTTAGAATGATATTGAATTGAATGATATTGAATGATATTATTTATATATAATATTAAATCAATAAATATGTAAATACGTAAAAAAATAAAAATAATAAAAAAAAAAAATTAAAAAAAAAAAAATAAATATATATATAAAAGACTTTTACAGACTGAAACGTCGCCTGGAACGTTGTATGAATTTGTAATTGCTCAATAAAGCAACAGATGAAATTTAATAGTAGAAAGGGGTGGGTGAATGGTAGTGAGACCCAAGTGCAGGCAAGTCTCTGTATACAGGTCACTCCAACCTTAAACAAAACATGCAAACAAAACGTAGAAAGTACAGGGCGCCACAGTCACTATAAGGGTAATCTGATAAATGGGGTTAAGAAAGAGTAAAAAGTAGAGTGGATAAAATAAAAATTTATTGAAAATATTGAACAAAATCAGCACACAATGTGTGCAATAGATAAAAGATAAAAAAAAGATCGGCGCATGCGCAACCATGCTGGAACGCAGAAAAACTTTATTGGTACTATACACATCCGCATTATGAGCGTTCTACAACAAAAACGCTCATATTTCATGTGGTATGTGTGTACAGACCTACCTGACTTCCAGCTAACCCCTAATATGAATCACTATCAGCCACAAATGAAATAAATATAAATAGGACTGATGGGGTACAAAGAATAGATAAAAAATGGGTTTATAGGAAAAGACGGGCTTAGAGAAAAGATAATGAATAAAAATATATGCATAAAAGGTATAGTTAATAAAAAATATAAATGAATAATAGTAAAAATGGTAAAAATAAGAGAATTACAAGATTTGCATTGTAAAAAATAGTCCATTTATATTTCTGGTATAAAATATACATAAATTACATATATAATGGCTATCTATACATAATGCTAGTCTAGCTATATCAGAGGATTTAAAAGGTGTAAATACCAATAGTGGAGGTATATCTTTCATAGAAGAAATAGTGTGGTATCACAATATCAAATATGTGTGTGAATTCATAGATATGTAAACATCGAGGATCATAATATATTGCTTAATTACAGATAATAAAAGGAAGCGATAATGTTAAGCAATGGAAGTTTAGAACCTTTAAATATATTAATAATATATAATATATATCAATATTTTATTTAAATTTTAAAATTATGTTAAAATACACAGGAAGAAAAAACATCCAGATGAGATCAAGAATACACTGAGAGCTACCTAATAATAGGAGATATAATGGGAGACAAAATAAGAAATAAAATGAGAGATAAAAAAGGGAGATAAAACAGAGGAATTAGTGCAAAATCAATCAATGAAGGCTAATATATCTAAATCCGTATTAAGTCCTGAGGGGACAGAGGATTTCATTTTGTATATCCATTCTGTCTCCCTCATGGCCAACATTTTTTCAGTATTTCCGCCCCTCCAATGTGGTATAATCATGTCAATACCAATGCAGATAAAATCTTTAAAATCAAATTCTCTACAAGCATTACAATGTTTTGGTACACTATGCTTCACGTTCTTGTTCTTAATTCCATTAAAATGTTCTAATAGTCTTACGTGCAATTTTCTGATAGTGCGTCCTACATATTGAACCCCAGATTTACAGTGCAACATATAAACCACATTTTTACTTTGACAGTTAATAAAGTGCTTAATTTTAAAAGTCTCTTTTGTCACTGTGCTACAAAATTCTGTAACCTTATTTTTTTGGAATTTGCATGTAGTGCATCTTCCACATCTGAAAAACCCATTGGGTTTCTCTGATAAAAATTAACTCTCTCCTTAACAGTCTCTTTCTTAGGTAAAATACTAGGGGCTAAAATATTCCTCAAATTATTAGATTTCTTATATATTACTTTAGGTCTCTTTGGTAAAATCCTTTTTAAAATTTTGTCTTGTAATAAAATAGGCCAGTTTTTCCGAATTGATTTCTCTATTAAATTAGCTTTGTTATTAAATTTTGTTAAAAATGCAAATTCTGAACAGTTCTTATTATCCTTCTTCTTTTTGCTAACATTTGTTAGAAGGTCTTTTCTTAGAAGGCTCTCTATTTCTCTCTGTGTATTAAGTAAAAGTTCCTTAGGGTAATTATATAACTATCCGAATTTTTTTTATTTAAAACCTGAACCTGGACCTGCTCTTTAAAATCTTCTTTCTCTGTGCAATTTTTAAAAATCCTCATATGTTGTCCCTTAGGGATATTAGTTAACCACTTACGATGGTGGCAACTTGAGAACTCGATAAAACCATTTCCATCCGTAGGTTTAAAATAGGTCTTACTAAGGATTTTCCTTTCTTCTGTGAATCTAAGGCCATATGTGTTCGAGTTAATATAACTTAAAAATTCTTCTAAAAGACCCCGGCTTCTTTTCCAGATAATTAAAACATCATCAATATAGCGTCTCCATTGCACCAGGTTCGCACCGAATGGATTATTATGCCAAATACTATTAGATTCCCAATCCGCTACAAAAATGTTAGCATAAATCGCTGTTCCACATGTTTGGAGGTAATATGACCCCTCAAACCAAAAGAAATTGTGGAACAGGTTGAACCTAATGAGCTCTAAAATAAAAGATGCCTGTTCCAAATTCATCTGGGGGTCATTAATTAAAACACTCTGTATAGCCTTTATACCCTTTTCATGGTCAATCACAGTATATAAAGAAGTTACGTCTATTGTCACCCAAAGGTATTCATCCTTCCAATCCAAATTCTCAAACTCTTTAATAATTTGGGTGTAGTCTTTGGTGTAAGATCTCGCTAATGTTACATATTTTTGTAAATACAAATCTATATATTGGGAGATGTTACTGGTCAGAGAGCCAATGCCACTGATAATAGGTCTTCCTGGTGGGGACTCAAGGCACTTGTGAACCTTGGGAAGGTAATAGAAGACTGCCGTCTTGGGTGAAGTAATAAATAAATACTGAAACTCATCCTTACTTATTATCCCTTTTTCCATTCCCAACGTTAAGATCGTATGTAATTCTTCTTTAAAACCGTAAATGGGTTACTTCTTAAAATTTTATAAGTATTGGAGTCTCCTAATATTCTCTCGGACTCTTTCATATAGTCATCTCTATTTAAAATCACAATACTCCCATCCTTATCAGCTTGTCTAATTACTATATCTTTATTGTCTTTAAGAGTCTTTAAGGCTTGTTTCTCCTTTTTAGTTAGGTTCTCTTTACCTTTATTTTTAGAAAGTTTCTCGAATTCACTCATTATCATGTTACTAAAAACAGGTATATGATCGCCCTTTTCCCAAGTGGGAAAAAATTTGATTTATTCTTTAATCCTGAATGGATTATTTCTGGTATCATGGACCCCATTTCAGGTAGTGTCATTTAATGAGATTAATGAGGAACCATTGATATTATCATTCCGTTCGAGATCTATCTCCTTTTTCTTTTCAAAAAACCTTTTTATCGTTAACTTCCTTAAAAATTTTTGAGTGTCTATAAATAATTCAAACATGTTGGGATCTGTTTGTGGGGCGCATTTTAGTCCTTTATCTAAAACCTGTAATTGTTCCATAGTAAAAACCTCTTTTGATAAATTAAAAATGCCTCCAATATTATTAATATCTCTCATGTTTTTTTGTTCATTTAATCTGACATTTCCCCTTCCTCTACTTCCCCTAATCCTCCGGTTGCTCCCAATAGCTTCCTTTTCTTGTGGGGTGTATGAGTGGTCTGTAAAGGGGAAAATTTGTTCCTGTGAAACCAGACATTCTGGCCTTGTTGAGGGATCTCTGTCACGTTCACATAGAGTTTGAAGGAGCTCAACTGCAGATTTCTGATTAATTAGATGTGAATGTGAGGAGTTGAGAAAATAAAGAGATGACAGTTCACCAGGAAGTTAACTGATACTGTGTCTTTAATAATTTTGATTGAATAAACACAGGTACTGTATCTTTAAATGGTTCAAGTTGCTGAGTGGATTCTTAGATTAATTTATACAGTTGAATGGAAGCAATAATATGAAGGAAGCAATGTAGCTTTAACTTGCAGAGATTCGTTTTAGCTTAATTGATAGAAAACATCTCATATGGAGGTAGAAAGGTAAATAATTAGGAATTACTCCTATAACGATAGGAGGATGTGTGAGCAGGCTGAGCTTGAGCTCAGTAGTCAGGGAAAGTTCGTATAATACAGCGAGGTAACTTAGCTTCCAGAGGAGTTGAAGTTGGTTCCAGAGTGCCTTCCGGAGAGGTTCCGTGGAGAGAGGTCGAGAGGAGTCAAGTGCTAGCCGTGGTCGAGGAAGGAGAAGGAGGTTAGTCGTTTACGAGTCCGGTTCGGTACACAGGTAAGGTTGAAGAGAAAAGTTGCAGCCGGTATAATTCCGCGGTACGCTGTTCATTAATCCAGCGTCTGTTGCCTGGCACGGTCGCATTATGTAGCGCAATGAGACCGCGTCAGAGGGGGGTGTGGCTACAGTCCGTCAACCCGGAAGAGACAGGCAGTGCAAGTAACGGCCATGACAGTATCCCCCCTGTAACGAGCACCCACCGGGTTCTATCCACGTGGTTTGGATGGATAACGTTTGTGGAAAGCTGTACGCAGCCTATCAGCATGAATCTCAGAGGAATCTTCCCATGAATCTTCATCAACTCCATAACCCTTCCATCTAATGAGGTACTGCAGAGAGCCACGATGGATCCTTGAATCAAGAATTTTGTGGACCTCGTATTCCTCAGTACCATGTACCAAGATAGGATCAGGAGAAGTGATTACATTTCTTTGAAAAGGATCAGGATGATAGGGCTTGAGCAGGGACACATGAAAGACGGGGTGAAGCTTAAAAGTAGGTGGAAGCTTCAATTTCACAACATTAGAGTTTATGATAGACGTTATTTGAAAAGGGCCAAGAAACAGGGAACTCAACTTCTTCGAAGGACGGTTGGTGGAGATGTTCTTTGAGGAGAGCCAGACAAAATCGCCAACTTTGTAAGAAGGGGAAGGTTGTCTCTTAGCATCATAAAACTTCTTCTGGTTAGAAGATGCCACTTCAAGATTTTCATGTAATTGTCGAAATAATGAGGACATATGAGAGATTTGATCCGAGACAGTGGGGTTAGATGAAGGAATGATTTGAGAAGGAAATGAGGAGGGATGAAATCCGTAATTGGAGAAGAAGGGAGTCATTTTGCTACTTGTATGAACTGAGTTGTTATAAGCAAATTCGGCCATAGGTAACCACGTTATCCAATCATCCTGTAGGTGGGAACAATAACAACGTAAATACTGTTACAGACATTGGTTAACTCTTTCAGTCTGCCCGTTGGTTTGAGGATGATAAGCGGAAGATAGTTTACGTTGGATACGAAGGGAAGTACATAATGCATTCCAGAATTTGGATGTAAACTGGGTTCCGCGGTCCGATATGATTTCATCTGGGAGTCCATGAAGTTTCACAATGTTATCGAGAAATGTTTTTGAAAGTTCTGATGATGAAGGTAATTTCTTCAAAGGAATGAAATGGGACATCTTTGTGAATTGGTCTACTACTACTAAAATGGTAGAATGGTGTTGAGAAGGGGGAAGTTCCACCAGGAAATCCATAGAGATGGATTGCCAAGGTCTCTCTGGAACTGGTAGGTTCATCAACTGACCAAAGGGTTGATGACGGTCAGATTTGGATCTTTGACAGGTTGAACAGTTTTTCACGTAGGATTCGATGGTGCTGTCCTGACGCGGCCACCAATAATATCTTTTGGATAATTCGAGGGTCTTTTTAATACCTGGATGACCTGCCAGAGGAGAGTCATGAATGAATTCAAGTATTTTATTCCTAAACGGGGGAGGAATGTAAATTCTATCATGAAAATAATAGAGACCGTCCTTCAGTGATAATTTAGTTGATTTAGGAAGGTCAAGAGCATCTGGATGAAGACCTTTTATGTCATCTAT
This sequence comes from Pelobates fuscus, assembly GCF_036172605.1. Lineage (NCBI taxonomy): Eukaryota > Metazoa > Chordata > Amphibia > Anura > Pelobatidae > Pelobates > Pelobates fuscus. The sequence goes on along the minus strand of NC_086317.1, from coordinate 343,064,782 downwards.
TAGGGATGTGACAATTCCGATGACTGTATGGGGGTTTTCTACTTCAGGTTCTTGATGAATTCTGGAGAGGGCATCCGCCTTTTTGTTCCTTGCCCCAGGTCTAAAAACGATTTGAAAATTAAACCGGGAGAAGAAGAGGTTCCATCTTACTTGTCTCGCAGACAGAGTTTTGTTGGAGTGAAGATATTCAAGGTTTTTATGGTCAGTATAAACTATTATAGGAGTTTGGGTTCCTTCTAGAAGATGTCTCCAGTTTTCTAAAGCTAATTTTATGCTTAATAATTCTTTTTCTCCTATAGGGTAATTCTTTTCAGCCGGAGACATGGAACGGGAAAAGAAGGCAACAGGGTGAAGAGGATCTTGAGGAGTTTTGTGTTGGGAAAGGACAGCTCCGAGAGCAGTTTCTGAAGCATCTGTTTCAAGGACATATAGACATGTGGGATCAGGGAGTTGAAGGATAGGAGCAGTTGTAAACCTTCTTTTCAATTCATCGAAAGCCTTTTGGGCCTTTTCATTCCAATTGAAAGCATGTTTTTTGCTGTTAAGTGAATTAAGTGAATGAGTTACATCAGAGTAATTTTTAATGAATTTCCTGTAGAAGTTAGCAAAGCCCAAGAACCGTTGTAATTCTTTTACGTTAGAAGGAATGGGCCAGTTGAGGATACAACTGATTTTTGAGTTATCCATTCCAATTGAATGAGGAGTGATAACGTAACCTAAGAAGGTTATTTCGTTGACATTAAAGAGACATTTTTCTGGTTTAGCGTATAATTTATGAGTTCGCAGTCTGGATAACACCCATCTCACGTGTTTTTTGTGTTCTTCAGGTGTATTGGAGTATATAAGAATGTCATCTAAGTAAATGATAACACAGACGTCCAGAAGATCCCTGAAGATGTAATTTATGAAATGTTGAAAGGTGGCAGGGGCATTGCAGAGGCCAAAAGGCATCACAAGATACTCGTAGAGACCATATCTAGTTCTGAAGGCAGTTTTCCATTCATCGTTGGCTTTGATTCTAACGAGATTGTATGCCCCACGGAGGTCAAGCTTAGTATAGATAGTGGCTGTTTTTAACCTTTCAATTAGCTCGTTTATCAGGGGAAGAGGATAGCGATTTTTGACTGTTATCTTATTTAAAGCTCTGTAATCAATGATGGGACGGATGGTCTGGTCCTTATTCCTCACAAAAAACATACTGGAGGCCGCAGGTGAGCTGGAAGGTCTAATGAACCCCTTACGGAGGTTTTCCTCCAAGTATTCCTTGAGGATTTTTATTTCAGATTCAGAGAGAGGGTATATGTGCCCAAAAGGTATGGGGGCACCAGGTATGAGGTCGATAGGGCAGTCGTAGGGACGATGAGGTGGAAGTGTCTCAGCTTCCTTTTTACTGAATACATCAGATAATTCTGAATAGCAAGAAGATATAGATGGTTCTTCGATAGTTTGGAGGAGTGGAATATGTTGTAAGCACGTTTCCTTACAGTACACAGAGTTAAAAGCGAGAGAAAAGGGAGACCAGGTAATTTGAGGGTTGTGGTCCCTTAGCCAATTGATTCCTAGGATGACCGGATAAAGGGGAGAATAGATAACATCGAAAATGAGGTATTCGGTATGAGTGTTAAGTGAAGTTGTTCGTATAGGAATAGTTTCTTTTGTGATAGGACCCGAGGCTATGAGGGAGCCATCAATTACTCTGACAGAGACAGAAGTGCTTTTACGGACACAAGGAATTTTATTTTTGATTATAAAGGATGAATCGATGAACACACCGTTAGCCCCAGAGTCAACGATGGCTTCAGTCGTTATTCTTTCTTTGTCCCACTGTAATATGAGAGAAATGGAGAAAAATTGAGTGGATGATTTAGGAGGGAGTGCACTCAGTATAGAAGTGGTATGAGCATGCTTACCACTCCGTGGTCTTTTCAGTAGAGGGCAGTCCGGGATTAAGTGGTCTTGTGAGGCACAGTACATACAAAGGTTAAGTAGTCGTCTTCTAGATTTTTCTTCTAGTGTGGGAGGACTTCTTATAATGCCAATTTCCATAGGTTCGTTAGGCAATGAAGGTTTTTCAGCTGGTTTTGGAGGAGCAGCTGGTTTCCTAATTGATGAACCTGAGAGAGCTCTTTCAGCCTTTCTTTCCCTAAGCCGTCTGTCAATACTGATAGATAGTTGAATAAGAGCGTTTAATGTAGCAGGGAGTTCAGTTCGAGAAAGTTCATCTTTTACTCCTTCGGATAATCCAATTCGAAATTGGTTGCGCAGGGTTATATCGTTCCATTGAGTTTCTATTGCCCATCTCTTGAACTCAGCTATGTAATCCTCAACAGGTCTATGCTTTTGCTGGAGGGTTCGGATGGTTAAATCAGCTGTAGCCTGTTTATTAGGATCTTCGTAAAGGAGAGACATAGCTTCAGAGAACTCGTCCAATGAGTCTAAGATGGGATCATCATTTTCCAAGAAGGAGTGGGCCCAGGCCATAGGTTCGCCTCTTAGGAAGGAGATAACTGAACAAACCTTAGATCTTTCGGTGGGATAAGGTCGGGGTTTTAGAGCAATCAATAGTTTGCAGGAGTTTAGGAACTCCCTGTATTTTGATCTATCTCCAGAAAACTTCTCCGGATTACAGACAGCAGGTTCACTGGCTGAGTGCATAACAGCATGAGGAGTGTGGGTTTGTAAGTCTCTGACATAAGTAAGAATCCGTTCATTTGTAACCTGGAGATCTTGCATGCCTTGAGCAAGTGTATCGACTCTTTGATTCAGCATCGTCAATTTTGAATCGAAATCTGCTGGATCCATTACAAGGCTGGATTAATCTGTCACGTTCACATAGAGTTTGAAGGAGCTCAACTGCAGATTTCTGATTAATAAGATGTGAATGTGAGGAGTTGAGAAAATAAAGAGATGACAGTTCACCAGGAAGTTAACTGATACTGTGTCTTTAATAATTTTGATTGAATAAACACAGGTACTGTATCTTTAAATGGTTCAAGTTGCTGAGTGGATTCTTAGATTAATTTATACAGTTGAATTGAAGCAATAATATGAAGGAAGCAATGTAGCTTTAACTTGCAGAGATTCGTTTTAGCTTAATTGATAGAAAACATCTCATATGGAGGTAGAAAGGTAAATAATTAGGAATTGCTCCTATAACGATAGGAGGATGTGTGAGCAGGCTGAGCTTGAGCTCAGTAGTCAGGGAAAGTTCGTATAATACAGCGAGGTAACTTAGCTTCCAGAGGAGTTGAAGTTGGTTCCAGAGTGCCTTCCGGAGGGGTTCCGTGGAGAGAGGTCGAGAGGAGTCAAGTGCTAGCCGTGGTCGAGGAAGGAGAAGGAGGTTAGTCATTTACGAGTCCGGTTCGGTACACAGGTAAGGTTGAAGAGAAAAGTTGCAGCCGGTATAATTCCGCGGTACGCTGTTCATTAATCCAGCGTCTGTTGCCTGGCACGGTCGCATTATGTAGCGCAATGAGACCGCGTCAGAGGGGGGTGTGGCTACAGTCCGTCAACCCGGAAGAGACAGGCAGTGCAAGTAACGGCCATGACAATCTCTCTTTGACGATTCCCTAAAAATACCTCATGTTGATCGGGCTTATCCCTTGCTCTACCATTAGATGTGTTTCTCTGAATCTCTTTTCTTCTTACAACCTTATTGAACTCCTCATCATTACCATTTCTCATAGTATTCAATCCCCTATGCTCTTCCCTATTGGTTATCTTGGTTCTGGGTTCTTTTGGGGTATGATCCTTTTCATACCTAATCTTAGTCCCCTCCTTAAATTTGTATGGTCTATTCTCTCTTATGTTCCTATTTTGGACAGTCTTAAATATTTTCTTCCTCCATTCTCTTTGTATACCTTTTTTATAGTCATTTATTTCATTTGTGGCTGATAGTGATTCATGTTAGGGGTTAGCTGGAAGTCAGGTAGGTCTATACACACATACCACATGAAATATGAGCGTTTTTGTTGTAGAACGCTCATAATGTGGATGTGTATAGTACCAATAAAGTTTTTATGCATTCCAGCATGGTTGCGCATGCGCCGATCGGTCACGCGTGCGTCATGACGTATGTCGACGCGCGTGATGTGCGCATGCGCAATCATGATCACGGAATGACAGACCGGCGGACCGGCAGATTTAAAAGGGAGAGAAGATGGGGAGAAGGAAGATGCTCCTGAGGAAGTCACACAGACGAAACGCGTTGAGCAACAGCTGGGACCCTGTATTTTGGTAGTAGCAGTCTCTTTTTTATGTACTTTGGTTATCATTGGTTGTGCTGCATTTGTATTTGACTAAGTTCTGTTTTTAAATCTTCATTAGTGATTTGGTTTTTGACCTCTTCATTTTTGTTGATTTTGCACTTTAGCATTTGCACTTTTCATAATTTGTATGCACCATTGTACTTTATTGTATTGAGCTGCTATACTTAAGGGATCTATAGCCCATTGTGGCTCTTTTTATCTTTTATCTATTGCACATATTGTGTGCTGATATTGTTCAATATTTTCAATACATTTTTATTTTATCCACTCTACTTTTTAATCTTTCTTAACCCCATTTATCAGATTACCCTTATAGTGACTGTGGCGCCCTGTACTTTCTACGTTTTGTTAACAGATGAAATTTACCTTGAAAGACTCCTGAGTGCTCTCTACTCGTATCGTATACAATTTGGTTGGAGACATCACCGGAGCATTAAAAGACCGGGAGCATTGAGTGCTGGGACATGGGACGTATATATATATATATGTGTGTAATTTAGTTCTAACTGTATTTGGACATTAATATATATTGATATCAAAATACATGTAGAACTAAATAATATATATATATCTATATACATAAGAATATACGTATATATCACTATATATACCTATATATATAAATAAAAATAATGTAAAAAAATTATATATATATATATATATATATAAATATATATATATATATATATATATATATATATATATATATAAAATAATTCTACTCATATATTTATGTAATATTAATTACAATTTGTGGGACCTGCCTGACAACCCAGGCCGAAAGTCCAGGGAATTTAATTTGCTAGCTCTATATTTAACCCTGTAACTTTCCAAGACACCATAAAACCTGTACATGGGGGGTGCTGTTTTACTCAGAAGACTTTGTTGAACACAAATATTAGTGTTTCTAAACCATTAAATGTATTACAACGATGATATCGTTAGTGAAAGTGACATTGTTTTTGCATTTTTCACACACAAATAGCACTAACACTGACAATATAATTGTTGTGATACATTTTACTGTTTTGAAACACTAATATTTATGTTCAGCGAAGTCTCCTGAGTATAAAAGTACCCCTCATGTACAGGTTTTATGGTGTTTTCAAAAGTTACAGAGTCAAATATAAGGCTTGTGTTTCAGTTTTTTCACATTGAAATTTGCCAGATTGGTTACATTGCCTTTGAGACTTTGTGGTAGCCCAGGAATGAAAATTACCCCCATGATGGCATATCATTTACAATAGTAGACAACCCAAGGTATTGCAACTGGGGTATGTCCAGTATTTTTAGTAGCCACTTAGTCACAAACACTGACCAAAATTGGCGTTCAAATTAGTTTTTTGCATTTTCCACACACAAACAAATATTAACACTAACTTTGGCAAGTATTTGTGACTAAGTGGCTACTAATAAAAACAGGACATACCCCATTTGCAATACCTTGGGTTGTCTACTATTGCAAATGGTATGCCATCATGGGGGTAATTCTCATTCTTGGGCTACTATACGGTCTCAAAGGCAACGTAACCAATCTGGCTAATTTCAATGTGAAAAAAATAGAAAAATTTAACATTCTATATTTGACCCTGTAACTTCCCAAAACACCATAAAACCTGTACATAGGGTGTACTGTTTTACACCTGAGACATCGCTGAATACAAATATGTGTATTTTATTGCAGTAAAAGCAAACACTATTATGACATTCACAGTTAAAATGTCATGTAGAACTACAAAAATTACATTTCTTATTTTTTTCCCATTTTTGTTATAGTTTATTCATATTATGTTACATAGAAGCTCTGTTTCCCCTGAATAAAATTATATATAATAAGTGTGGGTGCACTTAATATGAAAGAGGTGAATTACGGTTTAGCAGACATATAGTCAAATTCCAGGTTTTGTTTAAGTTTTGTTTTGATCACAACTTGTACATTTGGCTAAGTCCTTAAAGGGACACTCTTGGCACCCAGACCACTTCTGCTCATTGGAGTGGTCTGGGTGCCAACTCCCACTACTCTTAACCCTGCAAGTGTAATTATTGCAGTTTTTTATAAACTGCAATAATTACATTGCAGGGTTAACTCCACCTCTAGTGGCTGTCTATTAGACAGCCACTAGAGGTCACTTCCTGGGTTCTAGCACAGGAAACCTGTGCTAGAGCGTCGCTGGACGTCCTCACGCTGTGTGAGGACCTCCAGCGTCGCTCAAAACCCCATAGGAAAGCATTAAAATGATTTTTCATTGCTTTCCTATGGGGAGACATAATGCGCATGCGCGGCATTGCCGCGCATGCGCATTAGGTCCCCTCGGCCGGTGGGCGAGATCAGTCTCGCCCACCGGCCGACGCAATGAAGAGGAGGAGCGTCGCGGAGGTGGAGACAGCGACGAGGGACATCGCCGCTGCCTCAGGTAAGTCACTGAAGGGGTTTTCACCCCTTCAGTAACCGGGGATTGGGGGGTGGGAGGGAGAGGGACCCTCCAGTGCCAGGAAAACGGATCGTTTTCCTGGCACTGGAGTTTCCCTTTAAGAGGTTAAATTCTCCAAGCATATATCCATATTCTTATTATTCACAAAATTGCATAAACAAACCTGCAATTTATACAAATTATATATTATCAAACTTGCACTTTTTTTGTAGGACACACTCAAATTATTAAATTTTTTATATATTTGGTTACACTACTTATATGGCTGCATAAAAAAAAGAAGTTAATAAAAAGAAGAACGTATATTCCTTTGCATTATAAAGTCAGTTAAATTGTTGCTACTATTTTTTTTTATTAAAGAGCCATAAAGTGAACTGTTAAATAGCATCTTGAAAGACAGCCTGTTTTTTTCTGGCACTCAAAGCCTTGTCCCTTTTGGATTAGTTGTTAAACATTGAACAGCAATGCCAGACTCAATGAGGCAATCTTGATATAAGTTGAACAAGTATCCACAAATTTTTTGCACATTAGTAAATATTTTACAATATAAGAAGCTTTCTTTCTCATATTCTTTTGTCATTATTTTTTTTTCCCAAAGCGCTGTACTAACATGCAACTGCATGATGGTTTCCCACTGAAATTAGGAAAACTTAAGCAGGTGCAATGGCTTCAGTTTAGTTCCCTTTAAAAAAAAAAAAAAAAAGCAACATGCATGAGTTCCTCCAATTTGATAAATCCCAAACTACCTGTTGCTTATCAAAAACGTCTGTGTGTGTGTGTGTGCGCGTGCGTGCGTATGTGTGTGTTATATGCAAGAGTAACTTTAAACAGAGTGTGGACTTTATTGAAGACAAAATTAATATATAAAGATTTGAATAAACCCTTCACTGCCATTTAGTTTGGAAAAACACTTCCAGATTTGTACGTTTCATTACAATATATATATATCAATAATATTTGATGGAAACAAAAATTTAAAATGTTGGTTGGACCAACAAAAGATAGATAGATAGATAGATAGATAGATAATCAGATTTTTAATTCAGATATGGGCCAACACTAATGTTTTGAGGAATCTAAAAATACCTAATAAGTATGTATAATGAAAATATAAATTGAAATGCTATGTCATAATTTAGTTTTGATAAAAAGTATGTTATCAATGATAACTGTAGTCTTCTATAAATCCTTCTCTTTTGAGTATTTTTGAGCTTTCTGAGTAGGTTGGACATGTAGTAAAGTAGCAAAGGTTAATAGATACAATGTGGGTGAGAACTGAGTAATAACGTCTGAAATGAAGCAACTATTTTATTCTGTCAATACAAAACCTTGAAATGTTAAAACATTAAAACGTTAAATGCATTTGGTGTTACTCACCATAGGGATTTGAAAATAAGCAATTTCTTTAACATTGTTTAATAAAATAACCTTGAAAATAAATGATTTTACTTTGATTTTCCTAAAAGTACGCAAGTTAATTTTAGCGTACATCTTCCTAAGGCTGTTGCTATGGGGTATTTTTATTAAAAGAACACTGTAAGCACCAAGACCGGCTATTGAAGTGGTTTCGTATGTACTTATGACTCTCCAGTTATACTGCTCAGGTACCTGCCATTTAAGAGCTAAATCAATTTGTTTATGCAGCCCCATCTGTACCTGCCCACACCTCCACAACACAATTCCTGAAAAATAAGTAATTTTTTTTAGCTTCACATATTGGAACACATCTTAGATCAGCTTGTAGTTTGAGAGTTTTTTTATGTTTCACTTTTTGGTATTTTCGCCCTAATAGAACACATGCATATATTTGTTTTCTGCGTGTTATGTGTCAGTTAAACGAAAGCAAAAAAAACAGCTTGCAAAAACTGCAGATCTGCCTTTTCAAGCCCTTTGCTCTTTCCCTGACAGACCTTTAGTCTGTGCAGGGGAATTCACCAATCAGAGGCTCCTCATTGAGGCTTTCAAATGCTTCTCAATAAACATGTTGTAGTACTTTATGTGTCTGGAGTACAGTTGAGCGGACACCTGGATGTTTGGGTTTGCCGCGTTCAGCCGAACTTCGGCAAAAACCCGAACCCCATCGAACTTGACCCCGAACCCGAACCCGAACCCCATCGAAGTCAATGGGCACTAATACGGCTCTAAAAAAGTCCTGAAAAGGGCTAGAGGGCTGCAAAAGGACACATAACATAACAATGAGGGAGGGACCTACTGTCCTCCCCCTCTGGCCCCCATCCCTGAGCGGTGGGTGGGGGCCCTAAATAAGAATGAGCAGGGGACCTACTGTCCTCCCCCCAACCGCCACCCCTGCGTGGCAGGTGGGGGCCCTATATAACAATGAGGGGGGATCTACTGTACTCCCCTCTGGCCCCCACTCCTGAATGGTGGGTGGGGGCCCTAAATAACAATGAGGGGGGGACCACTGTCCACCCCCGGCCCCCACCCCTGCGTGACAGGTGGGGGCCCTACATAACAATGAGGGGGGGACCAACAGTCCTCCCACCGGCCCCCACCCCTGAGTGGTGGGTGGGGGCCCTAAATAAAAATGAGGGGGGACCTAATGTCCTCCCACCAGGCCCCCACACCTGCATGGTGGGTGAGGGCCCTACATAAAAATGAGGGGGGGACCTACTCTCCTCCCCCCCTGGCCCCCACCCCTGAGCGGTGGGTGGGAGCCCTACGTAACAATGAAGGAAGGGAGAGAGTTATGAGTCAAATTACACCTTACTCAAAGTGTTATGAGTCAAATTGCACAGCGTGGGAAAATTCCAAAGAACTTTCCCACCTGTGTAAAATGACAAAGAGCACTCTAGCGTAAACCAACCAATCAATCAGTGTTCTTAGTCTAATTGCAGTGTTGGGCAAGGCTTTATAAGTCTGTGCGGATCCCTACATGGGTGAAGATGGATTTTTTTTTTAGCGTCAGGTTTTTTCCTTTTTCGTCTGTTTTTTTTTGCACTCTGATTTTTTATTTTATTTTAAATTTGACGGGTATTATGGTTTTTTATTTAGCCTTTTTTGGGGCTGAAAAATGAAGATTTTAGAAGAAAGAAGACATTAAATGGTAAGTTTTATTTTAATTTACAGGTTAGTTATTTTATTCCCCCCTCACTATTTTTAGGGTGAAGGGGATAGATAGGGGATAACTTTTATCAAAGGGGTGCTCACACAGTTTGTCGTTGAATTTTATTCTTAACCAGTCGTTGTCTTGGGTCCCCAGGCCAGCTTGGGGCCCCAAGCAATTGCTTGGTTTGCTTGCCTTGTCGCGACGCGCCTGCACACAAGTCAATCACTTGTTGATTGGCTGCCCTGCAGCTTTTCAAAACGCGCCATTAAATTGCCAAACACCGAATTCGAACCCAAATTGTTACTGAAATGTCCGGGTTCGGGGTCAAAAAATTGTAATGTTTGATACAAACCGGAACTTTACAGTTCGGGTTCGCTCAACTCTAGTCTGGAGTTAATTTAGATTTTATCTCCTGCTCTATTAGTTGCATGTAGAAATCTGCAGCAGCCACTTCTGTGTGATTAACATTCAAGTAGCAGATCAAGAGATAATAACTTTTAAAGAAAACAAAGTGCTGTAAGATCTGATTGAAAATGAAACTTTTTTTTTTTAATGGAAGCTGTGTTGATACAGCATCAGGGTAGACGTGAAACACGTACAGAGCCCTTTTAGGTATTTAACCTATCTTTTCAACTTGTTTTTTTTCCCTTCCAGCAGACACAGGGCTGACTTTCTATGTTTTGCCTTGTTTTTTGTTGTTGTTTTGGTGTGGATACTATTTCTTATTATATTGTTAATATAATACATACCATGTAACAATTTTTTAACAAGCAACGATGCACTACTTATAAACTATCTTTTGTATATTATGAATGGCAGTGAATGAGTATCTTTTGGAGCAAAGTGGTGAAGCTGTGTGAGTGACAGTCACGGCTTGGGCTGCCTTAATAAAATGATCTAACGTCTAAACAGCATAGAATTGACCATTGACACTATAGCTACATAATCTATACACCAAAACTGCTTCATTTTTATAAAGTTGTTTCGATGCTTAGAGCATTCCTTAAATAAAAAGTATAGTTTAGGTGATTATTGTTCGCCTGTTTAATATAAGCCAGTGCTAGGGTAAAAGGGTCTAGAACTAGTCTCTCTTTGGTTCATCTGGCAGTAAAGGCTGTGAATTGTAGCATGAAGAAAATGGAGCATTGCACCAAAAACCTTCTACACTTATCAAGTTCCTAACCTCAGCAGTTTGGGGGATATGGCAATTCTGATTCACGAATTCTGACTGAGTAATAGTACTCAGGTGTTTGTTGTGCCATTGCACCAAGGTCAGTGCAAGCCAGCAATATTTGCAGAGTGTATGAAAACTGATATAAACTGTGTTTCAAGTATGTTAGCTTGCATTGAAGGTAACTGACACTTGCTCTACAAGTGCAGAAAATATTAGGACCCATTCATAGTAGTCAGGACAGACAGAATCAGATGTCTAACTGCAGGAGTTTACCAGATAACAGAATAGATTTAGTGAAATGAAAAAGATGATCTAAGAGATCTAAGTTTAATAAAGCGATGAAAGCAAAAAAAAGGGGATGATATAATTAATAGAGTCAGTAAATAAAGAGAGTTGAGGGAATTACCTTTGCACCAATTTATTTGTTAGTAATTAAGCCATCTCTTCCAAATACAAATACATTCTGGTTTAAAGTGGAAAACATAACCCTGAAAAAATATTAACTTAAGGACTGGACTGTTTTTGTACATTTGCGACCAGGCCTCTTTTTACACTTTTGTGGTGTTTGTGTTTAGCTGTAATTTTCCGCTCTCTCATTTACTGTTCCCATACAAATTATATATTGTTTTTTTTTCAGGACAAAAAGGGCTTTTGTTTACATACTATTATTTATATAATCTCATGTAATTTAATAAAAAAATATATAACGAAAAATTTAAAAAATACATGTTTTTTTACTTTTACTTGAAAAATCTTTTACTCATCTACAAAAGCTAATGAAAACAACTGCTAAATAGATTAAAACTGTTGTCCTGAATTTAAAAATACCCAGTGTTTACCTGCTTTTTTGCTTTTTTTTTTGCAAGTTATAGCGCTATAGGTACGAGTAGGATATTGCGGTTTCAAAACATACATTTTTTAAAATGTTCAATAGTAACATTGTAACATTATTATCTGTCATAAAAATCTGGAAAACACCCCACATGTATATATTTTTTTTTAAAGTAGACAACCCAGGGTATTCATCTAAGGATATTTTGACACTTTCTATGCAGCCATTTTACCACCAGTCTTTGCCAAACTTCGCACAGGTAGTTTTTTTTTCACATACATTGCAATTCAGGTATAAACGCACAGATCCTGTTATGTGTTGCTGCCAAAAAACACACTAATATGTGTTCAGCAACATCTCCCGAGTACAGTGATACCACCCAAGCATAGGCTTGTCGGGTTGTTAGGGGGCTAAAAGGCCACATTTGGCACGTGTGCCATTTTCCAACTTGGAATTTTGACATGTAGTCAACCTGGGCACATGTCCTATTTGGGACATTTGTAAGGCCGGCCAATGTATTTTACCCCCACCAAACCATATATTTTTGAAAAGTAGACACCCTAGGGTATTTCAAATGGTGGTATTTTAACACTTTCCATGCATTAATTCTACCACCAGACTTTGTCAAACTTTTAGGTAGTAATTATTTTTGTGTTTTTTTCACACACATTGTACTTTAGGCATGAATTAACAGATCCTGTTATGTGTCACTGCCAAACAACACCCCAATAGTGTTCAGCAACATATCTTGAGTACTGTGGCAAACCTAGCCACTTCTGGACTATGCTGTACCAAGGTTGTCCGTAGGCTGTAAGGGGGGGACTGTATATTTTGTATTACGTGTGTATTATCTATGGGCGTTCGCATGCTGGCAGCCCTAAGCTACCAGCATGCAAACACTTCGTTTGACGAATTGCGGCTATCCGGGCCGTTCGCCAAACGAATACGGGCTCCCCAGGTGGACCACACGCTTAGAGTCGTGTGGCGCTCATTAACCGATTGCAACAATGTTGCAATCCAGGGTAATTAAAGGCTCTCCTAGGTGGCCGTCGTTCGACTACCGACCATGCGGCGGTCGGCCATCTTGGATCCTTTGTCTCTCCAGCGGTGTTCGGTCGTCGAGTGCCTGGTACTAAAAACGGCTACTCAATGATACGAACACCGCTGGACTTCCAGAGCGTTCGGGAGTTCCGCTCTCATCACATTATGTTCCCCATCGGTGTTCGGTAGTTTCAAACCGAACTCGATGGTTAAGTGTATTTCGTGCGGCGTTCGGTTAGTTTAGCTGGGATCTGAGCGGTATTCGTACTAAATGTGCCCACAGACCCCAGCTATCTACCGAACGGTTGTTCGTACAAAAGCGATGAATATTATGTGAAATACAGATTTTTATGTGAATTGTCAGTTTGGCTGCATGAGGGGATAATCCACTTAATCGTCCATTTTAGTGGGAGTATCCCTCTCGTGCAGCAATGCCTGTTGGGATAATTATACTGCCTGATGGGAGAAATCCCCTGTAACATCTGTAAGGAAACCCCTTGCAAGGGGAACTGCATAAATATGGAAGTCTGTGAATAAAGCAAGTTAGTTGACTCCCAAACTGTGTTTCGTCCGGTTATTGGGAGGATCGGGGATATTGCCTTGCTTTCTAACTCTGACTGTGGATTACCTGTGATACCAATGGAAACCGTGGACTATACTACTGCATTCCGTTACAATTGGTGGCAAGCGACGGGATCTAACCTTACAGCCGAAAAGCAGTGTTCGTGTAAACTGAAAGTACCAAACAAGGAAAGCAAGGGCAATTCGTATGGAGATTGATTATACTGTATTGAAACGGCAGACTTTAAAGGAGCTACTGGAAGCCTGGGGTAAGATAGCCAGCAACAAATCCAAAGCTGTGCTGATCACTGAACTGATGGAGGGAGACAGAGCTCGCAGCGCTACACCTCCACCAGCCATGGAAGAGACCCCATACCAGAGAGAGCTGAGAACCAGGATGGAGTTTCGGCCGCAGCCAGTACCCTTGGAGATATTGACCGTGCTGATGTCAGATGTACAGGATTATCTGATGGCAAACCAGCCCCGGAGACACCGCCCAGGGCAGAGTCTGTTACTGCCTCCATATACGGACAGGTAAAACCCAAAGTCCCACATCACGCATTTAAAGTGTTTTGTGAAGAAAAAGATGAGATTGACAGGTATTTACAAGATTTCGAGAGGCTGTGTGACTTACACGACTTGGAACCCACAGTATGGGTACCTCTACTGGCAGGCAAATTATCGGGTAGGGCGGCCGAAGCCTACCGCGCTGTGCCCCGAGAGGACAGCAAAGATTACCCAAAAGTAAAAAGGGCGATCTTAGAAAGGTATGCCATCACCCCAGAGGCGTACCGGCGCAAGTTCAGAGGCTTGCGCAAACCCGAAAAAGATTCCCATGCAGAGTGGGCGCACAAGCTGGACCAAGCATCACAAGGCTGGATACAAGCCAGCAACGCTACCACTATGGAAGAATTGCGGCAGTTAATGCTGCTGGAGCAATTCTTTAATGGCTTGTCCCCAGAGGCACAAGAATGGGTGAGAGATAGAAAACCCCTCACCCTAACCGAAGCGGCTCGACTAGCTGATCAACATTTTGATGCCAGGAGGCATCACGGACTCCAAAGTAAAACTTACCCTCGACTCACCGTGCCACCCAGTAACTTTACTCCTACCGGCCCCACAGTACCCCTGTCCAGGTCCACGCCAAGTAATCCACCACCCCCCTCCCGATACAATGGCCGGGCTAACATCCAATGTCACACCTGCAAACAGAGGGGACATATCTCCCGAGAGTGCACGCAGAACCGGAGCAGACAAGCGTGGAACCAGGTGCGACAAAATTTGGCACCAAGGGCTGCTGCCCATCACTATCAAGTAGCACCGGCCACCCAGGAAATGTTGAGCGCCCAGACCGAGGAGCCTCTAGGAGTACTCCACGAGGTGATGTCGGTCCGAGCCACCGACAACCGGCAGCATCATCGCCAGCTAGTGACCCTGGAAGGGAAGGAGGTACAAGGGCTCCGAGATTCCGGGGCCACTCTAACTTTGGTTGCACCGCATTTAGTCCCAGGTTCAACCCACACTGGCGGATCAGTGGCAGTGCGAGTGGCAGGGGGAGCAGTATACAGGCTACCCACTGCCAAGGTACATTTGGATTGGGGTGTGGGAGAGGGGACTGTGGAAGTGGGGCTTATGAAAAATTTACCCGCAGATGTTGTATTGGGAAATGACTTGGGCCAGATGACTTCTGCTTTTATACCCCAGGCTCCATACCAGGAAGACCATCCAGTGACTACACGGCAGCAGGCTCGCACCACGGCTCCACCAATACACTCTGAGGCTCAGGTAAGAGACCATAACCCCCACATGACTCACATGTCCTGGGATACCCCGACTACCTTTGAGGCAGAGGTAAAGACAGACCCCACCCTACAAGTATATCGGGACCGGGTACACACTGACCAGGCAGGGCTAGAGGGGGAACGGTACACCTGGGAGAAAGGGTTATTATACCGCATCGCGGAGAGGGAAGTGGGAGGGTCCGTCACAATGACAACAAAACAGTTAGTGGTACCCCAGAAATATAGGCAGGAGCTACTTAGGATTGCTCATGATATTCCCTTGTCCGGACACCTAGGGATGACCCGTACCAGATATCGCTTAACGCATGCTTTCTTCTGGCCCGGAATTTCTAAGGACGTGCGACAGTATTGCACCTCCTGTGACGTTTGCCAGCGAGTAGGTAAACGAGGAGACCGCCACAAGGCCAAGCTATGTCCCCTACCCATTATTGCAGAGCCCTTCAGCAGGGTAGCCGTGGACATAGTGGGGCCCCTGCCAAAACCCAGCCCCTCTGGGAAAAGGTATATCTTAACCATAGTGGACTACGCCACCAGGTACCCCGAGGCCGTAGCGCTCACTAATATTCACGCGGAAACAGTAGCTGAGGCCTTAATGAAGGTATTCTCCAGGGTGGGGTTTCCCCAAGAAATAATATCTGACTGGGGCACCCAATTCACTGCCGAGGTCACCCAACATATGTGGAAAGTATGTGGCATTAAGCCAATAGTCAATTCCGCCTACCACCCCCAGTCCAATGGACTATGCGAGAGATTCAATGGTACGCTGTAGCAGATGCTTCGTACGTTTGGGGAAACCCACAATGACTGGGAGAGGTTTCTACCTCACCTGCTCTTTGTATATATAGAGGTCCCCCAGGAATCGACAGGATTCTCCCCGTTTGAATTACTGTTTGGGAGGAGGGTGCGGGGGCCCTTGAATCTAATTAGGGAACACTGGGAGGGAGAGAGTAGCACCAAGGGAACCCCTATTGTATCATACGTACTGGAGTTCCGGGACCGTCTGGAGGCGCTGACTCAGACTGTGCGCACCAACCTCCAGGCGGCCCAGCAACGCCAGCGCCGCTGGTACGATAGGGGAGCCAGAGACCGCAGCTTTCAGGTGGGACAGAAGGTTTTGATTTTAAAACCCGTCCGCACAGACAAGCTGCAGGCCATCTGGCAAGGCCCATACCAGGTGGTGGAGCAGAGATGCGACACCACCTATGTGATTGGCCCCTGCTCAGGGGTAGGGAAGAGACGCATGCTCCACGTGAACATGCTCAAACCCTACCATGAGAGGATAGAGGATGTGACGGCAATCTGCGCCTCAGCCTCGGAGGATCAGGAGAATCTACCCCTACCTGACCTATTAGAGCCAGAAGAGCCGATAGAGCCCTTCCGGGGGGTTCAGCTGGGGGAGCGGCTAAGCCCTCAGGAGCGTGCACAGGTACAAGAGCTGATTGTAGCTAAAGGGGCTACCTTCTCCAATTTGCCTGGGTACACTCAGCTGGCCACTCACCGAGTTGAAACCCCAGGACAGCTACCGATGCGACAGGCCCCATATCGGGTCCCCGAGTGAGTCAAGACCCATATGAAGGCAGAGTTAGACGAGATGTTACAGCTAGGGGTTATCGGACCCTCAGATAGCCCCTGGGCATCGCTGGTAGTACTGGTACCTAAAAAGGACGGCACGACCCGGTTCTGTGTCGACTACCGGAGGCTAAACGACAAAACGGTGTCGGATGCCTACCCGATGCCCCGAATAGACGAGCTGTTGGATAAGATGGCACAGGGCCAGTATCTCACTACCATTGATTTGTGTAAGGGATACTGGCAAATTCCACTAGCTGATGATGCCATCCCCAAGTCGGCGTTTGTCACTCCGTTTGGCCTGTATCAGTTCAGAGTCATGCCATTCGGAATGAAAAACGCTCCGACTACCTTTCAGCGGATGGTAGATCGGCTACTGGACGGCTTCCAAGAGTATGCCTGTGCGTACTTAGATGACATAGCCATATTTAGCCAGACCTGGGAAGAACACCTACGCCATATAGGGGCTATTTTAGACCGTATTGGGGAGGCAGGGTTAACCTTAAAGCCCAGTAAGTGCCACATAGGGATGGCCGAGGTGCAGTATTTGGGGCACGAGTGGGGTGTGGGCAGCAAAAACCCGAGCCAGCCAAGATTGAGGCCGTGGCAAAGTGGCCTACCCCAAGGACCAAAACTCAGGTATTAGCTTTCCTAGGGACTGCAGGGTATTATAGAAAGTTCGTACCCAACTACAGCGCCCTGGCCAAACCTGCCAGAAAACTTTTTTTAACCAAATGTGCAGGTATCAAATGCACCTTTAGCAGCATTCCTAAACTAACTCCTGCAAAAAGAATCTAACTGGAGATTTGGGGGAAGGAAACTGACTAACTAAAATTTTCCGCTTTCAAAAGAAAAAAAACAGTGCAATGGGGTGTTTGTCCTTTCCCTTTATTTTATAACAGACCGGTCAACGTTTCAGGGGATTTTTTTTTTTTTTTTGTAGTTGGCGGTATCTTAAAAATAAAATGTCTGTGGTTGTAATTTGACCATCTCCATAAATTATTGTGGAAATCAGCTTGAGCTGAAATTGGAGAAAGGTGGTTCTTTCAGGATTTATTTTTTTAAGGAGTAAAAATGAATTATGTGTTCCTACTTGCATCAGGTAGATAGGCACCTTTTTATACCAGGCTTTTGTCTTTCTTAAGATAAGATATGGCTGCATCAGCTGATCAGCCAAATCAACACACCCATGTGCCTGTTATAAGCCCTGATGCAAACAGATTTGGTCTGTACTCTGCTTCGGACAGTGACGTCTGACATGCTTTCGTCATGGATGGTTGTTAGCATGTGAACATCCTTCCTGTCCTTAAATTTTAGTGCAAGAAGTTCAGCTTTGCACAGAGCTTTGGATTCACCTTTTTTTAATTTGGCCTCTATGAGAGGTCTGGGGAAATCCTTGGCATTTCTTCTCACAGTGCCGCAGGCCAGTGTCTGCAAACCATAAAGAATTTTAAACAAGTGGACACTGCTGTAAAAATTGTCCACATAAAGGTGGTAACCCTTATTGAACAAGGGGAGCAGTAGGTCCCAAACAAGTTTCCTACTTGTCCGCAGAGAGTCAGGACAGCCAGGAGGGTTCAGTTGACCATCTTTCCCCTTATATACACGAAAGGCAAATGTGTAGCCACTTTCGCTCTCGCACAGTTTGTACACATTAATGCAATATCTAGAGCGCTTTGGGTGGATATACTGCTTGAACCCTAATATCCCTTTATATTTCATAAGGGATTCATCAATAGATACATTTTGTTGGGGAGTATAAACTTCAGAAAATCTGTTCTGAAGATGGTCTACCAGTGGACGTATTTTATGAAGCCTATCATATTGGGGGTGATCTCTGGGGTGACAGAGGGTATTGTCGTTGAAATGTAAGTATCTCAGCAGCAGCTTATATCTTGGTCTAGGCATTGTTTGGGAGTATATAGGAGTTGAACAAATTGGGTTGGTGCTCTAGTAAGAGCAGATTGATGGCTTCTTTATTATTCCCATGAACATTGTAAGCCGTCCGTTTTCCGTTAGGATGGTTCAGGACCGTCCTCGGTCGGCAACGCAAAAATGCCGAGGACGGTCCTGAACTGTCCTCGGTCCTGAATGGGTTAAACTGTTTCTAGGCTATTCTGTTTTGATTATTTTAAATATAAGAATGCTGAATGCATAATCAAAGAGAGCCCTTGAATGCACCATGAAACAGAATCAGAGGATTATGAGGGACTCAGTAACTGAAATTTAAAGCCAAAACTGAACCAGCTTTGAGGTTGAGGAACATTATTATATAAACAAGATGATGTAAGTATTCCTCAAGTGGGTAAAAGAAAATATAAAATAAGGGATAAACATTACTTTAAAACCTAGGACAAATCATGGAACCAACTATAATAATCATTTAACTACAAGGAACCAAATATATACAACAGTGATGATCTTGTAATGGATCTGTGTGTTCTCTGTGAAAATCATCAGAGAAATGGACTTCAGTGTATACTATTTCAAGATTATTTACTTAAGAGTGAATTGGTAGGAATTCCCATTAAATTCCAAGTGAAATTTAAGTATTATGTAAAAAAAAAAACCCTACTAGAAAAATTCAGCTTTGCTTTCAGTTTGGTTATTTTAATATAAACTTTAAATTTTCCTATTTATATGCTCAATGATATTGCTAAATTGACCTTGTATGCAAATGAACTACCACTGGCATGAAATTAATTTACATAGTAGTTCATGTTGATAGTTGAAAGGAATGTAGTGACTGAGTTTGTTTTTTTTTTGTTGTTTTTTTTTCAGTGCAAGGCACTTTTTCTTAATTTCAGGACTTTCAGTACAATTTTTCCACATAAGAAATACTGAAAGTAGAGTTAACTAAAATAGATTTCTGTAACAAAATGTAATAGTCCTCTAAGCACCAATCATTCATTAGTATGTGGTTAGTATTTTATGTATAATGGTGTCATTTTTTCCATGGTGTTGTTTCGTATTTGTTTGCCATCTCCATATTTTTTAGTGCATAATGAGGCTTGTAAATTCTCTGGTGTGTCATCAAATGTATGCGGATGTAGGAATTATTAGAATATAGTAAGAATTTCATATTTATTGCAAAAAAAAGTATCCTCTATTCTTTGGTTTTCTGTCGCAAGAAACACATTCTGATTTAAATAATTAAAACGGACAGTTAAGGGAATGAATATAAAACGCAGTTTAAGTAATTTTTTTATAATTTTAGTGCAGTGGTAGCATTTTTTTCTCACAATATATAAAATATCGTTCTTTTATTGCAGTGGAAAGTATTAATTTTAAAGTGCATTAGTCAAAACTATTTTGTTAAATAAATGTTCTTTGCAATAGTAAATAAATAATTTCTTTTTTAATGTTTGGTGAAATAGTAAATGCTATAAAACTGAACTCATTTGCTGCAAGGGAGTGCTTTAATTGAAATGCTAAGTTTAAAACTGACAGGAATATTTTACAAATTCATCTACTTTCCATCAAAGAGCTAATTTCTGTATTAAACGTAAATGATCTAGCAAATGTTTTGGAGAAAAATAGTGGTAAAATTAACATACTTGGTTTAATTTACCTAGTAATGTTACAGAGTAAGATATTTTAATGCATATGTGCATGTAGAGTCTTAAACATTTATCGTAAAAGAGAGGCATAATTTAAAAATCTTGCCTTTCCAGTTGAATTGAGTAGAGTTGGTCACTTAAATTTGTGAATTGGTCACCTAAAGATCTCCAAAATCTTCTATACATAATAAAAGACCCAGAAAGCTTGTCTAGTGTAATTGTTTTGTAACCAATGAGAATCCTAATGGTGTCTTACGTAACCAAATTGATTACTAGAGTCTTTGAAATGTTTCCTTATTAAAGGGACACTATAGTCACCTGAACAACTTTAGCTTAATTAAGCAGTTTTGGTGTATAGAACATGCCCCTCTAGCCTCACTGCTCAATCCTCTGCCATTTAGGAGTCAAATCCCTTTGTTTATGAACCCTAGTCAAAACTCCCTGCATGTGACTTGCACAGCCTTCCATAAACACTTCCTGTAAAGAGAGCCCTATTTAGGCTTTCTTTATTGCAAGTTCTGTTTAATTAAGATTTTCTTACCCCCTGCTATGTTAATAGCTTGCTAGACCCTGCAAGAGCCTCCTGTATGTGATTAAAGTTCAATTTACACTTATTTAAGGTAAATTACATCTGTTTGAAAGTGAAACCAGTTTTTGTTTTCATGCAGGCTCTGTCAATCATAGCCAGGGGAGGTGTGGCTAGGGCTGCATAAACAGAAACAAAGTGATTTAACTCCTAAATGACAGTGAATTGAGCAGTGAAATTGCAGGGGAATGATCTATACACTAAAACTGCTTTATTTAGCTTAAGTAATTTAGGTGACTATAGTGTTCCTTTAATGTAAAATGTATACAGTATTAACATTTTCATATCATGAAATAATAGCCTCCCTGCACTTATCTTCTATATTTAGGATAGGAATAAATTTATAACACATATATAACTGTGCTGTCAAAATTGTATCACTTTTCTGTGGCTGCATTGGCTATACTATTAAAAGTATAACAAATAAACTAGACAGAAGTTTCATGCCCTCAGTAACAATTCCTAGTGTCTATCTTAGTTTAAAGGTCAACTGTCATCAGATTTTTACTTTAATTTTTTTTTAAGTCTATTACATTTAAAGAAACAATTCAGGCACTATTACAACATCATCACAAAAAAGTTGCCAGGAGGTCCCTGTGCTTCATTACCCTTAGGGCTTAAACCATTCACTAATGTTTTTTTCTCAAAGTCATCATTTCTCTCTGTCCCCAGTGAGCCAGGAACTCCTGCAACCATAACTACTTCATTTTGATCCTGTTATTATGGTGCCCAAAGTGTTATTTTATTGAAACATAATGATATATTTTAAATGATGCATTTTGTCACTTTTTTATCTTGCTTATTAGCCATGTTGGTTTAGACTCTGTTGTAATCTAACAACGGCTGCTCAGCCCAATTTGCTTGCTGTTGCAGTTTTACATAGAACAATAACAGCAGCAAACAAATTGAGTTGAGCAGCAATTGGTGAGTTAACTGTAGAGTCTGACCCCACACAGCAGCTCGGCAAGATAATAGGTGAAATTTTCTCAAAAAATACTTTTAAAAATAAATATATTAAAGTATATAATTACTATTAACTAACAATAAGTGAAAATGTGACGACACTAGACATGTTCCCCAGTAAAATTTTCGTTTCGTACGAATGATTTCGTACTAAATAAAAATTTTATTAGTCAATCCCGAATTTCGGCCGTAAACCATGTTTTTTTCTGACAAAATCCGGTAAGAAACAATTAGTTTTTTAGGATGAAAAGAGCACTGCGCATGAGCAAAGAAAAAAAAAGCAAGGAGGGAGCTGGCAGCGCTACCAGCTCCCTCCTTGTAATAAACAATAACCATTCCAACCCCCCACTCCCCGCCTTAACCTATGTGGTCACTCTGACCCCATATTAATAAAAGAGAGGTTAAATCCTCCTGCATGCCCCAGTGGCTGCTCGCTGTCATTTAAAACTACTAGTGACTGGGCAGCTATTGCTGTCCAGCTGCAAGTGCAATAAGGGGGGACCTGGCACAAGTTAAATCCTCTGCATACCCCTACTCGTGGCATGCCGCGAGTAGGGGCATGTCGGCTAAACAATAGGGGCATGTCGGCTAAACAAATGTAAAACTACTAGTGACTGGGCAGCTATTGCTGCCCAGTCACTAGTGCAATAAGGGGGGACCTGGCACAGGTTAAATCCTCACACATGCCCCTATATTTAAAACTGGGTATAAATAAATCAGTATGTTATATAGAAGTAATAGAGAGCTACGGTAAGTGTACATGTAACCAATTGTTATAGCAAAAACAATAACAATTTTGCAACATGAAAAAGTAGCTATTTAGATCAGTAACACAACAAGGCTGTGCTACTGATTTAAATAGCTACTTTTTACACATACTCTTACCGTAGCTCTCTATCACTTCTATATAAGATACTGACATATCCAGTTTTAAATGACAGTGAGCAGCTAGGGGTATGTGGGAGGATTTAAACTGTGCCAGCCCCCCCCCCCCCTTATTGCACTAGCGACTGGGCAGCAATAGCTGCACAGTCACTAGTAGTTTTAAATTTATTTAGGCGACATGCCCCTACCATACAGGGGGACCTGGCACAGGTCCCCCCGTTTCCCAATGGTGGTGAGCCCAAATAACTAAAATGGGGGGGACATAGTGCCCCCCTGCCCCCCACCAAACCTGTGGTTTGGGGCTATTAATATAAAAAGGGGACCTAGTGTCCTCCCCAGGCCCCTCCCATGACCGTTGGGTGGGGACCTAATGTCCCCCCCAGGTCCCCACCCATGACAGGTGGGTAGGGACCTTAAATAATTAAATAAAGGGGGGGACCTAATGTCCCCCCCCCCCAGGTCCCCACCCTTTAGTGGCAGGTAAGGACCCTCATTAATTAAAGGGCGGACCTAATGGCTCCCCCAGGTCCCCACCCATGAGCGGCGGGTAGGGACCGTAATTGATTAAAGGGGGGACCTAATTTAACCTCCCTTTTTTAATATGGGGGTCATAGTGACCACCATAGGTTTTAATGCATGGGGGTAGAAATGGTTAATTTATATTACAAGGAATGAGTTGATAGCACTACCAACTCCCTGCTTGCTGTTTTTTTGTGCATGCACAGTGTTAGTCTAGGAAATGAAAGAACTGAAACAAAAACAAATGTATTCGGTATTTGTCCTTTCATTTAAAAAATACTGAAAATTCGGACGAAATCGTATTCATACGAAAACGAATGCCCATGTCTAGACGACACTTGTTCTTTAAGACTAACTACTAATATTAAGGCAAACCTTCTATTTAGGTCCCAAAATATCTAACTCTGGGTGCTCTAAAGATGCTGTACAAAATTGTTTATAGAACAGATTTGGATTTTCTTATATAACCCTACAATCTAATTAACCATAAATATGGAATACATGGGGATTAGGTGGCTTCTTTTTAAGTAGGCTGCATAATAGGTTATGTTATGGTCCAGTATTTTTATCACTTTTTCCTCAGATATTTTGCATCTTTAAATAAAAGCAGTCACAGAGACTTAAAATGTGTACTCTGGAGGCGTGTCCTGACCGCGGAGAAAGATGGCCTCTTGAGCTCTGAGCTCCGCAACACGAGCTAGGCAATACCTTACCACTGGGTATTTCCCATCCGCCTGCTCATCACGCGCAACGGCACCACCACAGTGCTCCTGTCTGTAGAAGAAGGCATACGGCTACTACAAAGATGGAACCTAAGCCCAGCTGAACCTACGGCAGGCGCACCGTCACCCAAATGCCTTGAAAGGGACTGGTCCCAAGCTTGAATCCAGCCCGCAAGTATTTAAAGAACCCTACAAACACGCACATTGAGTGAGGCTTATGCCCCACATAGTGCATTCAGCTTATGCCATAGGCCTAATATGTAGCTATATCCTGTTACTTAATGTGTGCCGTACATTAGCAGGGCAATGCGGCAGTTATTATGTTTCCTATAGCCACTATTGGTGGCGCTGTAGCACAGCATAGCCGCATTGCCAACCGTATGCCTGCTCAGGCCTTCTACCTGTCACCATCTTTGCCTCCACCCCCCCCCCCACACAGACAGCTCGCCTGTCCCTTGTACCCACCAAGGTCCGAAATGTATATACTTTTGTTAATTTTGTTCCCCTGGTTTTTATTCCCCCTCCCCACCCTCCGCTCCGTAACTCCACACTATGCTCATTTAAAGTCCATACAGATGGCTCACACCGGAACCCCCATTGTTTCGGTTGGTACTCCGACCCACCCAAAGTCTCATAGTTCTAAGCGTCCTGCCCTAGTTTTTGAATTGACGTGTAGGAGTGGTCATATGTGGACCCAAGCCATTGCGCCACCCAGGCAGACTACGCACCAACCCCATAAGCCACCCTGAAGATCTACTCTCATAATGTGCGCGGGCTCAATATGCCCCACAAACGACACATGCTTCTGAATGAAGCCAGGAAACACACTGCAGATATCTTATGTCTCCAGGAGACACATTTCCCTAGCACCTGTATACCCACTTTTGGAGCAAAACACTTCCCCAATCAATATCATTCTACCTACGCCACTAAGTCAAGAGGAGTGTCCATATACATTCATAGATTGGTGGCCTTTGAGCTACTACAGGAAATATCCGATGCACAGGGCAGATACCTCATTTTGATATGTATGTTGAATAATGTGATGTATACTTTGGTTAACGTGTACGCTCCGAATGAGCACCAACGTAATTTTTTACATAAAATATTGACTAAAGTGACCACGATACAGAAAGGGTTGACCGTAATTTGTGGAGACATCAACCACGTCCTCGACCCCAGACTAGACTCATCCACGCTGACCCAATCCACACGACAAAGGTCGCTCACACCCCACTGCAAAGCCCTGACAAAACTGCTGCTGCAATTCAATACTCTAGGATCGATGTGATACTCGTTCAAAGCTCCTCCCTCAATCTGGTGCAAGGGTGTGACATGGGAGACATAGTTTGGTTGGACCATAGCCCAGTCACCATATCCATACACGACGACTTCCACTTTCGTGGCTGCAACCCATGGAGACTCAACACTGGGTTGCTATCAGACAAATCCTTTAGACCAGGGCCGGACTGGGGATACAAAGCAGCCCTGGAAAAAAAAAATCTATGCCAGCCCCATAAGTCATTGCGCCATATATTGCCGTATGTAATATGTAAGGCAATGTCTTGCCACCCCAGATGGTTGAGTATATATATATATATATATATATATATATATATATATACACACACACATTAAGCATTCTCACATGCAGTGTTTACATTGCTTCCTAGTGACACCTCTAGTGACAGTCACTCAGACAGTCACCAGAGGTGCTTCCTGTGTCAGTGCTGCACAGCGTGATTGCACAGTGTGCAGCACCTACTATCAGGGCCTTTGCAGCCAATCCTATGGCAGAGCATTGGATTGGCTCAGATCATCATGCTTGATGATGTCAGCCAAAGAGGCAGGGCCAGTCGAGGGGAGACCAGCACGGCGTGGGGAGAAAAAAAAAGGTGAGTAAAAACACTTTTTAAATACACACAGATACACCATGACACAGACACACACGCCATGACACAGACACACAATGACACATACACACATGCCATGACACAGACACACACACCATGACACAGACACACAATGACACAGACACACACGCCATGACACAGACACACAATGACACATACACACACGCCATGACACAGACACACAATGACACAGACACACGCCATGACACAGACACACGCCATGACACAGACACGCCATCACACAGACACACCATGACACAGACACACACACCATGACACAGACACACACACCATGACACAGACACACACACCATGACACAGACACACACACACCATGACACAGACACACACACACACACCATGACACAGACACACACAGACACACAATGACACATACACATACGCCATGACACATACACACACGCCATGACACAGACACACGCCATGACACAGACACGCCATGACACAGACACACACACCATGACACAGACACACACACCATGACACAGACACACACACCATGACACAGACACCATGACACAGACACACACACACACACACCATGACACACACACACACACCATGACACAGACACACACACCATGACACAGACACACACACCATGACACAGACCCACACACACACCATGACACAGACACACACAGACACACAATGACACATACACACACGCCATGACACATACACACACGCCATGACACAGACACACGCCATGACACAGACACGCCATGACACAGACACGCCATGACACAGACACACACACCATGACACAGACACACACACCATGACACAGACACACACACCATGACACAGACACCATGACACAGACACACACACACACACCATGACACACACACACCATGACACAGACACACACACCATGACACAGACACACACACCATGACACATACACACACACCATGACACATACACACACACCATGACACAGACACACACGCCATGACACAGACACACGCCATGACACAGACACGCCATGACACAGACACACACACCATGACACAGACACACACACCATGACACAGACACACACACCATGACACAGACACACACACCATGACACAGACACGCCATGACACAGACACACACGCCATGACACAGACACGCCATGACACAGACACACACGCCATGACACAGACACACGCCATGACACAGACACGCCATGACACAGACACACACACCATGACACAGACACACACACCATGACACAGACACACACACCATGACACAGACACCATGACACAGACACACACACACACACCATGACACACACACCATGACACAGACACACACACCATGACACAGACAAACACACACCATGACACAGACACACAATGACACATACACACACACCATGACACAGACACGCCATGACACAGACACACACACCATGACACAGACACACAATGATACAGACACACACCATGACACAGACACACAATGACACAGACACACACACCATGACACAGACACACACACCATGACACAGACACTCACACTGACAGAATTACAAATTTTACCTGTGGGTGACAGGTAAAGACCGGCTGGGTGGGCTAGTGGCCGCTGGAGGTCTGCTGGCCGCTGGCTGGGGGAGCTCTTCTTGCGGCCGCAGGGGAAGCTCTTCTTGCGGCCGCAGGGATAACTTGAATGGCGGCCGCAGGGGAAGCTCTTCTTGCGGCCGCAGGGGGAGCAGGCTGTTCTGTCTCTGCTCCCCCTCCCTCGCGCGCAGCTTAATGAGACCGGGGCCGGAATATGACGTCATATTCCGGCGCCGGTCTCTTTCTAGCGCGCGAGGGAGGGGGAGCAGAGACAGAACAGCCTGCTCCCCCTGCGGCCGCAAGAAGAGCTTCCCCTGCGGCCGCCATTCAAGTTATCCCTGCGGTCGCAAGAAGAGCTTACCCTGCGGCCGCAGGTCACCCCGGCCCCAGGTGCTGACGGCCCACCGGGAAATTTCCCGGTATCCCGGTGGGCCAGTCCGGCCCTGCTTTAGACCTCTCACAATACTTCACCACTAATGACATCCCCGAAACACACACCTCCTCTACATGGATAGCACACAAAGCTGTCATGCGTGGGATCTTTATACGTAGGGCTTCCTACATCAAGAAACAGACCCAAACGAAAACCCTACGTATAAAGATCCCACGCATGACAGCTTTGTGTGCTATCCATGTAGAGGAGGTGTGTGTTTCGGGGATGTCATTAGTGGTGAAGTATTGTGAGAGGTCTAAAGCAGGGCCGGACTGGCCCACCGGGATACCGTGAAATTTCCCGGTGGGCCGTCAGCACCTGGGGCCGGGGTGACCTGCGGCCGCAGGGTAAGCTCTTCTTGCGGCCGCAGGGATAACTTGAATGGCGGCCGCAGGGGAAGCTCTTCTTGCGGCCGCAGGGGGAGCAGGCTGTTCTGTCTCTGCTCCCCCTCCCTCGCGCGCAGCTTAATGAGACCGGGGCCGGAATATGACGTCATATTCCGGCGCCGGTCTCTTTCTAGCGCGCGAGGGAGGGGGAGCAGAGACAGAACAGCCTGCTCCCCCTGCGGCCGCAAGAAGAGCTTCCCCTGCGGCCGCCATTCAAGTTATCCCTGCGGTCGCAAGAAGAGCTTACCCTGCGGCCGCAGGTCACCCCGGCCCCAGGTGCTGACGGCCCACCGGGAAATTTCCCGGTATCCCGGTGGGCCAGTCCGGCCCTGCTTTAGACCTCTCACAATACTTCACCACTAATGACATCCCCGAAACACACACCTCCTCTACATGGATAGCACACAAAGCTGTCATGCGTGGGATCTTTATACGTAGGGCTTCCTACATCAAGAAACAGACCCAAACGAAAACCCTTTCTCTCCTCCGCACCCTGCGAGACCCCACCGCCCACCAATTCCTACACCCAACCGCTACTAGAGGGTCCCAAATTGAGCAAACCCAGAAAGAACTCAACGATATTTACATAGCGCGCACCCTACATATGCTAAAAGTCAAACAGTACACCATGGGCAACAAAGCAAGCGCTTTACTCGCCAATAGATTGCGCACGGTTAACGCTCAGTCAAAAATAGGATATGTACTGACTGACGAAGGTAAAAAAGTTATCAAACCCCAAGATATTTGCAATGCCTTCGCACAATTTTACAGCAAACTATATAACCTACGGGAAGATGCAGCAATGCACCAGCCCACACCAACAGAAATTTCCCAATTCCTAGACCAGGTAACTCTCACCAGTCTGACAGACGACCAAATACACCTATTGACAGATACGGTCACGTCACAAGAGATAGAACAATTGATAGCGGCCTTCCTCCTCACAAATCACCGGGCCCTGACGGCTTCCCCAACCTGTATTACAAAAAGTTCGCCTCCATCCTCTCCCCCAGATGGCAAAATTATTCGTAACAGCAACCGCCGAGAGTAAGCTCCCACAGGAAATGCTAGAGGCCAATGTAGCCATGATACCCAAACCAGGCAAGCCTCCCATGAAATGCGCCAACTTCCGACCCATATCCCTGCTGAATACTGACATTAAAATAATGGCGAAAGTTTACGCGAATAGGTTAAACGGTATCCTCCCCACCCTGATTCACTCTGACCAAGTAGGCTTCATCAGAGGGTGACAGGGGGCAGACAGGACACGCAAGGCATGAACCGAACGTCCACCAATAGCATACTCCTCTCATTAGATGCCGAAAAGGCTTTCGACCGCCTGCACTGGTCATTCCTCCAGGCGGTCCTCGAAAAGTTTAACTCCCCCCCCCCAATTCCTGGCGGTGGTCAAAGCGCTCTATAATGAACCCACGGCAAGGGTATTTAACGCAGGCTTTAGGTCAACCCACTTTTGCATAACAAACGTGACACTGCAGGGGTGTCCCCTGTCAATCATATTATATATCCTGCCACTGGAACCGCTAGCGGCTCTGATCAGGGACGACAATCGTATACACGGGGTGCGCATTGATGGCAGGTTAGTGAAATTAAACCTATTTGCCGATGACATACTCCTCACCATCACTGATCCCAAGATGTCACTACCAGCATTCCACGATATACTACATGCTTACAGCAGATGTTCGTATTATAAGCTTAATCTCACAAAAACACAGGCCATGGGGTTGAGGATGGAAGGCAACTATAGGGCGGACCTTGAGAAGGAGTTTGCATATGACTGGAGGACAGACTACCTCACCTTTTTAGGTGTTCGACTTCCCCACCATCTCCCAAAACTTTATGATCTCAACTATGTCAAACTGAGCAAGGAAATAGCAGAAGGCCTCCAACAATGGAGAAATAAATACATCTCCTGCTCGGGACGCATAGCTGCTGTAAAAATGGCAATACTGCCTAAGCTGCAATATCTATTTAGAAAAACATGTGTTTTACAGATGAGATGTTCATGTTTGAAATTGAAATATTGAAAAGAAAACAAAAACCAAGGAAAAAATCTTGGAATAAGGTCCCAAAGAGGGACAAAACCAAAAACAAAGAAAAAATAACAAAGAAAAACAAGCATAGACAAAAAATGTGCCCTTAAGTAGGAAATTAAAAATATCCCTTCTTCAGAAATGTATAGGCCCATCAGGAGGAGAGGGAGTAGGGACACTGGGACAAAATGGAAAACAAATTAAAAAAACATGTTTTAAATTATATTAGACACTAAAAATGACTAAGTAAAAACGAAAAAAGAGAAAACATTTTTTTTCCATAAAAAATATAATTAAAAAAAGAAAGAAAGAAAGAAAAAGAAAAAGCTAAATACCACAATGTATAACTGAAACTGGACTCTCAGGAGGATTCAAGACATCACTGAAACATCACTTTCCACAGTCGTTTTGATGCCATTTGCGTTGAGGTCTCTGCAGTCACCGGATATGTAGAGAAATTTGCACTCAGCAGATCCATTCCTTCTTCTATAGTGGCTATGGCATAATTGCTTCCATCCATCTTGAATAGGACCTGCACTGGAAATCCCCAGCGATATTGTATGTTTCAACGACAGAGTTCAGGCGTGGACTGCCCAAAGTCTTCATAGTTGCTGGGGAAAAATCCTTGAAGATTTGTAAATGTCTGAAATTGGATGGTAGCTCACCAGACCATAAAGCTGATCTAAAATGTTCTTTAATTTTGAATAAATTAATCCTGGCTATAACATCCTTAGGAGTATCCCTAGAGCCAGAAGCAAACTTGAGAAGTATATGGATACAGTTAATAGCCAGATACGTGTCATACCTCTAATTCTTAAATTATTCCTCCTGCTCCTGTCTTCTAAGTCTGCAAGTTTGGTATTTGCAGACTTCAATTGAATCTTCATAGATTTAAGGCGTTCTGTGAGCTCAGTGAGATGTACTACATGCAGCAACAGGGTATCATCTACTGTGTTAGCTCTATGTTCAAGAATAGCACCATCGTGTTTAGTTTGACTGAAGTCTTCTTTAAAATCTTTCCTTATATCTTCTCTTAGTGTCTGCCTAATTACTTCAGTTACTTTGCTGGCAGTTGTTGACTGAGCAACAGCCGCACAGCTTAGCTCCGACATCCTATGCTCCACGGGCCTCTTTGACTGAGCTAAGCTGTGTGAGACACAGGGAGCTTCAAAACACAAGCCCCCTACGCCTAGTAAGCACCGTACCTGCACCCGCCACTCCACTCATAATCACAGTTTTGTCTTCTTTGTATACATTGTGTCTGGAATCCACTCATGTACCTGCAGTCTGTGGTGGGTACGATGGTGAGGGAACAGCAATATGTTTCTCAGCAAACATTATATTGTGGGATACAGGCAGTTTAGAAGTATTTTGGCCTGCTGCAGCTTTTTCATGGGTAGACATCAATCTGCAGATGAAGTCCCAGGATCATACTTTTTTCTTTTTCTCCGAATAAATTCACTAGTTTAAATATATTATTTAATGGTTTTATGAAGAAATGTAAGCCCAGTCTCCCTGGAACTCACTCAAGTGGCAATCATTCAAATAACTGGCCAACTGACACTCATCCTCCTTAACCCTTTATGGAAATTAGGAAGCCGGAAGGACTTCACTCATAAAAAATGCCTCGATTCATCCAGATATTAAGCAAAAAAAATTACATATTGCAGCTTGCACAAACTGGGGGGAACACAACATCAAAAGACTAACATGTTTTGTGCCTTGTAGCAATTCTTGACTATGATGCATACACATGAATGCAGATTATAGCAGTGCGCACTGAACATAGGAAATTCTTTGAATATGAAAATGATATCTTATTATGAAGGTTTTTTTTATACATTAAGTAGAAAGTCTGTGAATGTTCCTAACATCTCAAAGAGAGTGCAGCTCCAAACAGACCTCCAAGCAAATTAAGTAATTTATGTTCCCACACTTCAACCTCTTTAACCTAAATTATTCACATTTGTTTACGTCCTTCAAATATCTTCACTCAGATGACTTTCATACAATGATCATGCCTAAAGAGTGTATGTAAATAAGACACATCATCCTGTCTTCATTTGTACCTATCAGAAGAATATGACCTGTGTGTCCTAAAACATTGGCAATGTACTCTGCCTAAGAAAACTAGTAAATAAATCTGCTTTTGATTGTCTTTTTTATTTTAGCAGTACATTAGCAGTTTACTTTAGTTATAAAATAGTGTATTTTATGTGTTCCTATATACAATAAAGGCATATTTCTTAAAACAGTGCTTCTCAGACTATACTATGTGTCTCTTTTTTTTCTCTGCTAACCTGTAAACTACTATATTTAATCCACCTCATGGTTAAAAATATTTAGAGAAACAATGTTTCTGGCAAAATGTACTAATTAAATCATTGCATATCTGCCTGGGTTTTCTATGCTTCTAATTCCATGCTGCTTGCCTTCTAAAAATTCAGATCTTTCTCAATTCTGGTGTACATACACCGACAGGGAAGTCTTTGCAGGTAGGCCTTGCTCTTTTTTGCAAAATATTTATTTTAATTAAAACTACAATGATTGGAGCATGCACAAAATACGGCATGTCAATAAGGCCAAAACTCTTGTATGCATTCAAGTTTTGTTGGTGCTCAAAAACTCTGTTTAGCTGTATAAGTTCAAGAAGCCACACAATTTACATCTCAAACCATAGGAGAAGGTGTGTGTTGCAGAAAAAGTCTTCACGGATTCTATCCCTTCCATTTTACCTACATGACAATACTTGTCTTAAAATATTTTTCTGTGGGTATTGTGTATGTGCGGCTTGTGTATCTGTTGCATTTCATCCTTATTTGTTTGTTTATTTATTTTTGCATATGGATTATTTATGGATTAAACTGTCTTGAGAAACACATTAAGACATATTCGTTTCTGAGCATCATACCCCAAGGATGGTTAATTGCATGGAGCACAGAATGTATGGGAATCCTGAAGTTATTGTTACTTTTAATGCTCACTCTGATAGTGATCTAAGCTCTGGCATTTTTAATTAAAGAAGTATTTAGAAAATAGTTATGCAACATTTTGCTAATGCACATTTTTTATTGCTAATGAATCATAGGAACTATTAAAGGGTTGCCAATTTCAACTTACAATACCCGTTTAATCAAAGTGCAGTTCTAGGACAAGCTAGGACACTGTACTAAGAGGGAGGTATCAAAATAAGAAAAAGAAAAAATGAAATTACATAAAAAAATTATTGTTGGGAGGGGCTACTGAATGTTACATCATAAAATAACACATGAAGGTTTCTAAGAAACATTTGTATTTGTATACCTAAAAACATAAAGTGTATGATATACGAAATGATCTGTGCCAGGACAGCCATTTAAAGTAGGCCTGAGGATGGCCAACAAGGATTGTAAATGATAGGACAAATCAAAGGTAGAAAATGGAGTGGCGATTGCAATAATGGAGCACAATGGAGGTAGGGATGTTGTGTGCCGTTAAAAAGCCCTCTAGCCATGTCTTCTAATACAGGCCAATTATTGGCCTTACGCTTTGGCTTGACCTAAAAACCAAAAGCACAATAGTATATGGTCTCAGGTGTGCCAGGACTGCCAGATAAGATAGGCCTGAAGAGGACCAAAATAAGAACCAATAATATTTTCCATAAGAACTTTGTTAATATAAAGTTACATCACACACATGCATAATAGAAAAAAGCATCACATATTTCACATATAACTAGTGTAAATTGGTGATTAAAATCTCCCTAGTTTATGTATTGAAGCAGCCCTTTATAGTGAATGTCTGGAACAATGGTGCTGTTTATGCTCTAATTGGACTAATAATGTATGTATGGAGTGAATTATGTTATTGAACTTTAAAGGGCCATTTCCTGTGAGTAATAGAGGATTTTCTCTAGCTTTATGTTACAGAAAATTTACAAATTTATCTTACATTGTCACCAATGCCGTAACATGGGACACCAAACCTGTGTCCTTATTGGTGCATTTTATTCATGGCTATACGAATGATCATGTAGGAGATTATGAAGAGCTATAGACCTCTGGATAGTAATGGGGAAACCACAAAGAGGATTACTTAGAGAGACTGGCAAAGTTACATGAAAGCAAAAGCGGTCTATATAATCATTACATGTACAGAACAGCCATGTAACTACTAAATCAACAACAATTAAACATAAAACATGATCATGACATCCTCAGCCAACAATACTGTGTAATCATTCCATTCCAATTGCAGGGAGATCTCTCACAAGGGAAATCAAAGTACTGTCGTTACTCTCTGAAGATGGAAGAGCCAAAGGTGAGTTGCTCTACCAGCAACATTCTATTACGTGACACTTGCTGCCCATAGATCTGGCTGCTACACGCATCCAAGGAAAGTCCCACTAGTTGCACATGTTGTTGAAAGTGGACTCTCCAGAGTTGGGGGCCATATGGAAGGGGTCGTTCCTCTAATGTTTGTAGCCTAGGTAACTGGTAGTGGAGAATAGGCAGATGTGACACCTGAGAGTAGCTGGATAACCAAGTGTTCACTGGCTCATGCCAAACTGGTTTAGTGTGGAGACTGTACTGGTCTTAGTGTGCCCCAAATTAAGACGTTACACACATATCCATCCCCAGTGCTTGCGATGCAGAGTATCTCTGCCGAGCTTTTAAGGCAGCCATTTTAGATACAGGTCTCATAATAAATGTGGTAAAGGATAAGCCTAATCTCTTTATCAGGAAAATAAGCTAACCAC
Organism: Pelobates fuscus; assembly: GCF_036172605.1. NCBI lineage: Eukaryota > Metazoa > Chordata > Amphibia > Anura > Pelobatidae > Pelobates > Pelobates fuscus. The sequence continues at coordinate 343,029,703 of NC_086317.1, read as the reverse complement.
TCCAGAGAGTATTGGGATAACCTCCACTGGTCTGAAGGGGGGGAGAAACAGGGATGTTAGCAAAACTGGGGCTGAACAAAAGCAGGGAATTAGTTACATCCCCACCAGGTGTACACTGATAGGCAGGGTAAATCCTGGTTAACTCCTAGTTAAACAATGCAAACTCAGCCCAAGTGAGGGCTGGAGTGTTCCCCAGATAGTTAGGAAGATATTAGCAACTGTGAGCAGTAATGCATTGTGAATTATATGCTTAATTGTAGGTTTCAGAACAGGAGCTCATCTAGGCAGCGTCCTGCTTGATCAGTTGCCAGAGCCTGTCACTCCCACCACTGAAATAGTTTAACCTCCTATTACCTGCTGATGATGGAGATGATATAGACATTATGAATCTCAGACTGTCTGTATAAATAAGCAGACATGGCAGTGTATGCAAATCATACAACCATATATATATATTTTTTGATTAGTATGCAATCTTTATCTGTATGCGCTTAAACTTATTTTAATTCACAAGCACTATTCATGTCCTATGATTAATTGCTCAGTAATCAGCATTATCAGCATCATCGTCACCATTTTCATTATTTCTTGATTGGGACTGACTGTCACATTCTTGCATTAGTTCTTCAGAATATTAAATCATCTGATGTATTAGCTAAGGAGTGAGACATATTATATCAGCTTATTCATGGTTTCAGAAAAACAAAAAAAATTATTATGCAACATCATCATCCCATCAAGCAAACTAAAAAAAAAACACAAACACAGTCTCTGAAAGATTATGTCTCTTCAATTAACCTGCCATACAAAAAGAGAAGCAGTTTTATATATATATATATATATATATATATATATATATATATATATATATATATATATATATATATTTAAAATGTGTTACTTTTAAAATGTGTTACTTTTTCTCGCCAGATCTGGGAACCAAATGGTGGGAAACACTCTTATTAGTGTACTCCAAAATGTATACATAATATTACATATTAATATTTTTGGTTCATCTGATTCTACTCTGAATCAAGTTTTCGTGTACAAAATTCTGCCACCTGAACTGCCATATAGAGAAGAAATTAGCACTTCCCAAACAATTTCTATTTTTCGGTAAACTTGATTCTTTTAACCCAATATTTTTGCTGTGCACAAGTCTATAGATTATGACATTGATTTAATATTTCTGGGTAAGCTTTTTAAATGATTTACATTTTTTACTAAACATTTAAAATGATTTAATATTGTGAAAAATAATTTAACATCTGTACTTTTTATGTATTGATATATTTTTTTATAGATAATATATTTTCCCTGTGATATCATTTCTAATATATTAATATATTGAAAAAATAACAAGTTGGTATGCTTACCTTTTTCTTAGAGTTTCAAAACGAATCCTATGATGCAAAAATAGTGATTAACATTTAGATCACAGATATTATACATTTTCAGCAGCCTCCTTGACATGCCTAGGGAATTAACTTCTTTCAAATCTAAATCGACATTTGACCCTATCTCCAATAATCCAACTTTAAAAACATATATGTCTACAATCATGCATGAGACCAAGGAACATATCAAGATTGATAAAATAAAACGACATAATCTTACACTTAAACAGAGGAACCTTATTAAGAATCTTGCACAAGATCCAAGTATAATCATACGTCCGGCAGACAAGGGAGGAGGTATTGTGGTGATGCAATACGAAAACTACGCACAAGAAATACGACAACAACTTCAATGTCAGCAAACATATGAGAAATTACCTCAGGATCCTACGACCCAGGTACAACGTAAAATAGATGTCTCTTTGAATGAGGGTTTGATGGCTGGATATTTGGAACCAAAAGTGGCAGAATATCTGTATAATACAACTCCCACTACACCAGTCATATACACTATCCCTAAAATGCACAAGGATCCAACACACCCCCCGGGACGGCCAATCGTTTCAGCGGTAGGGGGTGTGTTGGAACCTATTGCCAAATGGTTAGATGCACTGTTTAAACAACCCGTACTGGAATTGGACACGTGTATTAAGGATACCCCTTCACTTATTAAGGTATTGTCAACTATACAACTTAAAGACAAAGAAATTGTCCTTATAACCATGGACGTCAAAAGCCTATACACTGTCATTCCCCATACACAAGGTATTGATGCTATGAGACAAATTTTGACACAATCAGAGGCGTACAGCGGTCCACCTATTGAATACACATTACAATTATTGGAACTAGCTCTATCTAATAATTATTTCAGATTCGAAGAAGACTGGTATATGCAAAGGGCCGGTACATCAATGGGTGCGGCCATGGCCCCAGCTTATGCAAACGGTTACATGTATATATATGAAACAACTAACATCTTACCAGTATATGGAGATAAAATACTTCGATTTTTTAGATTTATCGACGACTTGCTTGTATTATGGACCGGGACAATACAGGAGGCCCAACAGATGGTAGATGATTTGAATAAAATCGACAGTCCAATCCGATTCACATCAGAAATAAGTAAAGACAGAGTACACTTTCTGGATTTACTCATTTGGGTGGAGGAGAATAATTTACAGTATTCACTATATACCAAACCCACCGACCGCAACACTATTCTTCATGCTCAAAGCGCACACCCGGAACGTCTCAAAGCTTCATTACCTAAAGCACAGTTCCTCAGAACCATAAGGAACAACTCCAATGCTCGAATTAGGGAAGAACAACTAACACAGATGAAAACAAAGTTTCTTAATCGAGGTTATAACCACACACAATTGGAAACAGCATTGAAACAAGCGAGAGAATTTATCCCACAAACCTCTGTGAAGACACAGAATCGTCTAATTTGCCCAACCACATATAATGATTCTTCAGTTCAATTATCGAATATTATCCGAGATAACTGGAATATGTTGGCCTGCGACTCCACACTACCATCAACTTTTCAACAGAAACCTTTAATTTGTTACAAACGAAATAAAAATTTGCGTGATTTATTGGTTAAAACTGATCCTGTACAAAGTTATGTACGGCAGGGGAAGATACAGCATCGAGGAAGCGTCAGATGCTTGGGATGTGTGACCTGTAGCCACATGGTCCCATCCCGCACATTCAACCACCCCCATACCAGTAAGAAGTTCCTGATAAATCATACTATTACCTGCAAAACTTCGTTTGTTATATACAAATTAACCTGTCCATGTGGTTTGTCCTATATAGGTAAAACACAGACCCTACTGTGTGAACGTATACGCGGCCATAGATCGAATATCCGTACAGCGTATAGGGACGGCACCAGCGACAAACCGGTCGCAAAACATTTTTTGCAGAATCAACATCCTTTAGCATCTCTTAAATTTACGGCGATAGATCATATCCCGGAACCAAGACGTGGGGGAAACCGAGGCAAGATGCTTCTCAACAGAGAGACGTATTGGATATATCTACTCGACACAGTTGCTCCAAAAGGACTCAACGAAATGATCTCGTATCATTCCTTTCTCTAATAAGCTCCATTTTTGCTTGTGTTTTTTGATTTTAAAAATGAACCGTTGTAGGCTTGTAGATAACTGTGATTAGGAATATTAATGGCACATTTTTCTTTTTTGAATCCGATGAGTTGGCACTACAAAAAAGTGAAACTTAGATGTAGAAATAATATCTACAGAAAGATCAATTAAGACTATACAATATGTCATAGTAATTCAGATAGATACATTATAGTTACAATTAATAAATTGTCAATAAATGTACCATTAATCTAAATGAAGAAAATATTCCACACAGTATATCCAGCGAGACGGTCATATAACTGTATGTACTGCTACTATATAGGGAACACTGAATAACATTTACAAGGTTCTTCCAACACTGGCACTCAACACACAAAGTTAATGAGAGTTAGCTTTAATAAAACTTGCACGTAATCTCCGATTAATACAGGGAAGCCTATACATTGTATATTATTTATTATAAGTCACTACACAATTCATCACTATATAGTAATATTTTTGATTATTTTTTGAATACATTTGTAGATTGCTTATATATTTATTGCAAAGTTAGTGATTTTTTAATTGTTTAATTATTATTTTGTATATTGACAGTTAAGTATGCCCCTTTTTGCAGGCGTGCATACAAATCAAAGCACTATCCAGGTGTACATTATATATTAATATGGAGGAATCACAAGTAATTTTTTCTTTAATTTTTTCTTAATTTTTTCTTCATTATTTAGTAAATGAAGGACATTAGGTGTATTAAAATACATACTGTATAATGTTAATTCATTAGTTGTATTAAAATACATAATGTATAATGTTAGTTTAATGTAGTGTCCTTTAATAGCATAACATACAGTCCTTTTATCAAATATTTAAATTGTCTGTTTATTCGATCTGGTCCCAAGGTGCACGGAGTATAACCTGCAAGCGATTTTCCTGTGTAGAATAGTTCCCTAGGTAACGCATACCGCGTAACCAGGGTAACGACGTTCATTGACGTCATTACGGAGAAGTTCCGGGTTATGGAAGGTCGCGTCTATTTCGCGCATGCGCAATTATTAATGGAGAACGCCGCGGTTGAACTCTTTGCACCTGGGGTAAGTCAATTAAGTATTAACTTTATAGCTATATAAAGGCGATATTTGTTGTATGTATGTATGTCATTTGATCCTGAGGAAGGTCCCTGAGAGGACCGAAACGTCGATTTTGCATCAATTTATGGAATAAATTTATAACTTTTTATCCAAGACCGTGAGTGCAACCCAATTATTCCTGGTTTGATTCTATCTACAACCCCATGGGAAGTGGCACCCGGCAAGTAATATTTATACTATTTATTTTTTGAGCAAGAGTGCATGGACTATTTCATTTTTTGTATATATATATATATATATATATATATATATATATATATATATATTTAAAATGTGTTACTTTTAAAATGTGTTACTTTTTCTCGCCAGATCTGGGAACCAAATGGTGGGAAACACTCTTATTAGTGTACTCCAAAATGTATACATAATATTACATATTAATATTTTTGGTTCATCTGATTCTACTCTGAATCAAGTTTTCGTGTACAAAATTCTGCCACCTGAACTGCCATATAGAGAAGAAATTAGCACTTCCCAAACAATTTCTATTTTTCGGTAAACTTGATTCTTTTAACCCAATATTTTTGCTGTGCACAAGTCTATAGATTATGACATTGATTTAATATTTCTGGGTAAGCTTTTTAAATGATTTACATTTTTTACTAAACATTTAAAATGATTTAATATTGTGAAAAATAATTTAACATCTGTACTTTTTATGTATTGATATATTTTTTTATAGATAATATATTTTCCCTGTGATATCATTTCTAATATATTAATATATTGAAAAAATAACAAGTTGGTATGCTTACCTTTTTCTTAGAGTTTCAAAACGAATCCTATGATGCAAAAATAGTGATTAACATTTAGATCACAGATATTATACATTTTCAGCAGCCTCCTTGACATGCCTAGGGAATTAACTTGTTTTTTTCCTGGACATGTTTCCTGACAAAAAAATAATAATGCATAGGCTTGTTTACATTGCTCCTTTAAGAAAAATATTTTGGTATTACATAGAAACAGGAAGAACACAAAACTAATTTTAAAAAAAAGTATGGATAAATGTACCAAATAACAAAATAATATCTAGAGTTTGTGGTGTGTAAAATAGCATTTATGCAGAATATATTCCTGGAATTGAAAATTAGAGTTGCAGATCCATTTAACTGTAGAACCATAATTTCATATTTTCATTTCAATTTGAAAACATAAAGGAAACACAAAATGCATTTTTATTCCTGTTTAATATGGCCTTCTTAAACTCAAATGACTAGGATTCTGTAATAAATTTAATTTATTATACCGTTTATTTTATATAAATTGTATCATTGTTCTAAGTTGTAAAAATGCATAAAAGTATGGATAGAGATGCACAGCTAAAATATATCTATTTGTCTGTGTGTGTCTGTCTCTACCTATCTATCTACCTAACTATATATATATATCCATCCATCCATCTGTCTGTCTATATTTATATATCCAATGACTCATGTGAACCCAACTATAAAATCTGAGGGCAATAAAACATTTCTATAATTTCCAAACATATCATACAAATGGATGATTCTGGAAACTGGGCAACGTTTGCTGGATTCGTTATGGAATGGTTTGGGATACGGTGAATCAGCAGAGTATGTCAAAATAGGGGGGTGGAGCCGACTGCCGTACCGCATGGACATGTGCTAGCTGAGCTCCTCAATCCTGGAAAGCCAATCCACTACCATCGAGCACAAAACTCACAAAATGGGACACCCGAAACGCTCCAATGCTGGTCAACACCCTGCTGGCAAGACCCCTGCTGGAAAAACTGTTTTTTTTCAGGGACACAGCAGAGCATACTCCTGACCCGGTAGGCCCCAACCCGGCCCCGGACTCATCTCCGACCTGCTCCGCTCCGATGAGCCCAACAGGGTCCGAGATCTCTTCTCATTCGACTGATCCAGATATCAGGGAGATACTCAAGGCACTCCCCTCCAAACAAGACCTAGCCCTCATGCTACACAGAATAGAGGCCTCGTTCCCGACCAAGCTGGATGCTATAGGGGCAGACTTCAAGCAGACAAAGCACAGATTATCTTCCCTAGAAGAAGACAGGGACATGATGCAAGTGCAGATCAGAGCACTCCAAGATACAGTGTCAGCGCAAAACAATCAGGTCTCAATCCTACAGCGGTCGCTGGATCACCTGGACAACAGGGGACGGCGAAACAACTTGAGGGTGAAAGGACTTCCAGAAACAGACAGGAAACACCTCCCGACTATACTGCAAGACCTCTTCAACCTTATCCTGGGCCGCCCCAAGGACACACCAATAGCCTTTGACAGGGCCCACCAAGCCCTACGTCCACGAGGTTCACCATTTGAAATGCCAAGAGATGTGATCTGCAGATTACATTACTATGACTGCAAGAACAGCATTATGGAGGCCCATCGCCGTTCCCAACCATACAGGCCTGCAGGGCACTGAAGCCCATAACGGATCAGCTCCGGTCTAGGAACCTGCGGTACCGCTGGGGCTTCCCACTCTCGCTAACAGCCACCTATAACGGGGCCTCACATACCATCTCATCAATCCACGACGTTCCGGTATTCCTAAGAGGGATGGACTTACCTGACCTCCAGCTCCCAGATTGGTACGGCATTGTTCAGCCGCCTAACACGGCACGGCTACCACAAAGGAAACATTGGCAACAAACGCCCAAGAAACGGAGAACAGACTGGTCAGCGGCACCACTAGATGGACCTACACATACCTCAACCCACTACTAATTGCTCGGAAATTCCAACTGAGATACCAAGATACTACAGGACTGCAACGGACTCTCACCTTCCCCTAACCCTGACTGGATTACCAACGACACCTTCCGTGTAACAGACTTGCCTTTGCTGGCCCCAGCTCGAATAGAAGCTCCGGAAGAGACCTCTAAGGCAGCACGACAGCCCTTGGCGAAGAGACCTCACACCAGCCGGTCACGCAAGTAGTGCTATTACTAGGGACATTGAACTTACCCCAGGGTCTACCCATACACACTCCTCCATGACCCCGCAACCCTCCCCACCGTATACAGCCCTAGCTAAACTGCCCTCTTAGCACGGAAACGTGCAGGTGACCCAAGACCCGACCAGAGTGACGTAGTAGCTACGGCCACATTGGCTCCTAAGCCCACTACACATTATGTCCCACTCAATGGACATGTTGCTCCACACTCATTATGATTATTTCAATGTATGCCTCTATGAATGTCTTTTTGTACCCCTCCCCCATGCTTCCCCTATCCCCTCCCTTCGCAGCCTTTCCTACCTCTCTCCCTGCCTAGCATATCACAGCTTGATATGTGCCTTCCCAACAGCTGTTGTATATGCCTGCCATGTGGGCTTCGCCCCCCGGGATAGTCTATAAGTTCGTCCCGGAGGCGCTGCCCCTAATGCTGTCAAAATGTATTGTAGGTTATGTCTATATATGCTTTATGTGGGGCCACAGTCCAAATCCTGCTCCCCCCCCCCTTCCCTTCCCTCTCGCATACCTGGCAGGCCCGCACACAGCGGTGATGTGCGGATGCTCAGGTACTTGGCCCACATGACACCACTTCTATAGTCACCTGAATCGTTGGGCCCAACACACATCACACTCCATACCGCTCCTGGATCGAATACCATACGAGTGTAGTCGATCACTTCGTAATGACCGCCACCTTCCTGGCCCTAATCCCACTCAACGGATGGGTACACTCGCAACCGAGTATATTTCTACATATATGGCTATGGGATTGGCTACATATTTCTCCCCCTTCTCCACACCTATCACCCACTTTTCTCCCCCCCTCTTTTAGGTTTGGTTATGGGACGGTATGCCTAGACCTAACAGGATACTGACCAGTCTGTGATACAGATATCATTCCTGCAGGCACTATTCCCTGAGATAAAATATGCTTTTGTCGACCAGTTATGTCAAAATGTACTGTGTATTGTGATGTTTAAAAATTTTCAGAGACATACTCCTGGATCTGTCATCTCCCCTCCCTCCCCCCCCCCCTTTTTCTAATTCCATGAACAGTGACACGGATAATGGATAGAAAAAATAAATAAATAACTAAAAAAATAAATAAATAAATAAAAAATGATATACTCTAGACCCCAGGCAGCGTTGTGGACAAATTCATGAGTGAGAGGTCCCTAATACCTCCTCACGGAAGATTCACAATACTGCATGGTCCTCCTGTGGGATGTCAGCCCCACTCCTTCCCTAGCTCACTCACCCTCCTTCCCACCCTCCCCCCAAGACACAAGGCATTCTCTAACAATCTAACGATCCAAAAATAAAATAAAAATAACAATTCCAGATGTCTCGCGATCCTGTTCTCGGCACATGTGCCCTTTACGTATTCCACCCACAAATCAGATGATACTGGGAGACTGCTCATGGTCAAAGGTAAAATCAGCCAAACTACAGTCACACTGGTGAACACATATCTCCCAAATAGACGCCAATGCAAATATGTTCACGGCTTTGTAGAATCAACATTCTTAAAATGAAATCTCTTCCTAAGATACTCTACCTCTTCCAAACACTGCCCATAGCTATACCCAAGTCCTTATTCACTAAGATCAGGCAACTTTTCACCACCTTTATCTGGGCACAGAGACAACCTAGGATCCCATATGAGGTTCTCACAAGACACAGATCCTGTGGAGGATTGGGCCTCCCATACATGGAACGTTACTACAAGGCAGTCATTCTTTCCAGAATTTGCGAATGGTCCGCACACCCACCGACGCGCCAATGGGTAGCCCTCGAAAGAGCAGTAAGCTTAGTACCTCTTTATACACTCCCATGGCAGAGAAGCACCCCCTCAAAACTGCTCTCATGCTGCTCCACCCACCCCACCATCTTCCCTACACTCAGGACGTGGATAAACATGCGAGAAGCTAGGAATATTTCTCCCCATCCATCCCCCTTTTTCCCATCACGTACAACCCACTCTTCCCTCCAGGAATGCAACCTGCGACATACCAACGATACAATAAAACACTTGATGCCCCCTACCTGACGCTAAGCTCGGTGGTCGAGAGTGACTCCATACGGACACTGGCCAGTTTGGTGGACCCTGAGGCTCCACACGCACTACAAATGATCTGCTATGCCCAGCTGACCCATTTTCTAACGGCCAATGCAACCTTACTTAACCCCTTAAGGACACATGACATGTGTGACATGTCATGATTCCCTTTTATTCCAGAAGTTTGGTCCTTAAGGGGTTAAGGACCCCCGCTCCCTATCCGATTTTGAGACAAATTGCCTGACCCATAACGTCAAAACTAAACTGTTGTTGCCTTCTATAAACTCCTACAGGCTGACCATGGTTCCCAGCTACCCCCCTTCACAGACACCTGGTTAACAGACCTGAATACACAAATCACGACACCTCAATGGCGGACTGCCCTATCACAAATACACACGGCATCCATATGCACCAATGTGCAAAAAAGTGGATACAAGAGAATATCCAGGTGGCATTATTCCCCGACCAAAATCCACAACATCTTCCCAGGCACGCCAGATGTCTGTTGGAAATGCTCCCAGCCAAAGGCGTCCCTTGCACACATCTGGTGGCATTGTCCACTCACACAAAAGTACTGGACTAACATTGTCAAAATGATCCACACTGTGACGGGTACCCAACTACCACATACTCCACACCCTCTGCTGTTCCTGATCCTACCTACCTCATTCCCTAAGACGCAGAAAGCCCTCCTGACGCATCTCCTTACTGCTGCCAATATGCTCATCCCTGTGAAATGGAAAAATCCTGAGGTCCCCACAATCAGGGAATGGGTAGCTAAAGTTGACTCAATCAAAACCATTGAAGAGATTCACGCCTCCATCTCCCACAGATACACACTTTTCAGGGAAACATGGGATCCATGGATGAAATTCATGACCGAGGACTCAGTTTGACTACCTATAGCTCACACCCTTTCAAACAGAGATTCCATACTGTAAGGGCCTCCAGCAACACGAGTAGGTTGAGACACTTCTAACGCAAACAACCACAGGCGATGATCTGACCGGGCGACCTACACTACTACACAGACCACTGGATACCCTCCAACTCAGCTGGGTGAAACATACATGGCACAGAACTACCACCTCAGTAGACAATCACTAGTCTAGATATGACACACTAGCAGTTATGTGGACAGGGGAGGACAACTCATGACACTAGACCGCACTATAACATTATGCTACACAAAAACCACAGCGATAGCCAGGATCTCTCCCCTCAAAGTAACGACAGGTCCAGGTAAAGGACGACGTCCAGTCCCGGTCAAGTCCTCAGTGCTAGTCTCAATTTGTCGTTTTATTGTCAAGAGCTATGATTACGAATGTATGCTTCCTACGAAGTTCTACCTATTCCTTACTGTATAAACTTCACACTGTATCTTTTCAAAAATGTATCTTATTAACAAGATGTCAGTTGTCACCCTGGATGTAACTGTATACGTCCGTTCCCCCCCCCCCCCCTTTTGTCTCTTATGTACCTTTTCAATATGACTGTACTTATTCTTGATAACCCAATAAAAGCTTGATATAAAAAAATGAGTATGTCAAAATAATTTATTTGTCTTGCATAGTAATGCAAAAATGTTCAACATTGTTGAGAGAATCGTTCAGACAATATTAGTTCAAGCCCTGAGATAATACATTGCTGCGTATTCAGAAAATGAAAAGCTGAAAACTGAAATGCCTTTATACATCTGGTATTTTAATTTGGAAATGAACATCAGGTGAGAAATCCTTGCAGGTATTTTGGTGCTATAACTTTTGTGATATACCTTACATGCCCTCTGTGACACTACATGTCTTCCTGTAAAGTTTACAATTAATGACATATTAAACATAGGTATAAAGATACGCATGGGGTACACATTAAAAATATTATTGCAATAACTGAGAATAATGAAACATCTGGCAAGAACATAACATGAGAAAGAACAAGATTGTCATTTCAGTACTAAGACTACATCAGCCCACGAACAATTACAAATTTACCTTTGGTTTGTACAAGGTACCTAAATAACTCAATATTTTGATAAATTGTAAAGGCTTGCAGTAGTGCAAAAAATATTTATGCATTACTGATTTATGGGCTCTGTTACACAATTTAAATTGAAGAATAAAGTAAGTTAGAACATTTCCTGGTAACTTTTGTACTTCCATCTACAGTACCTGATAACAGCTAACTAATATTTTAGAGTTTTGGGGTTACTTTGAGGTAAATTCTTGTTCTTATAAAACTCTATCCAGTGAGTCAACTTTAATTAACAAAGATTGATTTGTTTATTGATACAAGAGGCCAAAAGAGTGACAAAACACTAAAGCATAAGAAATGGAATAAGAGAGATTATTGTCTAATTGTTTTGATAGAGGCATTCACATGATGTTACCCTTAAGGGGTCTGAAATGCAATCTTTATTATATATTTTTTTTTGCTACTTAAATGGTTACTGAAACCAAAAAAGAGTGCTTTAATAAAGGACATTTTTTTTGGCAAAGAAAACCTCAATCATAACTGGGAAAAAAAATAATAAAGCTAAAACAAATTAAGCTACTTGCCGACATCTAGATCTGCAGTCAGCCTGATCCTCCTCCCCCATTGAAGGAGGAAAGGCTGAGGGGAGAACTTTGGTGGCATGGAAGGGGGGCATTGCTATCATTGATCTTCTGTCACCAGCATGCTGTGTGTGATGATAACAGATGGCCGATATGCACATAATTGACATTAGTTACCCACTCTTGTGGGTTGTGGGCTGGCTAATGATGCTCTAACAAACTGCCAGAGGTGGAGTTGCAGTTAGCTATGGACTATATCTCTATATATGCTGTATTTTATAGTGAAATATCATTATCTTCTTCTCAGTGTACTATAATCAGAGATTAGTCCAGAGAGTGAGAGAAAGGTTGAATCGGTAGTTGATAAAAACCAATGCCATCTACAGCCAAAAGAGAGAGAGAGAGGGAAAAAAAAAAGATGGACACATTTATTTTAGCTGTGCATCTCTATTCATACTCTGTTGTATCCTTACAACTTAATGAGAGAGAGAGTGTGCTATATATATATATATATATATATATATATATATATATATATATATATATATATATAAACATATTACAAAGGCTGCATGAGACAACGAAACACTCAGGGGCATTTTTTTTTTTACATAATACAAAGTTCCCCTTATGTATCCTCTTTATATATGCAATGTGTTTGTCTATTTTCAATAAGAATTGTCACCTTCCAAAACAGATTAACAGAAAAGCCTTTCTTAATCAAATCTTTCAGTATATAGGTATTACTATTTATGATAAGGAAGAAGAAAGCATACCAAGACTATTGCATGTTTAGAATGTAATTAAAAAATATTAGCAAGCAAGAATATTTTATACAAACAATACATGCTGCAGTAACTGTGAAATTTCAAAACTGATTAAAAGACATGTCATGTATAATACATTTGGGCTATGCTGCCATCTACTGTTTATTATTTTAATCTGACATTTTGCACAAGCAGAGTAAATTAAAAAGGTACAGTGAGCTGATTTTAAGAAGTATTTTCATTTCATTGTTTTGCTTCATAGCTTTACTTTGTTTATTTTAAATATGCATGCACAGTCATGGGGAAAAAATGTTTATATGGCTTTACATATAAGGACATAATAACAATCACCTGTTCCTTAGCAGGTTTTAAATATAGATTCTTAAATTAAATTTGCAACCTCATATGAACAACAACACATGGCATATCACACCATGTCATGATTTAAAAAATAATAATAAGGCATAAAAAAAAATAATAAGTCATTTGTAAAAAACTAAGTACACCTTATTATTATTATTATTATTATTATTATTATTATTATTATTGCCATTTATATAGCGCCAACAGGTTCCGTAGTGCTTTACAATATTTTGAGAGGGGGGGATGTAACAATAAATAGGACAATTACAAGAAAACTTACAGGAACAATATAAAAACAGAAAAATGAGTAAGCGCTGGATAACACAGGAGGCAGCAACTCTATAAGGGAATCCCTCAAAGACCCTTAAAAGTAACACAATAAAAACAAATAGAAATAAGAGCTGCGCCTAATAAAAAATAAATAAAATAATGAACAGATAGTCCGAATATAAAAATAAAAAGTCTTATCTAAATCGATCTGATGTGGTCGTCTGGTAAAGCAATGTTCAGTCCGCAATAGTTATCCTTGTTTGGTTCTTCCTTATGAATCCACTCATGTAAGAGACAAAGGGTATATAAAGGAAGCCAGATAGTGTAGTATTGTTAAAAATTAGAGGGAATAAAATGGATAAAACTCTTGAATGCAAACTCACATTTGACAGAGCAAAAGCCTGCTCTGGTGTAGAGGGCGTGCAGCGGTTTGGATCCCCGCTTATGGGATATGCAGTAGGTGTCCTCCGTCTTTAGTGTGTTTTCTCCGTCCTTTGTATGGCAAACACTCGGGTAGAGAGAGACAACCAATAGTGTACACTGGATATAAAACTATGGTTAAATGAAAGAAATAAAATGGGTACTCACAATGGGGGAGCAGGTACACTGCTCCTTTAAAATAGCGCTGGTGGTATTATCCCCACCTAGGATTTCTTGGAGTCCGAAGTGATGATAAAATGCCAGGTAAGGAAATAATAAATGTATATAAAAAATACAATAAAAAGTGATAAAATATACTTTAATATTAAAAATACACAATATTATAACCATAAACGCGTTTCGCCAATACGGCGTTATCAATATGGGGAAAGAACCTGATACCTGGCAAAAGAAACTTTAAATAACAAACACAGTACTTTGAAATTGGCGCCGAAAATTGGGCTAACCAATCACAGCAAAGGATTCAAATGATAATATAAAACCATATTAAAAATTATATAAAGAAGCATAATGGCAACATGATTGTACAAATGTATATAAAAAACAAGCGTGTAATGCGATAAAAACAATATAATGAAGCACGGTCACATGACCGGCATAAACAAAGCAGGGGGATTGTGGGAAATGTAGTGAGACGCCGGCGAGCACTGCGCAGCCGCCGGCGTCTCAACAAGACTACAGATAGGAGGGAGGCATGGGCTGCATCACGTCAGCACGCATAGAATATGCGGCTGACGTGAAGGGGAAAAGCGACGGCTCGCATGAAGCTGCGGCCGTCGGTATAGGAGGGGCGTGGATTGAGTGACGCGGCTGATGACAGCCGTCGTCATGGCAATGAAAATAAACAGCCGGTCGGCGCGCACAGAACTGCGGCCGGCCGGACAGAAAAGGCTAGATAAAGAAGCATGTAGTAAAAACATGTAAAAGGAAGAAACATAAATAAAAAGACACATCATGTCTGATCCACTTAAACAGTGTGACCAGACATGATGGTATAACAATATAAAAGCAAACATAAGAACAGTGCATAAAAAACAATATCTTAAAGCAACAGCAGCCCCAAAATGTAAAAAAATAAATAACAAAGAGGCAATGGAATAAAAATAAGCAGAAGCATATGCAGAGAAATAGAAAATATTATAAAAAGTTAAACAGATCAAAATCAACATTAAGACCGTGTGGGGCAAGGGTTTGGAGTCTATAAACCCACTCTTTTCTGCCTAAAATATTCTTAATATTTCCGCCCCTCCATGGAACAACACATTTTGTTATACCAATACATTTTAGCATTTTTGGATCTTTATTATGTGTAATAAAGTGTTTGGATACAGAATGATTCTGATATCCATCTTTAATGTTTCTGCAGTGCTCACTTAAGCGTGTCTTTAAGCACCTTGTGGTCATTCCAACATATTGGAGGCCACAAGGGCATCCAAGCAGATATATAAATTTTTTTGTGGAACAATTAATAAAATTGTTTATTTTATAAACCTTGTTTGTCTTATTTGATACAAATTCGGTGACTTTATGAGGGACGTCAGGATTGGTAGTTCTGCATACTATACACATTTTGCACTTACAAAAACTTTTAATTTGTGGAAAGAAAGATACAGAGGGGGCCTTTTTGGTTTCTCTAGTAAAATTATTGGTTAAAATAGATTTGAAATTTTGTGCTCCCCTAAAAATAATATTTGGACGTTCAGGTATAATTTTATTTAATGTTTCATCTTGTTTTAACAGATGCCAATGCTTCCTTATGATCTTTTTTACATTGTTGCTTTTGTTATTAAAATTAAAAATAATTGGTAAAGGCATTGCCATATCTGTGGTTTTCGGTTTATATTTTAAAAGTTCAGTTCTATCTTTTTTTTGGATATCCCTGATGGTATTATCAAGTTCTTTTTCGGAATAGTTTTTCTCAACAAATTTTTCTTTTAGGAGGTCTGCTTGTATATTAAAATCTGTTATTTCTGAACAATTGCGTCTAAGTCTGAGCATTTGACTTTTTGGGGCGCTGTCTAACCAGGGTTGGTAGTGACAGCTACTTTTATCTATAGCAGTATTGACACAGACCTTTTTAAAAAAAGTCTTTGTGTGTAACTTACCATTTTTTATAAAAATATTAAGGTCTAAAAAATTAATTTGATCTCTACTGTATTCGTGGGTCAGAATTATACCTCTATTATTTGTATTTAAATTAGTAATAAAAGAATTAAGATCGTCTTCAGTACCATCCCAAATAAAAAAAAGATCATCAATATACCTAAAAAAGGAGACTAGGTTTGCTCTCCAAGCGTGATTGCTAAAAATGGCTTCAGACTCCCAATCAGTCATAAATAAATTTGCATAGCTGGGAGCAAACCTAGTCCCCATAGCGATCCCTCTTTTTTGAAGGTAAAATGAATTTAAAAACCAAAAATAATTATTTTTTAAAATAATATTAATGCCTTCTAAAATAAATTCAATTTGTTTGTCAGCGATTTTTCCTTCTTTCGTTAATATATTCTTTACAGCTTGACAACCTATATCATGAGGTATGATTGTGTACAGTGACTGAACGTCGCAGGTCACTAGTATAAAATCAGGTTTCCATGTAAAATTGTTTAAAAAGTTTAAAAAAGCCATGGAATCTTGAAGATAGGATCTCATGAGACGGACTGAAGGCTGTAGCAGAATATCTATATATTGTGAGAGATTACATAAGAGAGAGCCTATGCCAGAAACAATGGGTCTCCCTGGGGGGGAGGTTTCATTCTTATGAATTTTCGGAAGAAAATATATAACAGGAGTGACTGGGAATTTGTTATTTAGAAAATTAAATTCATGTTTGTTTAAAATACCTAAAATCACACCATTGTTTAAAAATTGAATAAAAGTGTTTTGAATTTGTTTGATAGGGTCAGATAGGAGTTTTTCATACACATTTGTATCATTAAATTGTCTGTATGCCTCTTGTATATACATTTGTGCTGATTGAATGACTATCCCTCCGCCCTTATCGGCAGGCTTAATCACAATATTTTCGTCATCTTGGAGTTCTTTTAGTGCCAATTTCTCTAAGTGTGTAAGGTTATGAGGGTCATATTTACTATTTTTTTTATTTTATCTAAATCTTTAGTAACTAACTTCTCAAACATAGTAAGGAGGGCAGATTTAAAATGAGCGGGATAAAACGTGGATCTTTCTATAAGAGCGGTGTTAATGACCATATGATTGGGAGGGGATGTGAGAGGAGTTAAAACTGGGTTTGGTAGAGAGATTTCATAATTTTTGTCCATAAAAAATCTTTTGAGGGTGGCTTTGCGAACTAATTTATTAACATCGATAAAAGCTTCAAATGACTTAAAAGTATTAGTGAGGGCAAACTTAAGACCTTTTGTTAAAACCGCTATGTGGGCACTAGATAAAATTTTCTGTGAAAGGTTAAAAATGCCAACACTAGTACTACTAGGAGGAGTAATTATATTTCTAATCTTTCTCTTTTGCTCACGTCTGCCACTTCTTCTTCCTCTAAATTTAAAATCCTTTTTTTGGGGCGTGAGGGGTGTGGTGTCTGGGCTAGTGCAGTGTGGTGAGTGCGGATTTCTAAAAAATGGTCATCGTTTTCAAATTCAGAATCTAGTGACAATCTAGTGATCTTAATTCTTTTATTACTAATTTAAATACAAATAATAGAGGTATAATTCTGACCCACGAATACAGTAGAGATCAAATTAATTTTTAAGACCTTAATATTTTTATAAAAAATGGTAAGTTACACACAAAGACTTTTTTTAAAAAGGTCTGTGTCAATACTGCTATAGATAAAAGTAGCTGTCACTACCAACCCTGGTTAGACAGCGCCCCAAAAAGTCAAATGCTCAGACTTAGACGCAATTGTTCAGAAATAACAGATTTTAATATACAAGCAGACCTCCTAAAAGAAAAATTTGTTGAGAAAAACTATTCCGAAATAGAACTTGATAATACCATCAGGGATATCCAAAAAAAAGATAGAACTGAACTTTTAAAATATAAACCGAAAACCACAGATATGGCAATGCCTTTACCAATTATTTTTAATTTTAATAACAAAAGCAACAATGTAAAAAAGATCATAAGGAAGCATTGGCATCTGTTAAAACAAGATGAAACATTAAATAAAATTATACCTGAACGTCCAAATATTATTTTTAGGGGAGCACAAAATTTCAAATCTATTTTAACCAATAATTTTACTAGAGAAACCAAAAAGGCCCCCTCTGTATCTTTCTTTCCACAAATTAAAGGTTTTTGTAAGTGCAAAATGTGTATAGTATGCAGAACTACCAATCCTGACGTCCCTCATAAAGTCACCAAATTTGTATCAAATAAGACAAACAAGGTTTATAAAATAAACGATTTTATTAATTGTTCCACAAAAGATTTTATATATCTGCTTGAATGCCCTTGTGGCCTCCAATATGTTGGAATGACCACAAGGTGCTTAAAGACACGCTTAAGTGAGCACTGCAGAAACATTAAAAATGGATATCAGAATCATTCTGTATCCAAACACTTTATTACACATAATAAAGATCCAAAAATGCTAAAATGTATTGGTATAACAAAATGTGTTGTTCCATGGAGGGGCGGAAATATTAAGAATATTTTAGGCAGAAAAGAAATGGAGTGGGTTTATAGACTCCAAACCCTTGCCCCACACGGTCTTAATGTTGATTTTGATCTGTTTAACTTTTTATAATATTTTCTATTTCTCTGTATATGCTTCTGCTTATGTTTATTCCATTGCCTCTTTGTTATTTATTTTTTTACATTTTGGGGCTGCTGTTGCTTTAAGATATTGGTTTTTATGCACTGTTCTTATGTTTGCTTTTATATTGTTATACCATCATGTCTGGTCACACTGTTTAAGTGGATCAGACATGATGTGTCTTTTTATTTATGTTTCTTCCTTTTACATGTTTTTACTACATGCTTCTTTATCTAGCCTTTTCTGTCCGGCCGGCCGCAGTTCTGTGCGCGCCGACCGGCTGTTTATTTTCATTGCCATGACGACGGCTGTCATCAGCCGCGTCACTCAATCCACGCCCCTCCTATACCGACGGCCGCAGCTTCGTGCGAGCCGTCGCTTTTCCCCTTCACGTCAGCCGCATATTCTATGCGTGCTGACGTGATGCAGCCCATGCCTCCCTCCTATCTGTAGTCTTGTTGAGACGCCGGCGGCTGCGCAGTGCTCGCCGGCGTCTCACTACATTTCCCACAATCCCCCTGCTTTGTTTATGCCGGTCATGTGACCGTGCTTCATTATATTGTTTTTATCGCATTACACGCTCGTTTTTTATATACATTTGTACAATCATGTTGCCATTATGCTTCTTTATGCTAACATATTGTTCTTATATAATTTTTAATATGGTTTTATATTATCATTTGAATCCTTTGCTGTGATTGGTTAGCCCAATTTTCGGCGCCAATTTCAAAGTACTGTGTTTGTTATTTAAAGTTTCTTTTGCCAGGTATCAGGTTCTTTCCCCATATTGATAACGCCGTATTGGCGAAACGCGTTTATGGTTATAATATTGTGTATTTTTAATATTAAAGTATATTTTATCACTTTTTATTGTATTTTTTATATACATTTATTACTTCCTTACCTGGCATTTTATCATCACTTCGGACTCCAAGAAATCCTAGGTGAGGATAATATCACCAGCGCTATTTTAAAGGAGCAGTGTACCTGTTCCCCCATTGTGAGTACCCATTTTATTTCTTTCATTTAACCATAGTTTTATATCCAGTGTACACTATTGGTTGTCTCTCTCTACCTGAGTGTTTGCCATACAAAGGACGGAGAAAACACACTAAAGATGGAGGACACCTACTGCATATTCCATAAGCGGGGATCCAAACCGCTGCACGCCCTCTACACCAGAGCAGGCTTTTGCTCTTTCAAATGTGAGTTTGCATTCAAGAGTTTTATCCATTTTATTCCCTCTAATTTTTAACAATACTACACTACCTGGCTTCCTTTATATACCCTTTGTCTCTTACATATGAGTGGATTCATAAGAAAGAACCAAACAAGGATAACTATTGCGGACTGAACATTGCTGTACCAGACGACCACATCAGATCGATTTAGATAAGACTTTCTATTTTTATTTTTATATTCGGACTATCTGTTCATTATTTTATTTATTTTTTATTAGGCGCAGCTCTTATTTCTATTTGTTTTTACAGGAACAATAGGTTGAAGAGGACCCTGCTCAAACGAGCTTACAGACTATAGGAGGTGGGGTATTAGAAACATTAGGACAGGAAATATCAAGTAGGAGTGAAGCAGAGCTGGAGGAGAGAGCAAAGCACTGTCCCATAGGAGAGAGCAAGATACAGCTATGTAAGGTAGAGATTACTCTGGGAGGCCATAAGCTTTCTTGAATAGATGGGTTTTAAGGCCCTTCTTAAATGATTGAAGACTAGGGGAGAGTCTGATGGCAGTAGGCAAGCTATTCCATAGGAGAGGAGCCGTCCGCGAGAGGTCCTCCAAGCACGAGTTGGCCGTACGGGTGCGAGCAGCGGTCAGGAGGTGGTCACGGGCAGAGCGGAGGGTACGAGGAGGGGCATACCTATGGATCAGTGAAGAGATCAGTGAAGAGATATAAGAGGGGCTGGAATTGTTCAGTGCTTTAAATGTATGGGTTAGCACTTTGAATTGACTCCTATAGGATACAGATATAGGATACAGGGAGCCAATGTAAGGACTGGCAGAGGGGTGAGGTGTGAGGGGACCGACTAGAGAGGAAAATCAGTCTAGCTGCAGTATTCATTACAGACTGTAGTGGGGCAATACGGCTTTTAGGGAGACCAATCAGGAGAGGGTTACAGTAATCCATGCGGGAAATTACTAGAGCATGGACAAGCTCCTTGGTAGCATCTTGCGTAAGAAAGGGGCGGATGCGGGCTATGTTTTTGAGTTGGAACCTACAGGACTTGGCAACAAACTGGATGTGAGACTCAAAGGTGAGACCAGAGTCAAGTATGACGTCAAGACAGGTCGCTTGCAGGGATGGACTTATGTGGATATCACTGACTTGAAGGGAGAGCGAGAGAGGAGGATCAATATTAGGAGGAGGAAATACAAGGAGTTCAGTTTTAGAGAGGTTAAGTTTGAGAAAGCGTGACGACATCCAGTCAGAGATGGAAGAAAGACAAGCAGTGACACGTTGCAGGACGGCAGGGGAGAGGTCTGGGGAGGAGAGGTATATCTGAGTGTCATCAGCGTACAGGTCCAAAAGAGGCAATACGTTTTCCAAGAGAGGCAGTATAAAGAGAAAATAGAAGGGGACCAAGGACAGAGCCTTGGGGAACTCCAACCGAGACAGGACGAGGGGAGGAGGTATCCTTGGGAAAAGGAGACACTGAATGAGCGTTGGGAGAGATAGGAGGAAAACCAAGAGAGGACACAGAGACCGAGCGATTGAAGAGTTTGAAGGAGGAGAGCATGATCAACGGTGTCAAAGGCAGCAGAGAGGGCAAGGAGAATTAATATGGAGTAGTGACCTTTGGATTTAGCGGAGATTAGGTCATTCGTCACTTTGATAAGAGTGGTCTCAGTAGAGTGGAGAGGGCGGAAGCCAGACTAAAGAGGGTCAAGGAGAGAGTTGGAATTAAGGAAGTGAGACACACAGGACACACGGGTAAAGACAAGTCTTTCCAAAAGCTTTGATGAGAAAGGGAGCAGGGATATGGGACGATAGTTAGAGGGGGAGGATGGGTCAAGAGATGTTTTTTTTCAGGATAGGTAATACAGTGGCATGTTTAAGGTCAGCAGGAACAGTGCCAGAAGAGAGAGAGCAGTTAAAATGTGTGTTAGGGTAGGCACAAGACAAGGGGAGAGAGATCTGATGAGGTGAGATGGGACAGGATCGAGCGGGCAAGTGGTGGGGCGAGAGGAATGGAGAAGCGCAGCCACCTCTTGTTCAGTAGCCGGGGAGAAAGTCTGGAGGGTAGAGAAAGCATGATTTAAAAAGAGAACGGCAAGGAGGGGAGAATTGTTTCCTTAGCTGTTCAATCTTGTCAGTAAAGTAACATGCAAAGCTATCAGCTGTAAGTTTAGTTTGGGGGGTGGCCACAGCAGGGCAGAGAAGGGAATTAAAGGTGTCAAAGAGACATCTGGGATTTAGGGAGCATGAACTAATGAGAGAGGAATAGTAGGACTGTTTGGCGAGGGCTAGGGCTGTGCTGTATGAAAGCAACATGAATCTATAATGGAGAAAGTCTGCTTGGGTGTGGGACTTCCTCCAGGAGCGTTCAGCACAACGGGAGCAACTCTGCAGATAGCGTGTTGATTTATTATGCCAAGGTTGGGGTCGTGTCCTCCTCGAGGTGCATGTTTGGAGTGGGACTGCAGCGTTCAAGGCAGATGTGAGAGTAGTGTTATATGTGGAGATGGCCAGTGAGGGACAGGAGAGGGAAGGGATGTATAGCAGTTGTGAATCAATGTCAGCTGGCAGCTGATGGAGGTCAATAGAGTTAAGTTTCCTCCTGAGCTGAGGGGGGTTAGGCTGAGGTTGTGATGATTCAATAGCTTGTAGAACAACCTTTAGCAGCAATAACTTAAAGTAATCGCTTTCTGTATGACTTTATCTGTATCTCACATCATCGTGAAGGAACTTTGCCCCACTATTCTTTACAATGCTGTTTCAGTTCATTGAGGTTTGCTGGCATTTGTTTATACTCAGCTCTCTTAAGGTCCCGACAGCATTTCAATTGGGTTGAGGTCTGGACTTTGACTGGGCAATTGAAACATCTTGATACTTTTCTTTTTCAGCTTTACTGTTGTAGATTTGTTGGTATGCTTGGAATCATTATCCTGTTGCATGAGCCAATGTCAGCCATGCTTGAGCTGAAATTGGCCTCATATTTGACTCTAAAATACCTTGGTATATAGAAGAGTTCATGGTTGACTCAATAACTGCAAGGTTCCCGGGTCATGTCAACGTGCTTGACAGTAGGTTTGAGGTATTTGTGCTGATATGCTGTATTTAGTTTTCACCAAATGTGGTTTTGGGCATTATGGACATACATCTCCACTTCGGTCTTCTCTGTCCAAATGACATTGTTCCAGATGTCTTGTGGTTTGTTCTATTGCAACTCTGCAAATCTAAGCATGCTACCATGGTTTTTTTTAGAAAGAAAAAGCTTTTTTTGTGACAAGGCTTCCAAACAAACCATACTTGTACTGTCATGAATTTGAATATTTAATATGCTAACTGAGGCCTAAAGAGTGTGAGGTGTAACTTTTTTTTGTTGCAATTTCTCTAAGCATTGTATGGTCTGAATTTGGGGTGAATTTGCTGGAATGTCCACTCCTGGAAAGATTGGTAGCTATCTGGCATTTTTCCACTTTTAAATAATCTTTCTAACTGTAGAATGATGGCCTCTAAATTGTTTGAAAATGGTCTTATAACCCTTACTAATTTGATGGGCAGCAACAATTGCTTCTCTAAGATTGTTGC
The DNA here is from genome assembly GCF_036172605.1 of Pelobates fuscus. Taxonomy (NCBI): domain Eukaryota; kingdom Metazoa; phylum Chordata; class Amphibia; order Anura; family Pelobatidae; genus Pelobates; species Pelobates fuscus. The sequence continues at coordinate 343,006,139 of NC_086317.1, read as the reverse complement.
TGTTGCATTTCTTCCTTGGCATTGGATTCTCCAAAACAGCAAACTGCTAAATCTTCTTCTTCTTCTTCTTCTTCTTCTTCTTCTTCTTATTATTATTATTATTATTATTATTATTATGTTATGTATATAGCGCCATCAAATTCCACAGCGCTTTACAATGGGTGGACAAAGAAACATGTAGTTGTAACCAGACAAGTTGGACACACAGGAACAGAGGGGTTGAGGGCCCTGCTCAATGAGCTTACATGTTAGAGGGAGTGGGGTAAAATGACACAAAAAGGTAAGGATAGTATTAGACTAGTGACAGTTGCAGAAGAGGAATCAGTCGGGAGCTATTGTGTAATGTAATGTGACATAGTTTAGAAGGTAGTGTATTTGATAGGAGCATTATTTAAAAACAGCAAGAATCAGTCAGGAGCTATTAACAGTTTAATTGATACGCTTTTATGAAGAAGTGGGTTTTGTAATGATTTTTGAAGGAATGGAGATTGGGTGAGCATCTAACGGAGGAGGGAAGCGAGTTCCACAGGAACGGTGCAGATCTCGAGAAATGTTGAAGGCGAGCATCAGAGGTGGGAGTACGGACAGAAGATAGACATAAGTCTTCAGCAGATCGTAAGGGCCTAGATGGGACATACTTGTGTATAAGGGAGGGTAGATAGGTGGGAGCAGCATGATGTAGCAATTTGAAAGCAAGAACCAGAATTTTAAATTGAGCTCTATATTTTATAGAAAGCCAATGTATGGACTGACAGAAGGGTGAGGCATGGGAGGTTTGCAGCACCTGTCTGCTATGTAGCCTCTTAATTCCTATGGCAAAATTAAGGGTGTGCTTAGTTTTCACACAGGGCTTCTCCATTTTGGCTTTATTTTTGTTAAATACATCATGACGTGTTGTAATATGTCATGTATTGTTGTTCATCTCAGGTTGTATTTACACAGTTTTAAGACCTGCTAAGAACAAATGATTGTTATTATGTCCTGATATATAAAATATATAAAATCATAGAATTTAAAGAGGGTGTACTTTCTTTTCCCATGACATGTATATATACATGCAATCTGTCTTTGCTACCTATATTGTCTGAAAAATGTTGTTTATGATGGCTTTCCTTACAATTGCAATTACAATTGGAACTCACCACAAATTCAGAACCAAATTCTAGTGTCACATTGTGATTTACAACATTCAGAAATATTAAAGAGACTAAAATATAGGGTAGATTAATTTCTATTTGGGAGCTGGCTTGCAAAAACAGTCCAGGCACCCAAACCACTTCTGCCCATTGGAGTGGTCTGGGTGCAAACTCCCACTATCCTTAACCCTGCAAGTGTAATTATTGCAGTTTTTATAATCAGACAGCCGCTAGAGGGAGTTCTGTGTTCTTAGAACACACTATGTGAGGAACTCCAGCATTGCCGAAATCCCCATAGGAAAGCATTGAATAATGCTTTCCTATGGGGAGGTCTAATGCGCGTGTGCAGCCATTGCCGCGCGTGCGCATTAGGTCTCCCCTGCCGGCTGACATCAGCCGGCGGGGAGGAGAGTAGGCAGAGCCTGACCCAGCACTGAATGACATCAGTGCTGGTCTCCGGTAAGTCACTGAAAGGGTTTTAACCCCTTCAACAACTTGGGATGGGGGTGGGAGGGAGAGGGGAACTGCAGGGTCCTGCATTGCCTGAAAAACTAATATGTCCCTTTAACTCTTTAGTGTGTTTCCCTTGTGACATTGCACCCCTCCCACACTAACCCATACCTCCCAAGTGTCCCTATTTTGGGACAATAATTGTATTGCTTTCAAGGTCCTTGCAAATACCTAGAAGCCAGATATTAGATCATTTTTGTTTATCTCATCTACTTTGTGGAAAAAAAGTGCCTTTCTGCATTTATACTGTGTAAAATATTGCAAGATAAATGATAAAGGTTTTAATACCCTAAATATTTTTTATAATGGCTTAACAAATACGTTACAAATGCAAATTGTGTAAATTTGCATAATATACATTTTTAAGTTTTTTTGTAAAGCAATTTATAAACAGAATTGCAGTGTTATAATTCTCATTTGACTTGCCCTTACAAATTGTTGGGATCCCGCGGGCGGCTGCGAGGGGAGGCTGCACTCCGCTCGAGGTACTCACCCTCCAGCCGTCCGCGGTCCCCTCCTCCTCGTGGGCTCGGCGAGCGGCATCCGTCCAGCCTCGGATGCCGCCCGCGTCTTCCTCCACGTCCTCCAGCGGCAGCATGCATGACGCTGCACGCTGGGAGACCGCCCAATATATTACACGCCGGGGTCAGTCACCTGACCCGGCGTTAAAGGCACAGTGCCTCAATCACAGTGGGAGGTTTAGATATCTCCCACGTGTGATTGTTAATTCTGATTGGAAATTATCCAATCAGAATTAACCTTATGGTTTAAATACTTACCTTTCCTGTTCCTCCCTGCCCTGTTGTGGTCTTTGCTTGCTAGTATTGCTACTGAACTTGTGTTTCTGGTTAAGTACTCTCTGGCTTGTTAATCTGACTTTGTGACTTTCTCCTACCCTTTGACCTAGGCTTGTTTCTCGTTATTCTGTCTTCTGGTTCCCTTTACACGGCTTGTCTCTTGACTATTCTGTGTGTGCTTAGCCTGGCCACTCTAAGGTCCGGTACTGCACCTTTTCTGTGTGTGTGTGTGTGTTAGCGTGTTGGGTTCCCCAAATCGTGACATTACAACAAGGCCATAATGGAACCTGCTGACATACCACAGCTCCTAATTAATCAGGAGGCTAGAATGGATGGCTTGGACCACCGTATGGATCAGTTTGCTCAAGCTTTGCAAACCATACTGGCTCGTACTGCACACTTGCAGCCTGTCGTTCAGGAGGCTGCTGCTGCTGTGCCCGAACCCATTCCCACTCCAGTACCCGTTCCTGCTCATGTAGTTCATATGACGCCGCCACAGCGCTACAGCGGTGACCCAGCATTGTCGTGGTTTCCTCAACCAAATCGAGATCCATTTGGTGATGAATCCACGTTCCTATCCCACTGACAGATCTAAAATTGCCTTTTGATAAACCACTTGTCCGGGAGAGCTTTAGCATGGGCCAACCCCATGTGGGAGAATACGTCTCCTATGTCCTTTGCGGATTTTCTGACAGCTTTCAAACGCACGTTTGATCAACCCGGTAGGGTTGCTTCTGCTGGCAAAGCTCTGCTTAGGGTCCGACAGGGTAACAGATCTGTAGCGGATTACACTATCGAATTCCGCACTCTAGCAGCTGAAGTGGTTTGGAATAATGACGCCCTCGTAACAGCCTTTCAGGAGGGTTTGGCCGCTTATATATTGGATGAAATAGCATCCAGGGACTTGCCTGTTCTTCTAGATGATGTTATAGACTATATGATTCTTATTGATAACCGTATTAGAGAGAGGCGTAGTCAAAGACGGCTGGATACACGCGTGTTACCTGCTCTACCCAGTACTGCACTACTAGCGTTACCCGCTCCTAGGCAACCATCCCCTGAACCCATGCAATTGGGTGCTACGGGGTTAACTGAGGACGAAAGAGCGTACCGTAGAAGGGAGGGGTTATGCCTTTATTGTGGGAAGAGGGGGCACCACTGTAATGCCTGCCCTAAAGTACAGGGAAACTGCAGCACCTAAGGCCTAGAGAGGGGTCGGCCTCGGGTGTTATGACTTTGTCCCCTCATGTGTCCATCTCCAGACTGTTTATTACGGTTTCTCTTTTGGTCAATAAAACCACTATAACAACCAAAGCCTTGATCGATTCAGGTGCGGCAGACAACCTCATGGATGAGAACTTTGCCAAAACCGCAGCCCTGACTTTGATCCGAAAGGCCACACCCTTGGCCGTTGAGGCCATAGATGGTAGACCACTTGAGAAACCTCTGGTGACTCATGAAACCCAGGAAATAGTTATGTCTGTGGGTGCTTTGCACAAGGAAAGGTTAACCTTCCAAATAATTGACTCTCTTACTGCCTCCATCGTTCTGGGATTTCCCTGGTTAGTTAAACACAACCCTGTACTTGATTGGGGTTGTTTAGATATACTCTCCTGGGGGGAATCTTGTCAACGAGACTGTATGGCTCATGTACGTCCTGTTTGTTTACTTAACATGCCCACGGCTAAACCACTTTCGGTTTCTGTCCCTTCTGTATATGCAGACCTTGCCTTGGTTTTTGAAAAAAAGGGAGGCAGATAAGCTACCTCCACATCGTGAGTATGACTGTGCCATAAACCTGTTACCGGGTACTATGCCTCCTAGGGGAAAGGTCTACCCTCTTTCTGAGAAAGAAAACCAGATCATGGAGGAGTACATACGGGAATATCTAAGTAAAGGTTTTATTAGAAGGTCCTCCTCCCCTGCTGGTGCTGGTTTCTTCTTTGTGGCAAAGAAGGAGGGCAATTTGAGGCCATGTATAGACTACAGGGGTCTGAACAATATAACGATTAAAAATGCCTACCCTATCCCCCTCATCACTGAGTTGTTTGATCGTGTTAAAGGTTCTAAGTTCTTCACTAAATTAGACCTCAGGGGGGCTTATAACCTTGTCCGTATAAAGGAGAATGACGAGTGGAAGACAGCATTCAACACACGCAGTGGGCATTAGGAATATCTGGTCATGCCTTTTGGACTGTATAATGCTCCTGCTGTGTTTCAGGACCTCATAAATGATGTCCTTAGGGATCTATTGCATGTCTGTGCTGTGGTGTACCTTGACGACATACTTGTGTATTCTCCTGATTTGAAGTCACACCATAACCATGTTAGGATGGTGCTCAAAAGGTTATTACAGAATGGACTCTACTGTAAGTTAGAAAAATGTTTATTCGATCAGACCTCTGTGCAATTCCTAGGATATATAATTACTGAACAGAATTTCAGTATGGATCCTGCCAAATTGGAAGCCATACTGTCCTGGCCACTTCCCCAAGGACTGAAGGCTATCCAGCGTTTTATAGGATTTGCAACTATTATAGGAAATTTATAAAAAACTTTTCACCCCTTATCTCTCCTATAACGAAGATGACTAAAAAAGGTCTACACCCTAGGGTTTGGACTCCTGAAGCCTTTAAGGCTCCTCCAATGCAATGTGGCGAGATTGGTCTCGTCACACTCACCAAATTGCTGGAGATGCGACAACCAAGAAGGGACAGTGCTCCACATCTGGTGGCAATGCCCGACTATCCAACTGTTTTGGCATGGGGTTCACACCCTGCTGACCTCCTTGACCGCAACCAAATTGCCCCTCCAACCACTTACATACCTAACCATGCTCCTCCAAGATTAACTCCCTAAGCATATGCAGAAGCTCATGTACCAAGTCCTATTATCAGCCCAAAGACTAATAGCTATAGCATGGAAATCCCCGAACTTCCCGCCGTGTCCACTCTAATGACGGACATATATAAACAGCGCACGTACGATTAAAGTTTTAGCAGGCTGTGGCCCCCTAATAAAAAGGAATGGGGTGAAGAGTCAGCGCTACGTAGCCACAGAGAAATATAGTTTAGAACGGCTGCACACCTTAAAAGGGGAGTTCCCCTAATCCCCTTATATAAGTAACATAAAACACGAAAACAGAAATGAAAAGGGTGCGCCTAACTTACAAAAAAATAATATTATGCATAAATAAAATAATAATAAAATAATAGTCCAAAGTCCTACAATAAGTCCGAAGTGGTAAGTTCCACAAAGTATGGAGGATGCTTGAGGATGATGTCAGTCTTTACGCCTATGGACTTGTAGTTCGGTGATGATATGTGAAGATAAAAGCAGGAAAACAAAAATCCCAATGGTACAGTATGTCAGCAAGGTGAAAGGGGATAAAATAGTGATAATGAAAATTACTCACAATTTTCAGAGCTAAAATCCAGCTCTGATATTATTTGCGTGAAGTGGAATGATCCCCACTCAAGGATATATAGGGTGACGCTGGTCAGCAAGTAGTGCAGGTGAAAAGTCCAGCGATGATCCGGCTCGGCCGATAATAAGAGAAAATTAAATATAGTGCTCTCTGTATGGCAGATAAAAATGCTAGAAGAAAATAAAAATATACTCACAGTATATAGAGCAGGCTGAACTGCTCGGTGTAAGCGTATGGGTGGTATAATCCCCACCTATGGATTCTTTGCGCTATTGCGTGGGTTTATAAATTATAAGTAAGGTCAGGTTAAAAAAGGTAAAAAAAAGAAAAAAAAAAAAAAAAAAAAAGGATATTTAAAGGAATATGGCAAACAAGATATTTTGGTGCCAAAAATTCCTTTATTACAAATATCAAATATAAAATATAAAATGTATAATATCTAGACGCGTTTCGCCTAAAGAGGCTTCTTCAAGTAGATAATAGAAAACATAACCTGACATACATGAACTTATATAGGGTACAATAGTATTAGTAAAATTTGAATATCCCGCCAAAATGGCGTCATTACCATAATTAGCATAAAACATAAAATATAGTAAAAGGGTTTTTTAAACACAATAGGATAAAATATTATAAGAGGCCAATCTTATGGGACCAGAAAGAACAGGAAAAGAGGCTTTAATCCTGTAAAAAAATGATATATTAAGAACGAATTCGGAAATTAGCATAAAAAAATAAAAATGACTTTTACAGGTATAAAAGTGAAGCTATAACCCAAACTAACTGAGTGGTAATATTGGTTTATAAAAACGAAGCTTGTAGCTTGATAAATTAAAGAAAGAAAACGGGTAATGTGACGCGCGACTAGAATACTTCCGCGTCACGTGACGGATGTTTAGATAAATTAGCATACTCCCTGGAGGGGATAATGGGGATATAAACAGGGAGGGGGGATAAAACTTAGGCACAGTGAGGGAAATTATAATTGTCAACAAATTTGATTAAGGTTAACATCATATATGTATATCTTGGGGAAGGTTAACTAAACTGTGAAATACAAAGTTTATAAAAACATAATAAAGATAATAAAATTAATAAAAATATATATGAAATGTAGTTAGTACATACTCATATAAGTAATATTTGTGTAGATAAACAATGATTGGAATGAGGAGCAGAAAGTAGTAGAAAAGTTATTGTTGCTGTGTAATAAAAAAGTTATTGTTACTGTGTAATAAAAAATTTATTGCTACCATCATTAATATCATAAAGGATTAGAGGGGCATTTTTTATTTTTATAAAAAGTTAAAAAGGTCAAAGTCTATATTGAGACCTTTTGGAGTAAGGGTTTTTAGGTTATAGACCCACTCCATTTCTTTTTTTCCCAGAATCTTTTTGATGTCACCTCCTCTCCATGGGACATTACATATATCTATACCAATGCATTTGAAAAGTTTTGGATTTTTATCGTGTTTCAGAAAGTGCTTAGATACCGAATGGTTATCATAGCCTTTTGCAATGTTGCGACAATGTTCGGCCAGTCTTGTTTTTAGATCTCTAGTGGTCATACCTACATATTGTAAGCCACATGGGCATTCTAATAGATAAATGACGTTTTTTGTATTGCAGTGAATAAAGTGTTTTATCTGATAGTTTTTTTGTGTAATTGATGATTTAAAATAAGTAGTTTTAGACTTAATAATGTCACTGGTGCGTTTACATACTATGCACTTGTTGCATTTAAAAAGAACCACTAGGTTTAGGTAAAAAAGTAAGAAGGTTAGGAGGGGGTTTATCGTATTTTTGTTTGGTATAGTTAGTTGTGAGGATGGACTTAAAGCTGGGTGCCCCTCTGAATATGACATGTGGATTATCTGGGATAACGCCAGCTAGAGTTTCATCCTGTTTTAATATATGCCAATGTTTCTTAATAATCTTCTTCATAACATTGCTTTTGTTATTGAAGTCGAAAATAATTGGCAAAGATGGTGCATCTTTAATGTCTTTTTTATTTTTGTATTCAAGAAGTTCTGATCTGTTTTTATCTTTAATATTCTTTAGAGTAAGGTCTAAATTTTGTTTGGGGTATTTTTTCTCAGAAAATTTGTCTAACAGCGTCTGAGATTGGGCTTCAAAGTCTTGGGTAAGGGAGCAGTTCCTCCGAAGACGGAGGAACTGGCTTTTTGGTATGCCTTGGAGCCAGGGTTTATGATGGCAGCTAGTAACATCAATAACATTATTAGTGCATACTTTCTTAAAAAAAGTTTTGGTGTTAATTGCATCATCTTTAATAAAAATTTCTAAATCTAAAAAATGAATGGAAGAGTTACTGTATTCCCAAGTTAAAATAATACTTCTGTCATTTTTGTTTAGATGCTGTAAAAACTGGTTCAAGGAATCCTCCGTCCCTTCCCAAATAAAAAACAGATCATCTATATATCTAAAATATGTGACCAAGAGAACTACCCAAAGGGCATGGGAGGCTTGGGACGCATGGAGATTGGCACATTCTGCAAGTCAGAGTGCCCCTACTATAACTACACCAGAAGGAGAGATTAGCAGAGGACTACGTAGAGGTCTGATGGGGTCCAAAGAGAGGACATTGTGATGTAATGTTATGTACAACAATCAGATCAACTCTGTCTGTAAGAAATGTCGGAAACGTATTTGCTGCATCCCCCCCCCCCTTCTTTCTTTCTGTAGCCCTACCCCCCACTGTGTTATTTTTCTCCACAGAAAATAAAAATTGTCAAATTTAAAAAATAAAAAAAATGCCTTTTTGTTTCCAAAAACTTAAATCTAAGTGAATTTCTATTTTTACTAAAGGTATTTTGTTTGGTATTCACATTTCTATTTGATGTTATACCATTCTTCTAATACTTGATTTAAGATTTTATTATGCTTCTTTATCTGAGTAGTAAATTGGTTATGTTATAGATTCCATTCGACCAGAGATATATCTTTATTTTTTAATGAGATTCTTTCTATCTCTTGTCAGCCTTCAAATTCAGGGGATTGTATTTGTAACCGATATACATGAGTAATTATACTTTTAACACATTTTCTTAATATTTGGAAAGTCTAATCCTCCATTGTGTTTTTTATGAGATAACAATTTCCTACTTAACCTAGGTGGTTTCCCTTTCCAAATAAAATTTGTTATACTGGATTGTGCTATAGTAAGCCATATATTGGATATTTGAAGAGGCAACATTTGAAACATATAGGACCATCTTGGGAGGATATAGAAATTGATTAAATTGATACGACCCCACCATGATAATTCTATTTTTCTCCATTCTTTTAATATGTGGTTTGTTGATCTTAATAATTCCATAACATTTGCTTCCATTAAACCTTTTAGATCTTTTGTATTTTTAACTTCTAAATAAGAAATAATTTGTTTTACCCAAGAAAATCTATATTGTTTCTTGATTTCTTTCTTGGCTTCCTGGTTTATATTTGAGATAAGATTTTAGATTTTTCTTCAATTTACAATTTACAATTTGAAATGTAATTGTTGGAGTTCTTGAATAAGTTCTGTAAGCGAATCTTTTGGGTTGAAAAGAGTCAATAGAACATCATCCGCATATACCATTATCTTTAATTGTGTATGATTTATAGGAAATCTCTCTATTTTTATATTGTTCCTAATTTTCATTGCTAGAGGTTCAATTGATATAATATCAACAGTGGAGAGAGTAGGCATCCCTGTCTTGTCCCGTTTTTTAGTGGAAACCAATCAGTTGTTATATCGTATCCCACTGTTCTTGCAGACGGGGAGCAATACAACATCATAATTGCTTGATGTAGCCATCCTTGTATACCAAAGCTTTGTAAAGATTTACTCATGAACCCCCAGTTGATTCTGTCGAACGTTTTTTAGGCATCAAACGAGAGAGTCAACATGAGGGTCCCAGATTGTTCCACGGAATCTAACATATCCAAAAGTCTTCTAATATTATAGCATGAAATCCTATTAGGGATAAATCCAATCTCATCTGTATGGATCAATTTATCTATAACTTTTTTTTAACCAGGATGCAAGAATTGAAGAATACAATTTAATATCTGTATTTGGAAGAGATATTGGTCTATAGTTTTAGATATGATCAGGACTTTCATTTTGTTTTCAAAACTGGAATTATATTGGCTTTAGTAAGTTCTTCTGGGATATTATTTTGTTGAACAAAGTCATTAAATGTAGATGTTAGGCATTTTAGCAATAATGTTTTAAATGTTTTGTAACAGATATTACACCATCTGGACCTGGTGTTGGAGTTGTAATGATGTTCTAGCTTGGTCTACTTCGGTCTTACTAATTTGTAAATTTAAGTTTTGTTTCTGTGTGTCTGTTAGTTTTGGAAAATTTAAATCTTTAAGATAATTGTCTATATCTATATCTCGAGGATGGTTATCAATATCATATAGATTGCTATAATAATTGTTAAAGGCTTTACCTATGCTATCCGGAGTTAATAGAGTTTCATTTCAAACAATTATTTTTGTTATTTTATTTCTCCTTTTATTATTTTTGTATTTTTCAGAGAGTAATCTATCTGCTCTATTTCCCCTTGTGTTATATCTAATCTTTATTTTTTTTCATTGCTTTAATTGAATTTTGTCTTAATTTATAGTTGATTTGTTCCTGTATTTTTATTATTTCTTCATATGTCTGGGCTGTAGGATTTTGTTTATTTGAATTTGAAAGATTATGAAATTTTATATACAGACATTCTATATTTTGTTCATGATTTTTTCTAAATTGGTCATTTAACTTTCTCAAATACCCTCTTATAACTGCCTTAAAGGCACGCCAATTATTAGTCAAAGTTGTATCTTTTGGATTATTTTCCTTAAAATATAGAGAAATCATTCTCGAAATATATTCTTTGCTCTCTTTTGAATTTAGCAGAAATCCGTTCATTCTCCATGGTGGTTTAAATTTATCCTTAATTTCTATGATAAGAATATTATGATCTGACCATAAGTTACATCAAAATATATTTTTTATTTGTTTTACTTTGCTATGTTGCAATATAATCAAAAGTATGCATTCTCATGGTGAAAAGGGGATGATAGAAGCATAGGTTGCTTCTCTGATTAGAAGAATTTCCACTAATAAAGGGCCATTGGATTTGACTTTATTAATCTTGACCTGTAACTTTTGAAATTTTTCTATCTCTGTCAAATGTATGCATTTATCTTCCAAAGTAGACTGTCATTTTGTAAAAGTGAAAAACCAGTTTTTTTGTTTTTATCACTGTGAAGCAAACAAAAACACTTTGATTGCCCTACTGTGAGTATTTTATCTATAGATTTTAGTTTAGAAAGATATATTTACTCTAGTGTTGCCATTTATAATACATACATTCTGCATTCTGCATGCATTCTTCTAGCTGCTTTAGAATGCACCCTTGACAATTTTCTAAAATATCAGGCAGCACTTTAAAGGGACATTGTATTCACCGAGGCCACTTCATTTTATTGAAGTGGTCTGGGTGCTTTGTCCCTGTCCCTTTGAGTCTTTTTTTGAGAAACTGCAATGTTAACATGGCAGTACTAAGATTACCTCCTGTAATTGTATACCAAACAGCTATTAGCAGCTCTTCCTGGAGTTTCACACAGTTTGACTCCGTGAAACGACGCTGGCCATCCTCACGTTCTGCATAAGGGGATCCAGTGTCAGAGAAAGTCTCATAAGAAAGCATTGAGGCAATGCTTTCCTATGTCTGAAGGCCTAATGTGTGCACTTCGCTCACAGTGCAAGTGCATTAGGTCCTATAACTAGATGACGTCAGAGGAGGAGGACCATGACCCAGCACCGAAGGACATCAGTGCTTGAGTGGGGTAAGGGAATAAATGGTTATTTAACACTTTACGTGCCACAGGGGGGCCATGAGGGAGGGGGACCAGAGGACACTCTAGTATTCCTAACACTATAGTTTTCCTTTAATCCACCTTGGATAGAGTCGGTGCTAAAGTTTCAGATCAAGAAAGGAAACATAGAAAGAAAACATAGCTTTCTGTGGTTAAGCTAAAAACAAATAAAACTATGATTTCTTTTCCTAGGTTGAGAAAAGTGGATGTTGTCGTAACGTAAAATTGAAAAGTAATTTTACTTTTAATAACTAAAGTAATATTGAAATAAGGAAAAGTAAGTTTATTTTTTCAGATCGGAAGTTAAAATAAAAAGGCATGAAAAGCAAAGAATTTAATATATATGCATATTGGTGCACAGTGATTATATTCAGGTATTACAGAAATATGAATAAAAATTTAAATATCAGAACATTATACGCTGATTGTCATCTCCTATGACTCTAGAATATTACTTGGGTAAAAAATAATAAATGAGACAGACAGGCAGTCTTATGCTTCTTTATGAATCTTTATTGACAGTCTGTTTAAAATACAAACACAGATTTATTAAACAATTATTTTACATTTTGATAAAAGCAAGTGAAATCATACAAAAAGACTTATGCAATTTTTTCACTTGACAAATAGCTATTTGCCAGAATATTATAAAGTTTAACAAAAAAAGTGAAATGCATACAAGAAATTGTTTAGTATAACTACCCATGCCATTTAATAAACAATACACAAAGTTACATTAGTCAGAAAATGAAGATAGATATGACTTATTTGCGTTTACAATATCTGACCAAACCTAGCAGCCTATTGGCTGAAAGGAATTAAATAAAAAGCTGACTATTAGTCACCTTTTAAAAACACAGTGGGATAAATATATCTATGTTTTTACTACTGTTATAAAAAGTAGTATAAAGGAACTAAAAGTTGTGAAATCAATACTGAAATAGGTAAAACCAACAGGCACATATCGGTGACTCCTCATTTACACCACAAAGTACTTTAATAATTCTCCCCCAATGAGTGTGTTCTCTGCCAACCCATAAACACAGGATTGGTTTAGTTTTGCATAATAGAAATTAAACCCTAATTTTGGAGCCACTCTTTTTGGCCACTCACATGCTAGTCCCAAACTAGAAAATAAATTAATTTAATGAAGGACTGAATATTGGCATACTTAGGTCATCATTGCAACTTATAATTTGGGAGGAGGGCTGACACTATCAGAACCAGGGGCATAGCTTTGTGGCAAAAAATGGGACTTCAGCCAAGGGCAAATTTTATAGCACTTCCCATATGTTGACCCTCTTGACGCCAGCCCTATACCATGCCCTAGGTTCAAACCTAAACCCTAATCAGTCCTATAAATCTAATTGTGGTACCAAATATTTGATTTAATTCAGGGTATTACTATATGATTATATTGTTATAAACTCGATACATGCTATATTAGCTTAAAGCCATGCTTAGTTAACAATTCATCCCACTGCATTAAATCTGTGTGTGCACAGAACTATCCCTGCCCTGTGCTGTATAACTAATTCACACTATGGTGCATTAAAGAGGTTTTGTCGCAATTTATTTACACTTTATGGACAAATGTATTGGCCACCTGACCATTACAACAACAGGAACATTTATGCAGGGCCAGCCTTAGGCCATTGGGAGCCCTGTGCAGAAAATCTTCACAGTGCTCCCCCCCCAACATCTTCCCTGGTCATACATCTTCATCCATGTATGTGTGTTTATAGGGGTGTAGTTTTTGTATATAGGGGGTTTATTAAATTAATAATAATTCAAAAACAAATATTAATTCCCCCTTTCCTGTTGTTAACTTGCAGTGAGAGGGGAATGCTGATATATGGCGTCCCAGTGTGCTGGGAATCTGGTCTGCCCCTTCATTGGGTGCAGACTATGAGTAACTGTCTCATTAGCTCAGGCATTTACAGTGTCAGAGCTTTCCTCTGGTAATCCACAACAATCCTCTGATTGGCCAGACCTCGGAAGACAGCTACTTATGGTCTGCAGCCAGCATTAGTGCCAGACTGCCTCACCTGCATTACAAAGGTGCTGACTAAGTATGTTACATAATACTGTGACACACAGTTACAGGCAGACAGTCACACACACACGCGCACACACACACAGTCACACATGCTCAGTTACAGGCAGACAGTCACACAGGCACACACACGCAGTTATAGGCAAACAGTCACACAGACACACACTCAGTTACAGACAGACAGTCACACAGACACACGCAGTTACAGGCAGACAGTCACACAAACACACACACACACACACACTTACAAGCAGACAGTCACAAACACTCAGTTACAGGCAGGCACTCATGCACAGGCAGACAGGCACATACACACACTCAGTTAGAGGCATCAGTCACACACAGTTGCAGTCACACACAGGTAGACAGTCACCCACAGTTACAGTCATACACACAGTTACACTCACACACACAGGCAGACAGTCAGACACAGTTAAAGTCACATACAGAGGCAGCAAAACACAGCTACAGTCACACACACAGGCAGATATTCACACACACACAGTTACAGTAACACACACAGGCAGACAGTTACACACATAGTCACAGTCAGACAGTAACACACACAGGCAGACAGTCCCACACAGAGTACAGTCTCTCCCAATGAGTATGTTCTCTGATATATTGACAGTCACACACACAAAGTACCTCTTTCCATTGTGGCTAGAAGTGAAGAGTTGAAGCAGTGCAGCTCCTGTAGCCTAGTTGTTGGGGAAGCAGGGACTCCTTGCTTCCTGTGCAGCAGTTACCAGGAGCTTTTAAGAGCTTTAGGCTCAACTCCTGAAGCCATTTTAGCCCTGCCTTTTCAACTTTTATGACCCGACCCTGCTGCTCAGTAAGCCCTGCCCCCACTGCCTTGCTCTTCACTTTTATAGTCCCGGGTGGAGAATAATGAGATCCTCCACCTGGGTACCTGCTTTAGCATCCCCTGCACTCCTGTCACCCAGCCATGTGTGAGCTGAGTTGGCCACATGGCGCCCACTGCTCCATGGTACAGCTCGCACACGCCTAAGGCCGGCCCTGCGTTTATGACATTGCAATATAAATACATAGACATTAAAGGGACCCTTCAGTAAACCTGTACAACTTTAGCTTAATAAAGCAGTGCCTCTAGAGTTTCAAAGCTCAATTCACTGCCATTTAGGAGTTAAATCACCTTTTTTTGTTGTTTATGCGGCCTTAGGCACACCCCCCTGGCTGTGACTGACACAGCCTACATGAAAACTAAATGGTTGGACTTTAAATCAGATGTAACTTACTTTAAAAGTTTTCATATCCTGCTCTGTAAATTGAACTTTAATTACATACAGGAGGCTCCTGCAGGGTCTTGCAAACTATTAACAGGGCAGGAGGTAAGAAATTATAAATTAAACAGAATTTGTAATAAAGGAAGTGTAAACATTAGATGACTCTTTACAGGAAGTATATATATATATATATATATATATATATATATATATATATATATATATATATATATATATATATATTGAATTGTCAATATTACAATACATTATTTTCTTCCTTTTAACCCATTAAGGACTGGACTGTTTTTGCGATGTACATTTGCTACCCTGCCTCTTTTTACATTTTTGTGGTGTTTGTGTTTAGCTGTAATTTTCCGCTCTCCCATTTACTGTCCCCAAACAAATTATATATTGTGTTTTTTCAGGACAAAAAGGGCTTTCTTTACATACCATTATATATATAATCTCATGTAATTTAATTAAAAAATATATATATATGCTAAAAATTTTAAAAAAATATTTTTGACTTTTACTTGAAAAAATCTTTTACTCATCTACAAAAGCGAATGAAAAAAAACACTAAACAGATTCAAAATGTTGTCCTGAGTTTAAAAATACCCAGTGTTTACATGCTTTTTTGCTTTTTTTTTTTGCAAGTTATAGGGCTATAAGTACAAGTAGGATATTGCGGTTTCAAAACATACATTTTTTAAATTTATCAATAGTGACATTGTAACACTATTATCTGTCATAAATCTCTGAATAACACCCCACATGTACATATTTTTTTTAAAGTATGTCCAGTCCTTTTTAGTAGCCACTTAGTCACAAACACTGGCCAAAGTTAGCGTTCTTATTTGTTTATGTGTGAAAAAAGTAAAAAAAAACAAAATTGAACGCTAATTTTGGCCAGTGTTTGTGACTAAGTGGCTACTAAAAAAGACTGGACATACCCCATTTGCAATACCTTGGGTTGTCTTCTTTTGCAAATGGTATGCCATCATGGGGGTAATTCTCATTCCTGGGCTACCATACGCTCTCAAAGGCAATGTAACCAACCTGGCCATTTTCAATGTAAAAATATTTGACCCATATATTTGACCCTGTAACTTTCAAAAATGCTATAAAACCTGTACATGGGGGTTACTTTTATTCTCGGGAGACTTTGCTGAACACAAATATTAGTGTTTCAAAACAGGAAAACGTATCACAACAATGATATTGTCAGTAAAAGTGCTGTTTGTGTGTGAAAAATGCAAAAAAGTAACTTTCACTGACAATATCATTGCCAGTGAACAAGGCAGTCAGACAGGTAACGATCTCCTGGCATTCACCAAATATAGACCCGCCCATCAGACTACCAAACAGAGAAGTGTGATTTGTCACTACACATAATTTGTTGCCACTGCTTCAGTCCATATAATATCCATATAATGTAATTAAAACTGTTGTTTTTCAGTAAAAAATAATGGTAATAAAATGTGACATATTACTATAGCACCTATCTTTATACATTACTTTCATCCCATTGACCAAAAGGGGAGCACTAATCAAACCAATCAGTGTTGTATCCATATAAGGCTTGTGTTTCAGTTTTTGAACTTTAAAAAAATAAAAAGTTCAAGTTAACCTTTTCTAATAAACTTTTCTGTTAGCTTAAGAAGTGTTCTCTAGAAAATATTTTTACATTTCTTGCACATACTTCACCTCAACAAACACACCTCAATAAAATGTCAAATAGATTTTGAATAGCAAGGTAGAAAACATATATTTTTCTGAAATAACATACTTTAATGGATAAACAGCATCTGATGATTTATTTTACCACAAGGTATAAATTGAAATATGCATTAAAGCTACCCTAAATGCTATTCTTGTAGTGCTCTGTTGAAGGTATGTATTATTAAATTGCAAAAATAAAAGGTATCTGCAATAATTAGTGTTTGTTTGTTTTTTGAAATATTTAAAACTTATTAATCACTAACTATGCAAAAGTACATTTTGGCTAAGGGTGTCTGAAAGGTCAGCCACCCAATGCTCATTTGCTTAACTTTTTTTAAGGTTTATAGAAGCCATTCTGCATCTACTGGGTTCAGAGTCACCCTAAATGTAGGGAAGCAAATCTCCAACACTGCAGTAATGTCTGATCCCAATTCCCTGTGGAACAATTTATTCAATTACCTAGAAAGCAATCATGCAGTCAATTGGTAATTGTGCCACACTTACTGCTAGTTTTTGCTCTGAGCCATGATTACTATGGATGACCCAACAACTATGTGTGGATCATATTCCAACCCTTCTTAAGTGGTGCCTGTGTATAATGGATGCAGTGTGCATATAGTTGATGCAGAGTGTGTGTGTGTATACCGGGAAATTTCCCAGTGGGTCGTCGGCACCTGGGGCCAGGGAGACATCTGGGTGACCTGTGGCTGCAGGGGGAGCTCCTCTGGCGGCCAGGGGGAGCTGGCTGTTCTGTCTCTGCTCCCCCGCCCCCGCACGCTACTTAATAAGACCGGGGCCAGAATATTACGTCATATTCCGGCCCCGGTCTCGTTAAGCTGCACGCTGGGGAGCAGAGACAGAACAGCCAGCTTTCCCTGCGGCCACCTGAAGAGCTCCCCCTGCGGCCGCCAGCACACCCATCTGTCTGCCCGAAGGTAGCAACAATCATGTATGTCAGTCTGTCAGTGGGAGTGTATGTGTGTGTGTGTGTCTGTGTCATGGTGTGTGTCTGTCTGTGTCATGGTGTGTGTGTCTGTCTCATGGTGTTTGTGTGTGTCTCTGTGTCATGGTGTGTGTGTCTGTCTCATGGTGTGTGTGTGTGTGTCTGTGTCATGTAATGCGTGTCTGTGTCACAGTGTGTGTGTGTCTGTGTCACGGTGTGTCTGTATCATGCTGTGTGTGTGTGTCTGTCTCATGGTGTGTCTGTCTGTCTCATGGTGTGAGTCTGTCTCATGGTGTGTGTGTCTGTGTCATGTAATGTGTGTCTGTCTGTGTCACGGTGTGTGTGTGTCTGTGTCACGGTGTGTCTGTATCATGGTGTGTGTGTCTGTCTGTGTCATGGTGTGTGTGTGTGTGTGTGTGTGTCTGTCATGGTGTGTGTGTGTGTCTGTCATGGTCTGTGTGTCTGTGTCTGTGTCATGGTCTATGTTATTGTATGTCTGTCATGGTGTGTGTGTGTCATGGTGTGTGTGTGTGTCTGTCATGGTATGTGTCTGTGTCTGTCGTGGTGTATGAGTGTGTCTGTGTGTGTTTTTAAAAATAGTGTTTTTACTCACCTTTTTTTTTTCCCAACATCGAGCTGGTCTCACCTCGACTGGCCCTGCCTCTATGACTGAGATCATTAAGCTTGATGATCTTAGCCAATCCGCACTGACACAGGAAGCACCTCTAGTGACCGTCTGAGTGTCTGTCACTAGAGGTGTCACTAGTAAGCAATGTAAACACTGCCTTTTCTCTGAAAAGTCAGTGTTTACATTGAAAAGCCTGCAGGGACAGGCTATAGACACCAGAACCACTACATTAAGCTGTGTGTGTGTGTATGTGTGTGCGCCTGCTAGTGAGTGAGCTTGCTTGCATGTGTGTGTGTGTGTGTGTGTGTGTGTGTGCCTGCTTGTGAGTGAGCTTGTGTTTTTATGTCAATGAGCTTATGTATATCAGTGAAATTGTTTGTCTATGAGGCTGTGTATCAATGAGCTTATGTGTGTCAGTGAGATTGTCTGTGACTGCATGTGAGTATGCTTACTGTATAATTAAATGTTTTACTCTGAAAGGACCAATATTTTATATTAGAAAAAGCAATATATATTATATATATATATATATATATATATATTACTCAATCATCTGGGGTGGCAAGACATAGCCTTACATATTACATGCGACAATATATGGCGCAATGACATGGGGCTGGCATAGATTTTTTTTTCCAGGCCTGCTTTGTATCCCCAGTCCGGCCCTGATAGTGGATGCAGTGTGTGTATTTTTGTAGTGAATGCAGTGTCTGTGTAGTGGAAACAGTATATGTGTGTGTTTGTGGTGTTGGATAGTACTAGTACTCACTATATATTTGCATATTGGGGGAATAGGGCCTGGGCGCACCAGATATTATATAGCTCTACTGGCTGTAGCAGCTAGTGGTGACCTTGTAACTGGCACTTTCTGTATCCTTGAAGGGAAACTCCAATGAAAAAACTGTGTTTAAAAAAATTATAATAAAGAACTTAATGAGAGAACCATGGCAAGATCTCCCTCAGCCCAAGCCTTCCTCAGTGACATTACTCCCCACCACTGGAGGTGGGTGGCATCCCAGAGGATGGGCTGAAGGTGACAGAAGGAGTACTTAGGTGACACAGAGAGAGGAATGCCACTATTGGTTTTCACTAGCATGCTATGAGTGCTGTCCTGTAGACTTTAATTGTGACTTCTGCAGGTTAATCATTTGAAACTTTTTTTCTAACAGATTGTGATCATGTTAAAAGCTTATATAAATATGAATTTCCTTAACCTGGCTTTTTCTTTATTCCTGTAACGGTGTCCCAAACTTTGCAATATAAGTGCCAATGCACCACAGTTTACATTAAGAATACTTGTCTCTTGTTTTTTATTTGAAATAGGTGTACCAAAAATGTATTAAACTGTAAACTGTATATAATATTCTTGTCTGCTTTAGTATTTGGCATACTGTGCACAGAACATTTTGTTTATATTCTGTGTAAATGCTGTACACCTTTGAGTCATGTACTGCTTAGTCTGTTCTGTTATTGAGTTTGTATCATATGGGATTAAGAGAACTACTGTTTTAATAATAGTATCCAGTGTACCTAGCTAAAGTGGAGCACTGCCAAACTCAGTTATAAAACCCCCATATCTCAGCATTCAGAATGAAATCTCCTTATGGCAAAAATTGAGAACTTTTAATTTTAGCCCGTTTTTCTGTCTTCGGCAACAAAGCATTACAGAAATGCCCCATCAGAAATTAAATAACAGAATAATGGAACATTTTTTTTCTAGTTACCACTAACAAGTATTTAATATATTCTAAATGGGCTAAAAAGTTCTGTCTCCATTCTCCAAATTTACTTTATGAAAGTTATGTACCTTTCTTTACATAATGTTATGTATTTCATCTAAAATGTGTTTCACAGTACAAAAAAAAAATCATTCATTAATGTATAAGGGATAAATTGTGTAACTGTGGTAAAACAGTTGCCAGTTGGTTTTCCTGAGCTACATACTATTATCCTTATTTATCGCCTTACATGTAGCCATCTGTGTTTGAACTGATAGCAGGTTGCAGAAATCGGATGTGAAGTTGACACTTAGGATCATGGTACTGTTGTCACTAGCAGCTAGTGTGACCACTTCCTCATTAGAATGGTGTCACTGTAAAATAACATCCGTTTTTGAGGTACATTTTGTTAAAAAAATATTTCATTAAGGTTTGAAGAGAATTACATCAATGTATTAATGTTTGCATGTCTCTATTAATGTATTAAACATTATTCAACTTTCATTTCTGATATTCATGTTTGACTGAAAAAGCATAGAGTAATATTTTGAATATTTATATACTCTATTGGCACAATGTATTATTACTGCTGTTATTATTACACTTGAGCACAAATATGTTTTAACTGGCAAAAATGAATCAAATTCCTGTCTTAGTCAATGATGCATTGATTAATTTGTCCATAGATAAAGAGGAATTTGTTCATATCAACTGCAAAGAAACTGTGCACAAGTCTAATTTATTATTATTATTATTATTATTATTATTATTATATGTCTACAAAATGTAAGAAAGACCAATGAAAAAAAATTTATAGGGGCTAATTAATAAGGGTGATATAAAATATCTGAATTGCAAAAAGTTAGCTATGCTTTGAGTTCAGCTATATAGGCATACAATTTGAAATTCACTCTGAATGCATTTTGAATGCTCACCTCTGTAAATGCCAGAAACAAAATAACATATTTAACATATTTTAGATGCATAAAATGATGAATGTATCATAAAATGTTAATTTCAACTCAGTAAGAGAGAAAGTGTAATTGTAGGAAAACCAGTAAGTCAAAAGTGTCACACTATGTCAAAAAATAGAACTTAAATAAAACAAATGAAGGTAGTAAACTTAAGAAGTATATCTGTATGCATTGATGTAGTTAATTGTTTGCTAGAAAAAAGTAAAACTCCTCAAGCATGAGATAAAGTGGGTGTAATAGGCATAGCACTTCGAATGTACTTAATGCGTCACTCTCATGGCCGAATCCAGTTTTTTTTAACCCCCCTCCCGACTCCACTACATATAATATGCCCCTAAACCCCCCATATAACCTGAGTTTTAATCTTTATTTCGTGGCCGGACCTAGTTCCTGGGCGCCGCCATCTTTGTGTGGGTAGATGAAGGCCCTGTGGGACATGTCATCTGCCCACACTACATAGAGCTGTAAAATTCCTGCATATGCCCAGTTAAACACTTGGGCATTCGCTTCGGAAATTTTGTCTATCATTCATTCGTCAGAAAGACTAAGGAATGAATGGAAATGTCAGATGAACAAACAAACACCAAATATCGATGTTCGTTTGTTCATTCGTTTAGTTTATTACAAGGAGGGAGCTACATAAAATGTAGAAATAGAAGCAGCAGTTTAAGTAAGTTTTTTGTAATTGGCCCATGGTGGAAGTTGGGTTATGGTATGGCGTATGTTATAGACAACGAATGCAGGTGCATTTTATTGATGGCATTTTAAATACACAGAGATAACGTGACGAGATCCTGAGGCCCATTGTGTCATTCACCCACGACCATCACCTCATGTTGCAGCATGATAATGCACGGCCCCATGTTGCAAGGATCTGTACACAATTCCTGAAGCTGAAAACATCCCAGTTCTTCCATTGCCAGCATACTCACCGGACATGTCACCCATTGAGCTTGTTTGGGATGCTCTGGATCAGCATATATGACAGTGGGTTCCACGTCCTGCCAATATCCAGCAACTTCGCACAGCCATTGAAGAGGAGTGGACAATCATTCCACAGGCCACAATCTACAACCTGATCAACTCTATGCGAAGGAGATGTGTTGCACTGCATTAGGCAAATGGTGGTCACACCAGATACTGACTGGTTTTCACCCACCCGGTCCCCTCCCAATACAGTAAAACTACACATTTTAGAGTGGCCTTTTATTGTGGCCAGCCTAAGGCACACTTGTGCAATAATCATGCTGTCTAATCAGCATCTTAATATGCCACACCTGTGAGGTGCATGGATTATCCCGGCAAAGTAGAAGTCCTCATTAACACAGATTTAGACAGATTTGAGAACAATATTTGAGAGAAATGGGCCTTTTGTGTACATAGAAAAAGTCTTAGATCTTTGAGTTCAGCTCGTGAACAATGGGGGGCAAAAACAAAAGTGTTGCGTTTATCATTTTGTTCAGTGTACATACACACACATATATTAATGTAACATATAACAGGTGATACATATATTCAACCATGACAGGTGCATTATGTGCTGAGGTATATTACCATAGATCTCTTTTAGATTGAATGAAGATTTGACTGTGTCTCTGAGGTTTTGCCATAATTGTGGTGCTCTGTAGGAAAATGAGAATTGAGTCACTTTATTTTTGTATTGCGGTATGCTAAATATCGTGCTAGTACTGGATCGGAGGTTATAGGAGGTCGGAGCAGCTGGGGAGAGCATTCTACTCAGGTAGGGTGGGAGCTTCCCAGAAAAAAAAGAAAGCTCTTATGCACAAGGATGGAAAGATGAAGAGTGCATCGGGATGCCAGCGATAGCCAGTTTAGCTCTTTTAACATGTCACAATGCTGGGTAAAGTAATTACATTCTAGTACAAAGCGGCAGAATGCAGTATATAACATATTATGTTTATTAAGGTAGGTTTGCGATGCAGATGCAAAAACGACATCCCCATAATCAATGACCGGAATTAGCATTTGCTGAACTATCTTCCTTACTGTAGGGATTAGGCTTCTGTACAAGGCACCTACTTTTGGGTAAAATTTTGAAGAGATTTTTTTCAATGTGAAGGCCAAAGGATAGATTGGGGTCTAGCAACATACCTAGATATTTAAAAGAACAGACTGCTGTCAGTGTGCTATTTAAATTTGTTCTGATACATAGTTGTTGATTTTGTAGTTTACATAATTTAGGTATAGTTCCAAAGATCATTGTAACTGTTTTGTCAGTGTTTGGGAAGAGTTTGTTATCCGCCATCCACTTTTCTAGCCTCAAGCTGCGGTAGAATGTGTTTACTAGCATTGATTACAGTGATGTCTGCATACATGTGTACAGTTGAGGATTTGCAGACGTTAGGCAGATAATTTATAAATAATGTGAATAGCAAGGGGCCGAGAATAGAGCCTTGGGGAACACCACACGTGACTGGAAGAGGGAGGGAAGCGCTATCAGAAATGGCCACATATTGCAATCGGTCTGACACATATGATCGAAACAAGGTTAACAGACGATCACCAATGCCTGAGTATTTAAGTTTTTGCAAAAGAATTCCATGGTCTACTGTGTCAAAGGCCTTGACAAAATCAAGGAAAATTGTTTCAGTTAAGTCTCCTTGTTACATGCCAATTTGGATGTCATTGAAAACTTTTAGGAGAGCAGTTGAAGTTGAGTGATTTGGACGAAAGCTTTATTGATCACGGATCAGATAATTAGATTGTTCATAATATTCACATAGTTGCATGTGGATGCATTTTTCCAAGATTTTTGACAATACTGGGAGCAATGATATCGGGCGATAGTTAGATACGAAAGTATTGTCACCACTTTTAAGGATAGGTACTACTTTTGCAGTCTTCCAAAGTTTAGGTATGTATCCTGAAACCATGGATTAATTGATAAGCTTTAGCAATTGCTGGCGCACTGAGCTTCAGCATCATTGCTGGGATTTGATCTGGTTTTTCATTTTTAAATTATTAAGATATTTATTAATGACACTAACAGGCACAGGTCTAAAATTGAATTGTTCTATATAAGGATTTGAAGATTTTGCAGGGCCTGATCTTTATTTGTGGCCTGAAAATGAGTGTCATTTGTTATCTTATCAGCCAGGGTGGTAGCACATCCAACAAAATAATTATTAAATGCATTTGTTACAGTGTTTGCAATGTTTGGTTGTCCATTTTGACAGTGGAGTGGATTGTGGGGATTTGTATGCTTTTTATGATTTTACAAAAGTTTCTTGGGTTTGATATGTTGTTGTTCAAATTTTCACTGAAATATAAGGCCTTTGCCATTTTTGTTTGTTTTGTGCATGCATTTTGCCATTGTCTGTAGGTACAGTGATCGGTCATGGAGCCAGTACGCTTGAACTTTGGCCACAGTGAATCTTTAAACTGGTACATTTGAATGAGTTCAGCTGTAACCCAGGGCAAGTGCATCCCTTTTATTCACACTTTATGCAGAGGGGCATGCAAATTCCTAACATGCAAGAGCTCAGACTGAAAAAATCTAGATTAAGTCTAGATCTGGAATTAGATTTAATCTGTGCCATAGTATGTTCTTGAGATCATTTAAAAAGGATTCAAGATTACATTTTATGAAAGACCTGGTGATTATAATCTAGGGAGGGGACTTAGTGGCCTGTAATTTGTGTATTTAGTACACTAGTCAGTGGAACAATCTCCATTAATAGAAACAAATATAAAACTTTTGACTAGCCTGCTATTCTAAACATTAATGTGGTTATACATTGCACATAGGTGGGTTATTTTATATATATTTTCACTACACCATTTCCACTTGGTAAATCAGCAGAAGAGTGGTTTAAAATTCATTTTTGTGAGACCTTTTGTCTGGCTCTTTGTGGCAGCAGGGGATATCACTGACTAAGACCATGGTGAATTACTCCTTCTGTGAAACGGTTAGTTTATATGCACCTTCTTAAATATAACTCCAGTGTTCAACCCCCAAGCCTCATGGCTTTTTAATGTGCATATAGACTCTTTCTTACTCTAATTTTTCTAATCATTGCATTCTCTAATAAAGTTGTTCTACCATTATTTTATTTATTGGAGGGATTTCCATCTTTGGACTCACATGAAATTTTTTGGCCTATTTGTCTATTTTGTAATCTAAAAAAATCTGAAGGAAAACTTTGGCTGGGGTTTGTGATTAAACATCATAAAACCTGAACATGGGGTATACTGTTGTACTCGTGAGATTTTACTAAACACAAATGTTAGTATTTTAGTGCAATAAAACATATAATATCATCGCAATATCAAATGCAAAAAACAAATACAAATGCTTACTTTGGCTAGGATTTGTGACTAAGTAGCTATAAAAAAAGAAAGGACCCATTTTTGAATACCCTGGGTTGTCTACGTTTTCAAGTGGTATGCCATGATAGGGGTAATTCTCATTCCTGGGCTGCCATACAGTCTCAAAAGCAACATAACCAATTTGGCAAATTTTAATGTGAAAAATGGAAATTGGCAAGTCTCATATTGGACACTGTAACTTTCCAAACTATAATGCCAGAAAAAGCTAGAAAAATAGCTCCCTATAATGCCTTCCTCCCTTTGTCACCCTCCCCCCCACCCACCCCACCGGATGGTGCAGAAGTGGTTAAAAATGCCTTCTGTCATTTACCTAAGTCCAGCACTGATGTCCCCTGGTGCTGGTTTGGGCTCCATCTCCACTATGCTTGGGCAATGGCCGCACTCGCATTAGTATTTCCCCCAATGCTTTCCTATGGGTTTTACATGATGCTGAATGTCCTCATGGATAGTGTGAGGACATCCAGCATCAGTTAGGCAACCAAAAGTCACCTAACTACTGAGAGGCTCCTCTAGTGGTTGTACCTTTGAGGGTTAACTCCACCTCTAGTGGCTCTCTATCAGACAGCCACTAGAGGTGGAGTTAAGCCTCAAAGATAATTATCGCAGTTTATTAAAAACTGCTATAATTACCCTTGCAGAGTTAAGGGACCTAGGACTATGCACCTAGACCACTTCAATTAGCTGAAATGGTCTGGGTGCCTACAGTGTCCCTTTCATTTATGTTTAAACCTCCTGCAATTCTTACTTGGTCTGGGTTATTCACTAAACACTGGAGTTTGTCTGGAAGGACAAAATCCATTGAACATGACTGAATTCTGAACACGTTGGCAATTCTCAAAGTGTGGTCATATTTTGGACAGAAATCAGTCAGCCCGAGTGAATGTGCAGCAATTGCCTGGATGCATTCATCTGTTTTTTGAAATAAAACTGGTGGTTTCATATCTGAATTCTAAACAAAGTTTTTGATTCTGAGGATTTGCAAAGCACCAAATTTTTTGTCATTCTTTATTTTCATTGTGCTGAATATAACAAAGTTGCCTGTATTGCCACAACAGCAGAAACAAACATATGTCAGACATGATAAATACAGAATGAAAGGGACACTATAGTCACCAGAACAACTACAGCTTATTGAATTTGTAGAACCATTACCTTCAGGCTTTTTACTGTAAACACTGTCTTTTCAGAAAAAATGCAGTGTTTACATTACAGCCTAGTGATATCTTCAATGGTCACTCCTCAGATGGCTGTTAGAGATCCTTCCTGGGTCATGGCTGCCTAGAATGCATCCAAACATTCAGTTTCTCCTCACTCTGCATGCAGACACTGAACTTTCCTCATAGAGATTAATTGATTCAATTCATCTCTATGAGGAGATGCTGATTGGCCAGGGCTGTGTTTGAATCATGCTGGCTCTGCCCCTGATTTGCCTCCTTGTCAGTCTCAGCCAATCCTATGGGGAAGCATTGTGATTGGATCAGACTACCACTTCTGATAATGTCAGCAGACTGCTTGTTTTTCTGAGGCAAACAGCATGCAGAGTTACAGCTTCAGGCTTGAATAAAGTAGGATTTTGCTATATTTATGGAGGCATGAGGGGCCCAGTGGGGCTAGATGGTGGTTTTAACACTATAGCGTCAGTAATATATGTTTGTGTTCCTGACCCTATAGTGATCCTTTAAGGTATTCATCAATGAGCACAGTTTTGTAAACAAAAAGTATAAAACGTAACTGTCATGTCTAAGTTGAGAAGGAATAGAATGTTGGTCATAAAAAGACACATCAGACATATAAGTATGCAAACTAATGAGTAAATATAAATGTTAAGGAGTTTACTCGAAGAGAAGTCTAAATGGAAAATGTGTATGTCCCCAG
This sequence comes from Pelobates fuscus, assembly GCF_036172605.1. NCBI lineage: Eukaryota > Metazoa > Chordata > Amphibia > Anura > Pelobatidae > Pelobates > Pelobates fuscus. The sequence continues at coordinate 342,978,876 of NC_086317.1, read as the reverse complement.
GGGGGTATAAAGATACATCTCAATGAGGTCTACTCTACACAGTTATGCCCCTGTTAACTGTCTGCACACATTTAAGGGATCCCGGGTTAGGAATTTAGGTTGTTTGCTTTCTAAAGACAAACCACAATATAACAGCCAGGAGGCAAGTATACCAGGTTATGAAACTTACAGTTATTCCTCCATGGCTAAATATGAACTTCTTGATAACTAAATATGAGCTTCTTGATAGAAACACAAGAGAAACAGAAAGCAACTAAAACAAAGAAATAACAGCCTTATGCAACATAAATATAATGGAGAATATCGGTGGTGGAACTTGGTGTTCCTCTGAGGAACTGGAGGGTCTACAGCTGTCCAAGTCGCCTCTCTGGTGGGCCCCCATTGTTGAGTTGAGCAGGAAATGAACTCCAGAATAGTAGAGGGGTTAAGTTGTGTCGTGCCCCTTGTTACTGCTCTCGAGGGCTTTGACAGACCGAGGCAGTGCATGTGAGAGTCCAGCTCATGACAGCTTGGTGCCTTGTACAGAGTGCCCAGGATAGCACCTTTGGAACCCCCCAGCGATATGGAATGTCCCTAGTGAGGAAAAGCAAAAAGAGCGGCTGTAGGGTCTTGCGACATGCGATAGTGCCTCTTGTGACGTCTGGGAACAAGGCCAATCCCTCAAAAATCTAAAGATATTTTCCATGAGACGCTGTATGGATAAAGCACTTATTTTGCAGATATCGGAACCTGAGGATGAGATCCACCGTCGCTAGGGTCTGTTTCGGCAGTCTGAACATGCAAACAATCTTTACCCCTTTGGCCTGTTTAGGTGGCAATAGGAGATTGAGTAGGCAACGAACATAGTGTGGCAAGTCTGTTAGGCCTACCGAGTCTGGGACTCCATGACCTACCGAGTCTGGGACTCCATGGCCTACCGAGTCAGGGACTCGTGTATCGTGAGCACTGGTTGTAGCTTCCAGGAGGGTAATTCTAGTTGCGGCACCATGTTTCGAGTATATCTTTTCACTCTATTAAAATGTCTTTTCAGTCAAAAATATATTTTCATAAAGATACAAACATGTATTCTTAACAGTATAGTGGTCCACTACCTGTTTAGGAAAGTTTTCACTTACCTTTTCTTCTTTGCCTCAGATATCACTGTATCTCTAAAATCACTATTTAGGCCCCCAGCCCTGCTGTCAGGAAAGTACAAAGGTGTAAAATGAACCTTTTTTTTTTTTTTTACAGCGCTGTGCGGGTCTCACCACGGATGACTCTGCCCCTACTCTGCCTCCTTGGCTGAGATAAGCAAAATAGACAATCACAGTAAATTCAATCCTAGGCTCCCATAGGAAAGCACTGGCAGTCTATTGCAAATGCTCGTCAAAATGCCATGCTGTGCCAATCCGCATCTCCTTATAGAGATGCATTGAATTATTGCATCTCCATAAGGAATTTCAGGGCCTATGTGTAGACTGTGAAGCACTGAGCCTGGAAGCACCTCCAGTGTCACTAGGTGTTACTAGACATTAAGATAAATGTTGCCTTTTCTATGAAAAGGCAGTGTTTACATTAAAAAGCCTGCAGATACATGCTATGCACACCAGAACAACTACATTAAGCTGTTAATTGTTATGGTGACTATACTGTCCCTTTGGCAGTAAAGAAAGTCTAAGCATGCTTTTGCCTATGTATTAAAACAAATAGTTTAATTTACAAATCTCAAAGTTCAATTTTTCACAAAGCTAGTTGATTATTGTGGCATATTTTTATGAACATTTCTTATATTTTATTACATAGCGAAACATAAGTTATGCTAGAAGTAAAATCATGCAATTATACATAAATACGTTTTCAGTGTACCGATGTTCCTCACTTACCAACCGGGTTCCGTTCTTACGATCCGGTGGTAAAACGAATTGGTCGGTAAGTGGGGCGCATGCGCACCAGTGCAGGTCTATGTTCGGGGAAATTTTCCCTGAACATAGATTAGAGGGATTCTCTGTTCTGGTGCGCTTGTCTATGTTTGGGGACATTTCCATGAATGTAGACATACGCACCAGAGCAGGGAATCCCTCTATTCTATGCTTGGGGAAAAATTCCCCGAACATAGACTAGCTCTCTAACGTGGGGAATCCCTTGAATACCCACACAAGAGAGCTGGTCATAAGTGCGAGCCATCGCAAAACAGGTAGGTCGCAAAGTGAGGCCCACCTATGGAAGTACCTTATGATATGATAAAACCCACGAGTTGATACATTTTAGAGTGAATTCTTGTACATCATTATATACAATTTTATTGGAACATACAAAATGCTCCAGTAACACCATATCGTACAAATATATAACTTATGGTAATCTTGTTTTTTTTTGTGGGAAAAATGTTAAATATTTACAAAAGACCACATGGACAGCAGCAGAGCCAGCCTTAGGGGTGTGCGAGCTGTGCGGCCGCACAGGGCGCCATGGAGCAGGGGGCGCCCTGCGGCCGCATAGCTCACACGCAGGGTCGAATTGGCCGCGAGGCAAACAAGGCATTTGCCTTGGACGGCATTTTCCAGGGGGCGGCAAAAAAAGCCGCCCCCAAATGCCCAAGGCAAATGTCTTGTTAGCCTTGCGGCTAACCGACATGCCGGCGGGCTGCTAGGCTGGGCGGTCGGGCGGCGCTGGTGGGCGGCTGGCGAGGGAGCACTTCCCCTCAGCTGTCTGCTCAGCTCCCTCGCGCGCCGCAGAGTGAGGCTGGGAGCCGGAATATGATGTCATATTCCGCCTCCCAGCCTCACTCTGAGGCGCGCGAGGGAGCTGAGCAGACAGGTCAGAGGAAGTGCTCCCTCACCAGCTAGCTGCCCGCCCGCCAGCCAGCCAGCCAGTGCCGCTCGCCCAGCAGCCACTGGACCACCAGGGAGGAAGAGACACACCCCCCCAGCATTCCCAAAGGTAAGGAGGCTGGGGGGGGGGGTGTTTAAATAAATTTTTAAAAATGTGTTCATGTGGGTGAGTGTGTGTGTGTCTGTTAGTGTGTTTGTTAGTGTGTTTGCCTGTGAGTGTGTGTGTCTGTTAGTGAGTGTGTGTGTGTGTGTGTGTGTGTGTGTGAATGTGTGTGTGACTGTTTGCCTATGTGTGTGTGTGTGTGTATGTGTGTGTGTGTGACTGTCTGCCAGTGTGTGACTGTCTGTGTGTGGCTGTCTGCCTGTGTGTGTGTGTGTGTGGCTGTCTGCCAGTGTGTGTGTGGCTGTCTGCCAGTGTGTGTGGCTGTCTGCCAGTGTGTTTGTGTGTGGCTGTCTGTGTGTGACTGCCAGCCTGTGTGTGTGGCTGTCTGCCTGTGTGTGTTTGTGTGTGTGACTGTCTGGGCAGACTAGATGGGCCGAATGGTTCTTATCTGCCATCACATTCTATGTCTGTGTGTGTGTGTGTGTTTGTGTGTGGCTGTCTGTGTATGACTGCCTGAGTGTGTTTGTGTGTGTGTGTGTGTGTGTGTGTATAGCTGCCTGCCTGCCTGTGTGTGTGTATGACAGGGTGTGTGGGAAGGGGGAAGGAGTGGGGGAGGAGGGGACAGGAAGGGGGGCGCTGTGAAGATTTAGGCAGATAATTTATAAATAATGTGAATAGCAAGGGGCCGAGAATAGAGCCTTGGGGAACACCACACGTGACTGGAAGAGGGAGGGAAGCGCTATCAGAAATGGCCACATATTGCAATCGGTCTGACACATATGATCGAAACAAGGTTAACAGACGATCACCAATGCCTGAGTATTTAAGTTTTTGCAAAAGAATTCCATGGTCTTCTGTGTCAAAGGCCTTGACAAAATCAAGGAAAATTGTTTCAGTTAAGTCTCCTTGTTACATGCCAATTTGGATGTCATTGAAAACTTTTAGGAGAGCAGTTGAAGTTGAGTGATTTGGACGAAAGCTTTATTGATCACGGATCAGATAATTAGATTGTTCATAATATTCACATAGTTGCATGTGGATGCATTTTTCCAAGATTTTTGACAATACTGGGAGCAATGATATCGGGCGATAGTTAGATACGAAAGTATTGTCACCACTTTTAAGGATAGGTACTACTTTTGCAGTCTTCCAAAGTTTAGGTATGTATCCTGAAACCATGGATTAATTGATAAGCTTTAGCAATTGCTGGCGCACTGAGCTTCAGCATCATTGCTGGGATTTGATCTGGTTTTTCATTTTTAAATTATTAAGATATTTATTAATGACACTAACAGGCACAGGTCTAAAATTGAATTGTTCTATATAAGGATTTGAAGATTTTGCAGGGCCTGATCTTTATTTGTGGCCTGAAAATGAGTGTCATTTGTTATCTTATCAGCCAGGGTGGTAGCACATCCAACAAAATAATTATTAAATGCATTTGTTACAGTGTTTGCAATGTTTGGTTGTCCATTTTGACAGTGGAGTGGATTGTGGGGATTTGTATGCTTTTTATGATTTTACAAAAGTTTCTTGGGTTTGATATGTTGTTGTTCAAATTTTCACTGAAATATAAGGCCTTTGCCATTTTTGTTTGTTTTGTGCATGCATTTTGCCATTGTCTGTAGGTACAGTGATCGGTCATGGAGCCAGTACGCTTGAACTTTGGCCACAGTGAATCTTTAAACTGGTACATTTGAATGAGTTCAGCTGTAACCCAGGGCAAGTGCATCCCTTTTATTCACACTTTATGCAGAGGGGCATGCAAATTCCTAACATGCAAGAGCTCAGACTGAAAAAATCTAGATTAAGTCTAGATCTGGAATTAGATTTAATCTGTGCCATAGTATGTTCTTGAGATCATTTAAAAAGGATTCAAGATTACATTTTATGAAAGACCTGGTGATTATAATCTTGGGAGGGGACTTAGTGGCCTGTAATTTGTGTATTTAGTACACTAGTCAGTGGAACAATCTCCATTAATAGAAACAAATATAAAACTTTTGACTAGCCTGCTATTCTAAACATTAATGTGGTTATACATTGCACATAGGTGGGTTATTTTATATATATTTTCACTACACCATTTCCACTTGGTAAATCAGCAGAAGAGTGGTTTAAAATTCATTTTTGTGAGACCTTTTGTCTGGCTCTTTGTGGCAGCAGGGGATATCACTGACTAAGACCATGGTGAATTACTCCTTCTGTGAAACGGTTAGTTTATATGCACCTTCTTAAATATAACTCCAGTGTTCAACCCCCAAGCCTCATGGCTTTTTAATGTGCATATAGACTCTTTCTTACTCTAATTTTTCTAATCATTGCATTCTCTAATAAAGTTGTTCTACCATTATTTTATTTATTGGAGGGATTTCCATCTTTGGACTCACATGACATTTTTTGGCCTATTTGTCTATTTTGTAATCTAAAAAAATCTGAAGGAAAACTTTGGCTGGGGTTTGTGATTAAACATCATAAAACCTGAACATGGGGTATACTGTTGTACTCGTGAGATTTTACTAAACACAAATGTTAGTATTTTAGTGCAATAAAACATATAATATCATCGCAATATCAAATGCAAAAAACAAATACAAATGCTTACTTTGGCTAGGATTTGTGACTAAGTAGCTATAAAAAAAGAAAGGACCCATTTTTGAATACCCTGGGTTGTCTACGTTTTCAAGTGGTATGCCATGATAGGGGTAATTCTCATTCCTGGGCTGCCATACAGTCTCAAAAGCAACATAACCAATTTGGCAAATTTTAATGTGAAAAATGGAAATTGGCAAGTCTCATATTGGACACTGTAACTTTCCAAACTATAATGCCAGAAAAAGCTAGAAAAATAGCTCCCTATAATGCCTTCCTCCCTTTGTCACCCTCCCCCCCACCCACCCCACCGGATGGTGCAGAAGTGGTTAAAAATGCCTTCTGTCATTTACCTAAGTCCAGCACTGATGTCCCCTGGTGCTGGTTTGGGCTCCATCTCCACTATGCTTGGGCAATGGCCGCACTCGCATTAGTATTTCCCCCAATGCTTTCCTATGGGTTTTACATGATGCTGAATGTCCTCATGGATAGTGTGAGGACATCCAGCATCAGTTAGGCAACCAAAAGTCACCTAACTACTGAGAGGCTCCTCTAGTGGTTGTACCTTTGAGGGTTAACTCCACCTCTAGTGGCTCTCTATCAGACAGCCACTAGAGGTGGAGTTAAGCCTCAAAGATAATTATCGCAGTTTATTAAAAACTGCTATAATTACCCTTGCAGAGTTAAGGGACCTAGGACTATGCACCTAGACCACTTCAATTAGCTGAAATGGTCTGGGTGCCTACAGTGTCCCTTTCATTTATGTTTAAACCTCCTGCAATTCTTACTTGGTCTGGGTTATTCACTAAACACTGGAGTTTGTCTGGAAGGACAAAATCCATTGAACATGACTGAATTCTGAACACGTTGGCAATTCTCAAAGTGTGGTCATATTTTGGACAGAAATCAGTCAGCCCGAGTGAATGTGCAGCAATTGCCTGGATGCATTCATCTGTTTTTTGAAATAAAACTGGTGGTTTCATATCTGAATTCTAAACAAAGTTTTTGATTCTGAGGATTTGCAAAGCACCAAATTTTTTGTCATTCTTTATTTTCATTGTGCTGAATATAACAAAGTTGCCTGTATTGCCACAACAGCAGAAACAAACATATGTCAGACATGATAAATACAGAATGAAAGGGACACTATAGTCACCAGAACAACTACAGCTTATTGAATTTGTAGAACCATTACCTTCAGGCTTTTTACTGTAAACACTGTCTTTTCAGAAAAAATGCAGTGTTTACATTACAGCCTAGTGATATCTTCAATGGCCACTCCTCAGATGGCTGTTAGAGATCCTTCCTGGGTCATGGCTGCCTAGAATGCATCCAAACATTCAGTTTCTCCTCACTCTGCATGCAGACACTGAACTTTCCTCATAGAGATTAATTGATTCAATTCATCTCTATGAGGAGATGCTGATTGGCCAGGGCTGTGTTTGAATCATGCTGGCTCTGCCCCTGATTTGCCTCCTTGTCAGTCTCAGCCAATCCTATGGGGAAGCATTGTGATTGGATCAGACTACCACTTCTGATAATGTCAGCAGACTGCTTGTTTTTCTGAGGCAAACAGCATGCAGAGTTACAGCTTCAGGCTTGAATAAAGTAGGATTTTGCTATATTTATGGAGGCATGAGGGGCCCAGTGGGGCTAGATGGTGGTTTTAACACTATAGCGTCAGTAATATATGTTTGTGTTCCTGACCCTATAGTGATCCTTTAAGGTATTCATCAATGAGCACAGTTTTGTAAACAAAAAGTATAAAACGTAACTGTCATGTCTAAGTTGAGAAGGAATAGAATGTTGGTCATAAAAAGACACATCAGACATATAAGTATGCAAACTAATGAGTAAATATAAATGTTAAGGAGTTTACTCGAAGAGAAGTCTAAATGGAAAATGTGTATGTCCCCAGGGGGGTATAAAGATACATCTCAATGAGGTCTACTCTACACAGTTATGCCCCTGTTAACTGTCTGCACACATTTAAGGGATCCCGGGTTAGGAATTTAGGTTGTTTGCTTGCTAAAGACAAACCACAATATAACAGCCAGGAGGCAAGTATACCAGGTTATGAAACTTACAGTTATTCCTCCATGGCTAAATATGAACTTCTTGATAACTAAATATGAGCTTCTTGATAGAAACACAAGAGAAACAGAAAGCAACTAAAACAAAGAAATAACAGCCTTATGCAACATAAATATAATGGAGAATATCGGTGGTGGAACTTGGTGTTCCTCTGAGGAACTGGAGGGTCTACAGCTGTCCAAGTCGCCTCTCTGGTGGGCCCCCATTGTTGAGTTGAGCAGGAAATGAACTCCAGAATAGTAGAGGGGTTAAGTTGTGTCGTGCCCCTTGTTACTGCTCTCGAGGGCTTTGACAGACCGAGGCAGTGCATGTGAGAGTCCAGCTCATGACAGCTTGGTGCCTTGTACAGAGTGCCCAGGATAGCACCTTTGGAACCCCCCAGCGATATGGAATGTCCCTAGTGAGGAAAAGCAAAAAGAGCGGCTGTAGGGTCTTGCGACATGCGATAGTGCCTCTTGTGACGTCTGGGAACAAGGCCAATCCCTCAAAAATCTAAAGATATTTTCCATGAGACACTGTATGGATAAAGCACTTATTTTGCAGATATCGGAACCTGAGGATGAGATCCACCGTCGCTAGGGTCTGTTTCGGCAGTCTGAACATGCAAACAATCTTTACCCCTTTGGCCTGTTTAGGTGGCAATAGGAGATTGAGTAGGCAACGAACATAGTGTGGCAAGTCTGTTAGGCCTACCGAGTCTGGGACTCCATGACCTACCGAGTCTGGGACTCCATGGCCTACCGAGTCAGGGACTCGTGTATCGTGAGCACTGGTTGTAGCTTCCAGGAGGGTAATTCTAGTTGCGGCACCATGTTTCGAGTATATCTTTTCATTCTATTAAAATGTCTTTTCAGTCAAAAATATATTTTCATAAAGATACAAACATGTATTCTTAACAGTATAGTGGTCCACTACCTGTTTAGGAAAGTTTTCACTTACCTTTTCTTCTTTGCCTCAGATATCACTGTATCTCTAAAATCACTATTTAGGCCCCCAGCCCTGCTGTCAGGAAAGTACAAAGGTGTAAAATGAACCTTTTTTTTTTTTTACAGCGCTGTGCGGGTCTCACCACGGATGACTCTGCCCCTACTCTGCCTCCTTGGCTGAGATAAGCAAAATAGACAATCACAGTAAATTCAATCCTAGGCTCCCATAGGAAAGCACTGGCAGTCTATTGCAAATGCTCGTCAAAATGCCATGCTGTGCCAATCCGCATCTCCTCATAGAGATGCATTGAATTATTGCATCTCCATAAGGAATTTCAGGGCCTATGTGTAGACTGTGAAGCACTGAGACTGGAAGCACCTCCAGTGTCACTAGGTGTTACTAGACATTAAGATAAATGTTGCCTTTTCTATGAAAAGGCAGTGTTTACATTAAAAAGCCTGCAGATACATGCTATGCACACCAGAACAACTACATTAAGCTGTTAATTGTTATGGTGACTATACTGTCCCTTTGGCAGTAAAGAAAGTCTAAGCATGCTTTTGCCTATGTATTAAAAAAAATAGTTTAATTTACAAATCTCAAAGTTCAATTTTTCACAAAGCTAGTTGATTATTGTGGCATATTTTTATGAACATTTCTTATATTTTATTACATAGCGAAACATAAGTTATGCTAGAAGTAAAATCATGCAATTATACATAAATACGTTTTCAGTGTACCGATGTTCCTCACTTACCAACCGGGTTCCGTTCTTACGATCCGGTCGTAAAACGAATTGGTCGGTAAGTGGGGCGCATGCGCACCAGTGCAGGTCTATGTTCGGGGAAATTTTCCCTGAACATAGATTAGAGGGATTCTCTGTTCTGGTGCGCTTGTCTATGTTTGGGGACATTTCCATGAATGTAGACATACGCACCAGAGCAGGGAATCCCTCTATTCTATGCTTGGGGAAAAATTCCCCGAACATAGACTAGCTCTCTAACGTGGGGAATCCCTTGAATACCCACACAAGAGAGCTGGTCATAAGTGCGAGCCATCGCAAAACAGGTAGGTCGCAAAGTGAGGCCCACCTATGGAAGTACCTTATGATATGATAAAACCCACGAGTTGATACATTTTAGAGTGAATTCTTGTACATCATTATATACAATTTTATTGGAACATACAAAATGCTCCAGTAACACCATATCGTACAAATATATAACTTATGGTAATCTTTTTTTTGTGGGAAAAATGTTAAATATTTACAAAAGACCACATGGACAGCAGCAGAGCCAGCCTTAGGGGTGTGCGAGCTGTGCGGCCGCACAGGGCGCCATGGAGCAGGGGGCGCCCTGCGGCCGCATAGCTCACACGCAGGGGCGTATTGGCCGCGAGGCAAACAAGGCATTTGCCTTGGACGGCATTTTCCAGGGGGCGGCAAAAAAAGCCGCCCCCAAATGCCCAAGGCAAATGTCTTGTTAGCCTTGCGGCTAACCGACATGCCGGCGGGCTGCTAGGCTGGGCGGTCGGGCGGCGCTGGTGGGCGGCTGGCGAGGGAGCACTTCCCCTCAGCTGTCTGCTCAGCTCCCTCGCGCGCCGCAGAGTGAGGCTGGGAGCCGGAATATGATGTCATATTCCGCCTCCCAGCCTCACTCTGAGGCGCGCGAGGGAGCTGAGCAGACAGGTCAGAGGAAGTGCTCCCTCACCAGCTAGCTGCCCGCCCGCCAGCCAGCCAGCCAGTGCCGCTCGCCCAGCAGCCACTGGACCACCAGGGAGGAAGAGACACACCCCCCCAGCATTCCCAAAGGTAAGGAGGCTGGGGGGGGGTGTTTAAATAAATTTTTAAAAATGTGTTCATGTGGGTGAGTGTGTGTGTGTCTGTTAGTGTGTTTGTTAGTGTGTTTGCCTGTGAGTGTGTGTGTCTGTTAGTGAGTGTGTGTGTGTGTGTGTGTGTGTGTGTGAATGTGTGTGTGACTGTTTGCCTATGTGTGTGTGTGTGTGTATGTGTGTGTGTGTGACTGTCTGCCAGTGTGTGACTGTCTGTGTGTGGCTGTCTGCCTGTGTGTGTGTGTGTGTGGCTGTCTGCCAGTGTGTGTGTGGCTGTCTGCCAGTGTGTGTGGCTGTCTGCCAGTGTGTTTGTGTGTGGCTGTCTGTGTGTGACTGCCAGCCTGTGTGTGTGGCTGTCTGCCTGTGTGTGTTTGTGTGTGTGACTGTCTGGGCAGACTAGATGGGCCGAATGGTTCTTATCTGCCATCACATTCTATGTCTGTGTGTGTGTGTGTGTTTGTGTGTGGCTGTCTGTGTATGACTGCCTGAGTGTGTTTGTGTGTGTGTGTGTGTGTGTGTGTGTGTGTATAGCTGCCTGCCTGCCTGTGTGTGTGTATGACAGGGTGTGTGGGAAGGGGGAAGGAGTGGGGGAGGAGGGGACAGGAAGGGGGGCGCTGTGAAGATTTAGGCAGATAATTTATAAATAATGTGAATAGCAAGGGGCCGAGAATAGAGCCTTGGGGAACACCACACGTGACTGGAAGAGGGAGGGAAGCGCTATCAGAAATGGCCACATATTGCAATCGGTCTGACACATATGATCGAAACAAGGTTAACAGACGATCACCAATGCCTGAGTATTTAAGTTTTTGCAAAAGAATTCCATGGTCTACTGTGTCAAAGGCCTTGACAAAATCAAGGAAAATTGTTTCAGTTAAGTCTCCTTGTTACATGCCAATTTGGATGTCATTGAAAACTTTTAGGAGAGCAGTTGAAGTTGAGTGATTTGGACGAAAGCTTTATTGATCACGGATCAGATAATTAGATTGTTCATAATATTCACATAGTTGCATGTGGATGCATTTTTCCAAGATTTTTGACAATACTGGGAGCAATGATATTGGGCGATAGTTAGATACGAAAGTATTGTCACCACTTTTAAGGATAGGTACTACTTTTGCAGTCTTCCAAAGTTTAGGTATGTATCCTGAAACCATGGATTAATTGATAAGCTTTAGCAATTGCTGGCGCACTGAGCTTCAGCATCATTGCTGGGATTTGATCTGGTTTTTCATTTTTAAATTATTAAGATATTTATTAATGACACTAACAGGCACAGGTCTAAAATTGAATTGTTCTATATAAGGATTTGAAGATTTTGCAGGGCCTGATCTTTATTTGTGGCCTGAAAATGAGTGTCATTTGTTATCTTATCAGCCAGGGTGGTAGCACATCCAACAAAATAATTATTAAATGCATTTGTTACAGTGTTTGCAATGTTTGGTTGTCCATTTTGACAGTGGAGTGGATTGTGGGGATTTGTATGCTTTTTATGATTTTACAAAAGTTTCTTGGGTTTGATATGTTGTTGTTCAAATTTTCACTGAAATATAAGGCCTTTGCCATTTTTGTTTGTTTTGTGCATGCATTTTGCCATTGTCTGTAGGTACAGTGATCGGTCATGGAGCCAGTACGCTTGAACTTTGGCCACAGTGAATCTTTAAACTGGTACATTTGAATGAGTTCAGCTGTAACCCAGGGCAAGTGCATCCCTTTTATTCACACTTTATGCAGAGGGGCATGCAAATTCCTAACATGCAAGAGCTCAGACTGAAAAAATCTAGATTAAGTCTAGATCTGGAATTAGATTTAATCTGTGCCATAGTATGTTCTTGAGATCATTTAAAAAGGATTCAAGATTACATTTTATGAAAGACCTGGTGATTATAATCTTGGGAGGGGACTTAGTGGCCTGTAATTTGTGTATTTAGTACACTAGTCAGTGGAACAATCTCCATTAATAGAAACAAATATAAAACTTTTGACTAGCCTGCTATTCTAAACATTAATGTGGTTATACATTGCACATAGGTGGGTTATTTTATATATATTTTCACTACACCATTTCCACTTGGTAAATCAGCAGAAGAGTGGTTTAAAATTCATTTTTGTGAGACCTTTTGTCTGGCTCTTTGTGGCAGCAGGGGATATCACTGACTAAGACCATGGTGAATTACTCCTTCTGTGAAACGGTTAGTTTATATGCACCTTCTTAAATATAACTCCAGTGTTCAACCCCCAAGCCTCATGGCTTTTTAATGTGCATATAGACTGTTTCTTACTCTAATTTTTCTAATCATTGCATTCTCTAATAAAGTTGTTCTACCATTATTTTATTTATTGGAGGGATTTCCATCTTTGGACTCACATGACATTTTTTGGCCTATTTGTCTATTTTGTAATCTAAAAAAATCTGAAGGAAAACTTTGGCTGGGGTTTGTGATTAAACATCATAAAACCTGAACATGGGGTATACTGTTGTACTCGTGAGATTTTACTAAACACAAATGTTAGTATTTTAGTGCAATAAAACATATAATATCATCGCAATATCAAATGCAAAAAACAAATACAAATGCTTACTTTGGCTAGGATTTGTGACTAAGTAGCTATAAAAAAAGAAAGGACCCATTTTTGAATACCCTGGGTTGTCTACGTTTTCAAGTGGTATGCCATGATAGGGGTAATTCTCATTCCTGGGCTGCCATACAGTCTCAAAAGCAACATAACCAATTTGGCAAATTTTAATGTGAAAAATGGAAATTGGCAAGTCTCATATTGGACACTGTAACTTTCCAAACTATAATGCCAGAAAAAGCTAGAAAAATAGCTCCCTATAATGCCTTCCTCCCTTTGTCACCCTCCCCCCACCCACCCCACCGGATGGTGCAGAAGTGGTTAAAAATGCCTTCTGTCATTTACCTAAGTCCAGCACTGATGTCCCCTGGTGCTGGTTTGGGCTCCATCTCCACTATGCTTGGGCAATGGCCGCACTCGCATTAGTATTTCCCCCAATGCTTTCCTATGGGTTTTACATGATGCTGAATGTCCTCATGGATAGTGTGAGGACATCCAGCATCAGTTAGGCAACCAAAAGTCACCTAACTACTGAGAGGCTCCTCTAGTGGTTGTACCTTTGAGGGTTAACTCCACCTCTAGTGGCTCTCTATCAGACAGCCACTAGAGGTGGAGTTAAGCCTCAAAGATAATTATCGCAGTTTATTAAAAACTGCTATAATTACCCTTGCAGAGTTAAGGGACCTAGGACTATGCACCTAGACCACTTCAATTAGCTGAAATGGTCTGGGTGCCTACAGTGTCCCTTTCATTTATGTTTAAACCTCCTGCAATTCTTACTTGGTCTGGGTTATTCACTAAACACTGGAGTTTGTCTGGAAGGACAAAATCCATTGAACATGACTGAATTCTGAACACGTTGACAATTCTCAAAGTGTGGTCATATTTTGGACAGAAATCAGTCAGCCCGAGTGAATGTGCAGCAATTGCCTGGATGCATTCATCTGTTTTTTGAAATAAAACTGGTCGTTTCATATCTGAATTCTAAACAAAGTTTTTGATTCTGAGGATTTGCAAAGCACCAAATTTTTTGTCATTCTTTATTTTCATTGTGCTGAATATAACAAAGTTGCCTGTATTGCCACAACAGCAGAAACAAACATATGTCAGACATGATAAATACAGAATGAAAGGGACACTATAGTCACCAGAACAACTACAGCTTATTGAATTTGTAGAACCATTACCTTCAGGCTTTTTACTGTAAACACTGTCTTTTCAGAAAAAATGCAGTGTTTACATTACAGCCTAGTGATATCTTCAATGGCCACTCCTCAGATGGCTGTTAGAGATCCTTCCTGGGTCATGGCTGCCTAGAATGCATCCAAACATTCAGTTTCTCCTCACTCTGCATGCAGACACTGAACTTTCCTCATAGAGATTAATTGATTCAATTCATCTCTATGAGGAGATGCTGATTGGCCAGGGCTGTGTTTGAATCATGCTGGCTCTGCCCCTGATTTGCCTCCTTGTCAGTCTCAGCCAATCCTATGGGGAAGCATTGTGATTGGATCAGACTACCACTTCTGATAATGTCAGCAGACTGCTTGTTTTTCTGAGGCAAACAGCATGCAGAGTTACAGCTTCAGGCTTGAATAAAGTAGGATTTTGCTATATTTATGGAGGCATGAGGGGCCCAGTGGGGCTAGATGGTGGTTTTAACACTATAGCGTCAGTAATATATGTTTGTGTTCCTGACCCTATAGTGATCCTTTAAGGTATTCATCAATGAGCACAGTTTTGTAAACAAAAAGTATAAAACGTAACTGTCATGTCTAAGTTGAGAAGGAATAGAATGTTGGTCATAAAAAGACACATCAGACATATAAGTATGCAAACTAATGAGTAAATATAAATGTTAAGGAGTTTACTCGAAGAGAAGTCTAAATGGAAAATGTGTATGTCCCCAGGGGGGTATAAAGATACATCTCAATGAGGTCTACTCTACACAGTTATGCCCCTGTTAACTGTCTGCACACATTTAAGGGATCCCGGGTTAGGATTTTAGGTTGTTTGCTTGCTAAAGACAAACCACAATATAACAGCCAGGAGGCAAGTATACCAGGTTATGAAACTTACAGTTATTCCTCCATGGCTAAATATGAACTTCTTGATAACTAAATATGAGCTTCTTGATAGAAACACAAGAGAAACAGAAAGCAACTAAAACAAAGAAATAACAGCCTTATGCAACATAAATATAATGGAGAATATCGGTGGTGGAACTTGGTGTTCCTCTGAGGAACTGGAGGGTCTACAGCTGTCCAAGTCGCCTCTCTGGTGGGCCCCCATTGTTGAGTTGAGCAGGAAATGAACTCCAGAATAGTAGAGGGGTTAAGTTGTGTCGTGCCCCTTGTTACTGCTCTCGAGGGCTTTGACAGACCGAGGCAGTGCATGTGAGAGTCCAGCTCATGACAGCTTGGTGCCTTGTACAGAGTGCCCAGGATAGCACCTTTGGAACCCCCCAGCGATATGGAATGTCCCTAGTGAGGAAAAGCAAAAAGAGCGGCTGTAGGGTCTTGCGACATGCGATAGTGCCTCTTGTGACGTCTGGGAACAAGGCCAATCCCTCAAAAATCTAAAGATATTTTCCATGAGACGCTGTATGGATAAAGCACTTATTTTGCAGATATCGGAACCTGAGGATGAGATCCACCGTCGCTAGGGTCTGTTTCGGCAGTCTGAACATGCAAACAATCTTTACCCCTTTGGCCTGTTTAGGTGGCAATAGGAGATTGAGTAGGCAACGAACATAGTGTGGCAAGTCTGTTAGGCCTACCGAGTCTGGGACTCCATGACCTACCGAGTCTGGGACTCCATGGCCTACCGAGTCAGGGACTCGTGTATCGTGAGCACTGGTTGTAGCTTCCAGGAGGGTAATTCTAGTTGCGGCACCATGTTTCGAGTATATCTTTTCATTCTATTAAAATGTCTTTTCAGTCAAAAATATATTTTCATAAAGATACAAACATGTATTCTTAACAGTATAGTGGTCCACTACCTGTTTAGGAAAGTTTTCACTTACCTTTTCTTCTTTGCCTCAGATATCACTGTATCTCTAAAATCACTATTTAGGCCCCCAGCCCTGCTGTCAGGAAAGTACAAAGGTGTAAAATTAACCTTTTTTTTTTTTTTACAGCGCTGTGCGGGTCTCACCACGGATGACTCTGCCCCTACTCTGCCTCCTTGGCTGAGATAAGCAAAATAGACAATCACAGTAAATTCAATCCTAGGCTCCCATAGGAAAGCACTGGCAGTCTATTGCAAATGCTCGTCAAAATGCCATGCTGTGCCAATCCGCATCTCCTCATAGAGATGCATTGAATTATTGCATCTCCATAAGGAATTTCAGGGCCTATGTGTAGACTGTGAAGCACTGAGCCTGGAAGCACCTCCAGTGTCACTAGGTGTTACTAGACATTAAGATAAATGTTGCCTTTTCTATGAAAAGGCAGTGTTTACATTAAAAAGCCTGCAGATACATGCTATGCACACCAGAACAACTACATTAAGCTGTTAATTGTTATGGTGACTATACTGTCCCTTTGGCAGTAAAGAAAGTCTAAGCATGCTTTTGCCTATGTATTAAAACAAATAGTTTAATTTACAAATCTCAAAGTTCAATTTTTCACAAAGCTAGTTGATTATTGTGGCATATTTTTATGAACATTTCTTATATTTTATTACATAGCGAAACATAAGTTATGCTAGAAGTAAAATCATGCAATTATACATAAATACGTTTTCAGTGTACCGATGTTCCTCACTTACCAACCGGGTTCCGTTCTTACGATCCGGTCGTAAAACGAATTGGTCGGTAAGTGGGGCGCATGCGCACCAGTGCAGGTCTATGTTCGGGGAAATTTTCCCTGAACATAGATTAGAGGGATTCTCTGTTCTGGTGCGCTTGTCTATGTTTGGGGACATTTCCATGAATGTAGACATACGCACCAGAGCAGGGAATCCCTCTATTCTATGCTTGGGGAAAAATTCCCCGAACATAGACTAGCTCTCTAACGTGGGGAATCCCTTGAATACCCACACAAGAGAGCTGGTCATAAGTGCGAGCCATCGCAAAACAGGTAGGTCGCAAAGTGAGGCCCACCTATGGAAGTACCTTATGATATGATAAAACCCACGAGTTGATACATTTTAGAGTGAATTCTTGTACATCATTATATACAATTTTATTGGAACATACAAAATGCTCCAGTAACACCATATCGTACAAATATATAACTTATGGTAATCTTGTTTTTTTTTGTGGGAAAAATGTTAAATATTTACAAAAGACCACATGGACAGCAGCAGAGCCAGCCTTAGGGGTGTGCGAGCTGTGCGGCCGCACAGGGCGCCATGGAGCAGGGGGCGCCCTGCGGCCGCATAGCTCACACGCAGGGGCGTATTGGCCGCGAGGCAAACAAGGCATTTGCCTTGGACGGCATTTTCCAGGGGGCGGCAAAAAAAGCCGCCCCCAAATGCCCAAGGCAAATGTCTTGTTAGCCTTGCGGCTAACCGACATGCCGGCGGGCTGCTAGGCTGGGCGGTCGGGCGGCGCTGGTGGGCGGCTGGCGAGGGAGCACTTCCCCTCAGCTGTCTGCTCAGCTCCCTCGCGCGCCGCAGAGTGAGGCTGGGAGCCGGAATATGATGTCATATTCCGCCTCCCAGCCTCACTCTGAGGCGCGCGAGGGAGCTGAGCAGACAGGTCAGAGGAAGTGCTCCCTCACCAGCTAGCTGCCCGCCCGCCAGCCAGCCAGCCAGTGCCGCTCGCCCAGCAGCCACTGGACCACCAGGGAGGAAGAGACACACCCCCCCAGCATTCCCAAAGGTAAGGAGGCTGGGGGGGGGGTGTTTAAATAAATTTTAAAAAATGTGTTCATGTGGGTGAGTGTGTGTGTGTCTGTTAGTGTGTTTGTTAGTGTGTTTGCCTGTGAGTGTGTGTGTCTGTTAGTGAGTGTGTGTGTGTGTGTGTGTGTGTGTGTGTGTGTGTGTGTGTGTGTGTGAATGTGTGTGTGACTGTTTGCCTGTGTGTGTGTGTGTGTGTATGTGTGTGTGTGTGACTGTCTGCCAGTGTGTGACTGTCTGTGTGTGGCTGTCTGCCTGTGTGTGTGTGTGTGTGGCTGTCTGCCAGTGTGTGTGTGGCTGTCTGCCAGTGTGTGTGGCTGTCTGCCAGTGTGTTTGTGTGTGGCTGTCTGTGTGTGACTGCCAGCCTGTGTGTGTGGCTGTCTGCCTGTGTGTGTTTGTGTGTGTGACTGTCTGGGCAGACTAGATGGGCCGAATGGTTCTTATCTGCCATCACATTCTATGTCTGTGTGTGTGTGTGTGTGTGTGTGTGTTTGTGTGTGGCTGTCTGTGTATGACTGCCTGAGTGTGTTTGTGTGTCTGTGTGTGTGTGTATAGCTGCCTGCCTGCCTGTGTGTGTGTATGACAGGGTGTGTGGGAAGGGGGAAGGAGTGGGGGAGGAGGGGACAGGAAGGGGGGCGCTGTGAAGATTTTTCGCACAGGGCGCCCAAATGCCTAAGGCCGGCCCTGGACAGCAGCAAACTCTGCCAAAAATAAATTTAGATCAATTTGATTCATTCATTCTCTGTTAAAATTCAATATATTTTTGTTCAGTCTAAATGAAACTAAATAATCAAAATGTTCTGAATCAGTACCAAACTGAATGTCTTCTAAATGGAAAATAACAGCTTTGATGCATTAAGCATGGACAGGGCTGCCATCAGAAATTTTGGGGCCCCTGACAAAGCACAAGGTCTGGGCCCCCCCCACCCCCTCCCTCCCGAGCCCGCCCACGCCCTACCTAGTCCGCTGACAATGATGCGGGACTGAATGTGGTGTGTATAGTGGAAGTGAATTAGAATGTGTGTAATGGATGTAGTGTTTGTGTGTATTAGATACTGTTTGTGCAGTGAATGCAGAGTGTGTGTTTGTGTAGCGGATGCAGTGTGTATAGTGAACGCAGAGTGTGTTTGAGTAGTGGATGTAGTGTGTGTACAGTGATGTAGTGTGTGTTTGTGTAGTGGATGTAGTGTTTGTATGTACTAGATGAAATGTGTTTAGTGGATGCAGTGTCTGTAGTGGATGTAGTGTGTGTACTGTGAATACAGGATGTTTGTGTAGTGGATGCTGTGTGTACAGTTAATGCAGAGTGTGTGTCAGTATAGTGAATCCAGAGTGTGTGCATAGTTTAGTGAATGCAGAGTGTGTGTTAGTGTGTAATTAATGCAGTGTGTGTGTTAGTGCAGTGAATGCAGAGTGTGTGTAAATGTGTAGTGAATGCAGAGTGTGTGTTAATGTGTAGTGAATGCAGAGAGTGTGTTAGTGTGTAGCGGATGCAGAGTGTGTGTTAGTGTAGTGAATGCAGTGTGTTAGTGTGTAGTGAATGCAGAGTGTGTCAGTGTAATGAATACAGTGTGTGTTAGTGCAGTGAATGCAGAGTGTGTGTAAATGTGTAGTGAATGCAGAGTGTGTGTTAATGTGTAGTGAATGCAGAGAGTGTGTTAGTGTGTAGTGGATACAGAGTGTGTGTTAGTGTAGTGAATGCAGTGTGTTAATGTGTAGTGAATGCAGAGGGTGTGTTAGTGTGTAGCGGATGCAGAGTGTGTGTTAGTGTAGTGAATGCAGAGTGTTAATGTGTAGTGAATGCAGAGAGTTTTTGAGTAGTGGATGTAGTGTGTGTACAGTGATGTAGTGTGTGTTTGTGTAGTGGATGTAGTGTTTGTATGTACTAGATGAGATGTGTTTAGTGGATGCAGTGTCTGTAGTGGATGTAGTGTGTGTATTAGAGACAGTGTCTGTGTATAGTGAATGCAGAGTGTTAATGTGTAGTGAATGCAGAGAGTGTTTGAGTAGTGGATGTAGTGTGTGTACAGTGATGTAGGGTGTGTTTGTGTAGTGGATGTAGTGTTTGTATGTACTAGATGAATTGTGTTTAGTGGATGCAGTGTCTGTAGTGGATGCAGTGTGTGTATTAGACGCAGTGTCTGTGTATAGTGAATGCAGAGTGTTTCAATTAGTGTATGCAGTATGTATGTTGTGTTAGTGTATGCAGTGTGTGTGTTAGTGTATGCCGTGTGTGTGTTAGTGTATGCAGTGTGTGTTGTATTAGTGTATGCAGTGTGTGTTGTGTTAGTGTATGCAGTGTGTGTTGTGTCAGTGTATGCAGAGTGTATGTGTTGTGTCAGTGTATGCAGAGTGTGTGTTGTGTTAGTGTATGCAGTGTGTGTGTGCTGTGTTAGCGTATGCAGTGTGTGTTGTGTCAGTGTATGCAGAGTGTGTGTTGTGTTAGTGTATGCAGTGTGTGTTGTGTTGGTGTATGCAGAGTGTGTTGTGTCAGTGTATGCAGAGTGTGTGTTGTGTATGTAGTGTGTGTGTTGTGTTAGTGTATGTAGTGTGTGTGTGTTGTGTTAGTGTATGTAGTGTGTGTGGGTTGTGTCAGTGTATGCAGTGTGTGTGTGTGTTGTGTCAGTGTATGTAGTGTGTGTGTGTGTTGTGTTAGTGTATGGTGTGTGTGTGTGTTGTGTCAGTGTATGTAGTGTGTGTGTGTGTTGTGTTAGTGTATGTAGTGTGTGTGTGTTGTGTTAGTGTATATAGTGTGTGTGTGTTGTGTTAGTATATGCAGTGTGGGTGTTTTGTCAGTGTATGTAGTGTGTGTGTGTGTGTGTGTGTGTGTTGTGTCAGTGTATGCAGTGTGTGTGTTGTGTCAGTGTATGTAGTGTGTGTGTGTTGTGTCAGTGTGTGCAGTGTGTGTGTGTGTTGTGTCAGTGTATGTAGTATGTGTGCTGTGTCAGTGTATGTAGTGTATGTGTGTTGTGTCGGTGTATGTAGTGTGTGTGTGTGGTGTCAGTGTGTGTGTTGTGTCGATGTATGTAGTGTGTGTGTGTTTTGTCAGTGTGTGCAGTGTGTGTGTTGTGTCAGTGTATGTAGTGTGTGTGTGTGTGTGTGTGTTGTGTCAGTGTATGCAGTGTGTGTGTTGTGTCAGTGTATGTAGTGTGTGTGTTGTGTCAGTGTGTGCAGTGTGTGTGTGTTGTGTCAGTGTATGTAGTGTGTGTGTTGTGTCGGTGTATGTAGTGTGTGTGTGTGTGTTGTGTCAGTGTGTGTGTTGTGTCAGTGTATGTAGTGTGTGTGTGTTGTGTCAGTGTGTGCAGTGTGTGTGTGTTGTGTCAGTGTATGTAGTGTGTGTGTGTTGTGTCAGTGTATGTAGTGTGTGTGTGTTGTGTCAGTGTGTGCAGTGTGTGTGTCGTGTCAGTGTATGTAGTGTGTGTGTGTTGTGTCAGTGTATGTAGTGTGTGTGTGTGTGTTGTGTTAGTGTATGTAGTGTGTGTGTGTTGTGTTAGTGTATATAGTGTGTATGTGTGTTGTGTCAGTGTATGCAGTGTGTGTGTTGTGTCAGTGTATGCAGTGTGTGTGTGTGTTGTGTCAGTGTATGCAGTGTGTGTGTGTGTGTGCTGTGACAGTGTATGCAGTGTGTGTGTTGTGTCAGTGTATGTAGTGTGTGTGTTGTGTCAATGTATGTAGTGTGTGTGTGTTGTGTCAGTGTATGTAGTGTGTGTGTGTGTGTTGTGTCAGTGTATGTAGTGTGTGTGTGTTGTGTTAGTGTATGTAGTATGTGTGTGTTGTGTTAGTGTATATAGTGTGTGTTGTGTCAGTGTATGCAGTGTGTGTGTTGTGTCAGTGTATGTAGTGTGTGTGTGTTGTGTCAGTGTATGCAGTGTGTGTGTGTGTTGTGTCAGTGTATGCAGTGTGTGTGTTGTGTCAGTGTATGTAGTGTGTGTGTGTTGTGTCAGTGTATGTAGTGTGTGTATGTAAATGTGCAATCTGGGGGAGGGGGAGGGGGGGCATTTTAACATAATAAAAAATATGTAATTTAATTAAATTGTTTCTCCCCCCTCCCTGCTTACCTGTGTCTAGGGAGGGGGGAGATTCCATGATCCCTGGTGGTCCGGTGGGGGGCCCCCGGCTCCCTGTTACCGCAGAGGGGGCCCAGGCAGCACACAGCTTCTCCTCTTCTCTCCTCCAATAACTCTCGCGAGACCCGCGGAGCGTTGCCATGGCAACCGGGTATCGCGAGAGTTATTAGCAGAGACGAGAAGAGAAGAGGCTGTGTGCTGCCTGGGCCCCCTCTGCGGTAACAGGGAGCCGGGGGGCCCGCGGCTGCACACATAGATAGCAATATTCGCTATCTATGTGTGCAGGGAGGGAAAGTGGGGCCCAGGACTGCCAGAGCAGTCCGGGCCCCCCAGGGCCACCGGGCCCCCCAGGGCCACCGGGCCCGTGACAACCGTTATGGTTGTCACCCCCTGATGGCGGCCCTGAGCATGGACTCCAAAAGAACTCTAAACATGTCCTGGGATATCTGGCACCAAGACATTAGCAATAGATTATTTACGTTCTGCAAGTCGTGAAGTGGTGCCTCCTTGGCTCAGATTTTTTGTTCCAGTACATCCCACAGATGCTCCACCGAATTGATATCTGGGGAATTTGGAGGCCAAGTTAACACCTTGAACTCTTTGTCATGTTCCTCAAACCATTCCTAAATATGTTTTGTAGTTTAGCAGGGTGTATTATCCTGCTGAAAGAGGTCACTACCATCAGGGAACACCATTGCTATGAAAGGGTGTACATGGTCTGCAACAATCTCTTAGTAGATGGCACATGTCGAAATTAACATCCACATAATGGCCAGGACCAAGGTTTACAAGCAGAATGTTGTCCACTGGCCTGGCTTCTTTCCATAGTGCAGCCTGCTGCCATCTCTGCCCCAGGTAAATGCTGAACACGCACCTGGCAATCCACCTGATCTAAAAGAAAACATGATTCAGCAGACCAGGTAACCTTCTTCCATTGCTCCATGCCCCTGATGCTCATGTCTTTATTGGAGGCACTTTCAGCAATGGACAGTGGTCATCATGGCCACTTAGAACAGTCTGTGGCAACACAGCACCATACACTGCAAACTGTGATGTACTATTTGTCCTGACACCTTTCTATCATGGCCAACATTCAGCAATTTGAGCTACAGTAGTTCTTCTGTATGATCGGACCAGACGGATTAGCCTTCACTCCCGATGTGCATCAATAAGCCTTAAGAGACCCATGACCCTGATGCTGATTCACCGGTTGTCCTTCCTTGCACCATTTCTGGTAGGTACTAACCACTGCATGTGGTCACCCCGTGATCACCCCACAAGACTTTCTGTTTTGGAACTGCTCTGACCTAGTCATTCAGTCATCATTATTTGCCCCCTGTCAAAGTTACTCAGATGTTTTTGCTTGCCTATTTTTCCTTCTTCCAACACATAAAATTCAATAATGGACTGCTCACTTGCTGCCTAATATATCCCACCCCTTGACAGGTGCAATTGTAACAATATAATTAATGTTATTCACTTCCCCTGCCAGTGGTTTTAATGTTGTGTAGTATTAGTGTAGTTTCACTTATTTCTTAATTTTTTTTTTTTTTTGTCAATCTTTCTTTTATTGAAGCATTTGTGATGGGGTACATAAAGGAAGAGGGAAACGTATAAGTCGGTTACAGTATGGGGTTAAGACATTGTCAGCTTTGAAATAGTACATTTCCGGCATGGCTATGCTTCATTTTTTTTATTTTTATCTTGTCGTTAGCTAAAACATAGTAGAGCCAAGAGTAATGCCTGTCATGTCAGGCTGTCAAAGGAGTAACAGTATACAATACAATTTAAATATATATAGCGTGAGTCGGGCTGGGTTCTTTCCCAGAGCACCCAAACAGAACACAACAAAACACAACCAAAATAGCGTTACAGGTATTCATAGATTGTAGGCGGGTATAGCCGTTGTATGGGTTAAGTTAATTGTCACACGACTTCCATGAATGTCTAGTGCCTCCCATCCGTTAGTGTCTCCCACATAGGCTATTGCTTACACGATTGGGTGTTTGGCATTAAGACAATAGTAGTATTTCTATATGTACTGGTTCCCTGTCTGTGTAGTTCAGTACTCCTACGTTTGAACAAGTATTATGGTCACCAATGTACATATATACATCATGTTTATGGTTCAAGTGCATGTGAGCGTGTGCCCCGAGTGTGTACTAGGTTTGTTGGCAAGAGTGTGTCTGTATAGGTACGTGGTCTAGCCTCTAGTAATCGTTTGCTTGAAGCGAGTGGTATGTGTCATGGCATAATACAGTTTACCTGTGTAGCAAGGTATAAGGCAAGCATAATATAAATCTTATTGTCCACAAGCGTTTCCAACCTTTCGGTAGGATCTGAAATTTCGCTGTTAGAGCATGTCAGCGCCCAAGAAATTCGGTGCTAGCAGTGTGACAGTGTCCCATATCAGCGATTACATGTGGTCCCCATCCGATTCTCCATCACCCGATGCCGTCTCTGCATAGGCGGTGCGTGTCTGTTTCTGGGTTCCTGTGGCCCGTTGCAAAATAGGTGTCGGAGAGGGCGTCCCCCCAGCCCCAGGCTGGAGTGCAGGTCTGCATCTTCTTGCCACAAACTCGGTTGCCTCTGGGGTCCGGGTTTACTCCACTTGCGGGAGGGACGGAGGAGCGGGTCGTCGTTTGTCGTGTTCGTTGCTTCTTCCTCCGCCAGTGTGGGTGATGCTCGTGGGCACTATGCCCTGTGGCCTGCCGCCCGGGTGGGTAAGGTTGCGCATACATGGGTGGGTAAGACGAGTGTGTACCCAGGGGTAATTCCTCCACTCCCCGACTCTTGGGGTTCCGCTCACCCTTCTTCTGTGGGGGAGACGATTTAGGTCGGGCTGCTTGTTGTCGCCACCTTAGCGAGTCCCAGAGGTGGAACAGGGTCGCATCCGGGCGCCTCAGGGATGCAGTCGTTGGCAGCGTTATGTTCGCCATGCGGGTTGTTTTGCCGGCCGCCATTTTAGTGGAGACCTTTAGGGGCCTGTAGGTTAGCGTGCCCGGGTCATGCTTGTGTGGTCTGCCTAGTTGTGTGCTCCTGGGACTGAGAGCGGACCGGGATAACCCCCACCGGTCCAGGGGGGGGGGAGGAGCAGAAGTAAGTGCTTGAAGGGGTTGATGTCTGGCTTTACCATCCAGGAGAGCGGCCGTCTCTCCCTGGCTCTGGCTCAGGTAGGCCCCATTAACGTAGGTCGGGTTTCCGGGCGATTTGCGACTCGTGTGTTGATTCTTTCGATGCCCCATGTTTACCCTGCTTCGCTGAGTGCACCCCGGCTCCAGATCGTGTCCGTTATCGGGGTTTATACCCCCGTTTTCGTCGTTTATTGCGGGAGCTGCTGTACAGCACGTCTGGTCTGCTCGGTGGTTAGGCTCCGCCCCTTATTTCTTAATTTAACCCATTCACTGTGGAAATCATGTATACACAATCTCAAAGGTATGCTTCCATACCCCAGAGTCATGTATACACAATTTTCCCAACTGCAAATGTAATTCATATAATGAAAACAAATTGTGTTTGCAAATTGTGCCCTAAACACAGCTAGACAGCTTGCACTCTGTGTTCAGTATCAGCATGCTGTGTTACAGCAGCCATTGTTGTTCTCAGTAACTTCCATTAAGGCAGACTGTTGGCAATGGCAATGTAGGATAATTTTTTTTTTTTTTTGCACAGTTTCTAATCTTTGCATATGTAAGTGGGTGAGTGCAAAACAATACATTATTGTTTGGTGGTGGGGGCAAAGAGGAGTCATGGAGCCAGTGTTCAATGTGTTTCTGATCTTTTCATTGTGTTTGCTTCCAGATGGGGAGAGGTATGAAGGGTTGCATAGAAAAGTAGATTTGAGTGTATATGTATCTTTGTGTACGTACATGTTTCAGTTTGTATGTGTGTGCTTGAATATATGATTAAGTGTGTCAATGTGTGGCTATCTGAGTTGATGTGTTGCTAAGTTGATGTGTTTGGGGTATGATTGCATTTTTATTTATGTTTGGCTAATTATATATGGTGTGGGTATGTATTTTGTAGTGTGTTTGGACAATAAGTATGTAAAAAGTTAGTTATGTGTGTGTGGTGGCATTTAGAGTGGGGGCATTACCTTTTGCTTGGTCTCAGGCAGGAAACATCTTAGGTCATTGCTGTCTCTGTATACAGAAATGATGTTGGGGGGGAAAGAGAAAGGAGGATAAGGACAGGGAGAGCTACAAAGGGGTCCATGTGTGTATGTATCATTGTGAGTGTAACTGTATCTCAATGTGTGTTTGACTAAGCCTGCCACAATGCCAGTGTTTCATTTTTTTTTCAATGTATGATGATATACTGTAATTAAATCCCCATTGTTTTTACCTAAGGCAGGAGTTTAAAAAAAAAAAAAAAAAAAAACATGTTGTGAGTTTGAATTTGGTGCATAGTGAACGAGTATGCTGGATTCTGTATGTTGTATTAATTGACGCCAGCAGCACCCTTACAATGTGAGTGCCTTCCTAGTTTAATATGTATTTTGGAGTCCAGGCCAACTCACTTGTTTTGCATCCCTCCCTGTCAGATGTGCTTTATTTCAGTATCCTATTTAAACCCTTAAGGACACATGACATGTCATGATTCCCTTTTATTCCAGAAGTCAAAACAACTTTAACTTAATGAAGCCATTTTAGTGAACATACCTTGTACCTGCATCCTCACTGCTCAATTCTCTAACATTTATAAGTTAAATCACATTTGTTTCTGTCCATGCAGCCCTAGCTACACCCCTACTGGCTATGACTTACACAGCCTACACAAAAAAAATGGTTTTATTTACAATCAGATATTAAGCTGATTTTAAAAGATTTCATATCCTGCTCTGTAAATTCATACACGGGACGCTCCATCTGGGATAGTCAGGCTATTAACAGAGAATGAGCTACAGAGAAAAGCTAAATGAAACACACTACAATAAAGAAAGTTTAAACATTAGAGCTCTCTTTACAGGAAGTATTTAGGTAGGCTGTAAAAACTAGGCAAATTGGCATTGTGACATGCTTATGCAATTTGTAATTACATTAAATGTAATAAAATCCCAATTATTTTTTATCTACGTCAGGTGTTTGGTTTTTTTTTAGAAAAAAAAAATATTCCATTGTGTGGCTCCTGATGCTGATGTTTAATGATGCTGGATTCTACATGTTGTATTAATTGGTCTTTCCAGCACCCTTATATTGCATGCATATTTAGGTGAATGTAATCTTTCTGATTTCTATTAAATAATGCGCTATACACTATTTTCTAGAACATGAAAAAAAAATACTTTGTTTCTGGTGATGCTTTTTGGTAATTCGCTTAGTAGTGAAGGGGTAAAACTGAGTATATGGAAAAGTTAACAAACGATTTTGCATCTCACAAATTCTACCTTATAAGGTACGATAAAAAAAAAAAAGAATTCACATACAAAATTTTCTGTAAATACAAAGAAATAAAAGAGTAATATTGAATTTCCAGTTTGAAGAAACACAATTTGTATCAAACATGGTTAATATGTCTAAACAAGTAAAAAATATTTTATTGACAAAAGAGCCATACCATAGAAACAGTGCAGACACAGTACCATATTCTATAATTGAGGTAATAGCTTGCTTTCAAACACTGTCTAGCATAGCAACTTGTAACACACCGCTGATCAAACACAGGCAACAAGCAGTAATCACAAGAAAACGAAATAAAAGAACAACATTCCACTAAGTTGCTATTGAAATTCCAAACAGAATTATTTATAGAAAATAACAGTTCTAGAAGAAGACAGGAAACTAAGCATTAAAGACATGCCAGAACAAAAGAAACGTGATTCAGCTACATGATTCAGTGTTCAAATAAAAAGTTGTTAGGTTGCAAACATTTGAGGAATTACAAATGAACGCACACAACAGGAACAATAGAATGTTTTTTAAATCAATTTTAGTATAGTAACTCATACTGTTGTAGAATTATTAGGCCTCATATAAAAATTGTCTTTAGGCCTCATACAATTGTCTTAAAGAATGCTTTGTGCTTTGTTAGAAGAAAGTGTGCGTCAGTGGAACCATAGATTCCTGTTGAATGAAACATTGTAGCAACTAGCTTGCATGTATGTTGGTCTTAATAAAATGTGAAGTTACTAAAAGCCTTGAAAAGCTAACCTTGAAACTAACAGTGCCAAACTACTCAAAATGGCTGCCAAAGCACCCCTCCCATCGAGTGAACACCTCGTGCTAACAAGATGGTGCTGGAACCCGGGGGAGAACTTCATGACGACAGTAATGACATAAGATGGCACACCCAGTAGGGCGTGCTTTGAATGAACCACTTAACACTTAACCAATTACTGATTTATAATTCTATGTTATCTTGAATTCTTTAGTGATGTAATAATGCCTTTATAAGGGTCTGCGCACCCATTTTCTGTGTTCTTGCCATTAAATTTCCTGAAGTTCTTTCATTAACCTGAACCCTGTGTCTCAGTGTGAAATTACTTCTGCGTGCACGCGACTTTGTTATCTTTAATTTGGACAGGAACAGATAGTCATTCAAACTTATTGGTTTGCATAAAAGAATCTACTACGAATTACGAATATGTATTATTTTATCGTTAAGACGTAGCCTATTTCAACCTCACTGCCATGGAATTTTGTTAGGAATAATTAAAAAAAATATTTGATTTTTTTTTAAAAAAAATGTTGTGGTAGTGCAGACACGACATGCATCCCAGAATATATATCCACCAAGATCTGAATACAGACCTAAAATGGAGGTATAGAGGAGAACTTCAGGTGAAGCTTCTACCTTCTAGCTACCACCATCCCAGTGGTCATGTTACCTTTGAAACAAATCAAAGACCACACAAGTGACAGTACCTTTTTGAATATATGTTTTACCGAATACTCATATTAATAATGTAGCATGACATCATTTACAAATAGATTGCACTGTGTTGTCAGAAACATTACTGTGTCTCTTGTACACATGCTCTGAATATATTGTTTGGACTATTCTAGTCTAGTTGGACTAATTCTTTTTAGAATGGTGCACAAACTCTTTTCACCAGCAACAAACAAATATAATTCCTGATAATCTACGCCCACATGAATCAATATGTCCAGGATGTATGCGACAGATCAATTTGTTACGGTGTAAATTAACAGGAATTTGACACATTAGTCTCAAGTAAAAAGGATTTGTGCACACGTCTACTTATTTTCTGTAACCAAATTGCTGTTTCACATGAGAAAAATAAGAATGTAATAACAGTGAATTTACATTGCGTATATGCAATCATAATTATATATCCATGCATATTTACGTACAAGCACTCTCATTCACAAAATGACCATCATAGATGCATACTTTAAAGGCAGTGGCTCAAAGGGTAATGAAGTTGAACGCAGAAACTGTCTCTCAAAGTGGCTGAGTACAGTAAACCCGAATGTGTAGATTTGCTGGATTGTGCTGATATGTGTGGTTGCAATTTATGGCTGCATGGGTGCATGTGTACACATGAGTGTATAGGATATATGTTTGGCTGTTTTGCATATAAGTAGACAGAAAGGGAGATGTGTAGCAGTCAGCAATAGAACAATTGTCCTGTTGATTAAGCTTCCCACCCACTGCTGGCATGTGCAATTGAAAAACAACTGTTCAATGCATTTTAACCTAAATAATGTGTTTCGTGTGCAACTATTCTTTTTTTCTGCATATCTGATATTTATAAACATTTGAGCCCTCACTGCAGAGTATTTAGGTTGGATCAAGAAACGTATTTTTTTACGCCAAACATGACCTTTAGCCTTTTTCAGTTTCATAAATCGAGAATTTGTACTTACTTATTTAAGTGTAACAGTGCCTTAGACTCTTTCTGTGCAATATTCCATTTTATTATGGTATAAAGTTTACAGCTATATATATAAAACATTTTGTGTTTGTCAATTTAAAAGTAACTAACGTAAGTACAGGTTACTAGATGTTCAGGTGAAAAATTTTATAAAAAACAATATTGTTAATAGTTCAGATCAACCTGACCTCAATGTGGACAAACAATACTTTGGGCTGACTTTGGTATGCTTCTCTTATGTAGCAAGGATTTTAAATTGCTATTTCACACTTTCATTGACTTTGAATTATGCGTTAGCATGAATTATTTTTAAGCCAATTATCTCAGAATAAAGTATTCATCACTTTATGTAAAGGAATATGGCACTTTTTATACAAAAAACAAGGAGTTATTTACTCTAGATTGTTGTTGAAATTCTTACCTGGTACATTGGGTAAGCAGAAAAGGTTAATATGTTAAACCACCCCACTACCAATTGCTAGCCACTGCTTCAGTTGGTTGAAAGCCTCGGGGCCTTCTAGCATCCTTCTAGCATTAAAAATCTGAAATAGTTTATGTATGCTTTCCATATGTCTATAACTTTTTTAGTTATGCAGACACTTAATTTAGTGACCAGCTATTATCATTGTGCATGCATAATATTTACAGCTATATTTCTGAGCTTATGAATTTGACAAGAAATGCACTGGTTATTTTGGTGTAATTTATTCTCACACTAAGTTGCTGTCTGTATATAGGTAGAATATCATGGACTCACAATTTAACTACTGGAAAATGCATTTTATTGACTCATGTCTTCTTTCTGTGTAGTACTAAATGAACAAAACCTCAGTTACATACTGTGAGAATGTTTTTTTCACTTCAACTTCTTTTTAGCTGAAATTGTTCACATCATACCTTTAAAACACAATACTTGGATATAATGGCAGAAATGTAATCCTTTTAGACCGGATTTTTAGCTCTTTTATGTAGTATGTATGAGAATTGCCAATCGAGTCAGAATTCCATCACTTTCACCAAATGCCGGTCCAGACAAAATTCAGTGTTTAAGAAATTTCCTAGATAATGTGTTTTAGAATGCTAGTTATTTCCATCCTATGTCAGATAAATTCTTTTGCTTAGTAAGGAGAGAAAAACATGACATTGATTTCAGTATTTCCTAGTATTGTGTTTTAAAGGTATGATGTGAACAATTTCAGCTAACAGAAGCATGAGAGTGAAATTAAATGCTCACAGTATATAACTGAGATTTTGGTCATTGAGTGCTACACAGAAAGATGACCTATTCAATAAATTGCATCCTCCAGTAGCTAAAGCATGAATCCATAAAATCCTATATACAGACAGCAACTTAGTGTGGGGGAAAAAAATACACTAAAATAACCAGTGTATTTTTTGTCAAATGCATGTCAACCTGCCCTATACCTTCTCCTTCCTTAGCTCACAAATATAATTTTATTACATGACAGGAGGCTTCGTATTTTGCATATCTCTCTTTACTAAAACTCCATAGCAGTAAAGAAAGTGATAATAAGAACCAATCAAAAAACAGTAGGAGGTATAGTATTCCCAGTGAACAGGCTCCACCCCCTCTTTCTTTACTGCTCCATCAGCAGACAGGTCAGAATATTGAGCTCCTCACATTTATTCATTATTTGTTTTATTTGACTTTGTTATAACCCTGTTATTTACTGTTTACACTCTTATTCTTTATTCTTTGCTTATACCTTATTGCCTCATTTTCTGATATTTTCTATTTGCTTGGGGCTCCTTTATTTACCTTTGCCCTTTTGTACTCTGGGCACCCTGCTTATCCCTCCCGGTTTCCGTTTTATTCCGGGCATTTTCGCTGTTTTTTATTCCCCTTTCTCTAAGGAATCCTTGGCTACACAGCCCTTTCCACTCCCGGCCGCCTAACCGCGCGTTTTAACGCTCCGGCCGGCGGCCGGATCTACTTTCCCACACTTTCAGTGTGACGGCGGCCATCTTGGATCTCGTGAATCGCGAGACCCGCGGCCGCCATCTTGGAGCCTCATACACACTCGGTTGCTGAGATCTGCATCTACTCGGAACCTCCAAGGTAAGCATATATATTTATATCCATACTCCCTTACTGTTTCAGATTGCTATCAACTCACATTGCTCTCATCCAGGCAGGGGTCCCCACAGACAGTCTCTGTTACTCCTGTGGTATATGTGCACTATAGGGCTCAATACCCTGTGCTCCCTGGGGTCAAACCCCATAAAGGTGAATGCCTATCAGAGCTCTACTGTTGTAACCTCTGTATACTGGGTGCTGCCCAGGCTGCCTATCAGAGCTCTACTGTTGTAATCTCTGTATACTGGGTGCTGCCCAGACTGTCTATCAGAGCTCTGCTATTGCAACCTCTGTATACTGGGTGCTGCCCAGACTATAAAACCCAATACTACCCTGCTGGGGTTATACCTGGTACTGCTGGTACCATAACTATCGTAGGATACTCTCCTACCGTTGACCCCTGCCTTACTGCCCTCTTACCAGTGCCAAGTCCTTACCAAACATTATGGAAGACTCACAAAGTACCCCAGTGGATTTTCAATCCATGGTTAATGCAGCAGTGGCCGCGTCTATGGAAAAGGCCCTATCACACATGATGGCCGCTCAACCAGAACGCTCCAAGCCACGCCACTCACGCCAAGACACTGAGTCTGAAGACTCTGAAACCCAGTCTAAAGACGACACCCGGGCTATTAAACGCCATTGGAAAGGGGAAACAGACCCCAAACTGAACAAAGGCAAAAGACCCACCAAGCGGAGCAAAACAACTACATCTGTCGCCCCTGCTCCTACCCAAGTACTATCCTCAGAGGAGGAAGAAGATATCGATGGCACTATGGCCATCTTGGACGAATGGCAAGCTAACGCATCCCATTCTGACGACGACGCCTGGGACTCAAGATCTAAACCCTTTCATATAGGGGATTCAGACTCTCTCGCTGCAGAATGGCAATGGACAGGGGACAACACCCTGCCTCAGGACGAAGCTATTCTGGACCCCATGGGCCAGACACTCTTTGATCCACGTAACATCAGACACCCCCGCTCGACAGACTGGACACCCCCGGAACACCTGGCTACGTTTATGCACTTATGGATGCGTAAACCCATGGACAAGGTAGTTCGCAACCGACTGAGATCGGAATGTCCCCGCCCTTCCCTGCCAGATCAAGTAGCCATGACACCTGAATTCGACCAAGTAATCACTACTTTCATGAGTAGAGGCGGTCACAACCCCCGCCGCGGGGTGGAGAGGGGATTCAAAGGAGTCCAAGACAAGCTCCTAGTTACCTCCGGACCCCTATCACGCATTATGTACCTGGCAGACGATGCTTTCTAACGGGCAGACCAATTCGATGCCGATATGGTCAGGGAATGGGCTCATGATATCCGCGAATGGGCTCAACGCGGTTTTTGTTTCCTCGGAAACGCAAATGTGTCCCTCTCATCTGAGAGGCGTAAGGCAGCACTTCTCCGCATAGACAGGAAGTTGGTGGATTTGGGCACCAAGGAACTCGGACCTCTGGCACAGGGCAAGTTATTTGGAGACCCTTTCCTAAAGGAATTGAATCGCCACGTCAACGTCTTTACCTCATTGAGTAAAGCCCAGACCTCAATGAGGAGGGTTTTCAGACAATACCCCACTAGGGGTGTTTTTGGACGGGCTGGCCGCCACAGGGGCCGTGCTGCCAGCCGTTTCTGGCCATCAGGCCCCCGATCCTCAAGAACGCAACCCTTCTACCCAGAAACGGGATAACGCCAACCTTTCACCTTCTCAAGAGGCTCAGACAGGGGACGCAGTACCCGAGGACATGGCAGATCCCGCTTCACTCCAGGTAAGCTATCATCTACCTATGACCACCTTGCATGCAGGCCGTCTCTCTCTTTTCTTTCAGAACTGGACGACCATTTCGTCAGACGCTTGGATACTCCAGACGGTACAGGGATACATCATAGATTTCGTCAGCACACCCTACCAAGAGTCCCCACCACGACCGATCAACTGTTCGACAGAGGACTCCAAGCTCATCCAAGCCGAACTTCAGGAACTCTACAACAAGGGGGCGATAGAACCCGCCACAGACGCCGGAGGATTCTTCAGCAACATTTTCTTAGTGAAAAAGAAGACAGGAGACCTCCGACCGGTCATAAACCTACGTACACTCAATGCTCACGTGGTCTACCGCCACTTCAAAATGGAGGGAATCCACCTTTACGGGACCTCCTACAAGACGGCGATTGGTTCACAAGATTGGACCTCAAGGATGCCTACCTTTCAGTACCGGTTCATATCGACAGCAGATGCTTCCTCCGCTTCCTGTGGAACGACCAACCATGGCAATTCACTTGCCTCCCTTTCGGCCTCAGTTAGGCCCCATGGTGTTTCACCAAACTGTTGAAGCCGGTAGTTACTCATCTGCGCGCAAGAGGAATTCGCTGCATTATATACCTGGACGACCTCCTAATCTTCTGCTCCATCAAATCAAGACTCAGACTACACACACGTTTTGCCATGAAACTCCTAGAATCCCTAGGGTTTACGATAAACCATCAGAAATCCGCTACAACTCCGTCCCAAACCATACAGTTCCTGGGCTTCAAAATCGACTCGGTCTCCAGCACGCTGCGTCTACCGACGACCAAGATCGCAGCGATTCGGAAGGAAATCTGAAAGACGATCCGATGCCAATCAGTTCCCCTACGCAATCTAGCTCGAATCGTAGGCCTCCTCTCGGCATCCATCCAGGCCATCTTCCCAGGCCCGCTCCACTACAGGGCGATGCAACGCCTCAAGGCATCCTTCCTCCGCCGGAACCCCACTTATGATCAACCTGTACCAGTGACGGCAGAAGTCCAGGAGGAACTTCAATGGTGGCTGGACAGCATGCAGGCCTGGAACGGCCAAGCTATCTTCGGCGAAACCCCAGATTTCGTGCTGGAATCGGACGCCAGCCTTTGGGGTTGGGGCGCCACGAGCGAGGATGTATCGACAGGGGGAACCTGGACTCCACAGGAACTCAACCTACACATCAACTGCCTCGAACTCCTGGCAGGCTCCTTCGCCATACGCAGTCTGGCAAAGGACAAATCAAATTGTTGCATTCTCCTCAGGATCATCTCAGCCGTCCGCTACATCAACCGCTTAGGCGGAGCCCGCTCACGACTCCTATCCGAACTCACGAAAGAGGTGTTCGACTTCTGTCTCCCACGCAACATTTCCCTCAAGGCGGAATATCTCCCAGGGGAGACGAATTTAACAGCCGACTGGTTCTCTCGCCATTGGAGAGACGGTAGCGATTGGATGCTGGATCCAGATATATTCAATGCCCTCTCGAGAAGGAGAGGACCCTTACATCTAGACCTCTTCGCATCCCGCAACAACAGACAAACGCCAGACTTCTTCAGCTGGCTCCCGGACCCAGAATGCAGAGCAGTGGACGCTTTCCTCCAGACCTGGCCCCCCTTCGGCGCCTACGCATTTCCCCCATTCGCCATGATAGCGAGGACTCTCCACTATCTGAAGACACACCAGATCTCTCTGCTCCTGATTACCCCCCTATGGCAGAGTCAACCGTTGTTCCCGGACCTTCAAGCACTATCCTACGCATATCCGCTCTTACTGCCGTCCCATCCGACCCTCCTCAGGGATCCGAAGGGGAACCCCCATCCGCTAATAATGGAAGAGAGACTTTCCCTGGTGGCTTGGACTCTTTCCGGGGCACCTGGCGAGTCAGCGAACTATCGCAGACTGCTAGGGACCTCTTATGGGAGTTGTGGGCACCGGGGATGAGACTATGCTACCTCTCTGCTTGGTCCTCTTGGTGCTTGGAACGGGACCTCAATCCACTTACGGCACCTATTCCCACCGTCCTGAACTTCCTGACGTCACTTTTTACAACAGGAAAATCTTATAGGACTATTAACGTAGTCCGATCAGCGATCTCAGCGGCCCATATCCCCATCCAAGGAATTCCGGTGGGCAAGGATCCTATGGTATGTAGACTACTGAGGGCCATGAGACTCAAACGCCCTCCGGCCCCCAAATACAATCATCTATGGGATGTGGACCTCGTCCTCAACTTCTTAAGAGAATGGCCGCCTAACGACAGACTCTCACTCCGCCAACTGTCAGCCAATGATGGTATTGCTCTGCCTAGTTTCCTTTCGTCGGGTATCCGACGTTAGAGCCTTCGAAGCCAATGCCTTTTCAATGGATCCTGAAGGGGTGACATTCCATGTCTCCCGACGCACCAAATCTAACTCTACCACTATTTTTTATCCCTTTTTCCTCGCGGAACCTCAATTGTGCGTGGTCGCAACCTTACGCAGCTACATGACGGCTACCGCCTCTCTCCGCCCGACTCCCTCCGGTCAACTTCTGATCTCCTATGTCAAACCTCACAATCCAGTTTCCTCTACCACTCTCGCTAGATGGGTACGCTGGATCTTGTCACTGGCAGGCGTGGATGCCTCTTTCGGGGCTCATTCGGTGAGAGGCGCGGCTGCTTCTTCGGCCTTCACAGCCGGAGCTTCACTATCAGATGTCCTACGCACGGCTGACTGGTCCCGCGAATCCACTTTCCGGACCTTCTACTTTAGACCGAACTCCTGCGCGGCTTTTTCCTTATTACATCAGCGTTAAAAATGCAAAATACGAAGCCTCCTGTCATGTAATAAAATTGAAGATTATGCTAGCTTTAGTGTACTAATAATCTTAATTTTAATAAAGACAGGAGGCGAGTATTTTCCCACCCATACCCACCCTTTCGGTTTCAAATTTTTCTATACTGTCCTTCTCCTATTCTCCTATCTTCTACAGGGAACTAGT
Source organism: Pelobates fuscus (assembly GCF_036172605.1). NCBI lineage: Eukaryota > Metazoa > Chordata > Amphibia > Anura > Pelobatidae > Pelobates > Pelobates fuscus. The sequence goes on along the minus strand of NC_086317.1, from coordinate 342,942,328 downwards.
CTCTGCTCTCCCTGCATATTCGACTGTTCTATATATTCTGTAGATATCTTAGATCATGACTATTATGCCCTGTGGTTTCTTTAGTAAGAAATGTATGTATTACCTGTATATTACTACTTAATTATATAATCTTACATAAAAATACTGTACGAATGTCTCCCATGCTTTCAAAGTCTCTCGACTAGTACCTAACCTATTCCACACTCTCGTTTCAGCGTAACTCAACGTGGACCTCCAACTATCGCTATGTGGATTATCCCAAGTTTATCCTAACTGGTTTGGATTGATTCCCCCAAGTTTTCCCCTACACTCCACATGGATGGTCCTAAGACATTCGGATTTATTCTTCTGTTACAGACCCAAGACTGGTTTCGACTCAACTTTATTTGAACTTTGCCGTCTGCGATGTTGCTAGTTGAAAGAGGGGGTGGAGCCTGTTCACTGGGAATAATATACCTCCTACTGTTTTTTGATTGGTTCTTATTATCACTTTCTTTACTGCTATGGAGTTTTAGTAAAGAGAGATATGCAAAATACTCGCCTCCTGTCTTTATTAAAATTAAGATTATTAGTACACTAAAGCTAGCATAATCTTCAACTATACACAAGTATTATGTGCGCAGAGTGATAATAGCTGTTAACTTGGCTATTTGGATGGATGTGCCCCTAGTGGCTGTCAGAGTGACAGACAAAAGAGCCATAAATAACCCTGTAAAGTTAACACTGCTGTTCCTGCAAAATGGCAATATTTTACACTGCTAGTTTAAACCACCAGGGACATGACACCCACTTTTACATGACACTTCATTGAGACAAAGTGGTCTGGGTGTCTATATTGTCCCTTTAACTTAGATTTACTACACTTTGGCAATGCCTAACAATCTGCTCCACTAGGTGGCAACCTTTCTTTAAAATAAAAAAATAAAAATAATGAATAAAATCAATCTTAAAACATAACTGTAAAATGAATCTTTATAACAGTATTGTATATACAGAAAATATTGATTGTTCTATACTGATGTAGTCCTGAAAAAATAATCTTCTCTTACTATTCTTTTTGTCATGAATTTCTTCATTTAGAGGACTCACATTGAACAAACAGTAGATCTATCAGTCCTCCCATTCAGTATATTAAAGTAATTGTAAGTGTATTTATGCATTGTAAATGTACAAGTAGCTGTTATTAAACACTGCTCTGAATCACTTCATATTAACATTAGAAAAGTATATTGCTTCTTACATTTCAGCTGGAGATGGAGGCTTGTTTGAGATTTCTCAGATGCTTCATGGTTAATGTGAAAGATTCAAAAATGAATTTCATAATCGCTATTATTAGACACACGTTGGTTTTCATGCACAGTCTGTCCACTTGAACACGGTGCCAAAACGGAATAAAGAATTTTGAGAGAAGTGGTTTTAACTGATCTGTACAAATAGCTTTTGCATGTGCATTAACATGGTATGTGCTTGAGATTCATCAAGGTTGCATTGTCTACACTTCGGGGCATTTTTTATCTTGTTTTATTCAATAAATACAATGGACTGTATATTTTGCACTTTTTTCCTTTCCTCTTGTTTGTTATTCACAAAGAAATGAATACGGGAGCTGAAAACAATAGAGAATATAATAGATAATAAAACTACTTCTTATAAATGTTTTATACAGAACAATTTGCTCTTTATTTATTTTAACTTGCAATGCATCATACATTCATTTTAAATAGATATTGCACATGTATGTTAATTGCCTTTTATATCCCACTTCATTTTAGAATTTCAATGAGAAATATATCATATTATAATGAATAATTTTATATAAATATTACATCTTTAATTGGATTTGCAACACTTTTCCCTGTGTTATTTTTATAAATTGATTTGTGCACCATCATTATGATCTCCAGTGGCTTTGAGTAGAAGCTTGTGCTCCATTCACTGAAGTCTGAGCTCCTGCATGCACATTATAATTTGTGATAGGAATATAACATCATTCAGAGATTTGATGGTCAATGAATTATGGGTATCACTGTGAGGATATGCCGTCACTGCCTTCTCAAAACTCACTTCAAATTTAATGATATGTTGCAAACAACAAATGCAAATTACCATAAAGACAAAATGAAGGTGATCACTGTTAGTGTCCAAAAGGTAGATCCCCAGATGGTTTAAAACTTCAGCTTTCATGGTGCTTTGTCATTTTAAAGGCATTCTTAATGCATGCAAAGCATCATGGGAGCTGTATTTGTACAACATCTGGGGATCTAATGTGGTTGAAGCAAGCATTGCCAGTATATGCTTGGAGTTTCCCTATGTCTGTTCTGGCTATTATATTTCATGCACCTTCTTTATCTCTTCTGACACACTAGATTAGAGATATATTGGTAGCTCAAGTACAAGAAAATGTCTCATAAAAGCAAAACAAATTATGTAAAAATAGAGTCACAATTTGTCACGATTACCAGGAGAACCCAAACACACAGACAGATCACAGACAGAATGGCCTGACTATGCAAAAGAGATAGAGTAGTCAGGGTACAAGCCGAGGTCAAGGACAACAGAGAGACTGAATATGGAAGGACAAGTCGAGGTCAAGGATCACAGAAAACAGAGTAAACAAGAAATTAGTCAAAGTCAGTAACCAGAGAATGAACCTCAATACAAATGCGCTATTGGGCTATGAAAGACCACAACTGGGCACTGAGGCAAGGGGAAGGTAATCTTATATTCACACAGGGTGTGTCTGATTGGCTAACTTCCAATTAGTGTTAATTGCAACACATGGGAGGTGACTTTTCCCTCTCTTGTGATCAGTGAGGTCATCACTGTGTGCTGGGTCACATGACCGGGTCTAAAACACAGATAAGGAAGCTGCCTTGGAGCGTGCAGTGTCAGAAACACTGTCAGGTTGGTGAGTGGCAGCAGGGACAGCCACAAGCCATGGACAGTAACCGGAAGATGCTGCTCGTGGTGATGGGGTGTCACGGTAATATACCCCAACACGCAGGAATAGTCCAGATAGTCAAGAGACAAGAAAACAGGACTCGTCTTACCTGACCTTAGAATGGCCGGACTTAGACGAGTACAAGAAAAGACAGAGTCCAGAACAAGCCGAGGTCAAGGGAACGGAGAGACAGCGTAAAGTAGAACAAGCCGGGGACTGGTACACAGGAGGACAAACCAGCGGATAAACAAGCAAGGATAAAGAGATAACGGAGTCAGGAACAAAGCCAAGGTCAAGCACCAAAAAAACAACTGAACGATACAAGCACTAAAGGGAACTGAACGGAAACCACGATAGGGCAAGGTGCAAAGGAAACAGGTGAGTATAAATACCCTAATGTTCACTTTGATTGGCCCCTGTCATATCCACGTCCCCAAAACGTGAGTGTATGGGGAACGTGGCATGACAGGGGCCAATGGGAGACTGATTCTAATTTTGTCTCCCACTGTCCCTTTAAGAGCGCGCCCGAGACGCGCGGCGCACTCTTAGTGTCAGGTGGGACACGTGACCGCTTCTCGCGGTCACTGCCTGCCTTCCTGATCTCGTCGTTGGATGAGCCGCGCGCGGCTCGTGCAGGAGCAGGACCGCGCGCGGCGAGAAGAGAGGACCCCGGCCGGCCCCTGGAGAGGGTAAGTACTGCTACAGTACCCCCCCTGAAGACACGTCCACCAGGCGGGGAGGAGCAGGCCTAGCAGGAAAGCGAGCGTGGAAAGAACGCACAAGGCGAGGAGCGTGAACGGCGCCTGCGGAAATCCAACTGCGTTCCTCAGGCCCATAGCCCTTCCAATGTACCAGATATTGGAGGCGACCCCGAAGAAAACGAGAGTCGAGTATAGCAGCCACTTCAAATTCCTCATGGCCCTCCACAGAAACTGGAGGGGGAGGAGGAACATGCCGAGTATAACGGTTGCACAGGAGGGGTTTTAACAAGGAGGTATGAAACACGTTAGGAATGCGTAGATTCCTAGGAAGATCCAAGGCATACGAAACAGGATTAACCACATGCAAGATACAAAAAGGACCAATAAAACGAGGAGCCAACTTCATAGAAGGCACACGAAGACGAATATTGCGAGTAGAAAGCCAAACCCGGTCCCCCACAGCATAGGATGGAGCCGCCCTGCGATGCTTGTCTGCCTGAACCTTCTGGCGAGCAGGGGAATCCACCAAAGAACACTGAACCTGCTCCCAAGTATTACGTAAACCAGCCAAATGTTCATCCAGAGCTGGCATGCCCTGTAAGGAGAATGCAGCTGGAAGAACCACGGGATGCCGGCCATAAACAACGTAAAAAGGGCTGTTACCGGAGGATTCATGAGCAGCGTTATTACGAGCAAACTCAGCCCAAGGAAGAAGGTCAGCCCAATTGTTCTGATGGTGGGACACGAAACAACGAAGATACTGCTCTAGAGATTGGTTGGCACGTTCAGCAGCTCCATTAGACTGGGGGTGGTAAGCGGAAGAAAACGAGAGAGAAATACCCATCTCTGAACAAAATGCTTTCCAGAATCTGGAGATAAACTAGGCTACCCCTATCGGACACGATCGAAGTGGGAATACCATGCAACCGAAACACCTCCCTGGCGAAGATAGAGGCAAGTTCCTTGGATGAGGGCAATTTGACAAGAGACACAAAATGAGCCATCTTAGAAAAACGATCCACTATCATCAGGATGACAGTTTAACCATTTGAAGGGGGTAATTCAACAATAAAATCCATGGATAGATTGGACCAAGGCCTCTCGGGTATGGGCAGCGGATGCAACAACCCACAAGGAACTCTGTGGGAGTACTTCATACTGGCACAAGTAGTACAGGCATTAACGTAATCGGTGACGTCCTTGCGTAAGGAAGCCCACCAGAAATATCTAGAAACTGCTGATAATGTTTTAGAAATATCAGGGTGTCCAGCAGTTCTTGTGTCATGATACAATGACATAATGTCCCGTCCCTTGGGGATATCAACGAACAGTTTATCAGCAGGCCTCTCTCCAGGAGCCATGTTTTGTTTAGTCTGTATAGCTTGTAAGAGGGAAGAAGAAATAGAGAGAACAGTAGTAGCTATTATTCTGTCGGAAGGAATGACAGGGGTAACATCAATTTCTGAATTGTAGTTTGCAGTAGTTTCGAATTGTCTGGAAAGAGCGTCAGCTTTAGTATTACGATCACCTGGTCTGTATGTGATTATGTAATTGAAATGAGACAAAAACAGAGACCACCTGGCCTGCCTAGAAGACAATCTTTTTGCTTCACTAAGGTAGGAGAGGTTTTTGTGATCCGTTAAAATGAGGATGGGATCCCTAGTGCCTTCTAGTAGATGTCTCCATTCCTTGAGCGCCAAAATGATAGCAAGGAGTTCGCGATTGCCCACATCATAATTATTTTCTGCTTTGGACATCTGTCTGGAAAAGAAGCCACAAGGGTGTAACGGCTTTTCAGGTGAATCTCTTTGAGACAAGACAGCACCTACCCCAATCTCAGAAGCATCAACTTCAAGAATAAAGGGTAGGGAAGGGACAGGATGCTGTAAAATAGGGGCAGAAGCGAATGAAGCCTTCAGGAATTCAAAAGTCTCAAGTGCTTCTGGTTTCCAGACATGAGTATTACCATCCTTTTTGGTCATTCTGGTTATAGGTGCTACAATGGCAGAAAACCCTTTAATAAAACGCCTATAATAATTTGAAAAACCCAGAAAACGCTGAATGGCTTTCAAACCCTGAGGTAGAGGCCATTCCATGATGGCAGAAAGTTTCTTGGGATCCATACGAAAACCCTTAGCAGAGATTATATAACCCAAGAACTGGACTTCTGATTGATCAAATGAAAATTTTTCGAGTTTGCAATAAAGACCGTTAACAAGAAGAGTTCTCAACAGTAATTTAACATGCATGTGATGAGTCTGTAAATCAGTAGAATAAATTAATATGTCGTCCAAAAATACTATTACGAATGTGTGTATGTACTGACGTAGGACATCATTAATAAATTCTTGAAAAACTGCTGGGGCGTTACAAAGGCCAAAGGGCATCACAGTATATTCGTAGTGACCACTCCTGGTATTGAATGCGGTTTTCCATTCGTGATCCTTTTTGATACGTATGAGATTGTAAGCACCCCTAAGGTCCAATTTAGTAAAAAACGTGGCATGTTTAAGCCTATCAAATAGTTCCGTGATCAAAGGTATGGGGTACGCATTTTTGACGGTGATTTTATTAAGGCCCCTATAGTCAATACAAGGCCTTAATTCGCCATCTTTCTTGGATACAAAGAAGAAACCAGCCACTGCCGGGAAGAGGATCTTCTTATAAATTTGTAAAGATTCCTTAATATATTCCTCCATAACAAGATTCTCCTGAGGAGACAAAGGATATATTCTCCCTTTGGGAGGCATAGTACCAGGTAGTAAATTAATAGCGCAGTCGTAAGGCCTGTGAGGTGGCAACTTTTCAGCCTCCCTTTTATCAAAAACAGATTTAAGAGACAAGTACTGAGGGGGTATAACAGTAGGCACGGGAGGAATATTAGTAGAATTCAAAGGGGTGATTTTAACAATACAAGACTCTTGGCAAGCATCACTCCAAGATACTATTTGTCCTGACTCCCAGTCAATAGTGGGATTATGAGTACGCAACCAAGGATACCCTAACACGAGGTGAGAGGAAGGAGAAGTAATGATCTGAAACCGAATGGTTTCAGAGTGTAACCCCCCTGTAGACATATGTAGTGGTACAGTTTCATGTGTGATAACTGGAGAGCATAATGGTCTACCATCTATGGCCTCAACGGCCAAGGGTGTCTCCTTCTCTCTGGTGGGTAAGTTATTCTCCTTAACAAAACTGGAATCTATAAAGTTTTCGGCCGCTCCGGAATCAACCAGGGCTAGTATATTCCCTGCTATGCAGTTACTACCAAGGTGCAGGGAAACAGGGAGAAGCAATTTATTAAGAGGCAAATTTGAGGACTCTGATGTCACACCCAAGGCCTGTCCTCTATACGGTCTTAGGTGCGATAGTTTTCCGGACGCACGGGACATTCTTGTCTCATATGGCCCCTCCTACCACAATAAAGACAAAGTCCCTCCTTTCTCCTATAAAGTTTTTCAGCGTCAGTCTGACCCTTTAGATCCCTTGGGAGTCTCAGCTCTAGGTGAATTAACGGGGACAAAGCGTCTATTTCTGGACTTGGTATATAACCTGTCACGGATCCTGTTATCTATATCGATGAGATAGTCAATAAGGTCCTCTAGGGGTACAGGGAGGTCCTTAGCTGCTACCTCAAAACCAGTCAAGTGGCCCATTGCGCCACCAAATCAGTTCACCATCCATGCCCACCTTTTTCTGGTTTTATAACGGATATTGATGTTATGCTAATCAGTAGCTCTTTGCCATACCCGCTCCTTCACGGCTCTGACTTTCAATGTTGTCAGAGCACAGGCTGAGAATCTCTGAGCCTGTGCTCTGACTCACTAACTGAGCGCCGGAACCACGAGGGAGAGGATATGATCTGACTGCACCTACTGCTGGTGCGCACCAGTGGACCACCAGCGAATCGTTTAAATTAAATATGCTGGTGTACCCAACTTGTGAGCTGTGTTGGCCGCCGGGCGCCTCTGTTGTCATGGCACCCTGCGTGACCGCACAGCTTGCCCACCCAAACGGCTGTTCCTGCTGACACACATTGATGTTACTACTTAGACATCCCTCAATATTAATACAGAGATGAGAGTAAACACCAATAAACTGTGGAAACAGAGCTGATCCCCCCAAATTTATAAAGGTTTGCTTAGAGGATTTATTCAAGATTAAATCATGCCTCTTCCTCTCTCCCCCATGCGCTGCTCTGTAGGCTGGGAGGAAGTGAAGAGTAATCACAGTCTCCCAGCACAACGCCATCTGAGGCTGCATGGGGAACAGCTGTTTAATGTAATGCTTGCAGGACGGCCAGCTTCCGCAGAACCTCTTTGTTTCCGTCTCTGCAAAGGGCTCTAGGCACTGCTTGTTGTGAGTGTGAGCCACTGTAAATTAGGGGCAGAGGGCACTTGCACTGCGGTCAAGACGGGTCTGGGCAGGAGGAGAGTGCAGTGCAATCAGTGCACTCCCCTCCTGTGGGTCACCAGTAGACTGGTGCACCTGCCCAGGATCAGAGCCGGTGCAAGGATTTTTGCCGCCCTAGCCAAAATATAAATTTGCCGCCCCCCCCCCCCCATGTGACATCACAATGCCCCACCCATATGATCTGCCATATGAACTAACGCCAGTGCTGCACACAGTGTGTGTTTACATTAAAAAGCCTGCAGGGACCAGCTATAGACACCAGAACCACTTCATTAAGCTATAGTGTCCCTTTAATGTGAGGTAAATTATAGATTAGTGTCACTAATAATATACTAGATTGCCTACTTACAATTAGATGAGGATGATGATGGGCTGCAGTTTGGCTCCACTGGTCTGGTGTAGAACAGGACCTCTGGAGGCTGTTTGCAACTGTGGTCACAAAATTCAACGTTCTGGGAGAATTGGAAGCAGCTCCATTTTTTGGGGGCCTCTTACACAGCTCAAGGTCTGGGCCCCAGTGCCTGACGGTGAGTATGCCCAAAAGGCCCACTCATAAGTCCACTTATATGTTCCACCCACCCATGAGCTCGCTCACAGGGAGTGGAGTGTGAAGGGGATGTGTTATGTGTTATCTCATATGTGTGCTTATGGTATGTAGTGTATAGGGATACCAGTTTGTGCAGGTGATGCAGTGTGTTTGTGTGTAGTGGAAGCGGTGTGTATTTGTGTATAAGGGATGTATTATGTGTTTTTGGTTGTGTGTGAGGGATGCATTGTGTGAATCTGTGTTTGTATGCATAAGGGATGCAAGGTGTGTGTCTGTATGTGTGTGCATTGAGTGTAAGAGATGCATTGTGTTTCTGTGTGTATGTAAGAAAAACAGTGTGTGTGTTTGCATGTGTGTGTAAGGGTTTGCATTGTATGTTTCTGTGTATGTGTGCAAATGATGCATTGTCTTTGTGTGTAAGGGTTGCATTGTGTGTGTGTGTGTAATGGATGCATTGTGTGTTTCTCTGTGTGTAAGGGAAGCATGTTCTGTTTCTGTGTATGTATAGGGATGCATTGTGTGTTTCTGTGTATGTATAGGGATGCATTGTGTGTTTCTGTGTATGTATAGGGGTGCATTGTGTGTGTGTGTGTGTGTGTGCGCGTAGTGTTAAAGAGCTCCCTGTCTTGCCCCCTGTCCTATAGAGCTGTCCCTTCTGTGCCTTAGAGCTCTCCCCTGCCCCTTAGTGGTCTCTCCTCTCCCCCACCCTCCCCTAGCAGTCTCTTCTCACACTCACCCACCCTCCCTGTGCTCTTCTCATCCCCCCTCCACCCTCCCTGTGTTCTTCTTACCCCCTCCTCCCTGTGTTCTTCTTACTCCCCCTTCTTCTTATTACTCCCCCCTTCTTCTTCTTAACCCTCCTACTTCTTCTTACCCCCTCTTCTTCTTCTTACCCCCTCTTCTTCTTCTTCTTACCCCCTCTTCTTCTTCTTACCCCCTCCTTCTTCTTCTTACTCCCCCCTCTTCTTCTTACTCCCCCCTCTTCTTCTTACTCCCCCCTCTTCTTCTTACTCCCCCTTCTTCTTACTCCCCCTTCTTCTTCTTACCCCCCTCTTTTTCTTATCTCCCCTCCTTCTTACTTCCCCCTTCTTATTATTACTCCCCCCTTATTCTTCTTAACCCTCCTACTTCTTCTTACCCCCTCTTCTTCTTCTTCTTACCCCCTCTTCTTCTTCTTACCCCCTCTTCTTCTTCTTACTCCCTCCTTCTTCTTCTTACCCCCTCCTTCTTCTTCTTACCCCCTCCTTCTTCTTCTTACTCCCCCCTCTTCTTCTTACTCCCCCCTCTTCTTCTTACTCCCCCTTCTTCTTACTCCCCCTTCTTCTTACTCCCCCTTCTTCTTCTTACCCCCCTCTTTTTCTTATCTCCCCTCCTTCTTACTTCCCCCTTCTTCTTACTCCCCCCTCTTATTATCCCCCTCCCCTCTTCTTACTCCCTCTCCTTACTCCCCCCTCCCCTCTTACTCCCCCCTCTTCTTACTCCCCCCTCCCCTCTTCTTCCTCCCCCTCCCCTCTTCTTCCTCCCCCCTCCCCTCTTCTTACCCCCCCTCTTCCTCTCCCCCCTCCCCTCTTCTTACTCTTCCCCCTCCCCTCTTCTTACTCTCCCCCTCCCCTCTTCTTACTCTCCCCCCTCTTCTTACTCTCCCCCCTCTTCTTACTCCCCCCCTCTTCTTACTCTCCCCCTCCCCTCTTCTTACTCTCCCCCCTTCTTACTCTCCCCCCTCTTCTTACTCCCCCCTCTTCTTACTCTCCCCCTCCCCTCTTCTTACTCTCCCCCCTCTTCTTACTCTCCCCCCTCTTCTTACTCCCCCCCTCTTCTTACTCTCCCCCTCCCCTCTTCTTACTCTCCCCCCTCTTCTTACTCTCCCCCCTCTTCTTACTCCCCCCCTCTTCTTACTCTCCCCCTCCCCTCTTCTTACTCTCCCCCCTCTTCTTACTGTCCCCCCCTCTTCTTACTGTCCCCCCCTCTTCTTACTCTCCCCCTCCCCTCTTTTTACTCTCCCCCCTCCCCTCTTTTTACTCTCCCCCTCCCCTCTTCTTACTCTCCCCCCTCTTCTTACTGTCCCCCCCTCATTTTACTCTCCCCCTCCCCTCTTTTTACTCTCCCCCTCCCCTCTTTTTACTCTCCCCCCTCCCCTATTTTTACTCTCCCCCCTTCTTACTCTCCCCCTCCCCTCTTCTTACTCTCCCCCCTCCCCTCTTCTTACTCTCCCCCCTCCCCTCTTTTTACTCTCCCCCCTCCCCTCTTCTTACTCTCCCCCCTCCCCTCTTTTTAATCTCCCCCTCCCCTCTTTTTACTCTCCCCCTCCCCTCTTTTTACTCTCCCCCCTCTTCTTACTCTCTCCCCCCCTCTTCTTACTCTCTCCCCCCCTCTTCTTACTCTCTCCCCCCTCTTCTTACTCTCCCCCCTCACCTCTTCTTACTCTCCCCCCCCTCTTCTTACTCTCCCCCCCTCTTATTACTCTCCCCCCCTCTTCTTACTCTCCCCTCCCCCTCTTCTTACTCTCCCCCCCTCCCCTCCCTTCTTTTTACTCTCCCCCCCCTCTTCTTACTCTTACCCCCTCCCCTGTAGGTGGCCGAGCTGCACTCCAGTCCGCGGTCCCGGCCGGAGTGATAGGAAGGTGCTCAGTGTGCACCTTCCTGTCAGTCCGGCCGGGTACAGGAAACAGAAACTCCGCGCGGAACAGGAGTTTCTGTTTCCTGTACCTGGCCGGACTGACAGGAAGTGCACACTCAGTGTGCACCTTCCCATCACTCCGGCCGGGACCGCGGACCGGAGTGCAGCTCGGCCACCTACAGGGGAGGGGAGGGAGGGAAAAGCAGCTGCAGCCGTCTGAGCGCTCTTTACAGAGCGCTCGGCGGCTGCAGTATTTAAAGGGCCGGCCCACCGCGGCCGGTCCTAAAATAATTTCGGGCGGCCTGGGGGGCAATTGCCTCCCTGCCCCCCGGCCCAGCCCGCCCCTGTGTCTAACAGAGCAATACCTACTTCTCATGTTTCAGTACTTTAACCCCTTAAGGACAGAGCTTCGGAAGCTTGTCTTTCACTTTATGACAACGGCATTTTTTGCTGTTTGCGTTCAACTGCAATTTGCATTTTACTAATTTATTGCACCGACGCATATTATATACCGTTTTTTAAAGGACAGAAAGGGCTTTAATTTGATGTAACATATATATACATAAATGCTTATTTATTATAAAAAAATACAGAAAAATGCAAAGAAAATGAAACATTTTGAGTTTTTTTTTACAGTTTTTGCAATAATAATGTGTGCACAATTAGTGCAGGTTTAAGAAAGTAATTAAAAATAAATTCATTTAGTTGTCCTGATTTACAGAATATATAATGTGTCTGGGATTTTACGTTTTTTTTCGTAGTTACAGGTCACAAAGCACAAGCAGTAAAATAAACTTTTAATGTGGAGCGATTTTAGAATTTGGTATGTTTGTCTTGTAAGCTTAATAGCCATAAAAGAAAACAAAATTGCCACACAAAAGTAGATATTTATATAAAGTAGACACCACAGGCTATTTACCTAAGGTTGTTTTGACACTTTCTACGTAGCCATTTTACCGCCAACCTCTGCTAAATATTGGAGTAAAATTGTGTTTTTTTGGGGGTTACACATGAGAAACTTATAACAAAGAACTTCTCATGTGTATTTTGTAAAGTTGGTGTGTGCTATTCCTGTACAAAGTTTTATTATGTGTTCAGTTACTTCTGCTGAGTACAACGGTACCCCCATTGTATGTCTTTGGCACTATTTCGTGAAGCTACAGTGCCATATAGGAGACCTGTCCTTTTCAGTATTCACAGTCGAATTTTGAGAGACAGATTTAATGAGCCTATGCTTCCATTTGGGGTGTTATAGTAGTTTGACTGTTCAAAAAACCCCAGAAAAGGCCTACCATTTGTAAAAGTAGACACCCCAGGGTATCTCATAAGGTGCATATTGTGCCTTAACATGCCCCCATTATTTCACCAATATATGCCAAAGTATGTGGTAAAAAATAATTGTGTGCATTTTTTACATACGGATTGCATTTTTGCTAGGCATTTTGTATATTTCATATGTGCCACTAAGTTCAAACCCCCCAAATTATGCTCAGCTAAGTCTTCTGAGTAAAAGGACACCCCCATTGTATGTCTTTGGCACTATTTCGTGAAGCTACAGTGCCATACAGGAGACCTGTCCTTTTCAGTATTCACAGTAGAATTTTGAGAGACGGATTTAATGAGCCTATGCTTCCATTTGGGGTATTATAACAGTTTGACTGTTCAAAAAAACCCACAAAGGCCTACCATTTGTAAAAGTAGATACTCCAGGGTATCTCATAATGTGCATATTGTGCCTAAGCATGCCCCCATTTTCCCACCAATATATGCCAAAGTATGTGGTAAAAAATTATTTTGGGCATTTTTTTTACATACGGATTGCATTTGTGCTGGGCATTTAGTATATTTCATATGTGCCACTAAGTTCAAAACCCCCAAATTATGCTCAGCTAAGTTTTATGAGTAAAAAGACACCCCCAGTGAATGTCTTTGGCACTATTTCATGAAGCTACAGTGCCATATAGGAGACCAAGCCATATCATTTTTTACCGACCTTTGAATTTTGACGCTGGGCCTATGTGCAATTTCCAAGCATCTTCGCAGTTTTAAATTCAAACTATCCCACAAAGGCCTACCATTTCTTAAAGTAGACACCCCAGGGTATTTCAAAAGGCATATTTTGAACCTTAGCGTGGGATAATTTTTCCGCTAGCTTGTACCAAGTGTAGTGGTAATAAGCGTTTTTTCTGCCTTTTTGACAAAGTGAGTTTGCACAGTATATTTTGCAAACCTTATGTGTACTACCACTGTATATTACTTCATATGTTGCTCAGCTATGTCTGCTGAGTACAAAAATACACCCGTATGTACCTTTGCCAGGTATATGTGGACATCGGAGGAGCACATTTGGGACACAGCCATTCCATTGTTTTCAAACTTTAAATTTTTACGCTATGCCCATGTCCCATTTTAGAGTATTTTACCAGGCTATATAATCCAAATACCCCATGAAGCCATACCATTTCTTAAAGTAGACACCCCAGGGTATTTCATAAGGCATATTTTGAACCTTGGCGTGGGATCATTTTTTCTCTAGTTTGTTCCAGGTGTAGTGGTAATGAGCGTTTTTAAATGTATTTTTAAACTTTTTAAAACTTTTTTTACTTTTTAAACTATTTTTTAAACTTTTGTTTTGCTTATTAATTTTTTTAAAGTTTCCTAAACTTTCTTAAAACTTTTTTTTACAGATTTAGCATTTTTCTAAGCTTTTTCTTTACCATTAACCCCTAACTAGCAGTAAGCAGCACTAACAGTAAAGTCCCCATTTTCCCATAACTCCCACCCACCCTAGCTAGCAAAATATTTAATTAAACAATATTTAAATTAGTCAATTAAATAAATTTAACCCCTGAGGGTTAAAAAATAAATAAAAGTTAATCGTCAGGGGTTAAAAAAAATTAGATCACAGTATAATACTGTGATCTGTATTTTGAACACTGTAGGCAGTGATCGACTGGCAGGGAAGGGGTTAAGTTTTATTTGGACTGGGTAAAGGGGGAGGTTCTTTTATTTTTTACTTAAACGTTATTAAAACTTTTTTTTTAACTTTTAAAGCTTATTTTAAAACTTTTTTTAACGTTAACCCCTAGTTAGCTTAACACTAAATCCCCCAATTCCTTACTAACTTCTACCCTCCCCAGCTAGCTAAATTTATAATTTTAAAATATTTAAATTAATTACTAAAATAAATTTAACCCCTGAGGGTTAAAAAAAAAAGAATTAACCCTCAGGGGTTAAAAAAAAGTCAGATCATTGTAAAATGAAATCCCTGCCAATTGATCACTGCAGTCAGTGATCAATTGGCAGGGAAGGGGTTAATTTTTTACTAAAATGGGTAAAGGGGGGTGGGTTTTTAATTTAACTTTTTTTTTTTTGACAGGGGGCAGGATCACTGATGATCCGTCTCCCTGCACTTCACAGTGAACCCGGAAGAGCAGGGAGGCGGAAGATGAGTATACTGAGCACATGTGCCCGCTCTGACATGCTGTCAGAGCGGGCACATGAGCTGGGACAGCCAGATCAGGTGCTCCCGGTCTGCCTCTAATACAGAGGCAGACCGGAGCACCATTAACCCTGCGATCGCCGCGATTGCGGGTATCTGGGGTTAATTTTAACAGCTGATGGACGAGGTCGGTCACTCGTCGTTAAGGGTTTCCCCTGAGTGACGGACCTCGTCCGTCACTCGTCATTAAGGGGTTAACCTATTAAGGACAGGTGCAATTGAACCAAAACAAAACCTAGCTATAGGTTTGTTTCACCATAATTTAAGGGTTTTTCTTTAAGTGACCTCGTACATACCATATATAATTTTTTAAATAACAGAAGTGGTTTTCATTTAACATCCTGTATCTATACCTAATACAACATTGTGTGTATAAATTAGTTTTTTTTTTTTAAACATATTTTTTTCACATGTTTGATTATAATAATTTTTACACATCCAGTGCAACTGATTAAAAAGAAGGGGATAGTATTATGGTAAGCATACAATTAGAATTAGTACAAGAATTGGGTGATTGGAATAGCTTTAGTGTGGGGGTTGGTATAGGGTTAGCTATACATATTATGCATTTAGCAGTCAGGATATTCTATATGAATCTAGATTAAGGTCCAAAAGTGTCACTAGGATTAAGCTGCTGGCCTGAACTAAGGAGATAGCTCAATTTGGACTGGCCCATGATCAGACCACGTGGAAGGGCCAATGTCCACCCTAATTAGGTGGGTTAGGCAGTCTTACTGAATAAACAAGTAGTGAATCTGGGAATACTGGCCATGGAGAGCAGAGTAGTGGGTGTAATTTCTGGTATTCAGGTTTATGAATGGCTTGCATACCTAGCTATCCAAAATTTTACATTTGTGACAGTTTCAAATATGCCAAGTGCATTATATATGATCAAACTCAGCCCACTTTGCAATCCAATGTTATTCAATTTTAAAAGCAGATATACCATTTTGCATTATGCTTATTTGTGCTGCAAAAAATGTGTGACAAGCCACCCAGTCACCATCCACATTTTAATGCTGCAATCTAATGTTATTCAATTTTAAAATCAGATACAGTATCTCACAAAAGTGAGTACACCCCTCACATTTTTGTGAAAATTTTATTATATCTTTTCATAAGACAACACTGAAGAAATTACACTCTGGTTCAATGTAAAGTAGTAAGTGTACAGTCTGTATAACAGTGTAAATGTGTTGTCCCCTCAAAATAACTCAACACACAGCCTACAGTCTAAACCTTTGGCAACAAAAGTGAGTACACCCCTAAGTGAAAAGCCATTTTCCTTCCCCGGTTTCATGTGACTCGTTAGTGTTACAAGGTATCAGGTGTGAATGGGGAGCAGCTGTGTTAAATTTGGTGTTATCACTCTCAAACTTTCTCATACTGGTCACTGGAAGTTCAACATGGCACCTCATGGCAAAGAACTCTGAGAATCTGAAAAAAAGAATTGTTGCTCTACACAAAGATGGCCTAGGCTATAAGCAGATTGCCAAGATCCTGCAAATGAGCTGCAGCACAGTGGGCAAGACCATACAGCGGTTTCACAGGACAGGTTCCACTCAAATAGGCCTTGCCATGGTCGACCAAAGAAGTTGAGTGCACGTGCTCAGCGTCATATCCAGAGGTTGTATTTAAGAAATAGATGTATGAGTGCTGCCAGCATTTCTGCAGAGGTTGAAGGGGTGGGGGGTTAGCCTGTCAGTGCTCAAACCATACAACGCACACTGCATCAAATTGGTCTGCATGGCTGTCAGAAGGAAGCCTCTTCTAAAGATGATGCACAAGAAAGCCTACAAACAGTTTGCTGAAGACAAGCAGACTAAGGACATGGATTACTGGAAGCATGTCCTGTGGTCTGATGAGACTAAGATAAACTTATTTGGTTCAGATGGTATCAAGCGTGTGTGGCGGCAGCCAGGTGAGGAGTACAAAGACAAGTGTGTCTTGTCTACAGTCAAGCATGGTGGTGGAAATTTAATGGTATGGGCCTGCATGAGTCCTGCCGGCACTGGGCAGCTACAGTTAATTGAGGGAACCATGAATGCCAACATGTACTGTGACATTCTGAAGCAGAGCATGATCCCCTCCCTTTGGAGATGGGCCGCGGGGCAGTATTCCAACATAATAACGACCCCAAACACACCTCCAAGATGACCACTGCCTTGCTAAAGAAGCTGAATATAAAGGTGATGGACTGACCAAGCATGTCTCCAGAACTAAACCCTATTGAGCATCTGTTGGGTATCCTCAAACAGAAGGTAGGGAGTGCAAGATCTCTAACATCCACCAGCTCCGTGATGTCGTCATGGAGGAGTGGAAGAGGACTCCAGTGGCAACCTGTGAAGCTATGGTGAACTCTATGCCCATGAGGGTTAAGGCAGTGCTGGAAAATAATGGTGGCCACACAAAATATTGATACTTTGGCCCAATTTGGACATTTCCACTTAGGGGTGTACTCACTTTTGTTGCCAACAGTTTAAACATTAATGACTGTGTATTGAGTTATTTTGAGGGGACAGCAAATTTACACTGTTATACAGGCTGTACACTTACTACTTTACATTGTAGCAGAGTGTAATTTCTTCATTGTTGTCACATGAAAAGATATAATAAAATATTTACAAAAATGTGAGGGGTGTACACACGTTTGTGAGATACTGCATACCATTTTGCATTATGCTTATTTGTGCTGCAAAAATTAATGTGTGACAAACCACCCAGTCACCATCCACATTTTAATGGTTGTTCCTTATGTTGTCCCCCAAAAGACTACTTTCACTACCCCTGGCTTACATCACCTTCCCCTCCAGGACTGACCTTTTCTGTGGTTTTAAACGGAGTCCAGACAGCCGCAAAGACTTCAGTGGGACTTACTCACAACTCTTCTGGAACTCCGGTCCGCGGATAGCCTTAACTCCTGACCAACTTTTACCCCGGTTTTCCACTGCTGCCTTCCAGTGACAAGAGAACTTTTTGGAGGGAAGGTGCTTTAGACTGTGTGGAACAATCATTCCCTGAGAACCAGGGAGAGCACCCCTTATTTCATTCACAGGAACTCCTGATATTTAACCCTCCAAAGCTCTAATTTATCTTGAACCCCTTTGGGCATGAACTTTGCGGCTGGTCAAAACATTACCCTGGTGGCAATTTGTCATTCTTCATGGAACTGGGCGCTATTTTGCCAACATGGCTGCTCGGATCAGAGCTATCCGGGGATGTATAATATGTATAATGTATAATTCTTCTGTGTTTTTATTATGTTTTGGGGTGTTTTTATGTTGTGCTCTCTGTATTTGGAAGATAATTAGTTTAGCAAGCAGCAGCAGCTCAATTATCTCCCAGGCACAGAAGCACCAGAGCGGGATCATTGTTCCATGTATAAGTTACTAAAAAAGATACATATCAGTTTTATGAATGGGGAGCAACTGATTAACTTAGAGTGTCAACTGACCTGCCAGGCAACACTCGCTGCATTCTGAAACTCAGAAGCCACATGCCACCTGAGGGACCTGGAGATCGGTGCCAGAGGCAACATTTGGGTATAAGCCATTAGAGAACAGTTTAACCCCTTAAGGTAAGAGAGTGCCAAGAGGTCTCCTGGCACCATAATAACATTTAGATTGAGTTATTATGGTGACCTGGGTGTCCCTTTAAGATGATCACAGATACCATAATATTATTATGGGTATTGAAAAATCAGCATTTCAGTTGACTCTTTCATTTCCCTTTTCATAAAAAAATAAAGATCTATATTTCAATTTAAATACTTACTTAAAAGCTTACTTTGCCTCCTTCTAAGGACACTAAATGTGGAGGAATTTGTTAGGGTTGGAGTGAAATCAGTGTCAAATTGAGTGCTAGATTACATAATATCACATAATAGAAAAACTATTATAATTAAAAACCAAAGCAACACATATATTTTAACCTCTTAAGGACGGCGGGTGTGCTACGCTGGGGGCTCTAAACAGCGGCGGGCGGCATAGCATAGGTACTTACCCGCTCACTGGTGTGGGATCATGATGGGGGACTTACATGGCATTCCAGGGAGTCCCTCTGCTGCCGATCCGGCCCTCCTTGGCCATGTGATCGTGAGGTCCTTGCGAGCACCTCACAATCACATGGACGAAATAGCCGTCCATAGCAGTAATTTCAATCTCTATGGTCTACATACCTTAGGTTAGTGGTCCCGCGAGGGCAACACCCATCCTCACTCACAAAGGTATACGCCCATCGGGCCAATCATAGCTAGCCGCCTTGCATAGTAACATAGAGAGGGCCTCACCTGTCACCCTTTTCTTTTTTCTCTTACAGTCACGAAGAGGTTGAAACCCTGCCACTACGTTCGGTGGCCACAAAATCCTCTTGCGCCAACGCATAGATAGAACCTCTCAAGCCACTGGGCATCTAGCAGGGCCTCACCAGTCACCAAACGTAGCATAATTGTTTTGCCACTTGGCATTAGTCAGTACCATGTCAAATATGCATAGATAATAATGGTAATCTTTATGTTCTTTAGTATGTCTCAAGAAGGTGGCGAGGAGCTATCTCTACCTAGCACTCTGGCTAGATCCGGCACTCCCTCACACAGAGGAGATATGGCTAGTCCAGCATCAATCAGATCCTGGACTATCCCTCGCATTACCACCGAGCTCAGGAAACGACAAATTCCATACCTAACTACCGCTAAGCGGAACTCTTCAATTTACTCCGCACATCATCAGATAATATGGAGGCAGGGGAAGGCCCAAGCAATGCTAATTCTGCAGATATTCATTTCATGTTATCGTCACTCATGACCTCCATGGGTAAAGTTAACGATAGATTGGAGAAACTGGAATCGGTCACTTTAGCCCTGACAACAGCCGGGCCTTCCTCCACAGTTCAATCAGTATCTACTGAAATTCACTTAGGTGGTTCAGTAACTACTTCTGATTCACAGGACGTTAACCCTGCGCACATGATACCAGCTCATATTAAAAAACATATCCTGGAAGGTAAAGATGTCAACCTAGCATCACTACTAAATGCCTCTTTTAGGATATTGTAGAGAATAAAACCGTATCGTATATGACGATGTATCAGTGGTGATAAGAGGTTAAACAGGAAACTGACCATCCCTGAGTTTGTGTTAGCCTTTGGCATTTATAGAGATGTTGTTTGCTCTGTTTTCCCTAATAGAAGGGAAGAATTTGAATTGTATATGCACAAGCTGGTAGACCTAGGCAACAAATACGGGGGTACAGCCTTTTACGATTATCACAGATCTTTTTCAGCCAAAATGTCTGGTGCTCTCTCACAATTCGGGAATAGGACCAATTGGAGCAAACTTGATACAGAAATTTTCTGCAGACACTTTGCCAGCTTGTACATCCTGTTCATCCTCTACTCATATGAAAATTTTTTGTCCCATCTCAGTGGAGGATCACCCCTATGCTCCTGTTCCTAGCACCTTTGGTAGATCAGAGAAAACGGCTAGGGACAAGTTAGGCTATCCCATTATTTTTCTTAGGAAATCACAAATCTGCAATAATTTCAATGTTGGTATGTGCAGTTTAAGTGCATGCAGGTTGTTGCACATTTATCTATTTATAAAATATTTTACCAGGAAAGATACATTGAGATTTCTCTCGTTTTCAAGTACGTCCTGGGTCCACAAAACATTGCATTGATACATTATGGTACAATAAAATGCAAAAACAATATTAATACACAATATATACAAAATTTAACATAGAACAGGTAGGAAATATATAATCAACCATGACACGTGCATTCTGTTTTAAGGTATGTAGAGAGGGATCATTTAAAGAACTTTAGACTTGGGGAAGATTTTAAAGTGGGAGGTCATTCCACAATTGCGGCGCTCTGTAGGAGAAGGAGGATATATGTTCTAAATGTTTCCGGGCACATGCTAAAACAATGTGTCCCAAAAAACTGTACCGCAAACCCTACTTAACGTATGTCAACATTAATACTTTGTCAGCTTTACTACTGATGTAGAATTATTACAAATCTTTATTGAACCTGTATTGAATTATTGTACTAACTCCATCTTAACCTCACATAATGACAGACCCTCCATTTTGTCCACATTACATGACAGAATTTCCCAGCAACATTTAGTGTAATGAATAGAGACTGTATTTTCTATAAAGACATAGCTGACTCCGGAATTATTGAATCTCCTGTAACATGCAACAAAGTATAACCAAGGCCAAGGCCATGAGAACGCCGGCCTAATGAAATGTTCTATTCATAAAAGAACCCTGCACCTGACCACGAGTCTGACATCACTAACTGCCCAAAATGACGCTCAAGCCCCCCTTCCCACCGAGTAAGCCTCATGCTGGGAGAGATGGCGCTTGAGCCATCTGTCCACACCCGTGTCCAGAACAATACCACCTCCCGGTGGGAGGACACCTAGTTAACCACTTAGTTTTTGATCCAATTAATAATATTGATGGGTGGACACTGACATAGTCACTTAACATTTAATCCAATTAATGATGTTTATTTGTTATTATCTGATATTCAATGATGATGTCATTTTGCCTTTAAAAGGGTCTGCATACCCGTTTTTTAACCAGATGCTAATAAATTTCCTCGAAGTTATTTTAACCTGAACTCCGTGTGTCAGTCTGAATTACTTCTGCGTATACGCAATTTAATCATCTCAAATTTGGACAGGAACAGATAGACATTTAAACATTTTTGTTTATTTCTAAATTAATCTACATCAATTTGGCGTCCAGAACGTGGGGCACCGGGCTATGGCCTCTGGCCGGTAAGCCGTCCTAAGGAAGACGCTGTTGAACGGAGGAATCCGGGGGGAAGGAAAGGGAGACTGATCACCTCCGATTACATGGTAGAGACTTCTGCAGAGCCACCGGTATGTTCCGGCCCCTTTGATTGACCCGTCCACGTGTCTGTGACTGCTTCCCGGGAGGACATCAAAGACAGGTAATATCTTGCCCGGTGTCTTGTTACTCACTTGTTTACCTGCATTTAGTCTATCTGTTGCCTGGGTGTGTTTGTATTGGCCTGTTTTAGTTTAAGTGCCCGGGTAGAGTGTTTATCTGTTTACCCCTTTTGGGATAAAGGGGGGTGGACCTGGGGGTGTTTGCCTGGGGTCCTCTGTTTGCCTGTTTACTCCTTTTAGGAACCACGTGGCTGTGGTTGTAAGGAAAAAGGGGGGTGGACCTGTGGAAGTTTTCCTGGGGGTCTTCTTTGCCTGTTTACCCCTTTTAGGAGCCTCGTGGCTGTGGCTGTAAGGAAAAAGAGGAGGGGGGAGTCTGTGGAGGGGTGTAGACTCATTGCTTCCTGGGGATTCCCCATGGTGTCACTTTGATAGCCTAGCTAGCCTCATTGTGCACATAACTCTGCTTGCAGAGAGGTGGTAACCTCCAGCTTCGAGCGCTGAGTGTCAGGGTACCTGTAGTCTCTACCTCAGAGGAGGTGAGAGACTTAGACGTTTATCCTCCCAGAGGGGTTGTTTCTTCCGTTCCTCGCGGTTCTCTCGGCCATTTACAAGCCGACCGCGAGGGATCCACTTCCTTATATGACGCGACGCTCAGTAGTCAACGTCATGACGCCAACCCGGGTCGACCTGTCAGTCAAGTCCCGAGCACTAATCAGGACTCGTCGGGGGCGTGATTACCCTCTAGAATCAAGGTATAAAGTAAGGCTTTCGGCATCTGCTCATTGCCCTGTCGTGGTTCTAGCCTGTCTAGTCACTCAGTGCTCTTGTATTCTAGTTGTCTCTTTGGTTCTGACCCGGCTTGTTTGTACTACCCTGTTTATCTCTGTTACCTTTGACTCGGCTTGTCTCTCGCTTACCTGTCCTCTCGTTCCCTCGACCTCGGCTTGTTCCTAGACCATTCTCTACTTACTCCTTACGTTAAGTCCGGCCATTCTAAGGTCCGGTATACGTACCTACCACCTGTTTGTACTCTGCGTGTTGGATCCCTGTCCCGATCCTGACATTACGACAGGGCCAATGGATCCTGCAGGTACAAACACTCAGGTTGGTCCTTCTGACTCTAGGTTCGACGCCATGGATCACAGAATGGACCAGATGGCTCTAGCACTACAGGCGTTACTATCTCGTTCTGGTAATCAACCAGAGGAGACGCGTAATACTTCTATCTCTCCTGTGAGTTCAGGTCTAGAGGTAGCCACTGTAGGTGCTTCTTCCCGTATCACTCCACCTGTACGTTATGGTGGTTCTCCAGAGAAGTGTCGTGGTTTCTTAAACCAAATAGGTATCCATTTCGAATTACAACCCCGCTCCTATCCTACAGATAGGGCGAAGGTTGGATTTATTATCACATTACTTGTTGAGAAAGCTTTGAGATGGGCCAATCCATTGTGGGAAAATGATAATCCGTTAGTATATAATTATAATGCCTTTGTAGCTGCTTTCAGAAGAACTTTTGACCCTCCAGGTAGAAAGGTCAATGCAGCTAGATTACTGTTGCGCCTTAGACAAGAAAACCGAACACTTGTGGATTATGCACTAGAGTTCAGGTCCTTGGCGGCAGAGGTTAAGTGGAATGAACAGGCTTATATAGATGTATTTTTAAACGGGTTATCAGACATAATCCGTGACGAGGTTGCTACTAGAGAGCTTCCTGAGAATTTGGAGGATTTAATTTCTTTTATTTCTCGCATTGACGAACGTTTTAGAGAGAGGCAGAACACTCGAGAGAGAAACCGTAGACCTTCCTTTAAACTAGCTCCTTCATTTCAAAGTTCTGAATCCACAACCTCACTTTTTTCCAGAACCTATGCAGATAGGCAATACTCGCCTCTCAGAAGAGGAGAGACAGTACAGGAGAACGCTCGCACCTAAGTTTCTCTAGAGGACAGGCCTTGGGTGTTTCTATTTTGGCCTCTAATCTTAATTATAAAGATCACAGGCTTCTGCTACCCGTTTCTTTAACTTGGGAGAAGGGAGTACTAGAAACTATGGCATAGATAGATTCCGGAGCTGCTGAGAGCTTTATCGACCAAGTTTTTGTTACCAAACACGCTATCCCATCCCAGTTAAGGGAGACACCCTTGGCCGTTGAGGCCATAGATGGTAGACCTTTAGTTGAGCCTGTAATTTTCCGTGAAACCATACCCGTTAAATTAACTGTTGGTATCTTACACGAGGAAGACATATCTTTATTGCTTATTTCTTCTCCTTCTGTTCCCATAGTCCTGGGGTACCCTTGGTTAAAAAAACATAACCCTATTATTGATTGGGAATTAGGGGAGATAATCTCATGGGGTCAGGGTTGTCAGGACAGGTGCTTACGGACAGTGTCACCGCTTTGCGCAGTTAACACACCGATTAATTCTACCTACTCTACAGAGGTACAAATACCGCCTCTGTACCTGGATTTAAAGGCAGTATTTGACAAAAAGAATGCTGATACTTTACCTCCACACAGGTCTTTTGATTGTAAGATTAATCTACTACCTGGTACTATGCCCCCCAGGGGTAATGTATATCCTTTGTCCACTAAAGAGAACTTAGTCTTAGAGGAGTATATTCGTGAGAACCTTGAAAAAGGATTCATTAGGAGATCCTCCTCTCCTGCCGGGGCTGGGGTTTTTTTTGTTAAAAAGAAGGATGGTACACTAAGACCTTGCATTGATTATCGAGGTTTGAACAAAATAACCATTAGAAATGCCTACCCAATTCCTTTGATTACCGAGCTCTTTGATTGTCTAAAAGGCTCCAAGATTTTCACCAAGTTAGATCTCAGAGGGGCGTATAACTTGGTGAGAATTCAGCAGGGACACGAGTGGATGACGGCGTTCAATACCCGTTATGGGCACTATGAATACACAGTAATGCCTTTTGGCCTCTGTAATGCACCGGCAGTATTTCAGGACCTGATCAATGAAGTTCTTAGGGAATTTCAACATGACTGCGTTATTGTATATCTGGATGATATACTTATACACTCTAGAGAGATTGAGACTCACCACAGACAAGTCAGAAGGGTATTGCGCAAGCTTCTTCAACATGGCCTGTACTGCAAATTGGAGAAATGCAGCTTTGACCAATCCCAGATAAACTTTCTTGGTTATGTGATTTCTGGGGAAGGGTTTAAGATGGACCCGGATAAGCTCCAGTCCATTTTGGATTGGCCTTTACCCAGGGGCCTCAAGGCCATTCAGAGGTTTATTGGATTCTCCAACTATTATAGGCGCTTCATTAAGGGTTACTCTTCAATTATAGCTCCTATTACCAATATGACCAGACAGGGGGCTGACACTAAGAACTGGTCTACTTAAGCCCTTCTTGCCTTCAAAACACTCAAGGAACTGTTTGCTTCTGCACCAATTTTAGTTCACCCTGATACGACTCTGCCTTTCCTACTCGAGGTAGACGCCTCAGAGACAGGTATAGGTGCTATCCTGTCCCAAAGGTTAGGTGTGGATAAGCCCTTACATCCATGTGGTTTTTTTTCCAAGAAACTATCAGGCCCTGAGAGCAGATATGACATTGGTGACAGGGAACTACTAGCAGTTATCATGGCTTTAAAGGAGTGGAGACATTTATTGGAGGGCACCTTACATCCTGTTACTATTTTGACAGACCACAAGAACCTGTCCTATATTGGGGAGGCCAAGCGCTTGTCCTCCAGGCAAGCTCGTTGGTCTTTATTCCTCACGCATTTCAATTACGTGCTCACTTATAGACCTGGTTCTAAGAATTCTAAAGCCGATGCTTTGTCTCGACAATATGAACCTTCTGCGATATCTGAGCCGGTCTTGTCTTCTATAGTACCCAGGTGCAATATTATCGCCAACACGAGTCTTAAGATTCACTCTCCGTTGCTTGGTCAGATCATGAAGTTGCAGCATCTGGCGCCTAGACAGACTCCTGGGGCAAGGCATTTCGTTCCTCCTGAACTCCAACTGGAACTCTTACAGTGTTTTCACAACAGTAAGGCGGCTGGGCATCCGGGTATTCGCAAGACATGTTCCTTGATCTCTAAAGATTTCTGGTGGCCTTCTTTACGGAAGGATATTAGGGATTTCATCGGAGCATGTGAGGTCTGTATGAAGACTAAGCAACCTCATACGCTTCCATGTGGGTTGTTACATCCCTTGAACATTCCAGAGAGACCATGGTCCTGTTTGGCTATGGACTTCATTGTAGATTTGCCTGTTTCTAAAAAACAGACTGTGATCCTCACGGTGGTTGATAGGTTTACTAAGATGGCTCATTTCGTGCCCTTAACTAAACTCCCGACTTCTCCTGAATTGGCGGAGATATTCGCGAGAGAGATTTTTTGCTTACATGGGATACCTTCCGAAATTGTTTCCGATAGAGGTTCCCAATTTGTTTCACGTTTTTGGAGATCCTTCTGTTCTCAACTAGGCATCAAATTGAATTTTTCTTCTGCCTATCACCCTCAGTCTAACGGAGCTGCTGAACGTACCAATCAAAAGATTGAACAATATTTGCGTTGTTTTGTTTCTGAACACCAGGACGATTGGGTCGGTTTGATTCCTTGGGCGGAGTTTGCACACAATAATCTCGTTTGTGATTCTACTCGTTCCAGTCCCTTCTTCATGAATTATGGCTTTCATCCTTCCATTCTTCCCTCGGTTTCTCCTTCCCAAGGGGTACCGTCGGTTGATGTTCATGTTGCCAATTTGAGGAAGTTGTGGGATCAGACTCGACAAATTCTCCTACATAATTCCATGTTGTTCAAGAAACACGCTGATAAGCACAGAAGGGCGGCTCCGGTTTTTGTTCCAGGTGATAGGGTATGGTTGAGTACTAGAAACATTCGTTTGAAGGTTCCTTCTATGAAATTCGCTCCTCGTTACATTGGCCCTTACAGGGTTCTGACTCGAATTAACCCAGTTGCGTATCGCCTAGCTCTTCCAGCTGCCTTACGCATTCCTAACTCCTTTCATGTTTCTTTACTGAAACCGCTAGTCTGTAACAGATTTTCCTCCACTATATCCTCTCCTCGCTCTGTTCAGGTTGAGGGTCAGGAGGAGTATGAAATCAACTCCATCATCGATTCTCGAATCTCCCGGGGGAAGTTACAATATCTTATTGACTGGAAGGGATATGGTCCTGAGGAGAGGACTTGGGTACCTCAGGAGGATGTACATGCTCCTCGCCTCCGCAGGGCTTTTCACTCCCGTTTTCCATCTCGTCCCGGTTCCTTCCGCCCGGTGGGCGTTTCTGAGAGGGGGGGTACTGTCAGGGTACCTGTAGTCTCTACCTCAGAGGAGGTGAGAGACTTAGACGTTTATCCTCCCAGAGGGGTTGTTTCTTCCGTTCCTCGCGGTTCTCTCGGCCATTTACAAGCCGACCGCGAGGGATCCACTTCCTTATATGACGCGACGCTCAGTAGTCGACGTCATGACGCCAACCCGGGTCGACCTTTCAGTCAAGTCCCGAGCACTAATCAGGACTCGTCGGGGGCGTGATTACCCTCTAGAATCAAGGTATAAAGTAAGGCTTTCGGCATCTGCTCATTGCCCTGTCGTGGTTCTAGCCTGTCTAGTCACTCAGTGCTCTTGTATTCTAGTTGTCTCTTTGGTTCTGACCCGGCTTGTTTGTACTACCCTGTTTATCTCTGTTACCCTTTGACTCGGCTTGTCTCTCGCTTACCTGTCCTCTCGTTCCCTCGACCTCGGCTTGTTCCTAGACCATTCTCTACTTACTCCTTACGTTAAGTCCGGCCATTCTAAGGTTCGGTATACGTACCTACCACCTGTTTGTACTCTGTGTGTTGGATCCCTGTCCCGATCCTGACACTGAGGCTGGTGGAATTCCAATTTTTATTTGTGGCGGGCGGATTCAAGCAGGCATTGCTTGTCTCCAGCACCACGTGGTAGTGAGACTTACGGGTGGGTCCGTAGGGGCGCTATGGGAGTGAGGATAGAGGTGGCCACACTTAGTGGACTGCTGTAACGAGGGAGGCTATACAGGATTCGGGTCGGAGAGGATTGCTGTTTCCTGTGGCCGCTGGTAGTGAGACTTACGAAAGTCGTTCTCCGAGCGGGGACACTACGAGGTTGAGGGAGGTGACTTTGGTCACACGAGTAAAGGAAAGGGATTACTGTTGATTTTATTTTGAACTGTGATGCATGCACTGTATTTCAATTGAATTGTTGTGTTTTTGTTTAATTGGGAGTCATTCAAACTCCTGTGTCTGTCTCTAAAATTTCACCTTACTTTTTACTTTTCCTATACTTCCTGTATTATTTACTCTATCCACTCCTATTTCTCTTGTAAGAGAAGTGATTGGTCACACACTTCTCACCCCGCTCCAATCCGTGACTACCACCTCGGGTAGGCGGATTTAGTGACTGGTCTACGTTTTGGGAAGACGCACTTGAGGGGGACCCACCCTTCTTGAGTGGCAGTCGAGCATTGTAGACGTTCTGTTTCATTTTTTCTTTCCCTATATCTGGGGGGGGATATGGGACAGGAATTGAGTAAGCCCGGTAGGGGCTGGCTCGCATGTGATTTAGTTGAAGACAGAGAGGGTGAGGAGATGGTTAAAGGTGTTGAAAAGATTGCTAAAGTGTGTAAAATTGCTGTGCCTTCATGTGGTAGATTGCAGCCAGAAAGCTGGCATAGATTACTGGCAGAGAAGAAAGGCAAGCTTACAGATAATGATTTATTGCATACTGCTGAAGCGTGGTACAGAGTAGCGAAGGCTATTCAGCAGGAAGGTTGGGTTGAGGAAGAAATAAATCACAAAGGTGTGAAATTGTTTGTGTATCATAATAATTGTGTTGCTGGGGCATTCCCTCAGCCAGCGCCCCAAAATGGTGCCCAGGGGATGTCTATCCCCAAGGTTCAGTCAGCAATAAGTGACAGCCAGCTGACCATGTTCCCCTCTCCCAATCCTCCCATCACCCATCCCGTCATTTCCCCTGTTTGTCCAGTCCTGAATTCTGATGGATCATTATTCTCCCCATCATGATCCCTGACATTCCCATCATCCTCATCCATCCCTGCACTACCTTCTCTGCCTAATCCAAGCATTTCATCTGCCATTCCTTCTCTACATTCTCTCTCCGTCAATAATCCTACCCTCCCATCTGCATCCACCCAGTTCACTAACCCCTCCTCTCTTGCTACTGTCAATCCTACTACACCCACTCCGGCTCCTCCTACTACACCTGCCTCTGCTAATCCCTCTACGCTCTCTCCCTTTCCCACTCCTCCCACAGCCCAGGTTCCTACCCCTTCAGTTTCATATCCGTATCCCGGATGTCCCACCTCCTTCCCTAACCCCTGCCCAACTAATCCACCCTCCCCAGGTTCTGCCCAAAACTCTACCCAGTTGTCTTGGCCCTACCCCTTCCCTTACCCCTTGACCCTGCCCTATCCAAACCAAGCTTACTTCCCTTCCCAAGCCACTCCCCAGACCCCGGTCATGTCCAGTCCGGCACAGTCTGCCCCGGATGTGCCCACATCCAACATGGCCGCCACTTCTTCCCTTAACCCTAATGCAGTTTCCTTTCACGCCTCCAATATGGCGGCCCCCAGTCATCTAGCACCCCTGATTCCGGTACTTCCCGATGACTATTCACCCCAAGCTCATAACCCACTAGCCACCCCAGCATCTGGGAATCCCTCATTTCCCCCGGTTCTGACACCTCAGGTGGTCCCATTACGCAGAAGGGCCCAGACCACAGATGAGGATGAGGATGAAGAGGGATCCCAGGACTCAATGGAGATTGCGGGGCCCCCAGCCCCGCCGTTCTATTGATGATCCTTTTGGACATACAGGCCGGGGGGATCGGGCCCCTCCTAAATATGTTGCTTTTAATCCTACTCAAGCTAGTGCTCTAATGAAATCACTCCCTGACCCAGAAAAGCAACCTATGCCTTTTTACCGAGGGATAGTTCAGATTCAAAAGACTTATTCCGCAGCATGGCGTGATTTACTGAGCATTTGTGCTATTAAAGCCGGGGATGCATATTGGCCCAGCATGGCCCGCCACCTCAGTACAGATCTGCTTATAAGTGACATTGATTACCCCTCCGGAGTAACTTTTTGCAACTAATTAAAAGAATGGGCTAAGGACAAACTTGCAGATCAGGCTGCTGGCCTTACTGATATTATACAAGACAAAGGAGAATCAGTGGAAAGGTTTCATGCAAGACTGTTTCAAATGTTTACAGATTTGGGGTTTGATCTTACTGACAAGATTCATTCACAAATGCTGTCTGGTGCGTTTTTTCAAGGTGTTAAAGACTCCATAAGAAAGGGAATCATTGCTGCACGCCCTGAATATAAGGTGGTCCCACTGGATACCTTACTCTTAGTAGCCAGAGGTCTGGAATCTGCCCAGACCCCCAGAAGGTCCACCTCTGCTCCTCTCATGGTGTCCCGCTCCACCCCTGTCCCAAAGGGCACCAAACCTGAGGATGGACATTGCTTTAATTGTGGGGCTAAGGGACATTTCAGGAGTGATTGTCCAGAACCCAAGAAAGAACCCAAGAGGGTGCCCAAGCCTGCCCCTGCTCCCAAGGCCACAAAAACAGTTCCAATTGTTGAGGAACCAGATGATTAGGAAATTGGCAAGCCTGTGTCATTAACCCCTGTTATGGCAGTGTCTTCAGGGGATAAGGGGGGGCCACTTGCCACTGTGACTCTACCCATTGAAGGACAACCTACCACATTTCTTGTTGACACAGGTGCAGCCCGAAGTGTTCTAAGGGAACAAGACCTGCCAGATGCATCATTTCTGTCAAATATTGATGTCTCTTGTGTTGGAGTGGATGGCCAACCAAGACACAGTCCTTTAACAACTCCATTACGAGTTGGCAACTACCCTAGCTTGCTTGCTCGTTTTGTGGTATCCTCCACATGCCCAATTAACCTGTTAGGCGCTGATGTCCTCTCACGCCTGCAGGCATCTATCACCTTCACTCCAGATGGACAAGTAGAACTGTCTACTCCTCTATCTGAATCAGACACCTCAGCCTTGTGCTCCCTGCCTCTGATGCTGCATTTAGAAGAACCCCGTGGGGAAGCAAAGGAACAGAGGTCCAACTTTCCAGATATGTTAAAGACAAAGGTGCCTGCTAAATTATGGTCCTCAGGCCCAGAGGACATAGGTCACCTAAAAGTTCCACCTGTGGTGGTAAAGCTCATTCCAGGAGCAAAGTTACCAAGAAAACCACAATATCCTTTAAAACCAGCTCAAGCTGCAGCTATTTCAATTCAAATCAAAGCACTCTTGGAGAAGGGTGCTCTTGTGAAATGTGAATCAAAATGCAACACCCCATTATTTCCTGTGAAGAAGAAAACCCCAAAAGGCGAACCAGAGAAGTATAGAATGGTTCAGGACCTCCGTGCAGTCAATGAAGCAACGGTCCTGGACACCCCTATTGTGCCCAACCCACACACTCTGCTCTCTGGGGTTCCACCCTCAGCAAAATACTTCACAGTCATTGATTTGGCAAATGCCTTCTTCAGTGTACCACTGGATCCAATTTGCCAATACCTGTTTGCTTTCACACATGAAATGCAACAGTACACATGGACTGTCATGCCCCAAGGGGCACAAAACTCTCCAAGTCAGTTTGCAAAAGCCATGTGCTCTATCCTTGACCCATGGCAAGCAGACCACCCAGAAGTTGTCCTGCTCCAGTATGTGGATGATTTGCTACTCTGTGGAGATGACATACCCACAACTGAAGAATGTTCAATTAGTCTCCTTTGCTATTTAGCAGAACAAGGATGCAAAGCTTCACTTCTCAAGCTGCAATTCTGTCAACCTACAGTAATCTTCCTTGGTCATTGCCTATCTCAAGGTACCAGACATCTCACTCGGGACCGAGTCAGAGCAGTACTGGATATTCCACCTCCAAGGACTTCTAAATCTCTACATGCCTTCTTAGGCCTCATTTCCTACTGCAGAGCATGGATCCCAGAAGCCTCTCTGCTTATGCAACCACTCTATGATGCACTCAAGTCAGACCCATTCTGCCTGACTAATGAAGCACTGGACAATTTCCATACACTAAAACGTGCCATTGCATCTGCTCCTGCTCTGGGCCTACCAGACTACACCAAACCCTTCAAATTGTTTGTCTCTGAAAGACAAGGCCATGCTACAGGAGTCCTTACCCAAACAAATGACTTAAGAGGCCGTCAAAGGCCTATTGGCTTTTTCTCCTGCCAGCTGGATATCGTGGCCAGAGGGACCCCATCTTGCCTTAGGGCAGTTTTTGCAGCAAGAGAACTCATTGAGAGAACTGCAGACCTGGTCCTTGGCCACCCTCTAGTTGTCTTGGCCCCTCATGACATTTCTGCCATCATCAACCAAGTACAACTCAAACATGTGTCTCCTGCGAGACACCTACGCCTCCAATGTCATCTCCTGTTACCTGACAACATTACCATACAAAGATGTCAAGTTCTTAATCCGTCCACTCTTCTCCCACTACCTGAGGGAGGTATCCACTATGGGTTTATCATGGATGAAACCTACATCTACCTTCTTGCTGGTTCAATCAAGAGAATGCATCCTGATTTATCCTTTCATGATGGACAAGCTCCTCTCTGCGAGGGACCAGGATATGCCTTCTGTACCATGTGGTATAAGCCAAACAGCACTCCTGAGCCTTGCTATGAAGATGAGCTTTATCACCTAGTGGAGGTGAAACTCACTGCCCAAGACTTTTACTGTGACTCTGAAGGCAACAGCATGGCCTTGATTCAATTACCTTCAGAGCCCAAATACTTGTACCGTCATTGGGACACTGCCATTCCACATGTCCCTGTCACCAAGTTGAAAACAAAATCATGGAATGATCTTGGGCCCATGGCAAAATTATGGGCCACCATGGATGAATCACAGCTACAGGAAAACGGCATTGTCAAATACCCAACAACTGACCATCTTGAAGCATGGCCATGCCACTTCCTGGAAAATGAATTTCAAGATCTGGTCATAGTGAATGATTATGACCCAGAGACACCTCATGACTGTTTCGAACAAATGAAAATGGAGACAATACACTTACCAACTGTACATGAGAATCCATTAACAAATCCTGATTTTACCCTGTTTGTGGACGGTTCAAGGTATGCTGATGAAGAAGGAAAATACCACACAGGATATGCCGTGACCACAACAGATGAAGTTATCAAGTCATCATCTCTACCACCAGCAATGTCTGCACAAGAAGCTGAATTACAAGCCCTGACTTCAGCATGCAAAATTTCCGAAGGAAAACGTGCCAACATCTACACGGATTCAAGATCCGCTCTGGGTGTGGCACATGACTTCGGCCTCATTTGGAAGACAAGAGGATTTCTTACCACTGCCGGTACACCAGTCAAACACAGCTCTGCAATCAAGGAACTAATGGATGCCCTCCTACTCCCTGAAGAAGTGGCCGTCTTGAAAGTCAAGGCACATGGGAAGTTGGATACAGATGAAGCAAAGGGCAACCATTTGGCTGATCAGGCTGCTAAGCAAGCAGCAAAGAATTTGCAGGAAGTGGATGAAGAAGTGTCCGGACAAGAAGAAATCCCTATTTTTGCCTTGCAGACCCTTCCTACTGACCTAAGAATTTTGGGGGAACAGCAAGCTGCAATTACCCCCGAAGAAATCCAGAAATGGAAGAAGAAAGGAGCTGTCCTAAAGGACGGAATTTACTACAACAACTTTAGATTCTGCCTTCCTAAGAATTTATATCCAGCAGTTGTCCAATGGGCACATGGACCTGCACATCTGTCAAAAGACTTAATGGCCGCCCTCATACAAAAGTATTATGAAGCACCTGGAATCACAACATTGATCAACAGCTTCTGTAGGGCCTGTGTCATTTGTGCAAAATGCAACCCAGGGAAACCAACCAAGGTGCCCTTGAAACACCTGGCTAAGCCCATGTACCCATTCCAGAGAATTCAGATTGATCACATACAAATGCCAAAGAGTGGGCCCCATGAGTATGCACTAGTAATAGTGGACATGTTCTCAGGCTGGCCAGAAGCCTACCCAGTGGCCAATATCACTGCCAAGACAACAGCAAAACGTCTGCTTGCAGATATTGTATGTAGATTTGGACTTCCAGAAGTCATTGAAAGTGATCAGGGCCCAGCTTTTACAGCAACGGTGACTAAAGAAATTTGGACTGCTCTGGGAGTGACCCTAGCCTTTCACACCCCTTACCACCCACAAAGTAGTGGCAAAGTGGAACGCATGAACGGCACTCTAAAAGCCAGAATGTTAAAAATATCACAAGAAACAAAGATGCCCTGGCCAGAAAGCCTGTCAATAGCTTTATTCAGCGTTAGGCACACACCTAGAGGGAAGCACTCACTATCCCCATATGAGATTCTATTTGGGACTGCACCCAGACTAGGTTGTTATTATCCACAACAGTTGCAGCTTCAATCTGATGTTTTAGTAGACTATGTAACTGAACTTGCAAGTGCCTTGAACAAAATACATGCCCAAGTTTTCTCTTCAATTCCAGATCCCGATTTGGATACAGGTACCCACAACCTGCTTCCCGGAGATTGGGTTCTGGTCAAGAAATTTGTGCGGAAACATACCCTGGAACCAAGATTTGATGGACCATTCCAAGTTCTCCTGATCACCGCAACCTCCGTCAAATTGGCCGGCAGGCCACACTGGATCCACGCTTCCCATTGCAAGAAGACTCCTGCCCCAGAGGAAGCAGATACCGCACAACCATGTACTTCTGGTACATCATCTCCTTAATTAGTCTAATTAAGGCCCAGCAAGTAGCCATCACCAAAGATGTCAGTGGGTACACTTTCTGGTACAATTCATCATGTACCCGTGTGGCTACTTATACTTTTGATTACTGTGACATCGTAGAATGCCCATTCCCTACATCACAGATTCAGAATATCTATAGAGATATCCCTCATTCAAAGGACCCCTATGTTTGTGTAGTTGACAAACAATGGGGGCACAATTGTAACCATTGGGGGGCGGCGGGATGGAATGCCGGGCCTGCCTGGGGTTACAAACCAAAAAGTGCCTAATCTAAAGTAGATGATCATGGTAGATCCCTTCTCCAAAGAATGACTCTGAGAAAGCCTGGAGGAGGTATACCAATGAAATTAATCCTAAATATTGAGCATCCAAGTCCAACAGATGCAGACCAGTATGTAATGGGAATGTATTGGGAAAAGGGTTCCTATAACAAGTTAGGGCATTTCTACCTTAAAGATATGTGCAACTCTTCCGAGTGGCAAGGGACCACCCATATGGTCTCAAATCCATTAAAACCACACATCCAGTCCTTTAAGGACATGATGGCCATTGCTAACCCCACCTTTGAAGATACCATGGCCGCTGAAGCAGGTTTTAATGATGTTAATCTATGGTTAGAATGGATGAAATATAATGCCAACAAGCATAACAAAACCGCATGCTATGTGTGTGGCGGTGCCCGGCCTCACCTGGGCACCGTGCCTTCAACCTTGCCGGTAGATATAGAAGAATGTGTTTTGAGTCTTTTTGCCTATCACTACGATTTCAACAGGTCCATATGTAAAGCATGGACAGTAGAGTATCCTCTTCTAACCAAGGATGTCAAACCCCCAGATGGTGTTACAGTCTATAGAGGTAATTACACCTGTTATGCTAATTGAATAGAATAGCCTTAGACATGATTCTAGCCGAAAAAGGAGGGGTATGTAAAATTTTGCCCGACACCATGACATGTTGTACTTACATCCCAGAAAACACAGGCCCTAATGGTAAAGTTACCTTAGCTATAGAGAAATTAAATGAGCTCTCTGAAGAGTTAAAAAGCAATTCTGGGATAAAAGATCCCTGGGAAAGATGGTTTGGTTGGATGACAGGATGGCAAAAGGCTTTAATGCATATTGGTATAGCAATACTAATTTTTCTTTTTCTTTTTGCTCTTCTCGTTTGTTGTGTCCTCCCTTGTCTGAGAAAATCCCTCATGAAAACTGTAGACCAAGCGGCACCCACTTTCGCATATCTCGCAGTTGATGACCAAGATTTCCAAGATCTCAACTCACCCTGTATACCGCTGCAAACTATCCCTTTTATTGATAAAGTGCGAGAATTCTAGGTAGGGACCAGCTTTGGGACAGCATTTGTCTGTATGGGAAAGACTACCGTGTGGAGAAGTGATGGGTTAGCCATCGTGGGCCACCCCACGATGCGTTCGAGTGCCCTGCAGACGGATGAGTTAGCCTACTAGGGTCAGATGAAGGGACAGAATTGCACTTTGCAATAACACCTAGCTAGCGGCCACGGGGTTTCTGTGCCTTTGGGCTAACACGTCTTCTGATACTAACTAATAAAGTTTATCTTTTAGAATCTAACATTTCATAGGGGGGACTGATGTAGAATTATTACAAATCTTTATTGAACCTGTATTGAATTATTGTACTAACTCCATCTTAACCTCACATAATGACAGACCCTCCATTTTGTCCACATTACATGACAGAATTTCCCAGCAACATTTAGTGTAATGAATAGAGACTGTATTTTCTATAAAGACATAGCTGACTCCGGAATTATTGAATCTCCTGTAACATGCAACAAAGTATAACCAAGGCCAAGGCCATGAGAACGCCGGCCTAATGAAATGTTCTATTCATAAAAGAACCCTGCACCTGACCACGAGTCTGACATCACTAACTGCCCAAAATGACGCTCAAGCCCCCCTTCCCACCGAGTAAGCCTCATGCTGGGAGAGATGGCGCTTGAGCCATCTGTCCACACCCGTGTCCAGAACAATACCACCTCCCGGTGGGAGGACACCTAGTTAACCACTTAGTTTTTGATCCAATTAATAATATTGATGGGTGGACACTGACATAGTCACTTAACATTTAATCCAATTAATGATGTTTATTTGTTATTATCTGATATTCAATGATGATGTCATTTTGCCTTTAAAAGGGTCTGCATACCCGTTTTTTAACCAGATGCTAATAAATTTCCTCGAAGTTATTTTAACCTGAACTCCGTGTATCAGTCTGAATTACTTCTGCGTATACGCAATTTAATCATCTCAAATTTGGACAGGAACAGATAGACATTTAAACATTTTTGTTTATTTCTAAATTAATCTACATCACTATCAACACACCCTTCTAGATATCTGGTGGATTTCCTAATCTCAGAATTTTCAGAGGGATTCCATACAGGTATTATAAAACATGCCTTCAGGGAATCTAGAATGACAAAATTTGCAGTCAGCACAGCAGAATCCCACGTCCGTGAACACTCTCATTGCACAAGAATTTGCTGAGGGTTTCTTGTTATGGCCTTTCCAACCCCCACCATTTACTGCATGGAGGACAAACCCCATCGGTGTTGTCACAGGGAAAACCTCCCTTAAACAAAGACTGATCATTGACTTATCAGCACCCCACACCTCTGCAATTCCGATTCTCAACTCACTGATTCTCTCTGAGGAGTTTTCCCTACAGTGCGCCACCATTGACCATCCCATTACAGCTATCAATAAAGCAGGGGTAGAAGCTTTGTTAAGCAAGACTGATATAGTTAACACTTTTAAACTACTACCAATCCATCCCACACTTTGGCACCTACATGGCATTAAATGAGAAGGCAGCTACTATTTTTTTTCATGCTTAACTTTTGGGTCAAAAAGTAGCCCTAAAATCTTCGACATGTTTGCAGAGACTCTATGCTGGTTGTTACTAAACATATCCAGATGCCCCACAGTCATCCATTATTTAGATGACTTTTTTATGGTAGAAGAAAACATTTTTCCCCAAAGAAGCCTCAGGGAAGCCATTAGCCTTTTTGACTACTTAGGGATTCCAATATCCCCTAAGAAAACAGAAGGCCCGGACACTATCATCAAATTCCTAGGCATCCAACTAGATTCTATTTCCATGCAGGCAAACTTACCACAGGACAAGATAGGGAACATACTCACTTGCATTAATCACTATCTCCGTCTAGGTTCATGCAATCGTTAAGAGTAACAATCCCTATTAGGTTCCTTAGATTTTACTATGCACATCATTCCACAAGGCCACGCTTTTATCTCCAGATTGCTTTGTCTCTTCCCAAAATTTTATAATGATGAACATAGACTGACCCTGGATGACCAAGCCACGGCAGATCTAATTATGTGGCAGAATTTCTTAACCACGTGGAATGGTAAAAGCATGTTCCTCCCAGTTTAGTCTGAGAATTCACCAACTATTTGGTCAGACGCGGAATCTACCACGGGTTTTGCAGCAATCTATGGGAACGAATGGCTTTGGGGTAGCTAGCCTGCGGAAGTCCAGAATTTGCAAGGTTTTTCCACTACCTCAGCACTTTTTGAGACTTTCCCCATTGTGGCGGCAGCTGTGGTTTGGGGTCATTTATGGTCTGGGTTTGTCAGTTTGTTGCTACTCAGACAACCAAGCCACATGCCAGATTATTAACAAAGGCCACTCATCATCATTAACAATCCTGAGATTTCTCAGGAAACTAACCTTGTTAGTGGCATGTCACCAATTTTTCTTAGTGTGTCTTCATGTACCGGGTGTTTGTAATAGTGTAGCTGACAATTTATCTCGGTTTAAATTCCAGGCATTTCACCAAGCTCTACCCACAGCCACTCAAGCAGCCACAGCCGCCCCCTCGTTTCAAAATCGAATAATGGATTACATATACTTTTGCAACATAGCCGGGAATTATCACAACTGGCACTCTCGGCCAACACCGATGTCATGACTGCTGGTGTGGTCCAGCACGCAGAACTATGTAACATCTACATAGAAAGAAACAGAAAGGATAAAACATAAACTTGTTCTTAGAATGGCCGGACTAATATGTTAGCGACAGAGAATGGTTAAGGGATAGCCTAGGTCAAGGAAGCCAGAAATACACAAATACCGTTAAACAAGCCAAGTCAGGGGAACCAGATATCAGAGTAGTCAGGAATAGCCAAGGTCAAAATACCAGGAATAACAATAACAGCAAAGATAAACGCACTCTCAGGAACCAGGAAAGGAAACCACGACAGGGCAAGGTACTGGGGTACTTCAGGGATTTATATATCCCTGTCTAGACTGCAATTGGTCAGAGGGTGACCTCTGAGGGTGACCTCTGACCCCAGAACGTGCGTGTGCGTTGGCGTTGTGACGTCACACGCACATTCGTATAACCCTGGGGGGCAGAGTCATTGATGGCCACGACCGCATGGTCGGCGCCATCTTTGTTTTGGGTAAACTGCCCAGAAGATCCGGAGGAGGGGTTCCTGACTCGCCGCTGTGCAGGTAAGCTAAGCTTGTTGGTGTGATCGTGCCGTGACAGTACCCCCCACTGGAAGACCGCCCACCGGGCAGGTAGGAGCCGGCTTGTGAGGAAAGCAGTTGTGAAACGACCGGACAAGACGGGGAGCATCCCTTCCAGTCAACCAAATAAGACAAAACACCCCTAGAAATCTTGGAATCCAATATAGTGTGAACTTCGTATTCCTCTTGACCACCGACCACCAAAGGCGGAGGAGGAGCGACCAGTTTTGTGTATCGATTACAAGTGAGAGGCTTAAGCAGAGACACATGGAACATATTAGCAATTCTCATGTGCGCAGGGAGAGCCCAAAAATATGTCACGGGGTTAATATGTCGAAGGACACGAAAAGGCCCTATTTATCGAGGAGACAGTTTCATGGAAGGAACTTTGAGCTTAATATGACGCGTGGATAGCCAGACCCTGTCTCCCACTTGATAGACAAGATTGGCACAACGCCGCTTGTCGGCCTGGACTTTAGTACTTCTAGAGGCTGTCTGTAATGCCAAATGCACCGAAGCCCATGTGTCATGGACAGCAGCTAAACAGGCGTCCAAAGCAGGAAGATCAGTGCCCGAAAAATAAGAAGGCAATACAGTGGGGTGATAGCCATTATTTACAAAAAAGGGGGCTATGATTGGAGGATTCATGAGTCACATTATTCCTGGCAAATTCAGCCACAAGCAAGACTTCAGACCAGTTTGACTGATTGACATCAATAAAACAACGTAAATAGGATTCTAAAGACTGATTGGCCCTCTCAGCTGCACCATTGGTCTGAGGGTGATACAAAGAGGAAAAATAAAATTCTATGCCCAATTGCTTACAGAAAGCATGCCAAAACCTAGAAATAAATTGGGTACCTCTGTCGGAGACTTTATTTTTCGGCACCCCATGTAACCGAAAGATTTCTCTCAAGAATATTTGGACAAGATCTTGAGAAGATGGAGAGATCCACAATGATGTCCATGGCTAGATGGGTCCATGGAGCGTCTGGTATTGGAAGTGGCTGCAACAACCCAGGAGGAGTATTATGAGGGGCTTTAGAGACAGCACATATTCGACATGCCCCTACGTAATCTTTGACATCACCCCTAAGCATCGGCCACCAAAATTTCCTAGAAATGGCAGAGAGGGTTTTATGTATTCCAGGATGTCCGTCTGTCAGATTATCATGAAATAACCCAAGCACTTTTGTCCTTAATAATGGTGCAATGAACAGTTTGTCCAGTGGTCTCTCCACGGGTGCCTGAGTTTGGTCTGCTATTATTGCAGAAAGATAAGTCCTGCGCTCACTCCCATCACTGGGCGGCAGCAATGACTACAGTACACATCAGCCCCAATATATAGTAAAAACCAAAGAAAAACAAGTTACCTGCGCTCTCTCCTTTATCCCTATTTAAATCCCTGTTTAAATATCATCCAAAATTGCCACGAAAATCTTCCTTTTTGGATGATATTTAAACAGCAGCATACAGGATCCATATAGAGACATTGATAAAGACAATTAAGTCGAAACGCGTCTGTTCTCTGCATTTTTGTAAGCTTATTTTATACTTTGTTTTTATTGAATAAATTTACTATTTGATCGACTCTTTTGCTGCTGTGGCTTCTCCTA
The DNA here is from genome assembly GCF_036172605.1 of Pelobates fuscus. Classification (NCBI taxonomy): domain Eukaryota; kingdom Metazoa; phylum Chordata; class Amphibia; order Anura; family Pelobatidae; genus Pelobates; species Pelobates fuscus. Next base: position 342,901,699 of record NC_086317.1, on the reverse strand, counting down.
TCTCCGTGATCCATATGATTCCAGTGGTCCATTGTCATTCGTTTTTAGCCTTTTTAGGCACGCTTGGGCTTTCTATACAGAGCCTGGCATGGCTCTGGAATCTCTAAGTTGAACCAGTTATTCATCTATACTCATTTGTATTCTGGCAGTATACACTATGTTTTGTGTTATTGTTTTTTAGGTATTGCTTATGACCATCCTGCCATTCATGTATATGCAAAAGTATTTATTTATTTTATATTTATGGCTTGCTTGAAGGGTACACTCTCACTCTGTGTTTTTTTACACTGTGTTGTTGGTGCTATTTTTCTATTTGTATTAAGGTGTGGGGACAACACCTTTTTTCACCCTTTTTTCACCCTCTTGCTAAACACAAACACCACAAAAGTGTTAAAACAGCCCTGGTCCTTAACGTACAACATGGCCAAAACAGTACGGTCCTTAAGGGGTTAAGCTAAATTGTTTTGGTGACTATAGTGTGTCTTTAATCTGTATTTTGTGTTTGTGTGTCTGTCCATCTGTGTCTATGTGTGTGTCTGTAAGTAATTGTGAGTGTGCCAAGAGTAGTGTTGTCGCGAACCCGAAATTTTCGGTTCGCGAAGGGCGAACGCGAACTTCCGCAAATGTTCGCGAACCGGCGAACCGCGCGAACCGCCATTGACTTCAATGGGCAGGCGAATTTTAAAACCAACAGGGACTCTTTCTGGCCACAAAAGTGATGGAAAAGTTGTTTCAAGGGGACTAACACCTGGACTGTGGCATGCCGGAGGGGGATCCATGGCAAAACTCCCATGGAAAATTGCACAGTTGATGCAGAGTCTGCTTTTAATCCATAAAGGGCAGAAATCACCTAACATTGACACCTGTCCTCAAAGCCCTGCCCTGATACACACTGACACAGAGCAGAATAGAGACTGTTCACCGTCCACAGAGACCATGATACACACTGACACAGAGCAGAATAGGGACTGTTCCCCCTACATAGGGTCACTTGGCAGATATGGATTGACACCTGTCCTCAAAACCCCTGATACACACTGACACAGAGCAGAATAGGGACTGTTCCCCCTACATAGGGTCACTTGGCAGATATGGATTGACACCTGTCCTCAAAACCCCTGATACACACTGACACAGAGCAGAATAGGGACTGTTCCCCCTACATAGGGTCACTTGGCAGATATGGATTGACACCTGTCCTCAAAACCCCTGATACACACTGACACAGAGCAGAATAGGGACTGTTCCCCCTACATAGGGTCACTTGGCAGATATGGATTGACACCTGTCCTCAAAACCCCTGATACACACTGACACAGAGCAGAATAGGGACTGTTCCCCCTACATAGGGTCACTTGGCAGATATGGATTGACACCTGTCCTCAAAACCCCTGATACACACTGACACAGAGCAGAATAGGGACTGTTCCCCCTACATAGGGTCACTTGGCAGATAAGGATTGACACCTGTCCTCAAAACCCCTGATACACACTGACACCGAGCAGAATAGGGACTGTTCCCCCTACATAGGGTCACTTGGCAGATATGGATTGACACCTGTCCTCAAAACCCCTGATACACACTGACACAGAGCAGAATAGAGACTGTTCCCTGTCCACAGAGACCATGATACACACTGACACAGAGCAGAATAGGGACTGTTCCCCCTACATAGGGTCACTTGGCAGATATGGATTGACACCTGTCCTCAAAACCCCTGATACACACTGACACAGAGCAGAATAGAGACTGTTCCCTGTCCACAGAGACCATGATACACACTGACACAGAGCAGAATAGAGACTGTTCACCGTCCACAGAGACCATGATACACACTGACACAGAGCAGAATAGAGACTGTTCCCCGTCCACAGAGACCATGATACACACTGACACAGAGCAGAATAGAGACTTTCCCCCCTACATAGGGTCACTTGGCAGGTATGGATTGACACCTGTCCTCAAAGCCCCTGATACACACTGACACAGAGCAGAATAGGGACTGTTCCTCCTACATAGGGTCACTTGGCAGATATGGATTGACACCTGTACTCAAATCCCCTGATACACACTGACACAGAGCAGAATAGGGACTGTTCCCCCTACATAGGGTCACTTGGCAGATATGGATTGACACCTGTCCTCAAAACCCCTGATACACACTGACACAGAGCAGAATAGGGACTGTTCCCCCTACATAGGGTCACTTGGCAGATATGGATTGACACCTGTCCTCAAAACCCCTGATACACACTGACACAGAGCAGAATAGAGACTGTTCCCTGTCCACAGAGACCATGATACACACTGACACAGAGCAGAATAGAGACTGTTCACCGTCCACAGAGACCATGATACACACTGACACAGAGCAGAATAGGGACTGTTACCCCTACATAGGGTCACTTGGCAGGTATGGATTGACACCTGTCCTCAAAGCCCATGATACACACTGGGGGGAGCTACTGTCCTCCCCAACCCCTGCGCGGTGGGTGGGGGCCATAAATCACAATGGGGGGCCTACTTTCCTCCCCCCCCGGCCCCCATCCCTGCGCGGTCTGTGGGGGGCATAAATCACAATGGGACGGACCTACTGATAGGAGTGGAGTATTGTTCATATCAGTTTAATACCTTCCGCGTCTCCTATCAGTGGACGTGTATATGGCAGCCATTTTAGGAACTGCCATAGTGGGTAGTCAGTGGGTAGTCAGTGCAAACACTCTCTTCCCGGTGAATAATGAGGAGACTAACTATGATGACGTTATTTGCGTTGAAAGTAATGATGCCAGAGATCTTTTGAAACCATATGGAAGGAACGAATTGGTTAAAAGAAAGGCAAGAGACCACCTGCATATAGACAAGAATATGCATAAGAGAAAGAAGAGAACAGGTGAAAAAGAGAAGCTGCAGACTGCCTATCTGCAAATAGTTGAGTTATGTCCTGAAGATGTCCGTGTTACCACAGTGCAGACTCTGTTTGATACACTACTGAGGAGAGTCAGAGAAACCCCAGATCTTCACGTATTGGATGAGTATTGCAGAGAACGTAGAACAAGAAATATTTAAACTTTTCCTGTGTACTGACAGCAGATATAAGAATAAATACCGGATCCTCCTTTTCAATTTGAAGGACCCTAAAAATCAGATCCTGTTCCGTAGTGTGGTCCTTGGTGAAATCACCCCACAGTGTTTGGTTCTAATGAGTGCATCGTAAATGGCTGCACAGGAGCTGGCCAACTGGAGAATTCAAAAGAGAAAACATGCACTGGAACTAATCGAGAAAGAGGAAAGACAGCCATACCAGATTCAGATGACAAAGCTGACACACAAGGGGTTAATTGAAATTGATACCGTGCCCGATCAGAACTTGACCCTAGAGGATCTGTCTGATTCTGTGTGGCAGCCTCAGGATTCTCAGCAGGATTGCATCTCAGAGAAAAGGGACACAACATCCCAACACAAGAGCCACCTTTTAGATCAGGACTGCCTTATGTGCAAAGGGCTGATAAACCCCCCAGGTGATGCTGACTTAAGCCAATGGGTAATTACCAAGAAACCAGAGAAAATATGGAAACACCATATAACTAATGGCAATCAACATTCTTCATGCATTGAAAAGAAGAACAACGCCAGAGTCTGGTTATAGCAGTCATCTTTGCCAGGATTTACCAAAAGTGTTAACATCCGAAGGATGCATTTTGCAAGAGTCTGTTTGGGAATATGTGGATCGTATCTGGCCAGAGTGCACCAAGGACATGTGTGTGATCCGACTGAATCAAAGAACGTCAAGTGATGCAGTTTCATATGCTCGGCTGTATTCTTATCTTAATCGGAAGCTGAGATATGCAATCATCAGAAGTCATGGCATGGAGGCGTTCCTAGTGCCTCTAACTGCCGGCCAACCCATCCCTCAAAGATTGCGTCCTTTGGGAGGTCCAGGTTTGGAAGACAACCATCCTATTCTGCTTCTGATCTTGCTTCTTCCAAGCCATCCTTCCTGGACAGCTTATCCCAAAAAATCTTCCAAGAAACATAAAGAAGGTTTGGATATCCCAGATGATATTTTCTCTGACATATTAGCAGATGTTGAACGAGAGGAGAGACAAATGGCCGAGCAAGGGCTCCCTCCTCCAGGTTTCCCAAATTTTGAGCAGTGGAATCAGAATTCTGAGGATACAGGAGAGGAAGTTGGCATGCCTGAGATCATGAATATGCTCCAAAATTTGAGCAATGGCCTTCAGTTCCCAGGAGAATTCTCTGGAATTATAGGAGAGAGTCAGGGTGCTAATATTATGCCACGTCGCCATGTGCCAAATACTGTTCCAGCAGGTCTCCCATATCCATCTTTTCCATTGTATCCAGAAGCAGCCTACCCTGGCTGGCATGGTATGTTGCCCCCTACTCGTGCAGTAAATCCATTGTCCATTGACCCAGCCAATCTCTTCTCTTACCCGCTTTCACAAATAATACCACCTAACATAGGCGTGCGCAGCCTATTGCATTAGGGTGTGCACCCTAAAGCACAAACACACGGCGCATGTGTATATATGTAATATATATTTATATATATATATATATATATACATACATACATACATACATACATACACACATATACACACACACATACACTGCTGTGTATGTGTGTGCTGCTCGTGTGCTGTGTGAGGGTGCTGGTAGTGTGCTATGTGGGTGAGGGTGTTTGTGTGTGTGTTTGTTAGGGTCCTGTTACTGTGCTGTGTGAGGGTGCTGTGTGTGTGAGGGTGCTATGTGTGTGAGGGTGCTGTTTGTGTGATGTGTGCATGTGATGGTGCCGTTTGTGTGATGTGTGTGGGTGTCGTGTATTTGTGAGGGTGCTGTTTGTGTGTGTTTGTGAGGGTGCTGTTAGTGTGCTGTGTGTGAGGGTGTTGTGTGTTTGTGAGGGTGCGGTTAGTGTACTGTGTGTGTGAGCGTGTGGGCTGTATGATTGGAGGGATTGTGGAGGTGGGGGCAGATTAGTAAATATCCCCCCTCCCTACCTTATATAGGGAGGGGGGATCCTTGCTGCCATGTGCCATCCCTGGTGGTCCAGTGGAGAGTGAACTCTAGCCTGCGGGGCTAGAGTTAACTCTCGCGAGATCTGAGTGTTGCCGTGGCAATGCTCAGATCTCGTGAGAGGAACCTGGCGGAGCTGCTGTCTAGAGCTCCCCGGGTCCTCTACTGCCTCCCTCCATGTTGCTGTGGGCTGGTGAGGTAGATCTTTGATCTCCCCGCCAGCCCATGGAGGCTTAGAGCAGAGCCGGCACTCAGATAGCGCCGACTCTGCGTGAGCCGACAGGGGAGATCCGGAGATCTCCGGTGAAGTCCTGGGGAATAAAGTGTGGGAACTCTTTTCCCACCTCCCCAAAAAAATAATATACACGTGTGTGTGTGTGTCTGTGTATATATATATATATATATATATATATATGCGTGCACACACAGACTGACACATACACAGACACACATATATACGCGTGCACACACACACATTCACAGACACCCATACACCTACAGACACACACCCATACACACACACACATTCAGACACACACACTCAGACACACACACATACATACATTCAAAGACACTCACTCACAGACACACAGACACATACACACAGACACACACACACACATTCACAGACACACTCACTCACAGACATATACACACAGACACACACACACACATTCACAGACACAATCACTCAGACACACTCACTCACAGACATATACACACAGACACACACATTCACAGACACAATCACTCAGACACACTCACTCACAGACACATACACACAGACACACACACACATACATTCACAGACACAATCACTCACAGACACATACATACAAATTATTATTTTTTTAATAAAAAAATGTCCACCCAGCCTCCCTACCTGGAGTGCTGGCGTGGACTTGTCCCTGGGGTCCAGTGGGTCGGTCAAGCGCCGGTCTCCACTCAGCCGCGGCGAGGGAGCTGTGTGCTCTCTGCTTCCTCTCGCCACGTGGGCTGTCTGCTGTAGCTGGGAGCCG